>NW_027315823.1:16596227-17336227 GCF_026437365.1 Eucyclogobius newberryi
CAGCTGAAAGTGGAGCCAGGGGAGAGGAGAAGAGGAGGAGACAGGTAGTGCCATAGTGTAATCTGACATGTAAACAGCTGTTTTATTCTTCACAAAGCTGCTTGTTGTTGACGTGAGCCAAAGGAAAGTGACTTTCTCAAAGTTTCAAGCCCCTGAGCGTTACCATGGAGCGCCTCACTAATAACGGATATAATAGTTAAAAGAGTTGCACAGTATAGCATATTATGGGTGTTATTATTAAAGAAAACCCTTGAAAAACATTTTTACTGTGAGCGGGGATACCACGCCACAGATCTGACCTGTAACTTGGCCTGGAACTTGGCCTGGTTATGCCATCTCCATAGATAAATTATATCATACTGTGAAATATCCCAGCCAAAGAAAATAAGATTTCAATGGAAAGAAGCAGGCGGCAGGCCCTCCAGCTGAAAAGTTAAGCAGTGCATCTTTTACTTATTTGAAATTTAGCTTTACACACCTGTGGTGTGAATACATCTAAATGATTTGCTGATTTGATTGTGGAATTGTTGTCATGGTTGTTGATGAGCCAGATTTGTCAACATGAACGTTGGCCTAAAGTGCATGTGCCCTGGTCATTGGCACTCACAGACAAATACCACAGCATCTGACAAGCAGCACATGTGTCAGGCCTGGCCCATCCAAACAAGCGCTAACACACATCAGACGTGTTGTGTGAAAAGGCGGGAACACGGCACACGGCTGGCAGACCAGACAAGCATCGCCTCTGCTGCTCCCAGCTCTGTGTCTGCGAGAGGACAGGCTGCGCTGACACTAAAGGCACTTTGTCATGCGAGCTCTCGTCACATGTACGCACTGCATTCAAAGAGCGTCAGATCAGCGGCATGACAGGTAGACCGCAAATGACACAACCGCCAGAGGGGTTGTCCTTTTCAATACACAGCATGAGGACAAATGCTCACTGCGCCAAGACAAAATAACATCAGATGGCATCATTCTGAATGCTCTTATGTTGTCTGTCTTTACTCTGAAAAGTGGTTAGCAATAAAAGCTTTTCTTGTGCTGCTAAGCGTCAGCGCACAGGGAATTGCATGAGACAAGGACCTCATGGTGCAAGTTACTTCAATGTTGTGAACTTGTGCATGTCAATAACTGTTTAAGCACATCATTACTATTGTCTAATTGTCTTGTCAACAATTAAATTGCGGAGATAGTTGTGGAAATTCTGATTACATCACAAGAAACAACTGGCTAGTTTTTTTTTTTACAAAAGTAAATACTCATCCAACTGAGACCAGGACAATGCCCACTTGCCTATATATTGTACAATTTTTGATATAGCTTTAACCAAAATGCATACTGTATACTGATCACTCAAACCTGGTACTGTTACTCATCTCTTCACCTGCTCCACAGCCACACAAGTGTTTGTAGCTCTGGTGTAATTGAGCTACTTTCCCGGGGGCAGCAGTCATCCATGCTACATCCACACAAGTTACATCCCATCTTTCCATTAAAGCTCCAGGGGAAGTTTCCCTGATAGAAATCACTCGCAGTATCTCCGCTATGTAAATACAGCTTGTCAGTGTTGCGAATTTGTTGTAAGTGGCTTACCATCCGTGGGTGATTCACCAGCGTCTGACACACACCGTATGGATTTGATAGCACCTATTAAACATATGTAAAGGATACAATTCAAACAATATGTTGTTTTGTAACATGCAAATAGCTAACTTCAACCTTTACTGTGGGCAAACTAACTGCCCGCTTAGACACATGGAAATATATGCAATATCTAAAGTGCTGTATTTTATTCTTCAAATTTTACACCAAACAATATAAGGCATTTTCGCTCTGGGGATTTGCATACAACTTTGTTTGCTGCGAGCAAAAGATGATATAAGGAAGAAGAATGAGATAGTGGGGGATAAAACAGGATAATGCACATAATGTCTGCGAGTCGTTTAAATATTGCTCGTGATAAACACAGATTAAAAGTTAGTGTACATGGACAAAGGGAATTCAGACATGAGACCTCTGAAATAAGCCACGCCAAAAGGCCGAATGCATGCTTACATTCGCATTCTTTACTGCATCTTTTCGTTGTTTGGCCCTGTTTGAGAATGCTACATAAGGTGATGCCTTACTGTTGTTTTTTATTTTGCTCCAAATGAGTTGATCACATCCATCATATATTACAGAACATCTATCCCTGAGCTTGTGTGTGGTTTCTGCAGTGAGTTGGTCGGCTGGACCGAGGTGTTGAAGCAGCAGAATAGGACAATAACTGACAGGGTAACAAGCCTCGAAATAACGGGCCGGACACGGTCAATGACCGGCGCAAAAATCAGTTTTGACCGACTCCAAAATCAAGCTTCCGGACACAATGACCGACGCAAATTTTTCGCCGTAATATGTATTTTTAATAGGCAAAAACAGCGCGGTGAACATGCCCAAAGCGATTCCTATGCACAAACTCGGGCGCGCTGTACTACAGACCACGATTATTGCTGTAGTTATACAGCGGAGGAAGGCAGCGGAGCGCATGCGCGCGGGCATTTCCATCGCTTAAGTTTCGTTTTGACAGACATGCCACTTCGCAGTCTTCTCGCTTCTCATTGGCCGAGCGGTGTCCGTGATCTAATGTCGATGAAAGCGGGCATCTGATTGGCCGCTGCGTTCGGTTGTATTCGGAAATGCCCGGTCTAATTTTGCGCCACAAGTGATATCGAGGTTGGCGGGCGTCAATCTCCTCAGTTCGCAATTCAGTCTTTTTAAAGTTGTTTGCTACAAAAGCTGAAATTGCTGGGGGGCCCCTAACTTTTTTAGGTAGGGGGCCCCCCTGGCTCCTAACTTTGAAAATCTATTTCTCAGCCTGTAAATGATAAAGATACATGTTAATAAAAGTTCATTTTTCATTAATTATGTTATTCTGTTTTCCTTTCCTTGTGACCGATTCAGAATTAGCCATGACAGGTACCAAATGATCGGTACCTGTCATGTTGACAGGGACGTAAAAATAATTATTTCAAGGCTTGGGGTTAACCGCAGTGAAGGATGAACACTTCACAGCCCGACATCTGTAGCCACTTTAATTATGATCATGTTTAATTATTTATTCTGGTCACACTGAAAAATAACAAGCCCAATGACAAAAAGAGCTTGTGTTTGACTGTGTTCAAATTTAGCTGGTGAAGAAGTGTGATCAGTTATTAGTGTGTTATTGCTTCATCTAACCTGGTGAACTCAACATCTATTTTCTTTTCACCACCTGCTGAATTCTGCTCTGATTTGTTTTGTTTTTTAATATAAATAAATACATAATTTTGATGCACACATGCAGAAAATAATGATAAAACAAACAATATATACAAGCTACATGGCTTAGCTAACCTGTAACAACATGCAATCTATAAATAAATAGAAACTGACATTATACTCAAAAAGTTCAAGGGTCAATGTGATAGAAATGGCAGTTTCCTACTTAATTTTTAATCTGCTATTAAATCACAAAAATGTTGCATCCATGGCAGTTTTAAATGCTTGTAAGAAAGGGTTGACCAGTAAGTTAGAGATGGGCCTTTCTGTAAAATCAAGATTAGGCTTCTTTTTCACAATCCAATCCCCTCTTCTGAACTGGTTTCACTTGCCTGATGCCTTTATCTCACACTAATGGAGGGCCAGCAGCCTCTGGTCTCTTTTCTTTATGAGCTTTTAACTTTAAGACATTTAAAGTGAAACACTCGATTCTTAGTGACCAATTTGCTCTTCTGCTTACTTTTTTAGTTGGAGAATGTTTCTAGCTTACTCAAATATGCTGATCATTCTGTTTGTTGATTTTTTTATGTGTATATTGAATTATTGAAGTAAGATAATTTCTGATCAGATTAATATTAAGTCCTGGTGAAAAATTAATGGACAATGTTCAAAACGATGAGCTTACAATAGTATTAATATAATCACAAACAGACATGGTGAGAAGTATAGCAAGGAGCCAAATGCACTTGTGAGACTTTTTTTAATGCGCCTTCCCTGGAGGTGGCCGGATATGAATTATTGCTCTGGTTGACTTTGTACTGCGACGCTTGGCTAATGTCATTGGCCAGTCCTGCCCCGGGGCTGACAGCGGTGTCAGGAGGAGGGGGTTACATCTGTCACCTTGTCCACACGCGACCCCGACTGCGGCCACGGGAAATCTTACAAAGATGTTTGGCTCTTAATACTGGACTGGCCTCTTCATCACTACGGCTGATTGCCAGAGACCCACCCACCGACCCACCCACCCACCTCACCCGCCCCACTCGCCCCAAAGCCCAGTGGCCAATAACATTCAAACTTCTTTTTTTTTCTCACAGTTTAATTTCATATAGCAGGGGTTCTCAAATTCATTTTATGAATTTGTATAGAACTGGCAGTGCCAAACATTGTTATAATGGTTTTAAAGTATATTATTTTTGGTCTTGTTAAAGAATAATCATTAACTACCTCAAACCTTGTACCATTGCAAGCTATAAATATGTGCTTAAAACATTAATAGTATGTGGTACACAGTTGTGTTAGATATTAACTAATAATTCTGATGATTATGCAAGGTGGAATTGCTGGCCATACTAGGTGTAATATTCTCCACACAATTCTTTCTTTGTACCATCCCATTGTATTTGTAAAATATGCAAATCAAAGAAAATATACCATTATTGCAACAGATTGTCGAGGACATCAAAATATGGCCTCAGTAATTATATTTTAAATGCTAATGCTGCTAAAGAATATTATAACCAAGACATCAAAGAAGCTGTATTCAGTATCTGATAGCTGGGGAGAAGCAAATGATTTCAAATATTTGATATTTAAATTATTTTCAAATGAACAGAGAGGCGCGTGGAGCCGAGTGGAGCAGTCTCCTGGTGATCCTCCAGGCTCCTTTGTTTCCTGGCTGTCTCCAGCTCATTAATGTTCCAAGCATGTGAAAGCACCAAGCCAGAGCCTTAACCCATCGCAGGGTGACACCTCAGGCCCAACACACACATGTCGAGAACAGGCGCACATAGACACAACACAAGAGTCCCTCTTTCAGAAACCATGGCCGCCGAGCTGTCCTGATTAAAATGACAATAGTCTAATTAACTCGACCTCAGTGTCAGCAGCTGAAACGGCGGATGGCCTGCCAGTTCCTGTTTGAAAAGCCTTTGTCTCCCCATCATCCAAAAATGACTTTTCTCCCTGTAAAACGCCTCAACCCCATTTGACAAGATTTGCTAATGGCAATTATTTCTCATAAGCTAATTAAATCTAGGCAATGTTATCCCTCGTTCTCCTCCCTTAGAAACACTTGTGCTAATACTAGAGGGATTTGTCATGTGGGGTATCGTATCACAAGCACCTTCAAGCAATGTTAACATTTCAGAATGCCGTCTGCATTTATTTTCAATTTCATTAGTAGTGTAATCCTGGCTCTGTCCCTTTCATCTATAGCAGTTTCAACATAAAGAACTGTAAAGGACAGAAATAGAAAGTTACAAGGCTTTTATTTACAAGCTGGGAGTTATATTGCAACTTGCAAAGTTTTGGATCCACAGATTAAAAGCAACTTGTTTTCTTGCGTTGAAAGTCTAGAATGATAACTCACTATGTTTTATACGGACTGACATCATCTGTGAGATGAGTGTGATTGACGAGTGGATTAGCCAATCAAGGACACAAATGGTTCGTCTATATCGAAACAAATATGTCTGCTTACGAAGAAAAACTAAAAGAAAAAAAAATACAGGGACTGAAAAACATTCATGAATCAATGAGCGAAGCACACAAATCTGTTAATCTGAGGCGAGACAAGTTTGATTTTTTTCTGAATGACAAATGACCAAATAACTCCTCTGTTTCACATGAAAATAAAACAATCTCATTGCACAGTTTCTTTTTTAGTTTGACTCAAGGTACAACGGAGTGCATGGTGACCAGACTCACTCTTCATAAAGAATTTAAGAATTGTGTATTCTGGAGCCCAGGCAACTTGTTTTCGCGGCTTTAATGAGAAAAGGACTTTTTATGTCTTTGTTTTATGTCAAATGGCCAATGTTTTTAATATTGACCCTTTAGGGTTTTTAAGTATATTATATTTTATTTATATAAAAGAGTATAATATATTTATATATATGTCGGTGTAATCCCTCATTCGTCCAGGCGTGTTCCATAGTAGAAAAAGCTTCAGTTGTAGTCATCTGGACTCAGTTTGAAAAAGTAGACGTTTCGACTCTCATCCAACAGTCATTGTCAATAAAAGAATTTAGATCGAGAACTTCGATATTAATACTGTTCTGTGGTAAGACCCGCCCATTGGGCGGAGCCTTCCTGAAGTAGAAAGAGTTGTTTGTTTCAACAGAAACTCCCCCCTTGTATCTACCGAGCTAGCCTATTCAGAATTTTAATGGGCTATTAGAATCCTCTTTGTCTTTGTGAGACCCTGGCTCAACCACCCTGAGTACCTGATTAGCATCTAAATGTCCTGGTCCTGGTCTTCTACCTTTCCAGGGGTTCAGTATACCATTATAGATACCAGGAAGATTGGATCTTAGCCCTCCATTTCTGTTTAAAGAAGGTCTTTCTTTTTTAACAAAAATAGCTTCCTTGACTCCTCTTTCAAACCATCTTTTCTCCCTGCTTAAAACCTTCACCTCACCGTCTTCAAACAAGTGATTAGAGGCTTCACGATGGAGATGCACGGCACTCTGAGGTCCTGAAAAACAGAGCAATGTAGTTTATTCGATCCAATGCAGTGAAGAAAGCTGTAAAGAACGTTACATAGGTGAGACGAAACAGCCTCTACACAAGAGGCTCTATCAGCACAGAAGAAATACAAGTTCAGGTTTCCTCGGGACAGAGCCACCGGTCGGTGTCTATGACAGCAGCAGTTTTATGGCTAGATGCTTGCTTTTTATAAGCTTCTCTGCGTTCCTGTGAAATGAAACAACATTAACATGAATACAAAACAATAATTCCCCTCACAAGCAGTTGTGATTAAATGAGTAATGGTACAGGTTGTAATCTAAATGCGTTTAAAACCACGGCCCCATCTCGTATTATATGCCAAAACAAACTATACATTATGTGGTTTTAAGCAGTTTGGTGTATTAGCCCAGTGTGCTATTCCTGCTATGGATTTTGTTATTTTTTGCATCTTCAGTGTATTTTTCTATTATTATTGTCGTGCCTGTCACACAATCCTTGGTCACATGACCAAAGAATGTATTTAAATAGTGGTCATACACCTGGTGTTTTTCACTCTGCCCTTATGAAGAGGCTATTGTTAGTTGAAACACGTTGGCGTAAATAAAAAGCTACACTAAAAGACAGAGTATCTCATACCTTTCCTTCATCAATGGGGCTGGCAATAGATCTAAATAATAATGATTAATTGTTAAAGAAAAGCTCTCATGATGGTTGTTAAACATATCCAACAGTGTACAGTGTACAAGAAGTTTAGGCTTATTGGCTATATTTGATTTATTCTGTAAATGCAGTAAATACAATTATACAATATGTCTAATATTAGAAATATTAGACAATATAATATTAGAAATATCAGACAAGAAACATATTCATGTCATATAACACACACAAGATAGCAGCTTCGTTCAACTGACCCACTGACCAGTATTTCCACTATCAGCTTGTCCTCCATCTGCAACTGGCCAAACTGACTCTTGAAGAAAAGGCCAGAGATCTGAAATGGAGCAAAGAGTTTTTATTTCCACATTCTCAAACAGAAAGATAACATACAGGATGTGAAAAAAGGACACTTTTGCCCCTTGATTCCTTGCATTGCTTTAAGGACTCAAAGAGCAGAGACGAGAGAACAACACAAACTTTAATGAGTGAAACTGATTTTGTTCTATTATCCTTCTGCTGGTGATTAAGGTCTTTGGGGAGATAATTACGCTTTAGTCTGGAGTTAATGAAACGAAAACTTCTCTCTTCTTGAGAAAAGGAAGGGCAGATCTTTTGTACTGCTATCTGCAGACATCTCCCAGCCTTGACAAGGCACACAGAGAATTGGTTTTGTTTTAAGGTCGGGAGCCCCCCTGTGTTTGCTGTCAGTCTGAGGATGAAACGAGGGATCTGAGAAAGCAGTCATTGGGTTATAGCTCTGTCACTGTGTTGCATGCATAGGCCACGTGTGAACAGAAGCAATCCAGAGAAACATTCACAGGTCATCTGGGACAATGGAGAAAAAGGAATGTTTGGCTTTTTGCTGCTTAAACATTGCACACTCAAGCTTCACATGGTAATTTAGATTCAACTTTTTAATGTATCAATATTTAAAAAAAAATATATATATATATATTTTTTACTTCTCTATCACCTGCAGTCTCTATGTCACAATACGATTGTGAATGAATCAATGTACAGCAACTGTATAGACATGATTTAACAATCTAATAATCTAGACACATTCAAAGTTACTGCACTTACATTATTGTAGCATATACCCACTACATTTTGTGACACATTGTTATCATATTTGAATAAATATATAATACATTCTTGCATCAATCTGTGCATCGTTGACAGAAGCATGTGCAGAACAGTGACCCTCTTCATGAAACATGTAAGAAAACACTGATTCCAGTTGATCCCACAACAACAAAGCCATCTGTGTCACATGACTCCTGTAGCAATGAGGTGTTGACCACAGCTTTGTCCGCCTGTGCACACTGGTGCCCGGGCCGAGCGTGTCTGAAGTGTCCTTGTGGAAGTTCACATCTGGTGTGTGAGTGAGGGCAGTGGCCCCTCCCTCCTGCTGCTCACGCCCTTACAACAGCACTCTCACATTTCATCATCTGCTCTCCAGCGCCAGGGTGCTCCGGCACAAGTTGGCTGCTCTGGATCCATCTGTTGTTATTATTTTCTACCAATAATTGGCCTGAACAATGGAATGTCTGTGTCCCCCGCGCCTTTGAAACGCTACACCCTGTTTATTTTCCAAAGGTCTCTTTCTCTGTCTGTGCCTCCCTCCTGGTCCTCACTTTTACTGCCTCTAGACCTAACTCACTCACTGAACTTCACCACTTTCTCTCTTTATGCTTTCTTGAGAACATGACATCAGCAAATGGCATTGTTAGGTGTTTTGCTTTAAGCAAATTCTTGTAATGTTGAGTGCAGAAAACTGGAGGCTCGGTACAAACCATCTTGGTAAACAGGTACCCTTTACCCCCCAGTCTGTTAACAGCACTAGTGGCCATGCTAAGAGTTTCATTTTGTCTCATTTATAGTATAGTGGTACAGCTTAGGCGCATTCACTTTAAGATAAGATTGGGGAAATTTCACTCAGCAACACAGTTTAAGTCCAGTCTGCTGTGTTCTGTCAAAAACAGAAAGTGACTCGGCCTGTCTAAGGTGCAGCTTTGGAGCCGTCTCCTCTAAGTGTCCTCCTTGTGTTTGGGACCTGAGTGAGCGCGCAGGGGTGGAGGGTTGATTCAGGTCGGACAGATAATGAGAAGCATGGCCGTGGAGGCATTCAAAAACAAATAATGTTTTTAGAATCCATAGGATAAGAAAAGGAAGCCAGTGCAGGGACATTGAAACAGGTGTGATAAGATCACATTTTTTTGTACCAGTCAAAAGGCAAGCGGCCCCGTCCTGTGCAAGTTGTAGTCGTGCGAGATACGTTAACATAAAGCAATAAAAATAGATAACAGCTAAGATACAACAATGGCAACGTTTTGACAGAATAAAACCTAATTGTTGCAAGACATTAGTCCAGTTTTGCTAAAGCTTGTGTTACAGTGTTATATTTATACATATTATGTTAATAGTCTAAACCCTTATTCTTATATATTGTAACTTGCTATAAATGTGGTTCCTCAAATGTGTATTTTTGTGGTCATACTCAAATTAACAGTTCAGATAAGGGTGTATTGTTTAATTGTGGCACAGAATCTAATGGTTACCCACACCAAAAATGTCCTAGATAAATTAATTAAATGTGATATTAGTGTTTTTAATTACAGTTATAGGTTGTAATTATCACCCAATGATCGCACTTAATTCCTGATTCTTTTTTATCACATTCATCTTGCATCTGAAACAAAATTATAATAAAAGTTTAAATCTTGACCTATTCTGCCTGTACTCTTGTCCTTTGTAGCATTTCAGGGGATTGTGTAGTATTTTTGTTGTGTGACTGTGTTGATAGTACATTATTGTGCATGCTCGGGTCTAATTAAAGGAGGCCAGGACAGGTAGTGCTCTCAGCAGGCGGCCCTCGCTGCTTTACCTCCTCATTTGCTCTATGTTAGCGTTCATGCGAAAGGGCCTCTTTCTGCATATTTAATTTCGAGCCAGGCTGTGTTTTTTGTATTTTACTACATAAATTCAAGGTGCTCGGTTTCCCTCTGTATCATGTACTCATTTATCCAAATGAAAACGTGTGTATTGATAACAAAGGTAAGTCAAGTAGTACCTTCAAGTATAGTCATCTGGGCACTGTTAAAATTCAAGATGTTTCGACTTTCATCCAAAAATCATTCCCAATGAAAGTCGAAACATCTTGAATTTTAAAACAGTGTCCAGATGACTACACTTGAATCATTTTCTACGCTGCAACGCTCCTGGACAAATGAAGGATTATACCGACAAGTGGCAGCTTGTCTTTTTTGGTTATAAAATTACGCTACTGTACTGTAATTACCTCTAAAGACTGATAATTTTAGGTCTGGTCATGGCAGCAACAAGGTTATATATTCAGCTGTTTGTGTGATTTAAAGTCCTTGCATTTTGACACCAAATTTGGTCAATAATTTTGTTTATTTCCTTATAAGCCTCTGAAAACTCAACAGTGTTTTGATGTAACAGTGTGAAATATTTGCGCTTGTTTGTTTTAGGTCCAGAGTGAAATTCCACTTTCTCTATATTAAGGCTGCAAAGCTATGTGTGCTCTGTGTGTACTTTGTTTCTATACAGCTCAGCAAAATGTGAGGGTCGTTTCAAAGAATCTGGGGGATCAGACAGACAGACTGACATGCACCAGACACTGTTGTCTTTTAAGCTTAGGAAAACAACAACACAGGATCGCGCCCAGAATAATGGCTGGCTGGACTGAAGTTGAGTTTAATTGCTGGGTTTTGAGCCTGTTTGCGTGTCAGAAAGTGCTGTTGTTTACTGTTTGGGTGTTACAATATAATGCCCACATCCTGCCAATCACATCAAAAAGAAGAACTTGTTTTGTCACTTTTCAAAACGCTGACTTTGTTTCCTTTACTTTTGCTCTGTTCTTTATTGCGTCGAATAAAGTGAGAGCGGTTAAGCAGGAAGAGCTTTCAACACATGGATAATACATAAAGAATTTGTTAAGAAGTGACTCATGTTGGAGTTTTTTCCATGTGTTTGGGAGCAAAGATAGCGCCCGGTGCTCCACACGCCCTTAAAGCAAACAGCAGTGACCCTGGCTGCTGATATGACTGACTCAACACAAGCAAAGCCCTCTAAAACTCCCATCCGCTCCATGTTTACACAATGCTCCTAATGCAGAGACACCAACACCAAGCATGCCATTAGTCCAATTTACTGTTGTATTTATAGCCAGTAAAATAATGTTGTTATTGTGGCATAATGCATCTCACAGAGCACTACAATTTGACCAATCTCAAAACATATAAAACGTAACATTTTTACAGTCAGCACATTTATAGCCTCCTATATTTTAGTCATTATCCCGCCCAAGAACTTGTTTTTGTTTGTTACTCAAAATTTCCGGTAAGTTCAACAAGTCATGGTCAACGTTGAAGAGATCAAGTAACATTGCAGATACGTGCGTCATCGTTTGTCACAGGGATTTGGACTTCTATCATAAGAGTTACTATATATTAGAATAATCAGGTAGACAGCATGTACCCTGGAATCATGAGTAATTATTGCCCCTGTCAACTCACACTCTTATAAACACTTATAAACAAATGAGGTTCAATTGTAAAAGTTTCAGATTCATATATTCAAACAGCACAAGACTAACTAATGTTGGGTATGTAAAACACAAACACAAACACAAACACACACAGCTTAACCTGTAGGCTATTTATGAATAAGAGATTAATGTTTGCAAATTCAAATCTGAGAGTTTCAAATTGTATGAATGATTTGTTAATACATTTTGCATTGCTTTAGGCATAAAGCATCATGCTCATGTTGTAAACAAACACCCATTTATTCATTAGCGTAGTAATACCCTGTAAATGGATCACATTAGCGGATAAGCCATATTTACTCCTAAACAAAGTGCAAAGCATCGGGATGGAGGAGTGTGGCAGCCTGCTATTGACAGCCATTTAGTTGAGCATTAATTAAAATGGTAATGCTGTGTGAGGGTTCATTAGCAGGCTGGCTTAGGAGTAGCTCTAGGTACAGTATTAAGTGTGCTTGGAGTAATTAATGGAATAACTTTACTTAGTGGTAAATATTCATGGGACTCTGGTCTTTTTGTGCTGCACAGAATGAAGAGACACAAGAGCCTGTCCATTAGAGGAGCTGAAGAGCCGCTTTGCGCTCAGTGTCGCCTTTTGTTGCGATTGGGTGCATTTCATTGGAGGGGTATTAATTCATATTTGGAAGGTGCAATCTTCCAACAAAGCCAAAGCCACTGATAACATAGCCAGGACCAGGCAGAGAATGCATTGTGAAGCCGTGCCCTCATCCAAAATAGGAAGTCCACTTCACACGTCTGTGGACGGGATGAAATGAGTCTTTGTCGACGCTTAGAAGGTGATTACCATAGTGAAAAACCCTTGTGATTGTCCATTTCCCCCTGAAAACAGCCTGTTTGCATGTGTTTATTACCCTGCATTTACAATGAAGCCTTTAGTATTTGCATAAAGAATGGAAACATTTATTTGTATCATCTGATTTGAAGTTGAAGCTGTCATGTTATCTCATGTACAAAGCCACACACATTTCAGGATGTGAAATGGCATCATTCTGCAGAGCTTTTCCTTTGTATGAAATATAGTGCTTTTTGTTAATAAATACAGAGTTTTCTGAGCTTCAAATATTTCCTCGTGCCATTTTGATTATAAATCAGTTGGTTTTTGAGTGTTTTGTGAAGTTTTTAACTAAAATTAAATAAAGAACATGAAAAAAACATGTTTTATCAAAGCATTAGAATACAGCTTTTTACTCAATTGAGCTATTCAGCTTCCAACATGAGGGTCAGTGATTGAAACCTCACCCATAAGAATAAACTGACTTCAACTAGAAAGACATCTATTGCACAAACCTGACTTTACTACTTTGCAACTGCTTTAGTATGTAAAAAATGCATAGCAAAAGCAAAATGTTACTTTGCCAAGCGTTTTATTTGTCTGCTCTTTTTGAAGGTACATGTCTATTTTGTTTTAGTATGTTGTTTTGGGGGGGTTTTCATCTCAACTTCTGTCTGTGCATCTTTCCAAAACCCCTGCACCTTCTCTTCTCCGTTTTAAGAAACTCCCGTGAAATTCTGCTTGGTTTTGCTGCCTGTGGAAATTGTTGCATTTTGATTCATATTCTCAGTTTGGGCCTCTCACTGAGCATGCACATAACCCTCCTAGGTGGGTAATTATCACAACTGGGAGATGTTCACTTCCCTAAAATCTCCACGTGGGAGTGTGTGATGGGCTCGGCTTCCCCACCTGGGTGAAGCAGCATGCGCTTGTTTATCCTCACCTCGCGTTCGGAGCCCCCCACTGCTCTAAATGGCAACATTACAGCCTTGGTGCTGTTTGAAATGGAGACAATTATCTGCTTAGGTGTTACGAGATGGGCTTTATAATACAAGGAGAAAAGGCACACAGCTGCTATCTCAATCCTGTTGTCGCCTTTTTTTTCCGACTATACACATTTTCCGTCATTAAAATGATGGAACAGTTATCTAAATGGATGTTATGCATTGGGTAAACTCATTTAGCTCCCGGGGCTCTTTCAGGTGATGGGAATTAATGATGTTTAGTAGTTTGAAACTGAAAATATCTGTCAAATGTCACCACTCACGATTGATTTACGATTCCATTGATGACTTGTTAATTGAAGAGTAATGAATCACACTAATAGGCTGGTTGTGTGTGGGAACACTCTGTTTCAGATGATTGTTGGACTCTGGGTAGAGTTTAGGGCGAGCTGTGTGTTGACTTTCATTTTCAACAAGAGCATTTAGCACATAATTAATGTCCTGAAAATGCAGACTTTCTATCTGAGCCGCTCGAGACAAACAACACAAACGGTCGCTCACGGATTTGACTGCCAAATGTGAATGGTAAAAAGTAGAGAAAGTGTTTTTTCTCCCCTCTGATCTCATATTTGGATATGCTTTAATGCTTTTATTCAAATGCACTTCAGATATTGTCCCTCGGCCACTTCTCAGTTTACCATAAAAATACAGTTTGGTTTCTTGCCTTTTTCTTGTGTTTGTGTGACTGCTTTGAGTGCCCAGTTTGGAGACATGGATGCATGCTGATGGGGAAGACCACGAGAAGCAGAAGTCCAGCTACGATAGGATTTGTGTGATGATAAAACAGATAATAATAGACCCAAACATGTTGATAAATGGTCTGTTAAAAAGATTGTGTTGTCACTCTAAACTAAACTGAATCGAATGAGATTAATGTTCAAATGAAGGCCATTAGTAAAATATGACTTTGCTCTTTTGTTAATCACACAGTAGATGTAAAGATGAGCATCAATTTATCAAAAGTATCCAATGTGAAATTAACGTTTACTTTGCCACTCAACATGGCACACAATTGTACCTTTTTGTCATATGCAAAAAGATTAAAATCACAATTTACATGGAGCCAGATTTATTTTATTTTTTTTAATCATGGTTCATTTTCTCTTACAGTCTTAATACAGTCTTACAGTCTTAAAGTAAACGTCACTGTGATTGGTTAAATCCACCTGTCACTCACTAAAGAGAACCACAGAGACTGAAAAATAGCAGTGTGTGTGGGGGGGTGTACGTTTGTGAGCGTAGAGCTGCATTAAACAAACGAATCAGTGACTCAAATAGCATAATCGTCACAGGGATGAGATGACGTTTCAATCTCCTTCGCCCTATCTCCCAGCTCTACTTTTGACTGCATCAATTATTAAAAGTCCCATGTCTTTTCATTGGGTCAATCGGCTCAATGAACTGCACTTCAGAATGCTTTATTAATACTACCTGGTTGGTTTGTTTATTTATTCATACATACTGTCTACTGAATTGTTCTGTGTGCCGGATAAACAGACACACACACAAACAAATAAATACATATATTAATAACTCCATAACACCTGTAAGTTTCTGTTATATGTTATTCCATTTGCCAAAAACAATATCTATTGTTTACCACCAGGGGGCACTAACACGGGCATTTACTCTAGGGAATCTGAAAAGTTTTTGTATTGCAAATAAGCTTCCATGCACTTAACAGGCTGTTGGGTGTTATCAGTGGGAGTAGTTGTAGTGACAATAGCACACTGCAGCAGATCACTGAGCGCTCCATGTAGGTGTTTAGGAGAGGTTCACCGCTTCGAACAAAAAGAGCAAATAGCAGTGGAATGCACGCAGTGGACCGCGCTTCATGAACCCGCACAAGCTTGTGTATGTTATTTATAATGCTTTTCAGGTTCCTGGCGACGTTGCATGTAGTCTGCACGCATAATCACCTTTGAAACTGTTTCTTGGGTTGTGTCTGCAGGGAGTGGAGGCTGTTGCCCTGTGGCTGGAGCTGAAGACGGCTGTCAATGAGCACGTCCTTGTAGAAGGTAAAGCAGACACTAGCGGCCGTGCGGGTGAATGCTGTGCTGAATGGGCTTAGTCATTAATGGGATGCACTGTTTTGGGTGTGGGTACAAAGGAGTTCAGTCAGGGCATTACTAGAGCTCAGATATCTGAATATCGATATGTGATATCTGTCTGGTTTTGATTGATAACCGTTATTTGCAGAAACCAATATTTAGATTTTTAAATTCATAGTAAGTTCACAAATTAACTTTTCACTTCACAAATAATAATAATAAAAATCTATGTACCTGGGAAAAGAGGAACGGAAAATCGGTGCCAAACATCAACCGATTTTCGATATTGGCCAATAGCGATATTAGTGAAATCACATGACGATACCGGCTGGCACCAATTCTGAAACCGATATATCGCCCTGTCTAATTAGTAGTCTTTTAACTATTGTCAACTCTTGAGTTTTAATATATTTAATATATTTTTGTTTTCACATTATTTGTTATTCACATGTTTAAAATTGTATTTACTGTGCCAGAGCGTTTGAAACTCTTTTCGCATTTGAAACTCTTTATTGAAACATCACTGGAGTCGTATATATATATAAACATAACTTACTGTAATTTAGCTGGATATGCTCAGTACATTTATGATTCTTGTTCATAAATAGCTGTTATCCACTCAAAAGGCTATGACAATGAAACAGGACTGTTATCGCTGGCGTCTCATCCATGCAGCGTCCTGTGTCACCGATGGGGCCGGCGGTATGGAGAAAGAATTATCACGATTCTTTTCCTCATATTGATCGATCTCAATTTTGATCTGATTATTTTGTCTTTTCAAAAACAAAATCAAAATGATGTTGATTCTATGAATAAAACACAAACAAACCAGACTTTAAATCGGTGCAATTTAACTAAAAAGTAGCCACATTTCTTCTTCTCAACTCTGCTCTAACACATGTTTTTACTGACAGAAGTTTAGTGGACCCTCGATTAAAAGACAATTAGACATGACTGAATCTCCATTCAGTCATTCATTCAGACTGAATCTCCATTCGGGGCCCGGCCGGGCACAGCCCGAAGGAGCGACGTGGGGCCACCCTCCCGTGGGTCCATCACCCGCAGGAGGATCCATAAGGGGCCGGTGCAGCGAGATCTGGGCGGCAGTCGACGGCAGGGGCCTCGGCGACCAGATCTCCAGACACAGAGACTAACTCTGGGGACATGGAATGTCACCTCGCTGGGGGGGAAAGAGCCTGAGCTTGTGCGGGAGGTTGAGCGATACCGACTAGATATAGTCGGCCTCACCTCCGCGCACAGTTTGGGCTCTGGAACCCATCTCCTCGAGAGGGGCTGGACGCTCCACTTCTCTGGTGTTGCCCGCGGGGAGAGGCGGCGGGCTGGTGTGGGTTTGCTTATATCCCATCAGCTCAGCCGCCACGTGTTGGAGTTCACCCCAGTGAACGAGAGAGTCGCGTCCCTCCGCCTTCGGGTGGGGGACAGGTCTCTCACTGTTGTGGCGGCCTACGGGCCGAACAGCAGTGCAGAGTACCCGGCCTTCTTGGAGTCCCTGGGAGGAGTACTGGACAGTGCACCGACCGGGGACTCCGTTGTTCTACTGGGGGACTTCAACGCCCACGTGGGCAATGACAGTGACACCTGGGGAGGGGTGATCAGGAAGAACGGCTTCCCCGATCTGAACCCGAGCGGTGTTCAGTTATTGGACTTCTGTGCTAGCCACCGATTGTCCATAACGAACACCATGTTCAAGCACAAGGGTGTTCATCAGTGCACATGGCACCAGAACACCCTAGGCCGGAGGTCAATGATCGACTTTGTTGTCGTGTCATCTGACCTCCGGCCGCGTGTCTTGGACCCTCGGGTGAAGAGAGGGGCAGAGTTGTCAACCGATCACCACCTGGTGGTGAGTTGGATCCGCTGGCGGAGGAGGAAGCCGGACAGACTTGGCAGACCCAAGCGCATTGTGAGGGTCTGTTGGGAACGTCTTGTGGATCCCTCAGTAGGGTATTCAACTCGCACCTCCGGGAGAGCTTCTCCCATGTCCCGGAGGAGGTTGGGGACATTGAGTCCGAGTGGACCATGTTCTCCGCCTCCATTGTTGATGCGGCTGCAGTAAGGGATGCCATCAGACTGAAGAAGGAGGCCTATCAGGCCACTCTGGCTTGTGGGTCTCCGGAGGTCATCGACAGGTATCGGCAGGCCAAGCGAGCCGCGGCTCGTGCTGTCGCAGAGGCAAAAACCCGGGCCTGGGAGGAGTTCGGGGAGGCCATGGAGGAGGACTATCGGTCGGCACCAAAGAAATTCTGGCAAACCGTCCGGCGCCTCAGGAGGGGGAAGCAGTGCCTCACCAACACCGTTTACGGTGCGGGTGGAGGCCTGCTGACCTCGACTGGGGATGTCGTCGGACGGTGGAAGGAATACTTTGAGGATCTCCTTAATCCCTCAGTCACGTCTTCCGAAGAGGAAGTAGAGACCGGGGACTCAGAGGCTGGCTCATCCATCACCCAAGCTGAAGTCACTGAGGTTGTTCGCAAACTCCTCGGTGGCAGGGCTCCAGGGTGGATGAGATCCGCCCTGAGTACCTAAAGTATCTGGATGTTGTAGGACTGTCTTGGTTGACACGTCTCTGCAACATCGCGTGGCGGTCGAGGACCGTGCCTCTGGACTGGCAGACCGGGGTGGTGGTCCCTCTGTTTAAGAAGGGGGACCGGAGGGTGTGTTCCAACTACAGAGGGATCACACTCCTCAGCCTCCCAGGTAAGGTCTATTCCAAGGTACTGGAGAGGAGAATCCGACTGATAGTCGAACCTCGGATTCAGGAGGAGCAGAGTGGTTTTTGTCCCGGTCGTGGAACACTGGACCAGCTCTATACCCTCCATCGGGTGCTCGAGGGTTCATGGGAGTTTGCCCAACCAGTCCACATGTGCTTTGTGGATCTGGAGAAGGCTTTCAACCATGTCCCTCGCGGTGTCCTTTGGGGGGTGCTCCGGGAGTACGGGGTCCGGGGCTCTTTGCTCAGGGCTGTCCGATCCCTGTATGACCGGAGCAGGAGCTGTGTTCGCATTGCCCGCAGTAAGTCAGTCCTGTTCCCAGTGCATGTTAGACTCCGCCAGGGCTGCCCTTTGTCACCGGTTCTGTTCATAATTTTTATGGACAGAATTTCTAGGCGCAGTCAGGGGTCGGAGGGTGTCCGGTTTGGGGACCACAGGATTCCATCTCTGCTGTTTGCAGACGATGTTGTCCTGATGGCTCCATCAAACCCGGACCTGCAACATGCACTGGGACGGTTTGCAGCCGAGTGTGAAGCGGCTGGGATGAGAATCAGCACCTCCAAATCCGAGGCCATGGTTCTCGACCGGAAAAAGGTGGCTTGCCCTCTCCAGGTGGGTGGGGAGTCCTTGCCCCAAATGGAGGAGTTCAAGTATCTAGGAGTCTTGTTCACGAGTGAGGGAAGGATGGAGCGTGAGATCGACAGGCGGATCGGTGCAGCGGCTGCAGTGATGCAGTCGCTGCATCGGACCGTTTTGGTAAAGAGGGAGCTGAGCCGAAAGGCAAAGCTCTCTATTTACCGGTCGGTCTACGTTCCTACCCTCACCTATGGTCATGAGCTTTGGGTAGTGACCGAAAGAACAAGATCGCGGATACAAGCGGTCGAAATGAGTTTCCTCCGCCGTGTGGCTGGGCGCTCCCTTAGAGATAGGGTGAGGAGCTCGGCCACACGGGGGGAGCTCGAAGTAGAGCCGCTGCTCCTCCACGTCGAGAGGAGCCAGCTGAGGTGGCTCGGGCATCTGTTCCGGATGCCTCCTGGGCGCCTCCCTCGGGAGGTGTTTCAGGCATGTCCCACCGGGAAGAGGCCCCGGGGAAGACTCAGGGCACGCTGGAGAGACTATGTCTCTCGACTGGCCTGGGAACGCCTCGGGATCCCCCCGGAGGAGTTAGAGGAAGTGTCTGGGGAGAAGGAAGTCTGGGAGTCCCTGCTCAGACTGCTGCCCCCGCGACCCGGCCCCGGATAAAGCGGCAGAAAATGGATGGATGGATGGATGAATCTCCATTACAATTCAATAAAGTGTACAGCCCTACTCACAGATCCTACATTTGATTTATTTAGGGTCATTTCCTTATTGTGGGAAGGTGCTTGTCACTTCTGACGATAAGAATGGGATTATTATAACCCTATGCATCGTATTGTTGCTGTTAAAGTACAGTAAAGTACAAGGTGTGTAATGTTTGTGTCTCCATAAATAACTTTTCATCCCTTCTCACAAACTGCTCTGCGGATGAGCCTTTGTGTTACAGATATATCCTTAAAACGTTGCAAAAAACGTTCTTAAAATCAGATTAAAACTTCTGCAGTCACGGCTCCCATACAGATATCACCTAATTATGTTATTTCCAATGGCTGTATCATTGTAATGTGACATGTACTGGCAGACAATTGTTTTACCTGCAAATATATTTAACTTTTAATAACACGTGGTCTGAATTGGTATTCCTGATGACAGCAGATGTAACACAAATTCAATCATTCTCAGGGCTAAACTTGCAGCAAACCTTTATTATTATGTAAATGCTTATTGCAGGAAGTCTGGTTTTATTTTGAAAGCGTACATCCATCATTTACATGTTAGTACCGGTAGTTGTTTTTAGTTTCAAAGTGCATTCTCCACACAGGACACCATATTTTAGATACTTATGTGATTTAATGTTAATGTGGCAAAAATCAGGCTAATTATTGGCCACGACTTTCCAATGTGATTTTGATTGCAACAGTAAAATCCCTGCGGCAGTTTATGGGATTAACATGTTTTGGTGTTTAAAGCTCTTTTAAAACGCATTAGACGGAGGAGAGCATGTGTGTGTGTGTGTGTGTGTGTGCGTGTGCCTGTGTGTGTGTGTGTGTGCCTGTGTGTGCGTGTGTGTGTGTGTGTGCCTGTGTGTGTGCGTGTGTGTGTGTGTGTGGGCCTGTGTATGTGTGTGCGTGTGTGTGCGTGTGCCTGTGTGTGCATGTGCCTGTGTGTGTGTGTGTGTGTGTGTGCGCCTGTGTGTGTGTGCCTGTGTGTGTGTGCCTGTGTGTGTGTGTGTGTGCGGGCCTGTGTGTGTGTGCGTGCGTGCCTGTTTGTGTGTGTGCCTGTGTGTGTGCGTGTGTGTGTGTGCGTGCATGTGTGTGTGCGCGTGTGTGTGTGCGCGCGTGCGTGTGTGTGTGTGCGTGCGTGCATGTGTGCGTGCGTGTGTGTGCGCATGTGTGCGTTTGTGTGTGTGTGTGTATTTGTATTGTTTGTGTGTGTATGCCTGTGTTTGTGCGTGTGCGCGTGCGTGTGTGTGTGTGTATGTGTGTGTGTGTGTGTGTGAAATCAGCCGTTTAATTCTCTAAGCCACGCCTGTAAACGTGGTCATACTGTGTAAAAAAGAAGAAGACACATGTTCTTTATAGTCCAACATTCTCATGGCAAAAATGTTCCTGCATTTATCTATTTGACTGGATTTTTGAAATGTATTCTGCTGTAATGGAGAGATATCCTGTTTCAGACAATTATTACAAGCACCAATATCAAGAAAAACACAAAGCTCTGTCACAAGTTCAAAATGTGTTTTTTAAAACTTCCAATGTATTCATCGGTTCGACTTAATTTAAATTTCCTGAGGCCATGTGAAGGTGGAAAGCACACATACAGTACTCTTTTCCTGGATTTCTCCTTTTTTTAAATGAGCCTGTGTTGCCTTGGTCAGTAGCAGTTGCTTTGTTTAATCCACTTTTTATGGAAGTGTTAGGAATAAACAAGTGGATTCATGAGTTGGAGAGGTCTCTGCAGATTTATGCTGTGAGTGAAAATAGGGGCTCTGTAATAGTTCCCTTGACTGCATTTATTGCTTACTTTAAAAAAGTAATTTCTTTATATCAGCATCAAGCTGAAAATTGCCATGAGTTAGTATTAGGCTTGGTAAGCCTCTAATTCTGTGGCATTTACAGGCGGCTGTGTTTCCATGCATTTATAACACTTTGATTCTTAAGAGCTCCTTTAATCGCTTATGCTTAGCTCCGAACATAATAAACAAGCGGTTGTAGCGCAAGTGCCACATGGGGGAGATTTCTCTGAGCAAAGTTAAACGGTTCTGTCACTCGCCGTCTTGTGGTAGTGTTTTTCATGCACTGTAAGAAGCGTAATCTACTCTGTGAGCTCCAATGCTGTGGTTAAAAACACTGACAGGCAGAATAGATGCAAGGCACCGTGAAAATGAAAAATTATCATCCCTACAAAGATGTCATAACAAGAAGTGTTGCAGAAACAAGAAGCAATGACAGGCTTTTGATTGAATGGCAGGATGTGTGAAAGGCTTGTAAACAGGCTCACCTCTCAGGCCGTCTGCTCCTATCTGATGCTCTGCTGCTGTTGTCCTATCAACGAGCACAATGCACCTGGCACACGGCCTGCCTCTGTAGCCTCGGCCTAAACACACTGCACATCACCAACACAGTGTCACACAATAGAGCTACAGTGCATCTTCCTCAGATGTTTATTATCTCCAGTCAATTGTGCAGATAATGTTATCACAGATGTGTCATCTCCTGCTACTTAAAATATCCTTTTGGAGGAAAAGGCGTTTGGCAAGTTTCAATCTATTTTTCTATCAGCATCAAACAGACATGTCCTCGTGTGCTGTATTGACAGAGGTACAAACTGAGGTGTGCCTCGGACAGAGAGGAGCTTTGATAATGTCACTGCTGTGACACTCTTTGTGTGAGATCGACTGAGGGGACCGCAGTAAGCAAATTCCATCTGCAGATGAGTTGTTCTTCTGCCAGATGAAAAGAAATAACAGGTGATAAAAGTGTCAAAGCTTCTATTTTCTCTATATTTTTTACCCTGGTTCAGTTCTGACCTCCAGCAGGTCAAGGTGAAACTAGGCTAACAGGCAATCATATATCTCTGTCTCAAAAAGAATGTATTCAACATTTTCCAAGTACCTTCTGCTGGCAATTCTGAACAATAGAATCATATTCAACAATGTCTGCTTGACTGGGCCTGTCACGATAATTACTATATTGACTTATCGTTCCATCGATAAAAAAAACGCACAATGACATTTTGAGACTCAATAAGTGCGTATGTGTTTGGCTTCACGAGTGATCACGGAGCAAAGGCACCGCCCGAGCCACGGCTGCCGCAGGCTCACTGTGCAGAAGAAACACCAGCGAGTCAGCACCGTCCCGTCCAGACCCGAGCCTCTGACACCAGACTTGGACTTTGAACCAAGTAGTCCCGGTCTCACACTTCCCGTGTGTCCCTGCAACGTTAACAGCACGGGAGATCAGTCTTAGTGTCTGTTATTATTTGACTAAACAAAAAACAAGAGATGCGCACACTGATTTTTGGCTTTTGCAACACAGAAGTTTCCTTTGCTCTCCCCTCTCTCTTCTGGCCCGTGTTCAGAGAACAGAATGGCTCGTGGGCCGCAGAGTTCACAGCGTGGGAAAAAAGTAGAGGCATAAAATCAGAAAAATACAGTATTCTTTAGAATTATTGCATTATCTTTATTATCAATAATATTGTTTATAAGGATATTTTCAGAAGGAAAAGGAAATATATCATCTGTCAAAAAACCTCTGGGGGGGGATCATAAAAGAGGCTGAAACACAGAGCTGGTACGATCTGAGTAAAGGCAACATAGTTCCTCCAACATAACACATAACACATACCACTATATCACAACATTGTATGTATTCTTTACATCCAAAGTACAATTTACTTGAATCTGAAGCTCAGGACTCCAACTAGGGGTGAAAAATACATTTTCAGTGATCATTTTTCTGCAAATACCACTGCTCTGATGTCAACATACAGGTTATAACAGTTTGGAAAATAATATAAGTAGATGTAGAATAATGATTAAAAGAAATAAAAAAGAATTGTTTACAACGTATGCAGCTGGGCTTGCAGCTGGCAGTTTAAAAAAACGCCTCTTTGCGAATTTGAGCTATGAAAAAAGGAATGACAAACACCATTAGCTAAAAATTGGCCATCTCGCTGCAACTCTGTTATTGTTTACTTGACCATACACGTCCTTATATGGTTACCTCCCTGTCAAAGCAGCTTGAGCTGAGCCAAGGGGCCCGAGCAGGGAGACTCTTTTTAGCTGCCACTTCCACAATAAGAAACAAATGCCACAGTTCCAAGTCTTTCAACGCTTTACAGTACTCGGCTCTGCGACGTTCGCCTCGGTTCCTATTTGATATTTATCTACCTCACAGTGTACCCCCTCCTTGCATTTATTGTCTCATCTTTTCTTGTCTCGCCTCTGTCTTTCTTTGTTTGTCTGTCTTTCTCATCGATCTCTGTCGGGGTGTTAGCTATGTGTGGGGTGACTGATGGCTTTGCTGTTTGCCGAGTTATTTATCGCGGGGTGGCGAGAGCGGTGCGCCTCCTTAGTTCAGCCCTGGGTCACAAGCTGAAGCCTCGCAAGAACTGTGAACATTGTGACAAATTTTGATTCTTTATGAGCACTTATATGAGGTCATCTTCCACAGCAATCAAGAGAGCGCTGTGGAGATGTGGTTTCGAAGGAACTTTGAGGGCTGTGGCTTTGAGATATAAAGCTACATTGGACGTAAAGATGATGTAATTCACAGTTCGATTTTTTAATGTGCAAAACTTTTACATTAGCGCAGTGGATGCATATTTGTTTCTTACACAAAGTAACCATGATTGCAATGCCACAGATAAAAACAGTAAAAACAAATAAAATATATGAGATCTATGAGATAGTTTCATTAAAAGTCATTTAACAATAGTATTAAAAATGTAAGCAATACTCTTTTTTTAAAAATTATATACATTTGCATTGTTTTTAATCCTCCAATTATAACTTAACAATCATGCCCAATGTATTGCCTGTAATCGTCAAGAGTGTTAAGCACTTTGCTCAGCTCAACCGGCCTGTGCTTGGAATAAGGCTCTTCAGATGCATGGATTGGCTTTTCCCCAGTTCGGGTTGGATGATGGCAGCCTCACTCCAATCCTAAAATCCTCACGTTTATGATATTTGCCCAGTATTATCTGCAGCGCTAGATGAATGGGAGGGCCAAGCATGTGGAATGTAGAAGGTCAAACTGGCTGATTTACACAATACAGAGCCAGAGAATCCTTGGGAAAATACTTGGGAAAAGAATCAAACACGTCATGTGATACGCTCTTAACAGTGACCTTTACATTCTGGCCTTTTCCCTTTTTTCACCATCAAAATAACAGTGGAGCCGTATTGATATGATAAGGTGGAGATATGTTCTACAGATGGCTGGAATGGTATTTTTCATTGTGGTTTATTGTTATTAAATTGTTATTAAAATGTACAAATTGGGGTTGAGTAGAGAAAGTGTGCCGTTGTTATCAATAAGCACTTATAGGCATTGGCAAAGACCTGTTATACTGGCCCATTTTAAATATAGTTTTGTTTTCTTTGGCAATTATTGTTGAATATTTGATTTTAAAACAAGCCACACGATGCCTATAAATGTGTTTTCCGCTTGGACAGAGGTATGTTTTGCTGATAAGCTAATGGCATTGACCTTTGTGTTATTTTCCATTCTCGGTATGGTTAAAGTCTATTTGTTGATGTTAATGAACTTTTTCAGTTGCTTGTTTACTGACTCCAAGGTCATTTCTGCGAAGGGTTGTAGGCGTTTTTATTTACGACCAAAGATATGTGGTATGGTAAATAAATCAGGTGATATGGCCGATAGAAGCTGCACCTCACCCCCCCAGCATGTGGAGAAAACATATTTTAACAATTCTAATCATTCTAATAAAATGGGAACACTTGCCTTTTCAAGATGAGTTACACTTCAGATTGAATTTGAATGGATATAATAATGTTGTATGTGCCTGTAGTAATATGACTGGTAACTGGCATTCTTTTTCTTTTACTTTTGTGTGTTGAATTAAATATGAATGTTATCAAAAACCAACCAATCCATAAAATATGTCAGTTTCAATTACACATATGTTGAATTATTATGGATTGTAAATTACCTTTTTGAATCACAGTTACTGGAAGCACTCGCAAAGAATATGCACAAAACATTCTGCACCGAGTGGAGAAAATGCAGCCACAGACAATCTCATCGAGTGAGGGACCAATGGGAGCATTAAAAATGAATTAATGGAATGTTACTGTTGCTCATCTATGGGTGTAGTGTAGTGTTGAAAAATAAAAATTGATGTTGCCACCTACTAGCCGTGAAGGTGCATTTGGACTGAGTATGCTTTAATTAGAAGTGAGATATTAGCATTTCATTGGACTTTATGCTGGGTGAGGGGATCGGCCAGCCACTGCGCCTTCATTAGCCGCTTCTGTGTGTAATGAGTGCCCTCGTTAGCTGATAGAGTGAATTTGCCCTGGCTCTACCTTCATTTTACACACTACTTGCGCAGAAGAAGGCTTTTAAATAGATTTCTTATAAATAAAATAAGATGCATCTTCTGTACCATGTGACAAATACGTGTTGAGAAAGAACGAGGTACTATATATATTTTAGAAGCATTGGCAAAGCATTTTAGTTAGTATAAGTATGAGTAAACCACCCCTGCAATCTTTGAACAGAAAAGCGACCTGATTCACAGGTTTGGGCGTCCTAAGCATGTCAACTATGGCTTTTTCAGAGAGCCACCAATCTGCAGCCAGAGAATGTCTGCAGCTGATATCATTTTTCTCATTTTTACCTTACCTAGTGTGCACTTGAAACTGATGGCATGTGGTAGTCAATTTTAAAAGTGCAGCAGCTCTGACTGCTAATCATACTCTGGTTTTTGCACATAAAACAGCCGACAGACGAGCCAGAGCTGTGGAGTATTTTGTGTGATATAGAAGTCTTCCTAAGCCTCTGGCTGCCACTCCATTCTCAAAATCAGGCGTGAAGTGATTAGTATTTTATTGATGAGCTTCTCAAGTGGCAAGTGTGGGAAATTGGATCTTTGATCTCCTGGAGTTTGGGAAACCTCTTCTGAGAGTGTGGAGCTCAGTGTGCAGCTCTGCAGGTAACACACTCCTCCCCTTGGCAGCATTAGGCCAATACACACGCCACAGAACAGACAGAGTGAAAGCCAGCATCAGGCAAGTGCACGGCTCATGCAACAGATACACTCTGATCCCGTCGCAGAGGACAGGCCCTCCGCCCTTCTCCAAAACACATATTTGTTTTGTATGTTTTTGCTGAAAGTCTACAAGATGATTACATATGTTCATTAACACAACTGGGTATTTGTTTTAAACTTTAACCAATCACTTTGATATGCTAATTACAAAGTAATTTAATTTGAGCCCTGTAATGATGGTGCTGTTATTATGGACATAAATGATGCAGTTAAGCTGAGAGTAATCTCATTTGCATACTGTACATGCCAGTAAATTAAGCCTTTTCCTGCCTGGCTTCAGCTTTAATTTTCCCCTCCTTTTCATGGAGCGTGCCTCAGCCCCGTGCCTAATAGCAGGTCGGCTTGTTTGATGTGGAGAGCTGCTTCCTCTCACTAAATCTAGTCACAATATGTAACACATAAAGGCTCTCATTAGAAGTCTAAGTGCTCTTTTAAGAAGTTGGTATTAATAAGCCAGCATGCTTTGTAGTGATGCACAAAAACAGGTCTATCCCTCACTATAATAACGCAGCGCTTCTTAATCTACACAGGAAATAAAAAGTAATGATGATATAGCTGCCAATAGTTAAAGAGCGCCTCATCAGATTGTATACAGCTATGTGTTGAGCAGACATATCTTCAAAGATCTGATTGTATTTTGATATCACTCCTTTGAAAAAAAAAAAGATGAAGGGCATTAAGATGTTTTTTAACCAAGATGTTTCCCCTTCAGACACGAAGGTAATTGAAAAATATTGCCCCATTGTATGTTTAGAGCAAATAATTTAGCTGCTCTTCTTTGTACAGATGTGTTTTGAAGTCTTCATAAAAGCGTTGGCAGGACACGGGCAGCCTTGATAAAAGCGCCGGCGTGTTCATTAGAGAAGCAGCACCTTGTGGCGTCCGATTGTGTGATGTTTGCAGTGAGAAGGTAAACATGTTTGTCATACGGGCCGTATTTATGCTGATCAAACAGCAGAGAGGCCCGCCGTGAATCCTAAGGACTTTGGTTTCTTGGCTCGCAGAGGCCAGTCATTCTCTTCACATCTCTCAACATCACAGTCAGAACTTCTTTTTCTTTTTAAGTTGTGCTTTAGACAAGGGTAGGATTTAAATAGGATTTGGAAAAAAAAGAAAAAACGTGAATGTGAATGAAACCTGGCATATAGTTCCATCAATCATTGAAGTTGGATCTATTTCAGCAGACATTAGGGCTGCATGATTTGGGATGAATATCTAATTGTGATTTTTCTGTCATTGTGGTTAAATTTGCAATTTATGGTCATGTGTGTGGTGGAACTGATGGTACTTCAAAAATCGCAGCCCTTTGCGATTTGCTAATACGTCAATTCAAAATGCAATTTCGATGCGATTGTGATTAATCCTGCCATAGAAAAACACTGTGACTAGTTCTTCCCTGGTATTTCAGGACTGTGGCTGGACATGATCAAATGGCACATACATAAACAAGACCACTCACATCCATTCACTACAAACAATAGAAACATTGATAATCAACCGCAATTTAGAAACAAGAGCACTTAACCCTTCAACCTTTCAACCTTTGACTTGAAATTGTAAGTCTGGTTTTATGTTGCTAAATTGATGATGACACATACTGCTTTCTAAAGGACAAACTCTTGTGCTTCTATTTCGCACCAACTCGTTCCTTATTAAGAACACAGTGCATCTGGAGTACCATGAAGATTTTTTTTTTCTTTTCTTTCAGCTTCAGCCCATTTTTGCTAATTTTCTCGGCCTCTAATTGGCTACATAAATCGCGGCCGTTGCGGGTGAGAAATGTTGCGGTGTCACCCAGTGTAATCGTCACCCTTATTTACCAATTCATTAAGATTCATTGATGCGGGATCGGTGAGAGGAAATGACAGCATAAATCAGGCCTCCACCGTAATGACCCTAATCAGTTGGGAATTGCACAAAATGTCACGATGAACTATGTCCTTGTATTAGTGCCACTGTACATCGTCATTGTGCTGCTTTACGAGCGCGGCGCATCCTTCTGACACTGGCTGTATTTAACAAAGGGAAGATTCTGCTAAAAGGCACACATTCACGGAAGGTCTTTTTGGTATTTAGCCTCTCGGCCTTTGTCTCCACTTTAACTGCTTAATGGAAGGCACAAACTCTCCTCCGTTTTAACCCTTCGCTGGGATCCCGGGGCTTTTAAAATAATGACATGCCTGGTGGGCTTAAATGACTCTTCTAATGTAGCGTCACACAAGAAGAACTCAAAAGACGAAAAAAAAAGATTGTGTTGCTTATGTGCGGTTTGTTAAAAATGAATACGTGATGTTGTGTGTTGATGGATTATAGAAGTGCTTTTAAAATAGTTCTTGTTTAAGTGAAGGAGGAATCACGCCTCTTGGCCAATACAGTGTGAATCGAGGTCAGTGGAAGGACACTTGTATTTCAAATCACACAATATAATATGCCAAAACAGTCCTCTACAAAGAATACATTATATAGTTCTATTTTTGCACCTATTTATTCAGTTACTATTCAAGCCATCACAACTACAACTCATTTAAGTAGATTTACACAAATGTGATGACTTAGTCAACTGTAATTCATGAGGTAAACAACTGCAGCCTACCACAGGCGTTTTATTAATTCTACAGAACTTGAATTCATAGCCAAAAGTGTTACTCTTTTCACTCTGGACAGGAAGACTTCTCACAGATGACCCATAAGACAGCTGCTCTAATATAACAGCTCTCTCTCTTTGCATAGGTGCACAGGATTAATTAGACATGTTTGTTGTTTCCCAGGAAACACATTTGACTTTATTCCCCTTCACTTGTATACTTCTGGGACTTAGATTTAAATGAACTCCGCCCACAATGATTCAAAATAAAACTATAAGAGAGGCTGGGATGACAGGTAATGCAGGTGGTGATGGAACAATTATTTGCTCAATTGGTTTATTGGTTTATTTCATTCACATTTTGGAAAAGTCTTTTTACATCCAGGTAAGGACAACATAACACCCTTACAGTTTAAATAACGTATATTCTTTAAAACTTTCAACCATGTTATAATGTATGTATTGTTGCATTTGTGTGTGTTCCAGTTTTCCTGCATAAATGTCCCATCTCCCTATCCAGAGCTCAGAACTCTTACCCCTCATTGGAGCACAAATCATTTCAGTGCTTGGAATTAGTACTGACTACCATTATTTTTAGTGTCATTCAAACTAATTCACGTTTCAATTCACCAGCAGATGCCGTTCTACCGCCCTCTGCTGTCATTCTGTAGAGGCTAACTACAACTTTTAGCTATTACTTTTACTGTACAGCTGTATAGTATTAAAAGCACAAATAATGCATTATGGGCCCTCCTGTGGCACATTGTTAAGCCATAACCCAAATAATATACGGACTTTCTGACCATATATACAGCATTTGTTTTAGTCCTATATGGCAAACTCTTAAAGTAAACAATGATTTGTCTCCACATCCAACTGGGTGTTGAAAGATTAAAGTTATATTTTTCCTTGGCTCTGTGTTTTTGACGGCCCTAATTGGTAAGATGAGCTTGAGGGAAACACAGAGCCATTTGCTGCTGGGGCTGTGGTCTGGAGGAGAGGCCCCCGTCCCCTGTCTGTGTTCTGGCACTGCACTGTTAATGGGCATAAGCCACATGTGAGCAGGATTATCAAAGTCAAATGAAGGACAAGTGCTGTGAAAATGTGTGACGAGGCCCCACATCCCAGAATTACTATTCCATTCATGTACAAGCACATTTCAACTCATTAGACTTCTCTATTTGCTCAGTCTCAATCGGCTCGACTTGTACTAAAAATACCGTGGCCTGCCTTACTTTGGCACATTCCGTCATTGTCTGTGCACAGCGGGCCGTAACTCCGAGGTGTTCCGCACATCGCTCCATGCAAAGGAGACAAGCAGCTTTGTGTATTTTCTGCAATAACGGATTGACTTTGCCGTCTACAACTGTTCCTGATTTTAATTCATCTGAGCTAGTAGCGTATAGTATAATCACCTCACCTCTGCTCCCATGTTGAGGTTTTGCTCTGCTCATGCTGTTGGAATACACTCACACAATGTTAATTTCATGCTTGAGAATCCCATCATAGTCATTCCAATATGTCATAAATATGTGTTTGACACCTTTTCCCTAAATTTACCGCTAGCCTACATGGGGTAAGCAGACATTTTGCTATTAACCAATAAAACGTTATAAAGTTGGTTTTAAAATTGATATTACTTAAAATAAAAATGTGATGTCAACGTGCATTACAATTTTATTGTTTTAATTTTCCACAAATATTATTTAAACCTGTAACATTTGCAATTTGAAGCTTTGGGGCAAATAAAATCAAGGTTCTAGTGTGTGTGATGTATATGCATTACTGATATAATTGTATTGTGAACTTGGACTGCCAGCTTTGGCCTGCTTGAATAAAAGCATGTATGAATAAATAATATAATATGTGTATATAATACGTAGGGACTTGATTGATGTCAGCAGAACAAAATGAGAATTATATATCACTCAAAAGTCAAAATGCAAGAAATATATTTGACATTTGTGCCCATATAAAAGTCCTTACACAATAAATTATTGTGCAGGGCTCTCTGGGGTTTAAGTTAAAAAAATGTATTACTTTTTTTTATTTTTTTTTACATTTTGCAACAACATTTATAAGTGGAAACAAACAAGCAAAAAGAAATATGCACAATTCAAGGTTGCAACAATAAACCATACCAATAATACTAGTAATAAATATAAATGTTGCACACAATCACGTGGTAGCACTAAGGCCAATGGTAAATATTACTCAACAAATTATCGATACTTTACTTTTGCCAGCATTTTCAGTGCAGCAAGGTAGAAAGTGTTACGAAATGTTTGGGTCAGAAAGTCCACGGCTTTGCTCCCGCTGTAGTCGTTGGGTTGCTCGATCATATTTACCACTTGCAAAGCCACAGCGTCGCTTCAGCACGGCAGAGTAAAGCCAGAAAGAAGCAGAATTGAAGCATCTTGATGGCCATCTTGGACATCGTTTTGCATAAAAGATGCTGGATTATTTCACTAACGCATTGCTCTGCTAAAATGTTGTTTTGTCTTACATTTTCTAGTAAGGCCATTTGATTGCACAATATTTGAGCTTTAAATATGTATTAAGAAAGTCATTGAGACGATGCGCTGATTAATGGTCTATATCACCTCTTGTTTGTTTCCTTCCATCTAACTGTGTTCATGATTTCCCCTTCTGTTGTGAACACCAGCGCGCAGGAGCCTGTTGTTGTTTCCGCAAAGCCAGTTACTGAATAATTGAACTGAGTAAATGTTTAACATGTTTTTACAAGTTCCACGCTGCGGCGCCTGTGAGGACCCACTGTTTGTCGGGCTCAGAAGAAATGCTCCGTCCGACTAAAACGTGTTTCCATAGGAGCTCTTTGCCTTGTCCACACTCATGGCTGGTTGCTAGCAGCTGCAATGCGCCGACTCAATGTCAACTGTCAGAAGAATGGCCGTTTGTTTATGCTTGCTTATTTATTCTAGTGCATTTGCATCAACTTTGAGTCGCTAAAGTCTGGCCCATTCCCTGCACTTGTTTACTCTGCGCCTGCCCCGAGTGTCACCTAGGAAATGGACTCATCATTCCACCTGGTTAATATGAAATGGCTGCTTCTGTTTACCGTCCCTATAGCAACAATCACTCATTAAACAAATAGATGCTTTTGTTTGCCTGCGTGAGTTATGTGCTTGCAGTCTCGACAAGTCTGGGAGAAGTTGTGGTTTGCAGGGTGTTAGTATAAGAGAAAGAGATTAATAGCCATTAACTTTAAACATTTTTGTTGGTATCTGTGGTAGATGCATGTTGGCACACAGGATTACACTGTGAACTAGAATGTTATTTCATCTCGGTTTCTTGTAGCTTTAATTGTTGAGAAAGACTGTGCTAAACCAACATGGGCAAACATGCGATTAATGTGTAAAATGTTACAAAAAACGTCGGCAAACAAATCACATACGCAAATCTGACTCTTAATCAAAATCAAGTTCTATACCATGTGCACGTTGCATTAAAAAATCACTGTTTCCTGCACCAAAAAACAATGGATATTGCTAGTTTTAGTTAGAATAAAGACAATGAGACCCTGTTCGTCCTGAAAATTATGTTTTTGCATAGATGTAAAGTGAAGCCAAGTTTCTTTCCATCAACTGATCCCACAGTGCAGTTTCCGATGTCTATGTTAACGCCTGCCCTGATTTGATTCTGAAGACAGAGGAGGGTGTGGGTCCACTGTTTGGAAAAGTTATTGGGATGTAGTCCATTTTGTGTGTCTGTTGTCAAGCTAACGTTCCAAGAGGCAGGTTCCCAGAGTGCTTTATCAGCGATGAGAGCTGCGATAATGGATTATTTACCATTCAGCTTGTGTTTGTCTTTGGACTTTTCCCTAGAAGCGGCAGCCAAAATACAGCAAAACATAGCAGCCTTCAAAACCTTGAGAAAAATAGTGTTGTACCTTTGGTGCGCATTGATGTGTTGTCTAGTCTGGCAACCAAGCCAAACCCAGAGCCCTCAGAAGTGAACCTTTGCCTATTGTCTCCTCCTTTGTGTGTCTTTATCTCACACCCTAGAAATGTTGTGCTTTTGTTGTGCTTGTGTAAACATGGCTGTGTGAGAACTTGGCAAACGAAAGCAGGTGGCTGCCGAGGTTCTACTGTCATGAGCATTAAAGAAAAACACAACAAGTGGAGAGGTCAGGGCACAGCTGCGCGGGCCAGCCCATCTCCAGTCCTCTGCAGACCTGTGTGAGCGGGTGGATTCCAGCCGCCGTGACAAGGGACAGGCTTGGGTTTCCAGTGAGCGCCAGGCTGATGAGCTCTGGCTTCGGGCTCCGCTTAACCTTCAACCTGCCTGCTCAGGTGGGAGCCACGTGACTCTTGTTTGTACTGTACTCTTGTATTCCAGACAGGGAAAACACAACACACTGTAAACAAATATGAACTCTGACATTTTTCATTATCCACTGTTTGCTTCAAACTGTTGTTTTGCAAGCGGCTCCCTGGCCCCCATCAACAACAGCACCATCACTGCTCGCTTGTGCTGTTGATTTGATTTCTTTCAAGATTTCTCTGTTCTCTGAAAAATGGACATACACCATTTATAATTGATAGTTCTCTTGGTTACCTTGTGCATGGTTTATTTTGTGACAATAATGATAAAAAAATCACTACATCTTGTATGCTCATCACAATTTAATATACATTTATTTCATCTCCTTTTTCTTATTTCTGCTTATTTTGCCTTATACATTCAATGAACCAAATGCAGGTAAATAAACAGTTGCATGAACACTAGGCTCACTCAGTTCTTGTGGCTGTGCTCAGCTGATGATGTCGTTGCTGCCTCAGTGCCTCCCAGATTAACATTATTATCAGCGGCGCCCTCTAATAAGGCTCATTCCTATCTACTTGATATTTATGATGGATAATGCCCATTTTCCATTTTCGTTATTCCTCCAATTTTTTTCTCTCATGATATTGCTGCTTTTGCTGCTTTGAATTATTCTGTGGCAAAATTAATGAGAAAGTAGATTTATGGCTTTCATTTGTTTGTCAATTTGAAAATTAATTGGGTGTTAATTTTAGCCATCCCCTCATCAGTGCCGGTCCTAAGCGTGCATGCATTACTTTGCATATATTGTACCCTTTTTGCTCCTTTATTGTGGGTCACTAGTTTTGCATACATTAAAATAGCCCTGCAGCTCATTCTCTTGATTACTTTTGGAGATGCTATGCATTCAGGAAATTTACGCCCTTCCGATATAATTATTAACATTTTGCATGGGATGGCAGTGCATGTATAATAGCCATTACTCTCAGTGCTTTTATGCCACATTGGAAATAAGAGTGTGGAAAAATGCCTTTTATTTGAAGAATATGCGAGGTGGATAACATCAGTGCATGGTGTGTTTCAAATGGCATTTAATTTAGTGTGGTTCTAATTGGGATTTAGCATAAAACGAGACCTAGATGGAGCTTTGGCTGGCCAGATCCCACAGCTTTGCTTACTTGGTTCTTGTTTATTAAATCCCATTATGGAGAGAGGCTGTGCCAGACTGTAGGGGTGAGCCGGGTCAACATGTGTCTGGAGGGAGGGGGCGGCTCCCGCGCTAGCCCAAGGAGCTGCTACAGGACCGGCCCATTCTGCTCAGACAGGCCCCTGAGTGTGGGGGCGTTCTGACACACCACTGAACCCTCAGATGACTCACTCTACACCAGAGGAGATACAAACCATGTGGGTTTTGGTCTCGTGTGACTACTGAGCACTCCTGTGTAAGCCCTGCTTTGAGCCCGACACAATAGTGGGGTAAGGATGCAAGAAGATTGATATAAGTATGTCTGATAAATAATATTACAGCATTATTACAAATACATACTACATGTCAAGTGCATTATATTTGTATTTGTATTGTCAATTATTTCCCCCCCACATTAGAATCTACAAATGCCACATTATTTTTGGTACATTGAAAAAGATTTTCTTACAGCCATTTCTCTTTTGCATATGCGAGCATCAAACTCTTGTACAACCAAACACCAAGTTGTTTCATGAAAGGTGTTATTACATAATGTTTAACTTGATATATGCCACTCTGCACAATGCACGATGCGTTGTCACTACAGCATCACTGACACATTTTCCTTCCTGTCCCACACAGTAACACTGTGCCGAATACTTTGCTGTTGATGTGATGCTTCCTATTTTTTAACAAATCCATTTCTTGAATATTATCTCACCTACGCTCTGTAAATATCTTTAAATGACAAGTTGTCAAGCTCAATTTCCTATCTGTCAGTGTGAGTGTGTGTCCCTGTGGTGTCTGCATCTTGTTTAGACCTGGGTCTCTGGAGACACTGCCTATGTATTTGAACACTATTAACTGGCACTGGCCCTCCCATTACAAGGCTAAAAGCCCAGCCCATAAATCTGCATTTAGTTCCATTTTCACCTTCTTTCATGATGAGGCCCTGTGTTTTAAAGGCATTTATTCTGCTTCATATAAATAATTAATCAGCCAAGTTAATTTGCTTCTGCCCGACTTGGTCAGCTTCATTAACCACCGTGGAATTGGGAGGCAAGACGACATGCACTGAAGAGGCTGGCGTCCCAGGCACAATAGCTGTAAATCATCTGTTTGATTTGAGAGGTGGAGACACAGATATGCTGTGGTGTGTCACCATAACCCCTCATTTTGGTCTTATGTGTGATCAAAGAAGTTTGTAAAATTCTGTTTAATTGTGCTTACCTTTGGCATTAAACATCAAACATGTTTGAATGACATGTTTTTGATATGTGAATAACATTATAACAGCTCAATATACTGTGTTCTCACAAAGTGGTGTTATCTCACAACGGTACTAATGAACAAAAACATGCCATCACAGAAGTATATCGCTTTAAGTAATCTTTATGTTAACAGAGCATGGACATTTAAGATTAATATCCTTGTGACATTTAAGGAATTTATGTCCTTTACTGCAGAATCTGGTAGTCAAAGTGTACAAACATAGCATGCCAGCAGAAACTAAATATGTTATTAATACTTAATTAATATTTAAATTATATTCCCGGATTATATGGTACTGTTGAAATCACACTGTAATTTTTTATGACTGAAAAGTATTTCTATGACTTAAAAGTATTTCTATGTGATTTTAAAACACTGTAATCCTGGTTACACAAAGAAAAAATTGTATACAGCAAGTAATCACTGCTGGGGCCTGTAGATTATCTTTCGGAGTTGGATAGTAGTTATGAAGACGATTATTTTTATAACTAAAGGCCTTATTTATGAAGACCTGTGTTTTGGTATTAATTGAGCATCCCCAAAAGACTGTTTTTGGCTTGGATGTTTCTCATGGAGATCCTTTGGCAGGCCTCAAACGGCCACCCTGTTTCCCATTAAAAAGCCATTCTGTCGGGATTCTTCTGGGAGCCTGTGCGAGTAAATATATCAATTTCCATAGAAAGTGTTTTGTTTTGGAGGTCCACTGTTTTCTTGGGCTTCTCTGCACTCACTCGGTCCAGGTTGGGTTCCTCTCCTGGTGCGTGCCATACACTCTCCCTTTCCACATGTTCCTCCTGCAATGAACAATACAAACAAATGCAACTGTATTTGTCAGAACCGCCCTGTAAAAAAGCAAAACAAAAAGAGTAGTTAAGTAGCCTGTGGAGAAGTGGATGGCTGTATCGTATGCATGTGTATTTGCCTCATTGCACATAAGCAAACAAATACAAACCAGAGCCCAAACCTACAATACAAGTGAAATTGTGTGGGAAGTGTATGACAGATGTTTACAGTTTGGCCCACAGTTGTAATGCGAGCTCATAGTTGTGTGTTTTAACAGCTGTTTCACCCGTCTTTTTCTTCTTGTTTCTGTTTTTTCTCTCTCTGCGTCTTCTCCTAGGCTTTTCAGTCATGATGCAAGAATCTAGGACGAAGGCGATGAGCAATGAACAGGCCAATCAAAATGGAGCGGTGAGTGCGGAAGGCGGGACCAGAGAGGGACGTCCTGACAGCTCCCCACCATCAGCAGAGGTGAGTACAGCTGACCTCCTGCATCTCCAGCACCACCAGGTAGGCCCTTCACACCTGTCTGCAGTTCATTAAAGCACGTCAACTGCACGCCCAGGCACTTTGAAAGTGCCACTTAATATTTTATTACTTGTCCAGTACACCGGGTACATAAACACATTATCATTATTATTATTTATGTATATTGGGGCACTATTTTAATATTTAAACACTGGGAAGTGCTCTCTCTCTGATTGTCTTAGTTGTGGATGTGTTTATCACAGCATGCTGCATCTGCATTCCTGTAAAATATTCATTATGCTGTTCGCATGAGTGTTAAAAGTGTAGGTGCCACAGGATGTTGTGGACACAGAAGAAAGTGGAACGACCAATAGGAAGATAGTACTGTCCCGGACCTGTTGTAAACACTCCTCACACTCCTGCTAATGCCATGCTCTGCCATAGCTGCTAATGTGTGGTGGACATGCACCGGGGCATTCTTTTTGAAAATACTCTAAACACTTTGAGCATAGTCGACTTAAAACAAACAGACAAGCTTTTCTTGTTAGTGTCAGCGTTATGTGTGGCAAATAACAGTGTGTTTAAGGAAACAACATTGAAAAGATCAGTGTGTCTGGTGCTATCTGGGCCAATCCGACAGGATGGCTGGGCTGTTGTCATGAGCTGTTTGCTGATGATGCACAGGCTTTTTGCTGCTGTCTGTTGTCACAGCACATCCATCAGCCTAAGCTTGGCTCTGCCACAGTGTGACTGCCTAAAACAAAGGGCACAAACCCTCCTTTGCATTTTAAATTCATACTTAATGTATACATTTTGAGGTCTACAAAATATGTTGGTAGCACACTTTGTTCAGCTTTGTAAGATATATTTTATGATGTGGGGACTACATCTCCATCATTTAGTCCCAGGCAGTAACATATAGTCCATAGTAGACCGCTCCATAATATTCTCCTCATCCCACAGCCCAGTCAAAAACCCCACCTCCAAACCATCTTTTTCCAGCTCAAGAGAAGCATGTCGTCAGTGAGAAAATCAGAGACATACTGAATTCATTACAGCAGTAGTCACACAAAACCATGGATAAAATTTCAATAACTGCAGGCCACAGTTGAGTAAACAGTTGCACTGAAACTTAATTCCTGTTGACTTTTCCTTCAGTCTTGGCCAGGGGCACATTCGGATCTGCTCTCCAAAGACAACAGCGTTACAACTGTGATGAATGTGAGTCAGAGGGACATGGGGAGGGGGTGTCATGGATGTACACTTGACATTAAGAAGCGTGATGGCTATGAAGCCTTTTTGCTAAAATGGAGACAGCTATCCAGGCATGTTCCCTGCTTTTACTCAAACAGAAAGAAAACACAAGTGAACAGTGTTCCTCATTGCCTTTAGTACATTGTGTTGACTTGTAAATAGACATCAAAGGTCCATATTGGCTTGGTCAGGCTCTAGTCACCCATATTTAACTATTTGGAAAAATCCCCCAATCACATGCTGCTAAGTAAGATTAATTTCATATCTGTAATATCATATGGAGGGCGTATAATAGTTTTGCTTCTCAAAAAATACTTTTGGGGTTTTACTAGATCTTTGGATTTTAATTGTTGTTTACTGTAGTCTGTCACTGAATACCTTTTTGTCCTTTTCTGGACTTTACGCACTGCCATAGTTGGTATAATTATTTGGATGAAAGGAGGAGAAGGATTTTATAAAAAATTAATGGAATGGAAATCTCATTTATTGCAAGAAATGCTTTCCTTGCTGTATGTTTAGTTCAATTTCTTTGTTGTGGACTTGGCATAGAGTGGGACATATAAATTGTTGCATTTGATGAATGGCAAACGGTGCGTCTCACTCTCTGACGCCGGCCTCTGATTGGCTGCTTACCTCTGTAGTCTTTTATTCTCCCATTAGACTAAACCAGGATTTTCACACATGCACCATGAATCATGTTAATTGTCCCCAGGGTATTAAAATCTTCACTCAATTACTCAATAACTTTTTACTTTTGTGGCATTTCCAGTTTTATTTGCAGCATACACTTACACAAGCCTAACTTGTGCGTGGATGTTTTTGCAGCATTCTTTGTTCTACTCAATAGATCTGAGCTGCTCCTTCAGGTGATGCAAAATCAATTGATAAATCCTCAAGGGAGCGCTCTGAGTGAGCGTGAACAACAAACCTGGCACTGACATATCATTTATTCTTATTACAGAACATAAGTATGAAAGACAGTGCTCATTAATAAAGATGGGGGGTGAAATAATTGTAATGTGTTTGATCATCTTGATTCTGACAGGGGAATTCATCTTGTGGGCCAGTTAGAGTTGAGGGAAGTGGACCATAAGCTCAATTTAAACATATCTATTAGCAAGACACATAGGAGGGGAAAACGCCCTTTTTTCAGTGCCTGAAGTGAAACAATGAAAAAGAGAGAATGGCACATTTTCAGCCAAGGTCAAGTGTGTTTAATCTCTCACATATGAGTTTAGTTGGAGATTTGGTTTGATGCTGGTTCTGTTTAATCCTTCCTAGTCCTACTTGATTCTTGAATTTAAGAGTACAAACCTTTTTTAATGATATATATTTAACCCTAACGGGAACAAGCGGTGGAAAATGAAAGAATACAGAAAGTCTCCCACTTTGATTGCAGAAGCTGTGGTTTTAACTTGTTTTCCTCTAGGGGAAGTCGAGGAAACAACAATAGTTGGGCAGATGGATGTTTTGCAATAATGTGTTTTCAAACTGCCACTGGACATAGTGCAAGTGAAAGCCCTTGTTTGTATATTTTATGCCATAAAGATGTTGTGGTTAATTGTTACCAATAGGTTTTAAGTGAGAGCATAGATGGTGAATCTTAGTGATACTGGTAAATGCAGGGGTGGGGCTAAGGTGCTTATATGATATTTATAGTCTTTTAAAAGTGTTTGCCTAGCTGTTCTTAACAAGTTTACATTTACCCTGTAGTGATATAATACTTCATTCATAATTCATTGTGTTAATGCAAACTCATTTTGAACACTATGTGGTTGCTTTCTGAACGTTGAATTGTATATGTAAAAGTTGGTAAATCATTCTAGGGGAGGCAAGTGACAGGTCAGATGCCCTCATGTACCAAGATGAAAGAACAGGATATTGTCAGTCAATGTGAGGAGTCATTTATTAGTACTGATTAGTATTATTATAATCATTTTGACAATCAAGTCTTTTTGTATTATTTTGCAAAGGTTGTTTTGTGACTACCTATAAAAATAAATCAAGGAATTTCTGGAGCTCCAATAGGGGTCACAGAATCAGCTTTATTTGCAATAAAAGGAATGATGATTGTCTGTGTACACTCATATTCTTTACATTGTAGAGGCACTCTGTCTTCCATAGAGCGTTATCACCAGCAGCTCTCAGGTATCCCTCTGTCTGCTGTTCATATTGTCACAAGAGGCCACACACACCCAGCAACTTATTGGAAATCTGGCGGAGAGGATAACATCAGTGTTATGACACTGCATATTGCCCTAAATTGCTTTATTGGTAAAATGATAGTGCTCGTCCAATTTGAATAATTTTATGGAATCCCTCACAGAACAGTTTAATTATGTTATCACACAACTGGCAACATCTGTCTTTATACCACAGCACATGACAGTTTTATTACAGGCTGGATTTCTGCGCTGTTTCTGGCAATTGATGTGTGATCTGATTAATAATCACAAAGATGGAGGTGAAAATTGAACAGTGATGTGCTGCTATGTCAAAAAGAGGGAAAAAAATATTATACGCTCAGTATAGAACCCTAAAGTCCTGTTTGTGTTTTTTTAATGGTAAAGTTTATTTTGTTTTGGCAGTTTTCACATATTTACATACATCCATAACTAAAGATGGTTTCATGATTAGAAACTAGTAATAGAAACGTTGTTGCCTTTTATTAACCCAGTTATCTTTGTCTGCCTAATTTTTGCTTCTTTTTGGGTAGTTTTCTAAACTTTCAACAATACACAGATAGTTGTTTATTTAAGCTTTGTTCACGGGTGGAACAAAGTACTTCAAATACAGTATAAAACAAAGAACATGTACTTTTGTTTCCTTTACAGTTTCTTTATTTTATGTTTAGTCTAGGTGCAACTTTTCCTATGCTTCTGTCACCAGTGTTTTGTTAGTGGGCTTTTAGCAGGTAAACCACCCAGCACCTCTCCTTTGTCTTGTGGACACTTTCCAGGACAGTCAGCCCATGAAGTCATCCATTTTGTTGAGTCTACCTCCAGCTGCTGCTCCTTCACTCAACTGGGCGGAGATGAGCCACAGGTTGTGCGCTGGAGTTTAAAATAGTTGACTGTTGCTCAGCTCCACATCCTGTTTACACACTGAGCTGATGTGGGCAGCAGGAGGGGGTTCCCCAGCTGTTTGACGGGGTGGTGAGTCAACACATGGAAACATACAGAGCACCCTAAGCATCAAATCGCTCACACACACAGAGAGAATGACAAGTACAATTTCAGTATATTGCCCACCTTGATGAAGTATTACAAAATGAGTGTTTGATAAAAAACCAAAAGCTCTGGCTCCCCCTGATTATCCTAACCATGATAGAAAATGTATATATATTGGACTCGCCCTAAAGCCTGTTGTGTGTAATGTAAATGATGCAAGTAGTGCACATGCTGGTTCGGAGTTAAGTGGTCTCATTGTGTGGCACCCGGATGGACTTTGATGGCCTGTATGTGTTTTTGTGGGCGACTCTAAACTCGGGAGCAGGTGTCCGGAGCAGCTGGCTGGAGGCAGACGGGGGACCAGTCTGCTTTGGGTCTGTATTAAACAGCTTAGAAACAAGCTGCATATACTACTGCACTCTGTATGTTGTTTTTAAAGCAGAACAAGAACTGCACTGGAGGGCACATGTCATACTACCGCTAATGGATGCTTTTTTTTTTTAGACTGAAACTGGGAAAAAAATATCTTTACATTTATTAGTTCAGATTTGTGTCGGACAAATGTGAAATGTATCCCGTCATAACCTTATATGGCAGTTTACAACACATGTTGGCCCTGCGACGAGTTGGCCACTGTCCAGGGTGTACCCCGCCTAAGGCCCAAAGTCACTGGGATAGGCTCCAGTCACCTGTGACCCCTAATGGGAAAAAGCTGTAGAAAATGAATTAATTTATGTTTTTTCAATTTCTTTAAAATACAAACACTATACTCAATATATGTGTAGAACTAGATGTATATATAAACATTAGTGATGTTCAGTACTGATTTATCTCTGTTGTCTGCATTTACATTGGGGAATTATTTATTTAAGTGAGAAATAGTTCTCATCCAACATTTGTCATTGTGAAATTTCTGGGTCACTAGTGGATTTTCCACCTAAAGTAAATTGCAGTGCATTAAGGGTATTTATATAAGCTGTCCTTTTAAATAAGCCTGGCTTTCTGTATTAGCTTCAGCTACTAACTATTTTTAGCTTCTCTGTTGTTTTCTTCTTTGTTTTTACTGTATATACTGTACTTATACGGTTAACATTACTGCTACATTATCTTTTTGAACAGCAGGGTCCGCTGAGTGCACTTTATTTTGAAAGTTGCATTGTTGTTTTGTCTGTACATCGGTCCTACAAGTTCTGTGTTTGTGGACAAGAATTTCCCCTTGGGGACAATTAAAAAAAAAAAAGTCTGAAGTCTACCATACCTTTCCTCTTCACAGAAAAAAAGAATGCATGTATTTTGGTGGTGGGTGAATAAAGAGCATATACAGACAACAATCATTGGTGACAGCCTGATTCATTTGGCTACTCCCTGTTTTGTAAGAGTCATTGAGATTCATCCAGATGTATTATGAATCTCTTTTAGCCCAGATACCTTTTCATTCACTACTAGCCATGTTACCAAAAGACAAGGCATTATTATATGATTATTATGATGTACGGTATTGTAAACAGTATTGTATTGTATTCTGCATTTGGTGACTGAGCTATTGGGTCGGATCAGTTTACATGAGTGAGTTTAGAACCGTCATCTGTATCATTAATTAACTTATTTTTGTCTATTAAACTAAAGATCTCAAATAGTCAGTCAATGGTGCAAACATTAGGATTATGGGCGGATAATTTTGTGCTCGATATGGTTGCATTGTTTTGTACGCTGTATCCTTTGCCTGAAAACCTTTCAAATATAATAAATAACTTCAGAAGGTCCCACACAGGAACTCAGACATAGGGCCAACTGTGAGTCATTTTGCACTGTTTAGCTTCACAAGTTGTGTGTTTAGTGTTGTAAATAAGTAACCATTTTAACAGAGCCTCAGGAGATTAGGACCGGGAAAGCACAGGACTGGCTTTAATGTCCATTGTCAAAACAGTGTTTGAATAACAAGCCTTTCTTCATGCCATTGGGATGTTTACATTTTGGTGAATAATGATAATGCCATCTTAAGCAGAAGCTATCCTTCATTTTGACCCAATTTATTAGTGGTAGACTTAAGGATACACAATTTCTCTTGGGGAAACATTCAAGCACTGGGCCCATTCATTTTTAATGAGAGCACTACTTTAAAAAAAAATCATTGAATTAATATGTATCAGTAAGTCTATCCTGTGCAGCAAAACTTCAGGGTAATTAATATTCATAGGCTGTGCTTGTTAACACCCCCAATGCTGGAGCAATGTAGATCCAATTAACAGAGAACGGACCCTAAGGATTTGGCCAGATAAGGGTTAAATGAGCTATTGAAATTGAAACCAGGCCTGTCGCTTCTTAAAACACTTATTTGTTTCCATAATGCATGTTGTAAATTAGAGATGTTTATACTTTTTTATTTTTATTTTTAGTTCTGTTTTTATACCAAGTCTAAATCTTAAGTACATAGATGCAAGGAGGGCATCCCCAACGCAGCCAATCTAATGTGAAAACCTTGTCGCAGCGCTGCCTGGTATATCTTATTCATAATAGCTTGGCGTAGTGAGGGTAATAGACATGAGTGTTCATTCTTGGTGTCAGTTCGGAGGCTGGGGCCAGACTGGTTGACATGGGAACTGTGAGCCTTTAAAGGCTGATGGGTTAGAGACGGTAAATGCCTGTTTTCCACCTGCTGCTGTTTGTTACAGCTAAGTAAATAGACATTTGTTCCTCTGAGACAGCTCTATGGAACCAGTCCACAAGGTTTAATAAATACATCAGTGGATGTTTTTGTGCAGTCTAACAAGAGGTCACGGGGAAATGAAATATTTTTGGTTTCAACTGTACCCTCCTTCAAACGCCACCTCTCTATTTGTCCATCATTTCTAAGGAGCTTCTCATATTTTCTCTATATATAATCCCCCAATTGTTTTATTTCCATTAATTTTGTAGATCACATCTTTATTTGAATGAGTCAGTCTTATCTCTGCAATTTGTGCAATAATAGTTGATAATAGTAATTATTCTACTATAACCAAGCTATCTGTGCATTTTAAAAACACTTCAGGTTGTGTTTCAAGTAAATCATAAATCAACAACTGCCTCGCTCATAAGAACCTGAACATTTGAAAATATGAAAACTCATATTGAAGTAAAGCATGTTACCCTATACATTAACTGTATTGTGGCAGCAGTTGTGTTATTTACACCTGAATTTTGTCACCCTTGTGATTGAAAATAAAATTGGATGGTCATTTTTGCCAGTGCGGGGCAGATGTGATAAATAACCACTGCCTGGTGATCAAAAGAACCTTCATTTAAGTAAATACGCATTGACAGGCACACAGTGTATATGTCTCTTCGAGTGAATTTGATTGTTTGACATGTCTTCACCCATCAAAGTGTATGAGTGATTAATAACAGCTCCCTGTGCGTTCAGCGCTGACATGGCCTCTATTTGAGAGAAAAATGGTCCAGGTCAGTATTCACTGGTGAATTGCTGTGTACCATTTAGAGAATGATATGCCGTGATGGGATGTGGCGTCATAAATAACCGTGATGGCACTTCTGCATCCTGTGAATGACACGTGCCATAAATACTTAGCCTGTCCCCAATAGTTCGGATAAATCCTATGCTAACCTTTTCCCTATGATGAAAGAAGAACATTATTAGTTGAATGGATAATAAAAACAAATGTTTTTTTTGTTGTTGGAAGGCTGCAGAAAGCTCAGCAGGCCCTCTCTCATTGTGTCTTATGTGCTGTTGTTATTTGCTTGTTTACAATCTCTGACATGATGTAATGGGATGGCGCTGAGAGCATCTAGCTCGCAAATGGCTCAGGAAATAAGACAGTCCTTTATGTGGGCCCACTCCTCACCCCCACCATGTTTTTTTCCTCAGAATAATATGTTGTGCATTTGACTGAAGGAACATGAGCCTTGAATAAAAGTAAGTGTTTTTTGCATTAGGTGCTCCCCGGAGGTAGGAGGGGAAATATCATGTCCCTGTGTGAAATGTGGATGTGAAATCTAGCAGAAAGAAATATTTATGACCATTTTCTGGTTGATTAAAGCTGGATGACATGCCTTAGGAGACAGAGAGTGGACAAAGGGTCGCAGTGCTGCTGCTGCTGCTGCTGGGCAGATGTTGCAGACAATGTTGCGCAGAGAAGAGGCAGCTCATGTGAGGTTCTGCTGTGGTCACTTATTCTAACATTCATTAATTTCACTTTTCACTTCAGTACAGTCAGAAAAGGATTCATGGAAATACCCAAATGTACAATAGTAGTAATGAGTTGCAGTCTGCACTTTTCCCACCAGATGCCACTGTGAAGCAGAAACAACCCACTTTCAAACATGTGAAAGTGATATACAGATTTTGTTATTTGTGTATTGTGTCATTGTCTGATGTGTGCACATTCCTTTACTCAATCAGTATAATGAACTGCATTTGTTTCAAGTAACTTTGCAACAGGCTTATCTGTGTGGTTGTTCTCTGGGACAACTGCCAAAGCATAAATAATGAGTTAATTACTACTTTGATGGTGTGGTATAAGCCGTCCCAGGCACATGCTTGTGTTTTGATGGTGTTGGTGACAGCAGCACAAACCAGAGCTTAAAGAGTCACATCCAATGGATCAGAGAGGAACCAAATTGAGAGTATGATTAATTTTTCAATTTCTCTCTGCAGATATCTAATAATTGTGCCCAAAGATAGCCAGGGGCTCCTATTAAACATTAAAATGCAAAAGAAAAGTTAAAATCAGAAAGATGGTATTTTGGATTGAATAATGTAAAATATCTGTAGGGCAACAGGGAAAGAAGCAACCGAGTCCAGGTTTATTCTTCAAATGTTTTCCAGCAGTGCCATGCTTGTTCCTAATTACGGAGCTCTTATCTGCACACTCAACAGTATATTTATTTTCCTCAAATGCAAATTTCTTTAACCTTTTAATAACATGTGCATGTCACTAACTTTTAAAAGGCTTCGTTAGATATGCAGCTGGACTTAGCCGCAATTGTGTTTTTAATTGGTATGTAACTACACCGGACGGAATATATATTTTTTTTCTTCAGGATTTTGATAATTAATGTGAGAATGTCAGCTGAATTTAAATGCAAGCTCTTTGATCCACCAAGGGAGAATTGAGAAACGTGTGCCATCAGTTTTGTGTCGCAGTTGCCAGACGCCGAGCCTTCCAGGAGGTTCCCTTGTTTCTCCCTGCGCTGCTGTCTCAGTCACTTCACTCACTTCTACATAATATCATCTTCATCTCCGATAGCTGCTGCACAGGGAAACTGCATTTGTTGATCAGATTTGGCTTGTCTGACTCTTCCTACCCCAGAAGTATGTGCGTGTAATGCTTGCCCGAGCGTGGCCATCGTGGAGCTGATTGAGTGATCCTGCCTGTCATAGGACAAGATAACCACATCAGTAAATACTCTGCTCCTGCACTCACAGGCCCGACCTCCACACAGCAGCCGTGCATCTCTATCAGAATTATTGTCATTTCTGAACAATATGAATAAATGTGTTCGATAGAAGGTATTGTATTCGAATTGCTGTTGATGGCACTCTTTTTTTTAAGTGCTTACAGTATTATAGTGATTCAAAGGGGACATATTATGCAAAATCAGCTTTATTGAACTTTTGTCACTACAGTGTTTCCTCATCATTATTTTATTCATAGTAGTATTTTGACTGATTTCTGCATGTTATCCTGCAGTGCTCCAGAGGAAAATTCCTGTTTTCACCTACCCCCTATCCCAGCCCACTTCCTCGTACTTAGTTTTGATTATATGAAGTGATACATGTTGGGTTCATAAATGTCACTTTTCAAAATTAAACATATGTAATTACAATCCACTGCTTGTTACAGTGAAATGTCACTTTGAAGAGGCGGGGCTTACCAGTTCTGAACAGGAAGTCAATTGACCTGTTTCTATTAACCTAATATCAACCTAATTATAATTTTAACAGTTTTAAATGAACATTGCGATTGATTGCTTTATGTTATAATTCAATACTAGGTTCGAGTAAGTACTAATTAGGTAAGAAATAAAACATAATAATAATGTGTATTTGTGCTTTCTTTATGTCATTTTCAGCTCAAAAACAAAAGAGTGCCACATCTGGTTCTATTTTGAGCGATTCCTATATTTCCATAAAAGAAGAACACAGTGTCAAACATACCAATGCCACATCATCTCCAAGGATTTCCATCATATTTCATATTTAAAAATTCTCACAATGTATCGGTTTAGTGTTCCTCCACAGGGATCCGTGACTCGAGTTACACTCCGCTTTTCCTGCTCAATTTGATGAGGTCTCTCGTCGGTATCGGAGAGGCAGACTCCAGTTTCACCATGCAATCTTTTGATACTCACCCTCTCTTCAAAACATCAACCGGCACGGAAGACGGATTGAATTAGCCATTTGTGGTGTATTTATCTCGATCTGGGAGTAACGCGCCGCTCTCGGTCTTAGCACTCAAGCTCAATGAAAACAATAAATGGTGCCCTTATCTGGCGGAGTGAAATCAAGATAGGCGGCAGAAAGCTGTGAGTTATTTGTGGTTGATTTGGAATGGAAGGACAGAGACAGGATATGGACACCGCTCTCTTGTTACCGTACAGTGGGGGGACCGGCAGGAGAGTAAAGGTGTAATCAGACCAATGCAATGGCTCTAATGTGAAAGTGTCAGAGATGTGGCTTTGTCCGGCTCTTAGTGAATTTGGTCAAGCCTTGTGTTAAATTGAAAACGGGGCCGCTGGGATTTGATGGAGGGAGGACAGGGGACTCGGCGCATGCCACGTCCCGGGCAATTATCACAATCTCCTGTACGCGATCATGTGTCTGCTCTCTGTCTGCGGCACAACTAAACTAGTACATACGGGCACACAGACGGCAGCATCAGTTTGGAAAAAATATGAATTGTGTGTTTTCTGAAGAGTTTTGCGGCTTGTTTTAGGGGTGGGTGGTATTGACGAAAATAACAATCGGAATATGTTTGTTGGAGTATCTTGATAGTGATTGTCAGACGATATTATGTAAATCGCTTCCGTCTGAGGGAGTCGGATCTCCTTCACTGGGGAACTCCTCTAGATTTCTACTTTTTCTCAAAGAGGGTTGGTAGTTTATCCTGGATGAGAAGCAGGGTCTAAGGACAGTGGAGCTTGGGACATTTGTCTAAGGACACGGGATGCTGGGACATGGCCAAGTCCCTGTGAACATTGTTTAATCTGTTTTTCACTGTCGCCCTTTGAAACAACTGCTGTTATGATTTTGGGGCGTTCCAAAAATAAATTGAATTGAAATTAAATTGAAGATGTCCTTAAACGTATTCCGGCTGAGGTTTAATTATCAGACAAATGTGAAATGTCTGTAAAGTTTATCACAAAATGTGCAGAAAATATCACCTTATGCTTGTATTTTCTCATGATTTACTTATTTGCTCTTTTAACATTTTTATTTTTAATCAGCTCTTGATTTAGTATTTTTCATTTTAAACGATACTCAGTATTAAAACGTTGCATACGTTTAAAGCAGCATTAAAAATATTACCTTAATTGTGTTGTATTGCCCAGCTCTAATTAGTTTTCAAATGAAGATTCAGTCCACAGTGCACATTTAAACATATTCAGACATTAACATTTGAATGAAGGTTGAAATTTGAAATGCCAAACTAATCACATGAATCCTATTTACCTTATTCTGCCCCGCACTCTTTTGCCTCTTTTTGCTACGGATTGTGTTGTTTTGACATTTCTAATTGAATTCAAATCCTTTCCGTTCACTTAAATACTCATAAGTATTTGTAAATTCTGTTTGAATACCAAAAGGTGTACTGTTAGCAGAACTTAGTGAAAAAATCTGACCGGTGCGAGTCATTGACCCATGAGGGGGGGGTTACCCACAGGTCAGGATGGGGCAAGTCAAGAAATGATAATTTCACTGCGGTGCGGGTTGGGGCGGGTTTTAAAATGCTGACTCCCGTATCACAAGTATCTTTACATTTAGTGACGTCTAAATTCAGTTTCTCCTTAGACTCGTTTTTGGTGTTTTCACAACATTTCACAGGTTAATGTGTAGAGAACACGTGTGTGCAGTCATCACTGTCCATGATCTCTCTCTCTCTGTGAGCCAATGTATGTACCAGTGTCTGCCCTCCTCCACATTTGGCTCTGCTCTGAGAGTGAGCGAGCCAGTGGGAGGGAGAGAGACAGAGGTTACGAAGGAAAGACACAAACTTCCAGTTCATTTCAATTATTGTTATTATATATGATATTATTAGTGATTTGATTAATTTGTTAAAATGTCTCAGGTTCTTCAGGTGGTGTGAGGTGGCCTGGGGCAGATCAAAGAACGCAGAAAAGTCTCGCCGCTAATTATAGTAGGTTGGTTTGTGTAAAATGTTGCCCTGTCTGAACTAATACAAGTGGAAGGAGGGACACAATTCACGGTGGCGCCCACGGCAACTAAGGTGAATACTCTTCAAAACATGTTTAGAGCTCGAAACTCCAGGTCCAAGTATTTTCTCCATAAAATACAGGATATTTTTTTGCTTGCAGAGGACATTATTTTATTTACATAATTACAGCTTTTACAAATGTATAGCTATAATTCAAATGGCAATTAAGATTTATTGTTCAATCCTTGTCACAAACATTTAACGCTCACACATCCACTTGATTACAGTTTTACCTACATTGAGAGTGATGGTAATGCATTCTATACTAAATTACTCTTTATCACATTTATTTTTAAAATCATTGGACATCTGAGTGTAACATGAAATATGTACGTGCATCTTTAGGCTATCGATGCACCGCCCTTTAGTTTGACTCATATTGCAGCTGCATGTCTTGGCCTATCCCAGTGGTGTTCTGCATGGCTGTACAGAACCAGATCGCTTCCCGGCAGGTGCGATGTGGGAAGCCCAAGATCTCACCTTTCCACCACATTTGAAGGGAGGGAAAATAAGTTACCCACCACTGCTACACTATATATTTATACATGCATGTGTGAGTCGTTTTTTTAACCACCTCAGCAGCTGCCAGGATTCCAAGTTGCCCCATATTTTAAACAGATGTGGAGGAAGGCGAAAGGAAGGAATGGAATAGTCTAGCAATCAAAATAATTATCTTTATGAGCGGTTGTTTACAAAGTGTTAATGGGATATAGTGCAGACATGCTAACCAGTCTTGCTTTTATGTGTTGCAGCAGATAAATTCTTCTGTCTGTTACACACCACCTCAAACCACACAAGTTTTTAGAAGTGTTCGTGACTTCCAACAAAGTTAGAAAAGAACACGTACAGTAAGTTGTGGTCCCCCCCTCTTCCCATCCCCTCCAATGAATCATTTTAAGTGGATGCTCGTCTTTGATCGACAGTCTTAGAACCAGCAGTAATTTGTAGCCAAAGGGTAACAGTGCTGTTCTAACCTGTCCTCTTGCCAAATGCTCCTACCTGATTGAGGTTGTATGACAGAATCATAATTCATACTGCTCCGTTCAATGGATATGCGTCGTCAAGTTTATTATTTATTTACTACTGAGAATAGTCAAATTGAAAAGAATCCTTATTATGTAGGCTGATCGCTAATAGAATAGCCTCATTTTGCTCCAGGGAAGTTTGTTTTTAGACCACATTAGCCTTGCCGCATTGTCTCCCAGGGATGGTTGTTTAATTTGAATAATCACAAAAAGTGTATTCTTTTGGGTTTGGCGCGACAATAGTGTCCCAGCTGAATAAAGAAGTAAATGAGGGGAAGGAAAACAGGTAATTACGCTGAAGTGGCAAATGAATGACCTACTGATCCCTTATCCTAATTGATTTTGTCGACAAAAATCATTCTTATTTTCCTCCCCCTATTGCTATGTTGTTGGTGGGTGTCTCTGTGCTAGGTTTTTTTCGTTTTTCAGATGTAATTAATTAGCAAAAAATAAAGAATCAAATACTGGAAGTGTGTAATAATATGTCTATTTCATTTACTGGCAGAGCTAGTCCACATCTGGAATGATGTCACATCCTGGCAGGAGACATCATGAGACAAAGACTTTACTTTTTCATGAGAGTCAGCGTTAGTTAATGCACAATATTTATATAACTACTACAAAATACGGTAGTACACAAAGGCCAAATTTATGTGGGAAAAAACTACTGTTTTATGTGTGTATGGCACAAGTATTTCTTTATATATTTATAAAACATAATTTTAGATGAGGATGAGTGCCTCAATTGAAAATGATCCCAATATGTTGCACTTGCCACACACCAAGTTGTGGTGAAGTTCTCCTAATCTTCTCAAATACATTTCTAAACTTAAAACTAAAATGCGGCTTAGTGGTACGTTCTCTGAAGTTGGATTTCCGACATATAAATTTCAACTGGAACGGCCTTCAAAATTGGAATGGAGTTAAATAATCCAACATGGCTGCACTCTGCGTTGGAGCTGCTTATGTTTATGCTGCTAACGTTTTCTCTCAAACTCTGCTTAATCATTTTTTTTTAAATTCTGATTTGAGCACTTTTGTGTTTTTCATTACTTGTTTGAGTCGTTAATGTTAGTGTTAATTCGTATACTGTTATGTACTGCTCATATTTTTTCCGATTTCACAACTGGAACATAGAAACTCTCCAAGATTTGACCTCCGAGGATAACGAGGGGCCATGCATTATGCAGTTTTAACGTGTGATGTGGAGTCTTTGCTTACGCAAAGTGCTTTAAAACTGCGTAACACATGGATCCGAGTTGTTTAATCCGCTTATACCGCAGCCACAAACTGAAATGGCTCACCTGTGACAGCCTGTTCACTGCCCGTGACTGTCTTAGATATTAGTTATTTCTGTTTCACAAAGCTATTCTCTCCATTCTAGACCCAGTTGGGAATTTGTTTACCCTTCGCTACGGTGATGCCCGCAGCATGACCTTACAATTAAAACCAGATGACTTACCGTACATACTGCTGTCAATATATTTTGTATATTTTATAAAATGCATTCATTACAGTACACGACTCTTAATTCAGAATATAGTGTCAAAGAAACACAAGTACAAAAGTATCCGCATTGTGACTCATATCCAATAAACATAGATGTGGAAAAACTTGAACCACCTTGGTGTGTGTGTATGTCAAAAATAGCCTTGTTTTAATAGTACATGTCCCGGGTCAGCGTCACGAACTGGACTTTGAGTGTGAGCCAACTTCCACAGCAACGTGACCGTGTATGTGCCAGTGTCTGGGTGATGACACGTTCTACTTTGCATGTAAATTCTTTAGTGATTCACCCCGGAGTGAACCCTCTGAGAGCCGTTTTGGTGCTGGCTTAAAGACAGAGGTGTGTTTTTATGACTAGGTGAGGCACGTCCTCTCCAAGGCCCCGCGAGCACAGTATCCCTCAGCCCTTCCCCTTTAATCACTGTATCAAGCGCTCTCATAAACTCCATGAGCTGTATACCGCGCGTGTGTTTTTGTGCGCCGTCCACGACGTGTGTGCCCTTCCTTGTTTCTCCATTTTTACACCTAATCAGCAAAAATAAAAGCCATTGTAAGCTAGCTCATATTAAAGGGGTGGTTAATGGTAATAAATACTTTTTATACATACTTATTACAGAGGCAGTTTTCTTCTTGCGCTTAATGAGAGTAATTTGATTTGCTTGAGAGATTACAGTTTCCTAGAATTAATGCGGCAATCCCCATTCTGAGATAGAGTGAGATCTAAGATTCTTCACAGGTCGTGTGCTGCTAGATGCACCCCTCTCACATAGCAGCTAATGGAGTTGAACAGCAGTCTGTCATCCCCTCACACAGCCCCCCATCCCAGCAGCGCTATAGCCCGTATGCCCTTGGTTCCTGCAGTGCTTGTTGTTTGGGCCACTTCAGTCACACATACTTTACTTTTTACACCATTCACGTCCGAATCTGCAATGATCATTTCTTGTATTGTATTGTCCTTTAATGGCACAGACTACAGGGAGGTTTTGGTCAAGTTAACATTATCTATCTTGGTCTGTCTGTAAGATAGCAGTAGCAATGAAGTAATACATAATTATGGATTATGGATTCATTAAATTCATTGGATTAGTAAGTTTTTTTGTGTGAAATGTGTTGGTTAGAATAATATGATAGTAAGTTGAAGGTTTTGTTGCTTTCAAAACATGATGAATTGGAATTGAAAGAAATTATGAGAATATAATGTAATGTTTAAAAAATGATAAATAATGAACTGAAGTAAGTTTTAAATACTAGTTAGATGCATTAAAATGACAGTATATTAATGTGTTGCATCTATAAAACGCACTAAAATGGAGATAACTTTAGTCTGAATAACCTTTCACAGTTCACTGTAAAAATGAATGTCTCCTTCAGCCTCACCCCAAAAGAGGCCATAGTTGAAAAATGAGCCTTATTTGGCAGTTCATTAGGTTATTGTGAGAAGTAATTCCCGTGTGTGTAATAGAAGGCTGGTGACATATTGTGGGTATTTTAATGCAAATTATCCTAACTACAAACTTTATTTTATGCCCACATAATTGTGAAATTTGTGCTGAGGTTGGAAAAAGCACTTTAATATTCTTTGTTGCTATTTTATATGATAATTATTAATAGTATTAATATTTTCATACTGTTGATTTATACAGATATTTAACTTGTAAATAATGATTCCGCTCAGTTTATTGAGTTTAGAATATATTTATTCATTTGTTAACTTGAAAGCCTGTCAGGTGCCTCGGAACTTGTCTTCAAGTCAATAAATTCATGAATATTCTTTAGCAGGCACTGTACCTCTATGAGAAGTAAAGCACTAGTTGTGGTCATGTTGTTTTCCATTACCAAACAACATTGTATTCATATTTTAATTCAGATTGGTTTGGCATTGATAATATAAAAAGATAAATAAGTAACCTGTCTCAATATCACTACATTGTGTCACATCATCTGCTACAGTACAGACTCCTGAAATACTTTACAGTTCGGTGTGACAGAGGCCGTGTCTAGACCCTGCTGGATATTATACCACTTTATGGTCGGAACAATCTGATTTTTTTCTCTTTCTTTTCCTCATCCATTTCTTTATTCCTGGCGGCATAAGATCATATTACCCATCTTGGAATGACTTCAACAGAGACACTGCTATTCCCAGGGAGCTGTCTCTCTCCCTGCTGCAACTCAATCCATAGCCAATTGGAGCAGCCAGTGATTTATAGAAAATCTTCTCCTTCAGAGGAACTCTCGCTGCACACATTCACACTGGGAATTCTCCGTGGACAGATCATCATGCGTTAGGGCCGAGGTCAGGACAGTTCAAGGCAGCAGAGGCAGCGTGAAATGATGCACAGTTGTAAACCTCAGACTGCCTTAGTGAAGAGTACTAATGCTGGTTTAACACTGGCATTGTTTTACGGCCAGTAATGACACACATGCCAATAAACCAGAGAAAATATGCACAAATGTTCTATATACCTAGAGACCCTGTAGAGACAATCTTTAGTTTTAGATTTAGTTCTCTGCCAAGGGAATTACATATAATTATAAGCTCCGGGATTTGCGACCGTTTAAATGTCAGTTTCAAATCAATTATAATTTATCAGCCCGGCAAATTATTTGAACTGTCAGCAGGTAATTCTTACGTTGCTTACCGAACCAAATAGTATACAAAACAATATATCTGAACAAGTGTAGCGGTTAGTAATCGCTGAATATGTTTCTAGTTTAAATATTTTACAATTCAATAAGCTTGCAGGGAATGTTATGACTGTGTGCTAAGGGTTAATGTGGACTACATAAAACAAAAGCTGCAAATAACAAAATCTTCCTGCTGTTTCTTTAATAAAATCAACAAGATGCTTGATCTTCAAAGCTTCTCATGTGCTCTTTGGGCAGATGTCATTACTTATCCATCTCCTCTTGACCAACAGTCTCTGGTAGCTGCAGGCGGTGTCACGATTGTTGTCTGCTTCCCTCATTATTACACGGATTATTCATCTAGCTGAGTTGGTTCGGCTTCAATGCTGAGTTAAATAACGCCCCGTGGTGAGGAGGCTGGACAGGGGTTAGCTCACAACAGACCATCAGTTTGGCCCTCCAGCTCTGTGACGCTTCATGACTTCATGATCTCTCTCTTTCATCTCCCATCTATTTTTGCACATTTCTACATTCAGTAAAGACTATTCATTTATATTGCTACAAATAAAGCTATTTAAACATTTTACTGTAATTTTGATTGTGCCATATATTGTACAGTTGACACACCCATTTTTACAGACCCTTATTTTTGATATAATTTAAATTAGATGCGAAAAATATATATAAATATTCAATATATATCTATATATATATAGATATATAGATAGATATGTTTATATCTTCTGAATATCATTATTGGAATGCTGTGACAGAGGTTAAGAGCTAAGGGTTGTCAAATCAACTCCCATTTGACCCAGTGCTGGGTGCTGTTTCACCCACATTGCCTACCATAATGAAAGTACTCACAGCTGTTGATCCACGTACACAGGAACAGTATGTCTAAATGAATTAATTCATACAAATCAATGTTTACAATGAAAATCTATTTGCTACAAAATATTGATTCTGTCAAGTACTTATCCTGCCACAGAAAAGTCCCATTTAAGTTTTAACAACTAACCTTGAGCCCTTGCAAAACCTACACATGGTCACAAGATGCCAAAAGTATATCATCAGAACAAATACATTTCCACTCCTATTGCCCTGGAGTACACTTTTGCACTTTTCTATAGTTGTTAAAAGTCTATATTCATCTATATTCACCACAACTAAATAGGATTTAAAGGTTTTACTGGCCCTATCCCAAGTCTCGAGCGTATCAATAATGTTGAGTCCTCTGTCTATGAGACCCGGCCGGATAGCTCTTCCCATTCTAAACAATATCATTCGCACATGATTAAACCCGCTCACAGTATTCAAGGTCTCAAGCTGGGTTTTTGGAAGCACCCATTTTCCCAAGCACAACACTCTGCTGCTACCAAGTGATGCAACACTTCCAACGAAGATGCAATCTGGAGGAGCGCGTGGCTTCTAACAGTCCATTTAAGCACCCAGCGCAGTCGGCATGCCTCGCCTACCACTTTATCAACTTGACAGATATTATCGCTGTATTCAGTGGTGGGTATCCTGAGGCATCATACTCTCAAAAAGCTAAGGTCAGGAGGAGAGGGGCTGCGCAGATCTGCCCACTGCATTGTTCCCACACCATTTACTCTGGCCATTTCTTTCTCTCGTTGTATTCACTCGCTCCTTGCATTCTTCCATCTGGCGGACATCTAAATGACGCTCAGGAGTTGACTGCTCAGATATGCTGGTGTGACCTCCCAGTTTTTTAAGTGCCGCTATTCCCAAGCAATGCAGCGTCCACCACACAGGGAACAGTAACATGCGGCGGTGCGCTGATAGACTTTCCAGCGGAGTGAATAAAATCAGCATCAGGCTAGTGAAGCTGATTACACCCGGTATGAAAATGCAGTATCTTAATGGTACATATTTTCAGCAGACAGCCCAGTTGCCTTTTCATTTTGCACCTAATATGTCTATTCTTATGAGTCATTTACTTCTTTAATTACCTTTAGCAGCAGATGCACAATGGTGTATTAATGTGAATGATTTTTACGGCCACTTTATCATACTGAGCCGGCGAAGTTGAAAGGCGTAATTGAGGTGGAAGAGCGGCTTGTGAGAGACACAATATTTAGTTGACAGCTCCTCTTGTAGTCCGGGAGGCTGTTTATGAGTTTACACCACACTAAAGCTGTAATAAACACCATCTTCATTTTATAATGGCAGGGGGCGGAAATGCCTGAGCTGGGAATGCTGTGCTTATTGAATCATCTCAGGAAGTTGTTGGGCATAATAAGACATCTGTGTATGCAGCCGATTTGCTGTTGCTCGTGTTTCCTCATGCATCTCCACAGTGAGTTTACAAGAAAATAGGATTTATTGTGTTAGCTGAAGTAAAATAAGATTTGGAAATGCACAAATGTTTTAGGCTGACTAACGCTGTTGGAAATCTAATGTTTCAAATGTTATAATGCTTTGTAACGTTTTGTCAATAGAACGTGCTTCACAGGGTGGAATTACAATGGTTTTTCAAAACACTGAAACATGAAGCAAATGAATTTTTTAGGGTTGGAGGGAAGGTCTGGAGGTTGCTACAGCACCAATGGGCCTTAGATGAGGGTACATCATGGGCAGTAGTTACAGAACTGTTTAATTATTCACTAAATGTCTGTTCACTTACAGAGGTTAACAATGGAAGGATGTGTCGACACCAAAAGATTTTATGTCAGCGAGCGAGGAGACAGCAACCTCCTTGTTTGAAGGAAGGTGTGGAGTTATGGCAAACAAGGTTACAAGTTCACACAAAACCTTAGCGGCTGAGGGTTTGTTACAGTAAATAAACCCCAAAAAGCCAAAGTCATTTTCTTAAAGGAGACATTTACCAGCTAAACAAACACTCTTTGGTCTATAAATCTATTCCTGTCCTGAGCTGTGTCAGAAGATTGCAGTCAAGTTAAATGGCCTCCTCGACTGGGAGTGTAAACAAACTTAGTGTGTTTGCATGCATTTTTAAAGCAAGATATTAAATGTTTGCTGTTAGCCAAAACCAATTTGCTCTGTTTCCACTTGCTGCATGTGCAACTCTGAGCGCCCATGTCATTTGCATGTGTGCTGTCTTTGTTTGCTTCTTGTGTACATCCCTCGGTGAGATTTTATTATTCTGAACCAGTGTGAATAAAGGCCTTCTTTAGCCATCTGTTGTTAAGCTGCTTGCTAAGCAATGGCAGGGAAACCAAACAAACGCACAGCACACAGCAAACGGAAGCTGTCAGTCCCGCATAGCTGAGCTGACCTCTGATGGGACCGCAGCGAGGGGAGGGGGGCCTCTGTACCAGGCACAGGTTTACTCTCCCCTCTTTCCCCCTTCTTCTGATCATTCTTTCCATCTGTCTGCACTAGTTTGCTCTGTTCTTCTATCTCCACTCACACTTAATAACTTTGGCTTGTTTTTCTTTGACACATTTAAGGCATCCACCAGTGCTGCATTACCTGTTATGGCCAAAGAGCAAGAGAGGGGAGTTTCACTGGACTAACAAACAGCCCACTAGATCACTGCCGTGTCATTAGTTATGTATCTCAGGATCTCTTAAACTAAATTTCATTTGTTTTGCATTAGATTTTAAGGCATTAAATTAAAAGGCATTCAGTCATTACTTGAATGACTTGCCAACAATTCATCATCATTCTTAATTAAATAAGAAACTGGGTTTATAACGGCCAATAACTTCAATCCATGTTCATTTAGATTATTTATCTTGTTTTTAACAAAGGAATATTTTTTCATGAAGTTAGATTACCTTGAATTGTGTTTTAATGTGGACATTTGAAGTGTTTAGTATTGTCATAAATATTAATGGAATAGCTGAAAAGTACAGCAAAGGGAGAAAATTTAATGGTGTGAATACGTATAAAACATTGATTTATTTATGTATTCTACATAAATTAGTTTGAAAACCTAAACACAGACATGAGTGTGTTGTGGTGAGGACCTGAAATGTGCAAGGTTTGAGCGTCATGGCCTGTTTTCCATATGGAGTGGCTTTTTGGAAATGGCATTAATTATATACTTACAGGGATAGCAGACTTCTCCTACTTTGCATTGCAGATAATACCACGGACGGAAGGGGAACAAAAGGCAATCATCCATATAAATAGACATGATTCTGGAAACCTATGTTTAAAAATCAGCCTTCATCAAAATAAAATTATATGAATTTCAATTAAAATAGCCAGAATTAAAATCCCATTATTATGTGTTTTCGTAGTCAACAGCCCTTGAACAGTATGTTATCATGTAGACAATCTCAGCCAATGTAATTAATGTATGTAGATCACTGCTATGGGCTTCAATGGGAGGCCACTATCAGCTTGCTTTCTCTGTCCTCTTTTAAACAAATATAAAGCAGTTATTGGCACAAATGAAAGCTTTATTGAGATTCTTTCAAATTTTTACAAAGTACTTTTTCAAAGGTAAAAATACAGTAAGCTGACTATGTTGCTTCCCAAATCTTCCTTCTGAGAAATTGTCTCACAAAGGTTTACCCAGGATTCACCAACCAGCAGCATGATATTTCTTCTGTGTCAAGAAGAGTTTTTACATTCCTTTTATGGAGCTTATACCTCTTCTCTATAACTTCAGTATAAATCCCACAGTTGTAACTTGTAGGGCTGTAAACTTTTAGTCGTTTTGTCAATTAATCAGTCGATGCCGTTTTGTATTAACGTTTGTATTAGTCAACTTATGACTTTATTGGAACTGTACAAGATTTATATGTGCAGCAGCAAAAAGGAGAAAGCACAGTGTGAGGAAGCTAGATATTTTGGAGTGAACTGTAAATTTATTCTTCCTTTTTAAATATAAATACACCTTTTACCAGTGTTTTTCATGTCTTTACAGTGCATTTTGGGTCAAATATGTTCGAGTCATGTGGCTTTTGTGAACGCCTGCTTTTTGTCGACTAATCGATGCACAGACCAAGTGTTTAGTTGACCAAGAATTTCTTCAGTCGACTACAGTCCAACTAATTCTCTTGTATTATAAATTCTTAATATCTGGATGAACTAAATTGGATCGTTCCCACCAAGGAGCAAAGGACCTTGTGTTAGCAAAAAGAACAGCAGTGGTGATAAATGTCAGGAAGGTTGAGGCATGCCATCAGTCACAAAGTCAAGCAGATAACCTTGACATTTAGGCCATAAGCGCGACTGCCCGCAGAGGCCGAGGGTAAAGCCAGTGGGCCCGTGTCATCTGAGTGGGACTACATTAAGAGCTAACCTATTAGTGGTGTTGTTGCTCGCTGTGTCTGCTGCCTAATAAAGATGGCTGCTGAGTAAATATGCCGCGCACACTTACACACAAACCCACAGACCTCCTTCCGCCTCCGACTCTCCAAGTGGCCGCAGGGATCCGGTTACACCTGCTCGCACATCTTCCAGCAATTAGGAGCAATCTGCTTGAAACCATTTCACATTCAAGGTCTTCCCCAGCTGTAGCGATGCAGCCAGACGCTCGGAGGAGTACACTGGCCTCTGTGTTGAAAGGCCTGAACAAACAAAACTCCACGGCTCTACCAGGTCTGGATCCCCATGGAAACAGCCCAAACGGCTACTTCTACAAAAGTTACACCACATCCTTCTTACACACCTTTTGTTTCGTTCTTTTGTTGTTCTCTTGGTGGAAAGAAGCATCTTCAGGATCTATTTAGATTAGCATGCATAGTTGGATTTGAGGTGGGAGATCAACTCCACTGTGCTGCTTTTCTCTCCGAGGAGAAGGTGCAGTGACACATTCTGCTGGTTGAGAACGGACCTGACTCTGGCGCTGCTCTGAGCTGGGATTTGGAAGACACTCGGGCTGGCTTTAGCAGCAGGAAACCCCAAAGCCTGTAAATAATCCACATGTGCCGAATGCACATAAAGACATCCAGTGCTTAGCAGTTCCCTTATCTCAGCGTGAAAGCCCGGGGACATAAGAGACGCGCCTGCCTCCATTCACTAATATGATGTGCAAGGAGATGCAGATAACTTGTTTATTGAGGAAGTTATGTTCACAAAAGAAACAGGCTGTGAACTTTGATGTTTTAAAAAGGGAAAATAAAAGAGGATTGCAAATGACAAGGATACCAAATTGCACATTAGTTTTAGCTGATAAAGCTCTGTCATGGGCAAGAGGATGTTTTCTAATCAAAGCACCTGGAGGGTCTTTTTATGGAACACAACTCATATGAGTGCATAGCATTTATCTTGTTTCCTCACGATGTAACAATGTAAGCTTTAGTGGATGCCCGTAACAGGGCTATTGTTGAGTCGCGCCGCGCTGCATGACGTAATTACACAAGTCACTCTCTTTATCAATGCACAGTGCATTACAAAGGCCTGCTCCGCTGCATTTAAATGAATAATTAATAATTCATCAGTTCAATTATTACTCACTCAGCTACTTATATGGTCCCCCCAGATTGCCGTCAGCCTTGTTTACAAGAGCAGCTGCATACAGTAGCAGACTGCAACATCGAGCCAGGCAAAGAGGTTTCAAGTTGTTTGTAAATGACTTCTAGTAAACTCATTCAATTCTTATGCATAGTATTTATTTGTAGTAAGTAAAAAACAAATTTGTTTCTGTGACCATAAAGAGTTTATTTATTCTATCCGCAGTATAACAACTTAAGTTAACCCAAACTATGTTAGATTTAGATAGTACACCACCTTTTTGTGTCTGGACAATCTCAAACACTGCTCGGTCATGATGTCCGGAATCAGTCTCAGATTTTAGTGCTTTGCTGTTTGCCTGTCATGGGTCCTGCTCCTTTGAATTAGGGATCAAAAGGAGGTAAATTCCAGAGGATGAGCAGGATGGGCTCTGAAGCACAGAAGTGGGTGCTGTGTAAACATGCAGTGACAGCTCACTATTGGTTATTTTAGCCTAGCATTAAGCCTGTCCGAGGCAAGCCATGTATAAACACAACAGCTACATTCCACAGTCCCAGATGCACTGAACTGGCACATTGTTTCTGTGTACACATGTGTTGTAGAGTCCAGGAATCAAACCAAGGATTTTAAAGGTTCATTTTGTAACTTTACCGAGCCGGGCTCTGTACCTGTTTCTCTTCATGGACATGTTATTGCTTTACCTGGAATGTGTATAGAGATAATCAAGAGATTATCTCTATAGAGACATAACACCTGTTTTTAATATATATCACATTTTAATATGATTCAAAATAAATTTATTAAGAGTTATTTGTATTGTTGATTGTCAGATGGATCCTTTTTAATCCCACTTCTCTCTTTTTCCGTTGACTCAATGTCTTGGACCGTGAACCCTGACACACACATTTCACGGCATGTGTCACTGGCTCCAGAGAAAAAGTCAACTGCACATCTTTGTTTATTCTTGTGTGTTCTTGGAACACCACTCCCTGAGAGTCATGAATTGTATCAGTCTGCTTTATTGCATCACTCACATTTACCCAATACTAACATGGAAAAGCTCACTGTGTACTGTAGGTGTGCTAAGGTAGATATCTGCATGTTGTTGTTTGACTCAGGTTCTATTTATACATCTATTTTAATCTCCAGAGAGTTTTAGGTTTTTCATAATTACATGTGTCTGTGTCATCACAATGAGCAGAGGAAGATAATCTTGATAATATTGCCTTTTCATGTGGGAGTGGATCTTGTTCACATCGTTTCTCACTACAATTTATTCACTTTCTGTATGAATTGACACGCTGTCTCTGGGGTTCCCCTCTACAAATTTCAAAGGAGGAGACAATTAGACATGCAGAATAACAAACACAGCTCCAGTCTGATAATTTATACAGCAAAAATACAATGATCCCAGTGTTGCTTATTTAGAGTATTATTTTTTTAGGTAGATGCACTAACAGTGGGTGAAGTGACCCCTTAGTTAGCAAATGCAAATGTCCTGCAAAACTGACTGTCAATGTCTGTTTGCAAGACAAGACTGACATTTGTATCCTAATTAGCACCTACATTTTTGGGCAAATGTATTTGGATTTTTTTTTTTTTTAAGTTTTACAATCAAGCATATTTTCTGTTATGTGGGTTGAGTATCTTAGGCGTTTACTTTAAAATCTGCTAATACTACAATCCTGAATATATGCGAGCATGGTAGTTCTTACTGTCCCTACAACAGTTGCTGTCCATTTCACACAGGTTTCGCTTACAGCCCTCTGTCTCCATGTAACACATTCCATTTATTGTTACACTTTGTGCTCTCCTTGACGTATATATTGTCCTTATGTGAGATGAGCTGCACGGGCCCCGGACTGTTTGTTTAATTGTGGGAGCTATCGTCTGAGGAAAGGGGAAAGAATGAGACCAGTTATTTACCCAGATGGTTTACTGGTGGAAGGTGTGGGAACCCATCACTTTCTTTGTATCCTAGGTTTTTTTTGGGGTTTTCTAATGAGACCACGAGCTCTCAGCAGTTTTGTTTGCTCTGGATGGCATGTTTGATTATTTATCGTAAGGGAAAAGGGAGTAGCTGGAGTAATAAGCATGTGACTGCGCTGTATTTTGTTTTCCACTGTGAAGGCTGTGTCTTTTAATGCGTATCTGAAGCAACCGCTGTTTGTTCTTCTGCCAGTTAACTTAAGGACAATGGAAAGTTGTGATTTTGTGAGTTTTGTGGAAAGATAAATCTATTGAGAGTTGTCTGTTTGTCCAGTTCACGTTTTTAAGTTCTTCAAGTAGTGAGGATTACATGCGAGAATTGCAACGCAGTATCAGTGAATCAGCAAACAAATAATCATTGTTCCTTCATATAATACTTTGAATAAATTAAAACTGTCTTGTTTCAGGCCTTCCAAGTGGCTCGACAGATCCTCCTCCATCATCAGCAGCAGCAGCAGCCTCAGTCTCAACCAAGCTCAGGCCGTAAATCCCCCAAGACCAACGACTCTCAGCCGAATATACAGGTATGTGTACTCCCGGTCTGTGTACTCTGTTGTCTCATCACATGGCTGTGGTTGTTGTGAGTGTCAGAACATCAAGTGACAACAAACTGTCCCCTTCACGAAGCTGCAAGATCAAAACAGGAAGTGAAATAGTTGCTTTCTTTGAAGTCTTGTATATTTGACAATGTATTGTTCTGTCTTGCAGAAGTGTAACAAGCGTTTATGCAGTGATTTTCTGGACAAATGATGCTTTGAAAATATTTAATCACTGAATGGTTCCCATATTATGGCCGCTTAGTTTAGACAGGGTTTTGGGGGCCTGTGGTTGTATCTATTGGATTTATCCGTCTATATTATGGGCAGTATTATGTCACAATTATTCAGTAAATCGATAATCGGGATTATTTAGGTCACAACATAATCATAAGAACTACAAAATGATAACCGTGACTATTTTAGAAGCAAAATTAAGTGGTTTTAATTCAATCTGAAAACAAACAAGCAAAAAACATCTAAATACAACAATTTTTACCTGCTTTTCTTTTTTTGTGTCACATTTACTTTATTTTGTCATTCAGTCTGTTCAATTTCACCGAGCTGGCCGCAAACTTGAGTAAGTAATCATTCATGTTAAATCGAGATGTTTTTTTTATTTTTTTTTTACAATAATCATAACTCTAAAATTTGGCATCGTGACATCCCTAATTACAAATTAATCTTGGGAGATTTGACGTATCTGCATAAGAGCTGTATGTAGCTATATTGAGCTGGGACACAGCCAGAGGCCGCTCCAGAGGAAAAGCAGTGGGATGGATAACATTACAAAAATGTACGCTTGGCATGAGGTCTTTTTTGCAGTTTGTTTGTTTTATTGTGTTCTTGTTGTTGGTATTTCCAATATTTGTGTGTTGTGTTGGACCAGAGAGTTGTGTAACAAGATCAGATTTGCAAGAATGATTTTAACATGGTTTATACAATGGCATCTGACAAATTACCAATAGCATCCTTTCATGTTAATGGCATGAGCCCTATTAAGCGGACTAACAAAGATGAGGAGAGAAAAAGTATATATTATATATTTACAAGAAACTATTTTAAATGACTTAGAGCAGGGGTGTCAAACTCATTTTGGGCCGCGGGCCGAATTTTGACGCTCATGCTGGGTCGCGGGCCGAACATAACATAACATAAAACAATTAAAAAATATATAAGAAATAAATAGCTTTATTACAGCCTAGTAATAGTTGTGGAGACTGTTCCATATATGTGCAGCAGGTGAAAGACTGAGTCCATATTCATGCAGCAGCAGGAACAGGAACATGGACTTTTGATCTGATTTCTGATGTGAAATGTTCATATCACAGACATGTTTCTGCTCAAACTCAATATGAGCTCGCTATTTTCATAGTTTAAGCTGATCTTAGTGACAAATGATTCATAGTGACTCAAATGAGGTCATTGTGTTTGTGTTCAGAGTCACATTAGTGTGGACACAGTCATGTTCATACTTTATTACACTCTGACCTGTATTTTTACCTGTGGCTCCTGATCTGTCCAGGTTTGTAGAGGTTTAGATGTTTTCCTCAGAGCATCATCACAGAAGTTAGTTTTCTTGTTGTTAGCTTCTAACATCCACAAAACCGTCTTCTTTCTTTCTTTCACGTGTTTCCTAAAGCCACACGTCTCTGTCCTCGCTCAGACCTCTGCTCTGAGGTGCGTAAGTGCTGTAAAGTGCACAAACGCGTGTCTTTTCTCAGCACGTCTCCCTCGGCAGTACACACGGCAGTGAAAAGCCGCGCGGGGGAGGGGCGTCCACCAGCGGCATTGTGGGACGTGTAGTTTTAGCGCTAACAACAGTTACAGATGTAACTACGGTTCTATGAACCGGGGGGGATTTTTTTTTAATTTTATTTTTTTTTATATTAATTCAAAATGTTCAGCAGGGCAGATTAAAACCTTTGGCGGGCCGGATGTTTGCCACCCCTGACTTAGAGAATCAAACTACATTTGGGTGTAATAAACTTTACTAATCCTCAACCTGGGACAAGCATAAGAGGGGAGTGGCCATATTCATCTCAAGTAGAATTGCTTTGGAACAGAGTTTTGAACACAAAGATAAAGAAGGCGGATTTGTATTGATTAAAGGAACTATTAATGGAAGTTTGTTTACTTTGATAAATATATATTCTCCCCCAGGAAGTGACCTCATTTTCTATACTAATACTTTTTACCGGGCCCCAAAGACTGTTGAAATCATCCCACTCAATTTCAGAATTAGGCATTTTTACTGCAAAAATGGACACAATAAAATTATATATTTGTAGACTCCTAGGGAAAAGGCCATCACAAAAAAATGTATACCACACAAAAAACTGGACCGATATTATAAGGAAAATGAACAAAAAACGTATTTGGGCTAAATGGATGTCGTCTTTATTTCTTACTTGTTTTTATTTAATTTATTCTCTATGGTCTTCTAAATTCATTGACATTTTAATGCACACATAAAAACAGAACCCCTCAAAGTCTGTAAAAAATTACAACTAAATACACATAAATAGTAACAATATAAATATCATGTTTTTGTTGATTAATGTGTAAAGTTTAAAAAATGTAAAACAATTTATAGAAATGTTTAATATCTGTTGCATCTTATGATAACACTTTGGGCCAGTAGCTAAAAGAGACAAGCTTTAGCACTTTTTCATGTTTCGGAAACAAAGCATAAGATCTTAAAAATACAGGTGAGCTTTCCAGTTGGAGGTCTGGGTGGAGCTAGAGGTAAAGAGGCCTTTGGAGTTACAGTGACATGCTGAAAAAACACAAGCTGGACTAAAAATGCTTGTGTGTAACTGGCTTATCTGATACAATATTTAAGTTAATTTGAGGTCAGTCGCCTCAGAGATGTATATTCCTGTTTTAACAAGAAGCAGTTGTTTGTGTCGGTGTGAAATTGCAAACGACTTCAGGGCGTATTTGGTAATTAATATGGAGGCCCTGTTCTGTATGTATGTATGTATAATATTTAATACCCCTACTATCCCATTGGGGGCTCGTTTTAATGAGCTATTGTAGCAGCTAGGTCTAATGTCAGGTTGTGAAAAAGCCTCTTTGTTGTGCAGATGTCTTCGGAGTAGCTCCAGAGGATGAAATATGACTGTGATGACCTTTCAGTTGTGTGCATATTTGTCAGGATTCAAATAAGTTGAAAGGATCAAACTAAACAGTTTCCCCAGCCTGGCAGGGAATTGTGCTGCAGAGGTCAACGGAGGGGACCACTACGGCAGATTCCAGCGCACTGCCAGTTGTTGGTACATAGTGAAGTGTGAGACCATCTCCGGCAGACAAAGACAAAATTAAAATTCTAATTTATTAATGTATACAGAGAGCTTGGCCAAGCTGTCACTCAGCTATTGAAAAGAGAAGCGTTCTCTTGGTCTGCCCCTCCCCTTTCTTGCCCAGCTTGTGTGAAGAGATGGCACTGGAGCGTCTAACTAACGCCAGAAATGGCCTGTCCTCTAATGTTGCATGTTTCATTTTACTGGTTTCAAAGTGCCATTACACAATGCCACAGTTTTGGACAAGTGTTTGTTTATGTCAGTATTATAGATTCTGCTAATTTAACCCAGCCAGTTCATGCATAAACATCAGTGCGGTTTGGTATACAATTGTTTTGAATGGGGACCCCTGATTCTTTGACAGAAACCACCTTTATCAAAATAGAAATAGAAGAGAAGTTGAACATACAGTGTACGTCTTCCGCTCATCCAAAATATTTCACGTATAGTTCTATCAACAGTGTGGAAATTTGTAGATTTGGACTTGCATGATTTATTCATGGAGTGTTCCACAATTGGCTATTGAATAAATCATGTTGTATGGTGTCTTAAAAAGTCATTAATTAAATCAAGCAATAGTAGTTTCTCTACCCTATTTGCCATTTACAAATAATCAGAAAATACTATATATTGTCATACAAACAACACTTTGAATCTGAACGATGCAGTTGAGCCATTCTGAGCCCCTCACCTCAGAACATGCACCATCTCCATCACTTGCCTGGGTAATGATTCTCTGTTGAGCCTGACTGGGTCATCAAAAGACATGATCTCACAATTATGCTGTGGCTGTGTAGTAAGCCGACACCTCATAAAAGCACCTGATCTTCCCGCCAGCCTGCATTCATCCATGCGGTCCCATTAGGCACAAGGAGAGACTTTGACTCATTTGGAGATGTAAGGCACTTTTCCTTTCCACATCGATTCAAGTCAAAAATAATGAAGCGCACTATGGCGGAAACACGTGAAAAACAGTGAACACAGAAGAAGGGACTTTTTCTTTTCTTTTTTAACATTCTTGATCAGCATTAAATGGCTCTTTGGTTCCTATATATTCCTCTATCTTCTGGCAACAACACTCGCCCACTGCTGTTCCTGAAGAACGTTACGTAAACTGTATTGGAGACATACAGCACATAGTAGCGCTCTGATCAGAGTGGCAAACATCTGCTACACAAGCTTGCTAGCTGCTAAACATACTTGACTGGTCAAAAAGCCAGTAAATTACATTGACACAGTGACATGTGTAATTAAAAGAATCCATGCTGCTTTTACCTTGCTTGCTCGGCACCAACTGTAAGAGTCGGCAGCATCCACCCCGCTAATTACCATTATCAGTGAAATGCTCGGGTTTGACTCATTAGTTCCATGTGCATTTAATTAGAGGAAAGCTGAAATTGGATTTAACTTATTACTTTTTCATGGATCACTTTCTTGTCATCACTTCAAATTGGATTGCAGCCCCAGGTAACTAATTATGCCAGCCGCAGGATCAGGAGTGGAGAAATAGGTAATTAGGAACAACACTGGTGGACCCTTGCTGATAGTCCAGCAGAAGCAGCAGCAGCGGAGAAGCAGGGGGAGGGGCAAATGAGGCGGGCTCAGGGTGGCGTTGTGGAGGAGCGCGGCTGGTTAAAAGACGCGCCGCTCTCCCTCCTATAGCGGATTATGTGGCGTTCAGCTGGGTTAACATGTCGCGTCAACATGGTGTCTGTGCCATCACTTTTGTTTTGATCCCTTCTTCAATTTTGTGTCTGGATTGTTCTCCATTATTCATTCCACCGCTAAAGCGCGAGGTACGGCCCGCAGCCAGCTTGGGTCCCCCACGCTGAATGGCACGTTGCTTTTATCTTCAGCATTTTTAGCTTCCATTAGAAAGTGGATATGAAGAGGGAGGTAATACATACACTGGACTTTAAGAAGTTTTCAGTGTAGTTAGTTAGACTCTACAAATGAAAAAAAACAACTAAAGCAAGTTAAATTACAAAGAGACCTTGTTGTTTAGTCCATTTGGTAATACCGTATATAAATACAGTGATTGTGTGCATTAAGAGAGATTTTTGCTGTAATAAATTAGAATAAGTAAATTGTGTATTTTGTTTTATTTTATTTGATTCGATTGTACTTTGCAAAATGTTCCAAACTGCTGGTCGAGCGCTTACATGTCATCTAGTTGCGGAGTCATTTTAGAGCGCATCAGGAGTTGTTTGTTTGTTTCATCCATTACATTTACAGTACATTTTTTTTCTCCTCTTCCCCCATCTCTCCTTCCGTCCTTCTGTTTTCACACCATATTGTTCTCGCTCACAAAGGACAACTCCAGGTCAAAAGATAATGTCTTTTCAGTTTACAGGATGAAAGCCTTTTGCCTTTTAAACGCCCCTCCTCCCTGCGTTTGCGCTTCCCATCCTTCATTTGTGGCCTGCACTGAGGGGAAGCGTGAGGTGACACAATCCAGGGGCCCCGTCTGAGCCTGACAGTACAAACAGAGAGAAGCACTCTGCTCTTTTCCCTCCAAAAAATGTTTTTTGTGCTTTTTTTTTTTTGCACTAGGAAGCCCGTGGCATTGTCTTGACACATGTACACCACAGCGAACCAATCTGTAAGTCATTAGAGCACTAGGCCGGAGCTCGTCGGCTGGAGTCGGGCCAAACCAGCAGAGCCAACTGAGACAGCGTTTTTTTCAGGCATCCCAACAGCCGACACGAGCAGGACATGAAGGTAGAACCCCAGGAGCAAGCCAACCCTGGATTAATGCTCCCTTCAGCAGCTGTGAGATAAGCACTCTGGTCATGCAAAGGGACATCTGGACAGCACAGTCTTTTTATTTGCTGCATACAGGTCTGAATATATTAAAAGTGTTTCACAATGAAAAGAGATGCTGACAAGAGCAAGAGGGAGGGAAAAACATTAATATGAAGAGAGAGTGAGAGAGGGAGAGCGTGAGAGAGAGAGAGAGAGAGAGAGAGAGTTGTGGCAGCCTCCCAAAACACTCCAACCAAATCAAAGCGATGCCAGTTCCTAATTGATTCACTTAACAGCTCCTTAAGCATGCCAAGATTAACCAGTCTATTAACGGTAAAACATCTACATGTTGTTTGCCACGAAAATGAGACAATCCAGTGCAAATGTGCAGAAAACCACATAACCCACTCATCGTACTGCTTGTTCTTGTTCCGTCTGTGGGAAGGTGCTTCTTATCAGTATAATTATTTTCAAACATTCACAGCAGTAAGGATTTTATTAGATTTTATTTGATCAAACTCTACACCGCTCTGTTTATTCCCTAAAACAAGTTTGATTTAATTGTGCACCTTACACACAAAGAAAAGTTTCCAAAAACATGCCGAAAAAGTAGGAAATTGGCTTGTATTTGTTCTACTTGTACCTCCCGGAGGTTGTACTTCCCTTTTTCCTCCTCTGTCACTCTCCAAAAGTGTCTCCGGCGCTAACGTGTGCGTGATTGCTCAGAGCATGCGCGAGTCTGAAGGTGACGCTGTAATGAAATGTGGATTTGACGCCTGCTTTGCTTTGAGGTGATACAAGGCGTCAGGAATGCTCAACACAACAGCCCCCAGATCTGGCCTGTCTCCACGGCTGCCTGTGTTCCTTGTCATATTGTAAAAATGTATTATGCGTACTGTATAGATTAGAACCAGGTTTGGGATAATCCTGTCAGAATGAAGTCATCTGTCCCTGTTCCATGCGGTCAGGCACTTGGGGGAAGAGGAGGTGAGGGAGAGAGAGGGAGCTCCATCTAAGCCAGAATGTCGCTTGAATTACCCATGTTTTGGGTCACAATCTCATTTGTTGTTTGATATTTCCCTTGGAGCTGTGATCCTGTCATATGCTCACATATGTGCCCTTTCAAAGTGTTGTCATCCCTCGGCGTATAATGATGTGTGCTGTTTAGAGTGATTCACTTGTACTTGCAGTCTCAGTGAAGATGAATCCGCATTGATGCTTTTATTTTCCTGATACATTTTGTTGATGATTTTGTTTTGCTCTTTATGCAGTTCTGTGATGTTTTCATAGTCTTGTTGCCTATAGGGGTTATATATTATCATCTTAATAATACAACCAAGTCCATTGTTTTACTTTCTCACCAGTTGAATACCACTTGTTCTTTTTATTTTATACACAGACAGTTGTAGGGGCCCAAATAGCAACACACACTTCAGAGGACTCAGCGGTGCGATCCCATCTACAGAGCATGGTTCCTCTCCTCCTTTTTCACGTGGGTGACAGGGTTCAGGGTTTACCCTACTGCCTTCAGGTCAGCGTTATCAGATGCGCCTGATCAGAAGGAATTGTTTTTTCGTTCTGTGATTAGATTTGTTTGAGGTTTTGTCGAAGATTTAACTATTATTCTAGATCTCCCCTGAATTCCTGTGAAACTGTCGTGGCAGGTTTTTTGCGTGTGCTTCTCCAGGTGGCTGTAATGAATTGCCCTTCAAGGGACTAATAAAGTTTTTCTGATTCTGATTCATTGACTTCCTTTTCAAAACTGATTTGCTGCTGCTGCTGCTGCTGCTGCTGCTGCTGCTGGCCCTGCCAGCGGGATTTCACCGTCACAAGCAGCATATTTTCATTGGAGTGTTTTTATTTTTGTATATGAGCCTTTTCTTATCCTATATGTATGACCCGGGGTTTGAGTTTGAGTTCTGGAGCTAAGGAGAAGAACAGAGATTTGAAAGAAAATGCAAGATAACCCAAACATGCATGAATAAATCAAAATATAAGTCAGAGTTAGCTAATGATGGTACAACTACTTATAATATGGTTATAAAGTAGTTCAAATATCTCCATTAAGTTTATTTTATTTTATCAGTTTTATTTTATGGCAAAACCTGTAGAATTGGTCTGGCAATATATGTGCTGACTCTCTAAACACTGTTCCAGTCAAGTCAGTGTGACTAAATAACCAAACAAGACAAACAGAAATTCCCCCTCCCACTCGATCTGAAGCGGCTCAGACCTAAGTGTTCTTGTTTTGACGATGTGAAAACCACACTTGACGGTACATGCTAGAACACAAGCTCGATTATACAGTGAATGGCGTATTACCTCAGGAAATATTTTCAGTTCACATGTGCTGACTAAACACTGCCTCTTGTGAAATTAAAAGTAAATAACCAAACCCATTTATAATACACCTGGAGCAACACAGTGACTCGGCCATGAACCGCTCTGTGCTTTCCTTTATGGCAGGTGATAAATGCATGCGCTCAGGCTTGTTCTAAATAACATACAGTTAACAAATACCAAAACTAGGCTTCAGATACGCATGAGCTGACACTTTCTAATATGGTGCAAAGGTACTGTAGACTCCAATTACTTGTGGTTGAGTTTAGCACCATGGCATGATGTTAACAAAGACATGCTGCGTTTATTGCACTTGGCAAGTCACCTCTATAATTTGGTGTTGTAGATGGTCACTTATAACATGTTAGGAACCCGGAAGGCACTAGAAGATTTATACTAGAGTTTAATAGGTTACTTTATCACTAATGTGTATTATTCATTGTCATATTGATTATATAACTTGATGGCAAGGGCATCAGAACTCATTAGAAATGGTATACAAGACATATCGCTAAACCTCGCATTTAACATACTTATAATTTAGTATAAAGCAAGAAAATGCAAAAAAAAAAAATCATGACAGTTGTTTCAAGGTCTCAGATTGTAACCGAAGAAGTAACATTTTGGTCAGTACAAATGCACAACAATGCATGATAAATGATCAATTAAATCTAGCATGTCCCTCTAATTTGGAACCTCAGAAGCAGTGAAACAGTCGTGGTTTGCATTCTTGTGGATGTGGCAGTTTGTACGTGTGTGATATTATATAATGCAGTTGTAATGTAGGCCCACACCTGGCTTTCTGCCTCCGGGCATCAGTAAACAAGGATTTAGATTAGTCACAAGAAAACACAGACTGTTTGTTTTCTCATGACAATGGTTCAGGTCACCGGTCCTACAGGAAAAGCCATGTGCTTTCTTTTGGAGTTTTCCTCACTTTTTGCAGATTTGCACTGATTATTTTCTATCAATTTTAGGGGAAATGGGACATGTTTCTGAATTGTATTCTATGCCACCATTATCTTATCATCGGTCTCAACTTCCTATAAGTTATCTGTTCTTTTCTTCTGTATCTACCTCTGTATCTACCTGCGTTGCATCAATGAAATTTCCCCATGTGGAACAATAAAAGATTATCTTATCTTATCTTATCTCAGACGATGATGAGTCTGCTACAAGATGAAGGTGGCTCGCCTGGTGTCCTGGTGACGTGGCAACAATCTGGAACTCAAAGTCCAGAGGAGTGGAGATGATCAGACATGAGGAAAGTCACAGCTCCATCTTGCCTGGGATCCAGACCTTGTCTCCCTGGATCTCATTCTGGTCACCTCGTCCTCTGCAGCATCTTATGCCGAACTTCGCTGAATCACGTTTGTTTATTTCAGTGATGCAGGGGAAACAGAGGAGCTCATTGGTCGCTCATTGACTCTGCAGAAATCTGTTTTTCCGTCCCCTGTGAAATTTTTCCTTGTAAGCAAACTTTTTTTACATACCGACCCTGTTTGTCATGAATCCGTATTGGAAAAGTGTGCCTTTTTGGGGGGCCAAGTGAACCAGAATCACTGAGGACCTCAAGTGGGAGTGGAACCATCAGCTTCCATATAAAGAAAGCCCAGGCTAGATGATCTGCACTGCATCACTGGGCCCATCCTCACCTCCATCACAGTGTTGATAAGCCTCCCATTGCATCAGGCGTGTGCATCTCCATGGTCGGGTCACAGCTGACCCTTCTCACCCATGAACTGTTTGGCTCACTTTGCTCTGGCCGGAGGGTCCATTCTGACCAGGACCTCTCGCCAAAAGGACTGTTTCTTCCTCTCTTCCATTAGACTCATGAACACTTCAGCAATACTTCATCTATATTTTTAACCATGGAACTATTTTATCATAGTTTATGTATTTTTTTTACTATGAATTCATATTATTCATTTTTGTTTTGTTTTGTTGCACCATTTTCACCATTCACTGACATGATTATTTTAATTCCATCATGAAGTATTTATTTAAGTTTAAAATTCCTAGACAGATCACGAGTCCAAACCAAGTCCAAACGAGTGAGAATTTACTATTTTGATTACTTTTTCCTCTGCCTTAAAATGGTCTTTTTCAAAAATGCAATTAAAAAAAGTGCTGTCCATGTGCACTGTTTTGGTTGTGTTTTGGAGTAGGAACTGAGCGGTTATCTTGAGCTGATGCAGAGCAGAGTGTGGGCCAGACCAGGGGCTTACTCAAACTTTCACTGTAAGTCAAGAAGGAAATGGGAGTATTTTATAATGTCATCCACTTTGTCATGACACAATCTCCAAGTGCTTTGTTCAAACTATTACTGGGGCTGCATGATTTGAAGATATTGATGTTGAAAAAGATGTCTAGTGCATATATAGTATGGACTGTGGACATTTGTGTAATTATTTTACTTAGTGGAGGCTCACAATGTAGTGGATCCGAGCAGCAGTGTGTGAGAAGAGGAGCTTGAACTGTTTGTCTGCTAAATTTATCATCAGGCCTTTGGGAGCGTTGAAATGAGAACAGTGGCCTATTACTGCTAAGAAGGTGTTTTATTGAGAATACTCCGACATGCCACCCCAGGGAGAGAGCGCAGCGACCGGGGGGAGGGGTTTGGGGGCGGCCCAAACCACTTGTGTTTGACAAGCACAAATCCGGAACGTCATTGTCTTTTCTCCATATATTATAATCCTGAAAATAAAAACACATCTCTCTTTACTCAATTATTCACTATTATATTTATTGGCCTTCCTTGCTTGAGGTGCCTCAGTCAATAATTTATTTAGGTCAAGCCATTGTAATGTTTTGTTTTTAATTGAACAAAAATGTAGCTTGAAGAGCTTTTACTTTTGTGATAAATAATTTTTAATATACTTTAATTGCTGATTATTGAAATAATTAGCATATTATTTAGCTATAAATTATTATTATTATTATCTGTAGTCCATGCAGATTCTCAAATGGTGCTGAAAGAATAGATTGTGTGACCAACACAGTGCAGTAGGACAGTACAACAACATAAATACTGTTTGTGTTCTTGTCCTCAGTGGCATATTTATAACTTCACCTGGTTCAGCTTTAAATGTATAAATACATTTGTACTCACTTTTTTTCTGACTTCACTTGTGAGATGCTATGGAAATATATATTTTAAAACTGTGCAGCACTCCACAAAAAAACAGCTTTTTGGTTTTGACATGCAGGATTATTAGTAAATAATGATAAATCACTATATGCTTAGTAAATGTTTGTACCTATTTGTTGTATTTTCATTTTAGTTTTTGGGCATTATAATTGATATGCAAGTATAGGTGAAAATTAAATCTCTCTATATACTCCCCCTGCTGGTAGACACTGGAATAAATTATTCAAAAATACATATATACTTAACTTCTCTGCACTTTACTCAAGCACTGTTATGACAACAATAAAATGATGAAATTATGACATCGAGCAAAAACCTTTGCTCGATGTCATAATTTAATCGTTTTATTGTTTGCAACCGTATAACTTTTAATTGTTATCCATGTAGTATGTGGTATTATGAACTACATACGAGTTTTATCTGACATTTTTATGCTATGTCCTTATGTAGCACAATTTATGAATAAGACCACAACAACACTTAAATGAATCTGTAGTTACACAATGATGTGTTCCCCGGCTTTTCACGCTGTCGTGTGCGTTCTTAAACTCTCCAGTAGGGGGTGGGCTGCTGTTTCCCTCTTGATGTCTCCTTGAGTGCAGGAGTGTGTTAAAGGGTGGGATGATATCATGACAGCTAATTGCTCTCATTGGGATGGACTTGGATGGATTGCCTTGTAGCCTCTGTAATGTTCTCTATTAATGGAAGTACCTTAAGCCCATCTCGTACCAAACAGTGGACATGTGTGTTTGAAAGTGCATCAAAGTTAGCTGTTGTTGTGTAGTCTCTAACATTACATTCCTGTTTGTGTCAGACTAATATAGATCACTAAATGGAATTGTTGATACAGTTAACACTGAAAGAAAAAGAGAGAACACAATGTTCTCATAAATAGATGGTTAGATGTCGGCTGCTCAAGACTTGGACTGTTTGTGTGTTTGTGCCTAACCCTGTTTTTGTGAAATGTGTCTTTGTGCTGCCACTGTAAACAATCTCATGTAGCAGAACAATAAAGGCTACTTCTCTTTCTTTCCGCTCGATAGCTGTGTTTACTTATGTGCTGTTTAATTAAAAGACCTCTTTTCTTTAGGCTTCCATTGTTTCAATGGCACTGCCGGAGCCTAGCAGGGGTCAAAGGGTTAACAGCCGTCAACTGTGTGTGTGTGTGTGTGCGTGCGTGCGTGCGTGCGTGCGTGCGTGTGTGTGTGTGTGTGTGTGTGTGTGTGTGTGTGTGTGCGTGCGTGCGTGTGTGTTAAAGGGGCCCCACACAAAGCCTCAGTTTCACCTGCGGACTGGCCTGTGACTCTTATTGTCAGGCCTCATTTGAATTGATTATGTTTAGAAGGCAGCTTGTGATTGGTGGAGAAGGGGCGTGGTTGATTGGATAGTTTTGTATCTTGTCAGCCAGCTAGCAACCTTGCAATCTGTGTGTATCCCGCAGAAGGCTCACACACAGCCCCACAGCAGAGCAGCCTCTCCGGTCCTGCCGTTAACAGCTCCTCCTCTCTCCCTCTCTCCCTCCCTCGTCTGGCTGCTCTCGCCGCTCAGCTCTCCGCTCGGCTTCACTCCGCACCGCGTGGCCCGCCACTCTCTTTACCCTGCCAGCTAAATGGAGTTTGTCAGGTTTGTCAATATGATTGATTTCTGTGATTTTGCCAGCTTTTCTTGTCTCGGGAAAACTTGACAATTTAATTTGACCAGGGAGAAGGGGAAGCACAGACTTCTGTCTTTGTTGATGTACAGTCAGTGTAATTGGTTAATTTGTTGTCATGTGAAGGGAGCAATGATCTGTTGAGACAATAACAGTAGTTTGTGTTGTCACTTACATTATTTACAGTATGTTATAGCATTGCTCTGTGGTACTTTTTCTACCCTGATGAGGTTTCAGCAAAGTTTTGGATGTAAAAAAAATGCGTTGCCTTATTGTGCTGTAACAAAACTGTCAACTTTGTGCAACATTTACAAAGTGCCTGTGACTGTCTCTTTTAAAATGTTTTTGAAGTGTTTACTTTGTGTTAGGTTGAGCAGGATCTTTGCTCTTAAGTCAGAAAAAATACAGGTGTCTGTACTTTTGTTGTGGAGGTTAAATCAGACTGCTTATTGGGCATTCAACATTTAAAGTTGTTTTGGTAATACTTGAGTGGCAGAGTGACTTTGCTTATTGAGTGTCTTTTGTGAATTGGTCAGCCTTTGCTTTTGGCCTGCACTGATCCTCCCTGTCCTTATCATGTCACACTGAATTAAGACAGAGTCTGGCACAACTCTATTGGTGACACGGTCACAGCAGAACCACATTGGAGCCATGCTGTCACTACAAATGTCATCGCTCACACCGCACAGAGTGTGTGTTTGAGCCCATTCCACCGCTGATCTCTGACTATCAGTCTAGAAAGTTATTATGCCTCTGTGCTTACTTTATCAGCACATTTTCATGTAACTTCTGGACAGACAGTTTTCTTTTTTAATTGTAGTTTGTAAATGTATAATACTGCTTGTATTTTCAGCCTAAACAGTGTTGAACAGTGTGTAACATTACAGCACCTTGCATCAGTCCAGCTTAAGCATGCCTTTAAACAGAAGAAATGAAGAGTGCTGAGCAGAGTGGAGCCGGGATGGGGCAGCGTGCGGCGTAATGCCATGCAGCTGTGGCAAGGCTCGCAGTTTGGGAGAGCTGGAGTGCGAGCTGATTGGCTTGACAGTTTGTAATCAAAGTTGATTTATTGTTCATTAGTAGTGCATTAGCCCTTTCAGGCAGGGGCGTTATTTGTGCAGTGGCCTGTCAAGACGGGGGCTCTGCCAGCACCTGTCATTTCTAAACCATGACATAGGCAACCAGATATTAGCTGTGTACCCAGAAACAAGAGGGTGGAGGGCGCCAGCTAACACTGCCCCCAGCTCAGACTGGAGCTGTTGGGATAGGAGCGGACCAGGCAGGCACAGGAGACAGGGGAATAGTTTAGCAGTGATATAGTGAGGCGCCAGCTGCTCTGAGCTGTTGCTCCACGGCTTCCACAACCAAAACATGTTTTTACTTGAAAAAAGGCATTTATTCATTTTTTAAGGGTCATTACTACGCGTCTCTGTTTCAGATCGGAAGATTAACTCTACACTTGAGATGCCATGTGTTTCAAAGGGTTTAGAGGGAGGATCATGATAAGATTACAGACTGCACTGCTTTATGGCTCAGGATGCGTTTTTAGCAGTTAGGTCTCCTGCAGTATGCGTCTAAGGTCAGATAAAACAGTTATTGTTTTATGTTTTATTGTTTTTATGCCACATTTTTATATTGTGAAATTTTCTTGAATTAAGTAAAATAAAATGTACATATTACACTTTAATACATATTCATATTCTATTACAATTTTTATTGTTTTAAATATGTATGTAAATATGCTGTATGTATAATTGAAAATAGAATAGCTAAATAATTGCATTGTGCCCGACCTTGAACTTGAAGGGAAGTTTGTGAAGAAAAAGGTTTAAGATGTAGATGTGTTTTTGCACAGGATTTATCATGTTAATGTCAAGTAATTGAGTACAACATTTTGAAAACATAATTTGTTGCCCTCTAGTCTGCCGTCATGGAAACGAGGATTAGCGTTGCACTTGCTAGTGTGCAGAGAATAGAAACAAATGTTCGCGGGATGTGTCAGCCATTGTCTTTTGACTTCAGTTTCATTTTTGAGGGATTTAAGAGACTACCATCTTAATTAAATCTCAAATGACTCAAATAGTTCATCAGAAAACGTGCGCTGTTGCGTAACGGTGTGGATCGCGGCCCGCCACGCCGCTCTGCAGTCCCGCTTCCGGTAAATGTGGTGGAAAGAGTGCGATTGGGACGTGCCAGCCCTAAATTGTTGGAGAGTGGTTTGAATGTCTTGATGAGAGTTATGAAGTTGGAGGTGTGGCTTGAGAGGGCAAGAAGAGTGACAGGGATGAACCAACCGTGAAACCTTTTCATTCTAATGGACTGATTCAAATGTTGGACACGTACTTGGTTTATATATTCTCAATGCTATATTTTCAAATTGTTGTTGTGATTCTTATGTGCTATATTAAAAAAACACTAACAAACAAAACACATGGTTAATATTTGGCTTTGGACGGTCTAGAAAAGAGTATATCTACTGAGGAAATGTGTATATTTTTTATGAGAAAGTAAACTTGGTAAAACTTTTAGAAGCATATTAAAGAGTTGAGAAATTAACATATGAACTAATTTGGAACATTGATTTTTGTATCCCGAAATCTGACTTAATATTACCCTAGATACATGTATTTTGTAAATAAACAAATGTATATAAAATGCACACAGGCTGCATCATGTTTTTTATTATTATTATCATTATTATCATTTTTATTATTTTCTTTATTATTATTATTATTATTATTATTATTATTATTTGAGCTGTGTGTGTATTTTGCCCACCTGCTGTTGTTCACTGTGGGAACTGTGTGTGTGATATGTTATGGTTGGGTCGACAAGGCACGGCTCACTTTCTCTCTGCAGTTTATTTGTTCAAAGCTGACACTGCAGCCGGCTGATGAAAATCTGTTTGTTTGCAATTGAAAAGTTAATTAAAATGCAATCGACTTGTTTTTACAGTTGTTCCCTTCGCATTCCTCCTCCTCCGCATCATAATTCCCTTTACACAAAACACTGAAATGCAGGCATACAGCAGTCACGCTACCATTACAGGTAGAGACTCTGCATATTTCACAATGTCATCAGTTTTAGTTCTTCTTCTCTTTTTTTTCTCTTTTTTAATCTACATACATTTTATTTTTATTTTTTTACTCAAATCACACAATTTCTTGAAAATGAATTTGGCTATTTTAAGATTTTTTTTGTATAAATAGATAAGCTAGAATTACATGCAAATATATCCTTTCAAAAAGGCTATTGCATAAATCTTTGACAACCCAAATGAAACACCACCATCTGAGAGATTTTAATCACCTACGATACAGAATGTGCCTCTCGTCTAGGGCTAATTACATTTGGCGCTGAAATGCTCATTCTGCGACATTTTCATGCAGGAGATAAGTGACGATGAGAAGTCTTTCGCTATGGAAGGCCAAGGTAAAACAACAGCAAAATACATAGCGCTCCTACATTTTTTCTTAGGCTTCTTATCACTCTTTTTCTTCACTTCTATATTCCATTTGAAGCCTCGCTGATGAAAATGTGATAATTCCTCCGTATGCTTTTTTCTTTCCTGAGAGCAGAGCAGCTCCTAACGACGGAGCAGTGGACAGTCAAACGTGTGCCTATTTCCACGCCTGTTCATACTATAAAGGCAATGGCTCGTAACAGACTTATTTACCCCGGCTCCTTTTCCAGCAGTGACATTACAATCAACCATGTGGATTAACTGCTATCCTATCCTTTGAATAATGAAGAAATAATATAAAAGTTCAAATTGTATTCTGAAATACATTGTTTCATGCAATGTTGATATTTAGACCATAATAGCTCATAAAATGTATTGTAATTCCAGGGAGACTTTTAAATACATAACCAAGCATTTTAACCACAGACTTGTGTGTTGAAAAGATAAATGAATAAACTCACTTAGTTATCTTTGGTGGGAGTTGCTGTCTATAATCTTCTCTGTTGATTGATGAGTATCCTATTGTATTGAAGTTTATTGTATTTTATTATGACTTCACAGGCACACCCAAGACAAACTTTCCTTGACGGGACAATAGTTTAGCACAACTTAACTTTTGAGTTTTGTTGCTCTGGAATTTTTGTTGTGTTTGATTTTCCATTCTGAATCCTTTGAGAATCTTTTAGAAGCAGAAAATAGTCTAACCTTTGCAGTATACAGTTTGTACTATGACTTTGGATATATCTTGTGTTGTTTTCTCTTCCACGATTCTTGTGCTTTTTTGCATCCTTTATAATAGTTTTTTTCTCTTGTCTTTGAACACAACATATTACAACAAGCTGTTTATGGGTTTATTTCTCTGCCTCACAACTGTGCTTTGTTTAATTAGTCTCACTGTTGACATATTAGATTGGCATTTTGCTACACAATAAACAGGTTATGGGTTCAATGTCTTTTATTGTTAACTCTCATCTCAAGCTTGTTTACTCACGCTGACTGACATGGATTACCAACTTGAACTGTTGCTCAAAGGAATCAATTTAATAAATGAAGTGATTGTCAGTTTCCCGTAATACCTTTGGCATGGGCCCAGGGAGTAGAGAATGTCAGCTGGCATTGTCTCCAGACATTTCAGCTCTGAATATGTGTCATGCAGGCAATAGAGGAATCACTTGTTTTATTTGGATTATAAATGCAGTTCCAATCAGTGCTAAATACACCTATAATGTTATCATATAGTTTATTTATATATTATAGTTTATTGGAAATCCCATACTTGCTACTTAATCACAATATTATAATGTGTTACTGTCTGCAAGTGAAGGTATGTGACATGTTGCCACATATGAAGCCGTAAGTGTTTTGTGTGTGTGTGTGTGTTTGAGTGTGCACTTGAAGCCTCAGAGCGTCATGTGTGTGTTTGAGTGTACACGTGAAGCGTCAGAACGTCATGTTTATGTTTGAGTGTGCACATGAAGCCTCAGAGCGTCATGTGTGTGTTTGAGTGTGCACGTGAAGCGTCAGAGCGTCATGTGTGTGTTTGAGTGTGCACGTGAAGCCTCAGAGCGTCATGTGTGTGTTTGAGTGTGCACGTGAAGCGTCAGAGCGTCATGTGTGTGTTTGAGTGTGCACGTGAAGCCTCAGAGCGTCATGTGTGTGTTTGAGTGTGCACGTGAAGCGTCAGAGCGTCATGTGTGTGTTTGAGTGTGCACGTGAAGCGTCAGAGCGTCATGTGTGTGTTTGAGTGTGCACGTGAAGCGTCAGAGCGTCATGTGTGTGTTTGAGTGTGCACGTGAAGCGTCAGAGCGTCATGTGTGTGTTTGAGTGTGCACGTGAAGCCTCAGAGCGTCATGTGTGTGTTTGAGTGTGCACGTGAAGCCTCAGAGCGTCATGTGTGTGTTTGAGTGTGCACGTGAAGCCTTGTGTATGTTAGATCAACTCGAGCTGCTCCAGTGCATTGCCTACAGTCACTGCACAGCTGTGTGAGAACAGTTCCCTCTCTTTTCTCAATGTTTATGTATGAGAAGCACCTGGAAAGGCCAGGGCCACACCTTCACCAAAATTCATACTCGTCAGCTATCTCTGGCATCTCCAGTATGTCCTCTTTTTCACACCCCTGTGTGAGACACAGAGGATCCCTACAGTTATTAGTAACACTTTTAGTACAGTATGTGTACTTGTCTTGGGCTGTTTAGGTTTTCAGTGTACAAAAATAGTCAAATGTACACAGACAATGTATGTTTCCTGTCATTTAATGAGTTGGAACAGTAAACATTTTCAGTAGCCACACATTTAGAGTTTTACAAATCAATTGTCCTTTAATATGTCAACTGGACCTTTTCTAATTTTACTCAATCGAAGCAACTATCTTGAGTATTTACATTTATTTTGTCCTTGGCTCATGTCCATAAATATATTTTGTCCTTGGCTCATGTTCATAGATATATTTGGCTATCTTAGTTCCTCATGTAGGTATAGTCCTCATCCCACAAATAAGCCTATGCACCATATGGGAGGCCTCGAAGAAGAGGCGGTGCTTTGCACTAAATGGGTATAATATACTGGCCATGGCAATATTTTTTAGCTAAAGAGCTCATTCCCTCTCCCTTCCCTTGCACCTTTTACTTAATAGGACCCCTAGTCTTAGGCAGATTTTCACTCCTTCAGCTCAGGATTAAATGGTAGTAGTTACATTGATCAATAGGTTAAAAAGCGTACAATTCCTCTTGCTGCTAATGACCTCAGTAGTAATGGGTAATAAAACAGAGGTCTGTAATAGCCTCTCGGAGCTGTGCACAGAGCAAGCTGCTTTAGCAGTAGTTACTGCTGGAGACACTTGAGACAAGTGTTAAACCACTTTTAAATATAGCGTTATAAAGAAATCTGTTGAATCAAAGGACAATGTTATCTGTTAAAACTGTGAAATGTGAAAATACATATCATGCTCAATTGAATTAAATTTGAATGTTTGTTGTCTGGATGAAATATTTTTTTAGTCTGTTCAGCGGCAGTCCACACAAGACAGAGCTGACGGTTGACCTTCAAAATAGTCCATCAAAATTAGCGACGCTCGGAGGGAAAAAGGACTTCTCTGGATAATGACTGTGAAATTAGGAAATGGGCGGCAGGGGCTATGCAAATGACAGGACAAGTCATGTGCAAAAGGCAAGATGAACTGCATATAAAGACATAATACAGCGGGGAATTAATATTGCATTTTCCTCCTTGTGCCCCTCACACACGTGCATTCACGCCGCGCTGTGCAAATGAATATTGTCCAAGTGTGTGTTAGTCCTGGGTGGGGCACGATGGTTCCTTCATCCTCACGGGACTGTGAGCCTGACACTTTTCAATGAAGTTAAACATATAAAAAAACTCTGTCCTCGTTGACACCTCTGCTCTTTGGGTAGCATTTGCGCCACAAGCTGTTCATTATGGGGCCGCTTTGTTTGTGGTTTATGCTGCAATTGGGAGAGGGAATAAGGTGATATGCATGCTCCGAGCGTGTCAAGAGACTAAAGACAAGAGCCCCTTAGTCACCACTAATTCAGAGATGCATGAAAAATTCAAGTCGTTAGCTTGCAAGGCAGACGCACAATTTGAGTAACCTTGGAAAAGACAGACTTTGGTCCATTGTGTCCAGCGCCGAGAAAGACACTGCGCAGCTACACAAGAGCGTTCCGAAAAGCATCTGATATGTTTTTGCTTTTAATAATATGCAGTGCCTCACGCAGCAGTGAGTGGCAGGCAGCATACAGACACAATCCATGTCCCCTTCAATGTCGGGGCAATTAAGGAGCCCTGACAACAGTGCGCTCTCGGGGTGTCACAAGGAATCACTCGCTTTAAGGAGTCACACACTCACACCTTTGGAACTGTTAAGGGCCCCGGCGTTCCCAGACTTAGCCCCGCCCACTCTTTCTCCAGACACTCACTGTCTTCAATCGGAGATGATAGCCGACAGTGTTTCTAACAAAATGCTCTTATGTGACAAGGGAAGGGTGTGAGTGAGGTGATGTTTATGTTGTGTAAATAGGAAGTCATTCTCTATATATTTGCTGATTGTCAATATGGGCCAGTGTAAGCAAACGGGTACACAAGCATCAATTGAATTGTTATTTTTATTTCATGTGAATGGAAATTACTTACTAATCCTGTAGGTACACATCATATTACAATCATTATTACACATATATTCCAATATTAAGCAACTAAATTGATACCATCTAGTCAAATCAAGGCTTAATTATTTGACTCTACTTTTGTTGTTGTTGGTTGACTGTTAATTGCATGGGGTTTGTCTGTTAATTGCGTGGGGTTTGTCTGTTAATTGCGTGGGGTTTGTCTGTTAATTGCGTGGGGTTTGTCTGTTAATTGCGTGGGGTTTGTCTGTTAATTGCGTGGGGTTTGTCTGTGTGCAGGTTCCAGTGTCAGTGGCTATGATGACACCTCAAGTGATTACGCCGCAGCAGATGCAGCAGATCCTTCAGCAGCAGGTCCTGAGCCCACAGCAGCTCCAGGTTCTCCTCCAGCAGCAGCAGGCCCTCATGTTACAGCAGGTAGATGCTTTTTTTTAAATTCATTTACACATTTGGGGCGTAGTGGTGTTGAAATAGAAATAGATCTTAACCTATCTATTTCTCTGATATTTTTAATTTGTTCAATTTTCATTTCTTTCCTAATCTATCTCACAAGAGTCTGTTACACTCAAGTTAAAAACGTACTTGACAGTTTCAATGAATAATTTAATCTGATAAATCTGAACAATCGCACATCCTGTTTGGTAAAATTTTTGTGGAAGATTGGAGCAAACACATCTACAAGGAATTAAAAAATGTTTACGATGACTAATATTAATATTGACTCTTTTTTGTGTGTGTGTGTGTGTGTGTGTGTGTGTAGCAGCAACTCCAAGAGTTTTACAAGAAGCAGCAGGAACAACTCCACCTCCAGCTCCTCCAGCAGCATGCAGGCAGCAAGCCCCACAAAGAGGTGAGCTAACTACTGATCACACTGCTCCACACAGAATGACCTCAACAATATGCTAATTCAGACATTTGGGACCGCTTCTCTCGTTTACAAAGTAGACATTATAACTGACCTAAATTGCAATGACCATTATTAGTCTGTAGGTAAGTTCCTATATTGTTTAGATGTTTTCCCTTTTTTAATTAAGTGTGTAGACAAAGGAATAGCAACATTTCTTTATAAGTATGTGGATATTATTATTAGACTTTCTGACCAGTCTTGATAAAAGCTGAGACTAAGCATGCGGGATCAAGTGCACATGTGCTTCTGATTGTTGGTTCAGATTTGCTGGATAAATGGTCACAACAACGGACAGATTCACTGTTGAGTACACTGTCTGCTCTGTCCAGAACGTCCTGCTTGAATCCTGTTATATTGTTCTTAAAGTAAACAAGTGAAAGTAGATAATATATTGAGAATCAGCATCAAAGCGGTGGCAAAAACATTACGCTTTTACTAGTAGGCAAAACAAAAGAAAACGAGTCGCACCAATACACCAGAAAGCAATTAAATGTATTTTTTATAACACAATAATAGAGATAATGTTATATCTGTATTCCTCCAATTAAACAACCACAATCCAAATTTCCCCCACTTCAAATGCACTACCTGAGGGACTTTGCCCAAAGGCAGCAGTGGTGTAAAGCTAGTTAATAACGGGCGGATACAGGCATCACTTGTGGAAAAAGAAAATGATTATCACGCGGTCAGAAGAAGTTCAAAGGCGATCTGGGAATTTTCTCGTCCCTGTTGAGATCCACGGCCGGGAAAAAAGAGAGAGAGAGAAGCTGGGATAGAATGGGAGCTGTTTTTTTATTTTACGTTTTTTTTTTTCCTTTACTCGTCTGCATGTACACGTCCGCGCGGCACCACTTCAAAGTCGGCGTGCACTAATTAATGAACTGCGCGCTTCAGTTTGGACAAGTCGTGGCGTGATGCTCCCATAAATCAACATGACAGGAGAGCTCGGCGGGCCTTTAGATAGGACCTGTCACCCCGTTGCATCTGATGTAAACAGTTGACAAGCAGGGGAGGGGGAGAGGGAGAGGAAGGGGTGGCAAGGAGGTTCAATTGATCAGTGAATGGAGAATAAAAGAAAAAAAAAATCAACTTTTGATGCGTATTATGTATGATCACAGGAAGTGGATGCAGCCTCCAGAGGGCTCTCCCCCTTCTGCGTGTTTTTTTTCTTTCTTTCTCTACACAAAAGACAGACGAAGAATTATGCACTGACTCCCCTGTGGCTGCCAGACAATACCCCCCTGTTGTGGCTTTGTGAGGCTTCTTTTTTTTCTCTTTTTTTTTTAAACATCAAAATTTAGTTTTTCAAAGATCTTTAACTTTATATTTGAAGCTAGACAATAAAGGGTCTGCCAGTGCCACTCTATATCATTTGTCATGTCGCTCCCTTGTGCCACTTCTTGTTAACCTCTTATTTGGTGTACGCGGTCTACGGCTTCTTTATGTGTCTCCATGCTGGGAGCGCACCGGAGCACTTGTCAGCTGATGGGACCAGAACACTGAGAAAAAACATGTCAAGGGAGTCTTAAATTCATTTGCGTTCTCCCCCCCTCCTTTCCAAAGCCGCCCTCTATTTATTTAACGTTCTGATGAAAGACATTGTTTCTTGTGAACTCGCCCCCGTATCACTATTATCTTGGACTCAGGCTGTCACTGAAGTGCGAGGAACTGAAGAACATGAGAACTTTCTCCCCTCTGATATGAGAGCGAGATGGAGCATCACAGGCCACAAGTGTCATCTTAACTACGCTGGAGTTCTTTTTTCAATTCTTCCACTTCACTGCAACTGTTATAAAAGTGCACACATGTCTCATTTTCCTGTTCCGGTCACAACCAGAACAGCGGGCACATACCGGGATTGTAGGTGGAACGTTTTGCTCAAAGACTCAACTACCGTATATATTGGGTCCACATTTTACTGCCACCACTTTTTATGCTGCAATAATTACATTTTAGTAGAAGCCAATAGGGTGAAAACTGTATTAAATAGGGTTGTCAGGTTTGAAAGAAACAAATATTTTCTAACTGGTAAATGCTTTCATTACCAGTAAAAGCAATATCTTTTAGATATTAAGAGCAGGCACTTGTAAATAATAGATATTGGGTTATTGCCCATTTTCCTCACAGCCACAGTCCAAACTTGTCCTGGCTGATACAAAGAGACTCCATACTCCAGAGCTGTATTTTTAGAGTGCTTACAGGAGTAGCGCTGGGGGGGTTTGAGGGTCTTTGTGGAAAGCCTAGCGGAGGTGGGTGGGGAACGCCTTTTATCTGCCTGTTTCAGCGTTTAGAGAGCCGGTGACCTGACAGCCGCGCTGCCCAGACCTTTTTTGTGTGTCAGAGAAGTAAACAAAGTGGTGTATCCTGTCTTTGGTAACAGGGAGCGGCACACAGCTTGGCAGTCCGGCTTTTAGTTCCCCCTCTTTGCATCTTGTTTGACAACTGGCCCTCTATAGACCGTAAACAGTAGTTTATCCTGCCAGCTTCCTGTTCAATCCTAGTACAGGTGTTATTTGGGCTGCTCTCAGTAACCGAGTTACAAAGTCATGCAGTTTATGTTTGGAGTCGACAGCACTTTACACAATCAAACAATAATTAATATTAAACACAGACATATTGTAAATATGGCTCTTTAAGATCTAGTCTTACTCAATATGACATTTAAAAAAAGCTTAACAACATAAAACACAAATAATCATTAGACAAAGTGTGCAGTCAATAAAATAAGTTATTTCTATGCAAATGTTAGAGTTTGTTTTATGACCCAAAACAGACGAGAATTGTTTTAACTTTTTCTACCACCATAATAATTTAAAGTAAACCAATTGAGTGTCATAATTCAGGGTTTTTATATGTCCAATTCAACACAAATAAATACATTTTCAAGTGGGACACTGGGTTGATCTTTAGAGATTGTGATATTGAAAACATGTCTAGAAGTTGTGCCTTTCCTCTGTGCTGTAATCATAAACAGCATCTCTCCTTTGTTTTGACTGAGATGGAAATATTAGATAATTTCCTCCTATTTATTGTTACAACACTGTCTGTTTTTGGACTTGTCCCCTTTCATACCATAGCCACTTATTTGTAGAAATCCCCTTTTGACAGTGTGTTGAGTATTTGTGCTCTCGGCATTGGAAAACCCTGCCTACAGATGTAGCGCTGCTGTTTATGAGGCTGTCCCCTGGCTCCGCAGCGGGCTTGGAGACTTGGGAGAGTTGCTCGGGTGGATATTAAACACTTTGATTTAGTCACACATTGTTTGCTGAATTATGAATGGGTGTAATTAAATTCCTGTGGCTCTTATTATGGATGATTAACAATGTTGTTTCATTGTTTGTCATTTGCCGTGCGACTCCTCGTTAATTAAGAGCACCGGAGATGCATGGGCTACCTGTCTTAAGTGGGCTGGCAAAAACGCTTGCAAAAAACCTAACAAAATTACACTCTATGAGGACATTTATTGGCTTTTGTAATGAATGTTGTTTCAGCGTGCTATAAACCTGGTGGTCCTGTTTCATGTTTAGTAGAAAGCCTTTATGAATGAATGGAGGTACACACATGTTTGAATTACTAATTGACCCAAAATGCTGTCTAGGATACAGAACCGTGCACATTAATTGTTATGTAAAGTGGGACAGGAATTGTACTTATTGTAACATACATACAGATGAAAAACAACATTGTATTAAGTTATTATATTGTAAGTAATTACAGATTACAGGAGAATTGTCTCTTGTTTCTTTTAAGTGTTGCTTTTATTTGTGTGCACCTTGTTAATATTGTATAATTTCTGTGGTAATCAATTACCCTCCCTAACTGTTTCCCTCTCCCCCCTGCAGCCCCAGGTGTCGGCCCAGCAGTTGGCCTTCCAGCAGCAGCTCCTCCAAGTGCAGCAGGTCCAGCAGCAGCACCTGCTCAACCTCCAGAGACAAGGGCTCCTGAGCATCCAGCCGGGCCAGGGAAGCCTGCCCCTGCACCAGCTCGCTCAGGGTCAGTACACCACACGGCACCAATTACACAAATATAACAATACTTTGAAATCATTACAGTTAAGTTTTATTAATAATGCATACTATATTTATGAATAACTTTTAACTACTTCAATCATTTGGTTGAATACTTTGTGACATGTTTTTACTGTGTTTTGGCTTGTGCTGCTGGATTAGGTCCATTGTCACTTTGTTGGTTTATACATAATACCTGAGCAAATTTAGACTCACTAAGCACTATAAGTTGTGTGGTTTCTCACACTCAGACCACACCTATTGTACTGTAAATGCTCACTCAACACCACCATGACTGTGTAAATATGGTATTTGGGCCAGTGCAGTTATCAGCCGTAGGCTTTAATTCCCACACAGCTCTTCTCTCATTAGACTGGCATATCAGAGCCCTGACCTTCAGCTCCCTCCCTACACTGCCTGTTTGTTCCTAAACTGCCAGTGAACTTGTCATTGTGAAACCAGTTGTTACTTGATAAGGAGTCAATACTGTTGTTTGGCCAGGAAGTTGTTTGCTGTATTTACTTTTTTAATATTTTGCTAAGGAGTGGTGCCATTGTAACAAAGACGCCATCACAAGAACATGACATGCACTATTCATGCCCTACAAAAGCAAACAGTTATGAAATAACAAGATAAGGGCAATAAAGGCGGGAGGGCCCGAGTTCTTAGGTAATAGACAAACACAAATACAGTTTGTACAAGGCTGTTATTGTTTGGACTGGGGGATGCAATCACCCAATCACAGATCATTGCCATAGGCCCAGGCGTGTCCTTTCTGTGCACTGGCAAACACACACCCCTAAAGTAAAGCATTAAATCTGCTCTTAGGCTACCTACAGGACTCTTGATACATTTTACAGCATTTTAAAGAACATCTGGTTTATAGTAAGACACCATCATTATTTTCAATGTATCATAGCGGAGCCACATCCTAGCAACATATAGGAAAACACAAAGGCAAAGTCATACGACTATGTATGTCTTTTACAAGTCCTGTAAATCCACCAACGTTTATTCAGTTTCCCAGTCTGAATGTCTTTCACTGATAATAATTGATATAAAGCATAAACCACTTGTCTTCCTATTCTGCACATTTTCTGCTTGACTGTTTGAAGTTATTGATGACCTTTCTGTTTTCCACATGACTAAACTTCTTTCATGCTTCAGCAGCCCAGGCTATGCTCAGCAGATATCATCTACAATATTTTGCTGTAGTAGTTAGCAGTGTGTTGAAATTAAGGGTCCCACACTGTTAGGGTGCTACTTAGAGCAGCAAATTAACTGCAAATTACTGTAATGATTTCTATTTGCAATGCAATGTTTTCACTTTACAGTTGAGTAAATGTAAAACCATTTGCGTACACAAAAACTTGACTACCCAAAATATGATCACGTTATTTATATTATAATCTCTTCTCGTGAATTATTTTGACATGGATGCCATTGAGGCATCCAACCCATATTTGTCATCAATTGTCTGGGGAGAATATAATGTGTCATAAATACGATCTTCTGCATCCTCTCCTCACGAACAGCGCGTCCTCCTGACCCGATAAGTGACTCACTGATGGCTAAGTCCTGCCCTGCTACCATGTTTCTGCTGATAAGGAGCCAGACTCTCACTGTTCTTCAATTCGACATGCCAATGCCAAAATCCCTGGAGCACATTGGTTTATAAATACAACCATTTACCTCATCTGCTAACGTTAACAAAATACACATTATGTCATTTTTTTCTGGTATTTATCATTAAACTATTGGTGATTCATTTACATTTTGTAAATCACAATATTCCATTTTCCGTAGTCCGTTGTCTTTCCATTCAAAACTGATTTCTGAATTTATTTATATATTTGTATTTATTGTTGAAAGTTTGAAACCTATTTACGTGACATGGTCTGAAATTTTTTAATAATTGTAAGAAAGTACAGAAGCGTAAGTGAAAACTGAATTTTTTTTGGGGCTCTCCGGCCTTGATTGGGACAAAAGAGGATTGCACAAACATGCATGACTCTAAATACAACTTTTATAAATTTAGATTACCACTACCTACCATTATATATTATTTTAGGTATTTCTAATTTCAGAACAGATTTAGTATAGTTCCTCAAGACAGAACAAAACTCTAGTTACAAGATAACCGAAATTGTCAAGAAAACAGAGTTGCTGCTTGTAGTTGTCTAGGAGAGGCCAGTGGGACAGTGACAAGACAAATCTGTGTGTAATGTGAAAGCAAAGAACGTGCATAGCCACAGCGGTACATGAGGGGCTAGACTCCTGTCAGTGATTGATACATCCAGCAGCGGGCCGGGGGTAATAGTTCCTGCTGCATTTGGACAGGACATCTTTCAGACCTGAGAGGTGAGGCGTATCAGCGGGCCAGTGATTACCGCAACATAAACAGGGGTGGCGTAAAGGTCCCAGCCCAGGAGTGAACAATAAACTAATAGCGATGTCACTGTCCCCCCATGGCACAGACACAGCGAGAAGTATAACAGCTTGCTCTAAAAACCCAGCAGCAATGGGTCCATTTTTTATTTGGGGGGGTGTGATGGCCTGCAACTGATGTCATTATGAACCTTAAATCAACTTTCTGCTTGCTTGAACATGGTCACCTGGGTACAAGGGGGACAAGGACAGGAAAAGGTTGAAGAGCTCGGCCCGTCTCTGTGCCAGCGCTACCTGCCGCGCTAAAATTGAGTTGGGAGGCTGGTGATCAATCAAGTGTCCCAACAACATACATTTTTTAGAGTGCTTGTCTGTATTTCCCCAGTCGTAATGAGTGGAATTCTTGTGTTGAAAAATGGAATCATGAAAGATAAACCAATCTAGCATTTAAAAGATCGGACGAACTCGGAAGAGGAGTCCCAGTGTCATTGCATGTCCCATAGTAATCAAATGGAGACTCCATCTGAAGGCCCCAATGTACTTGTCCAAACGGAAGCCCTCCGAGACATTTGTGTAATGCTATTTTATTGTCATTTATGTGGAATCATGAGGCATAGCTGTTGCGGAGGTTGAAGAGGTGATGCTGTGAGCTGTAAAACGCCGCGGCGTATCCGGAAGGAGACAGCTCGGTCCTAGTCCGTTAGCCCGCTCATCACAGCGCTCTATCCGCTGTGGTTTTGTCTGAGTAAACATCGGTGCCGGGGTCACCAGGACTGCCGGGTAATTGAGCCAGCGTGGGCCGCCCTGTCAAGCGCATCGGCTAAAAATACATCGCCCACTGTCACCGGGCACCAAGTGGGGGAAAATGATTGTTCCCACTGTCCAAGCGTAGGACACACACATCAGCCATGACCTTCCCTCTCCAAACCAGTCATTACACACACAAAAACAAAAGTACAACATCTAAACACATGTGCCTTTGATACAATCTCATATTTTTACCAGGGCTTTTTTTAACACTGAATTGTCATGTTGGGTCCCGATGGTGTCCCATATGTGCACATAAAACTAACTGCCACTGTCTACCATTGTCCATCACTAACCTTTGTCATTGCTCGTTTTACTGTGATTAGCCAGTATAAATCAAATTTGTAGGGGAAAAACGGCATCATTTATGACCAATCCACCAATGCCCCTGATAATAATGCAACTGACTGACCTGGGGATTAGCATTTTTAACAAGGGCTGATATCAGACAATGTTTAACCTGTCACAGAAGTGCTCTTAGATTAGCCCGTGCCGAGGCGTCGGGCAGAATACGAGAGAATACACTCGGGCCGAAAGGAAACAGCATGTTGAACCATCCCAACGAGGAAAGACGCTCCTTGGAACGTGCAAAGGTTATTGATTTGTCCTGCAATCATTTCCTGCTCTTTGATATGCAAACCATCTCGTGTGAATTTACAGCTATCTTATCAGACTCATTTCACAGTTCTTAGCCCCTGTGTCTCTCTGGAGTCCTCCGCCTCATTAGGCCAATGTTCTCCATTACCAGCATAATTAAAATCTTTAGTAGCTTATCAAATTAAAAATATTTTGCTGATCGTATTGAGATCTTCACCTCTCAGTTATTTTCCACAACAGGAATAAATTAAGACTAAGCATTTCGCACATTGTGTTACAATCAGCCGTTTGAAATGGGGCACTTCTGGTATCTATCGTGCAGCTGATGAGAAATGGGTAGAGGGGGTTGGTCTGGAGAATATAAGGAGATAAGCGTGTGCAAATCATCTTTCATTTACCACTGCTCATTTTGAGAATGGATTTAATTAATTGTAATGTTAAACGAGTGGCCTTGGCCATTTGCTCTGTGGTTCCATTCACCACACAGCCGTCCTCCATCACCAGGCTTTACACATGTGGCTTATTTAAGCACACATTTGAATAGTCATTACAAATCCCCAGACCCTATTAACTCTTTCACCAAGCTGAGAATTTTGACTGAATTTTAAAATCACTATATTCTTCACCCAAGAGGGTTAATCTTATTTTGCGTGTCGGCTTTAGGCTTATTTGTGTCAAACACAAGCACACGCTGTACAAATATATGTATATATATATATATTTTTTGTGGCTTCAAAGGGTTCATCTTAAAATGCACAAACACATTATTATCCCTCTTCATCCGCACTTTGGCCCAGAGTGTTGGGATCGCTGTCAGTTAAAGGCAAATAACACAGCTTCTTTTTTAAGCCTCAGGGATGTTTAGGTAATTTGTCTCGCCAATAAAAAAAATATCTCTGTCAGAAGACGTGAGAGACAGACTGCACTAGATAAACGTTTTCCCGGCACATGAATGATACTAGTCTGGTCTAACCTGAATGTTTCCATCCTGCTCTTGAGGAAAGAACAATAATGTATGTAGTGCGGTCCTTATCTTTCCACGCTTTACTGTGACAATCATAGTGCATATGTTAAAAAGTGTAACAAATATGTTAACACTGGTAAATGGTTCTATGTTGCTGGAATAGGCTGCAGTTATACTCAGCTCCTAATCAGACCAAAGAAAAGACCACATATTGTCAGTGCTTTGTTTCTAACCTTTTGCATACTTATTTATGTGATAACCTGAAATTAGTTTTGGCGTCTTCATTCCTTTTGTTCAAAATCTAATGAAGTGCAAAGGGCAATTATATATTTATTTTTAACATGCCTCATCTTACACCAAGTCACTAATAATAGTCGTAATTTCCTCCCTCTAAGGTATATGAGGAATTATATATAGGCCATGGAAAAATATTGAATAACAATTGCCCTTAAAAATAGAGAATTAAGACACATTTATGTGTTAGTAGCGCTCAGAAATGTCTTCTAGGGATGTTTTTTTGTTGTTTGTTTTTTGTTTTTTTCCCAAAGGCTTGTATAGGCAGCCGCATGCTTGACTCAGTAAATGAGCTTTAAGTCTTGTGTGTCAGTTGGAGGCGGAACAGAACGTTAAGTACTTTGCACATTAATGCGCTTGTGAAAATATTACCCCAGGGTCTCTGCTCAAAGAGGGCTGCGATGTTTTCTAGTGCTGCTATTGTAAACTTTTTGTTGTGTGTGTGTGTGTCCTCTCTGTGTCTCTGCTGCTGAAAGAAAATGACAGCGATTATTCAGATTTCATGCCATGTCTGGATGTTAATTATTTACTCTGGGCATGTAATGGGTGTGAATGCCAGGGATTTGAGTGTACAAATACGCTTCACATCACGGGCGGAGACAGAGGAGGGGGCTCACTGTCACTGCAGTACCCTGTAGTGGAATATTGTCTAATTAATACTGGGCTTTGTTTACAGATGCTTTGATTTAATTAAGTGATGAAGAGCAAAGTCAGATTAGCTGTTAATTGATTTAATTATCCAATTTGTTTGTCTCAGGCATGATTCCAGCCGAGCTGCAGCAGCTGTGGAAGGAGGTGACGAACATTCATGTGAAGGAGGAGCACAACAACGGTCACAACAACGGCCACAGGGGGCTGGACCTGTCCTCCCCTACCCTCCCAAAGAACCATCTGCTCAACCAGCATGCCCCCACCAACGGACAGTACCTGAGTCACAAGAGGGAAGGGTGAGTCCAGTGGAGAGATCATACTTGTGTTGTAATGGTTGGTGCTGCCTCATATTTGTGGCACACACTTATCCAATTGCTTCCATTTGTTCTGCCCCCACAGATATCAAAATCATTGTTGCAGGTTCCAGAGTAATTATAAAGAAAAGAATAGACGAATGGGTTGCTAGACTAGCTTTTATTCAAGCATTTTCTTTTAATGTTCCAAATTATGCATGGTGTATTTTATCAGACTCCCACTTCACATACCAGGGCATGGAAATAACTAAGCCCTAACTACAGCATAATAAATGTTCAACATAATACGGCACGCTCTTTGAAAGAGTCTATGAGGCGATGAAGACTAAATGTCAACATCTTTTCACAACAACATTAGTAATTCGATGTGGAGCAGCCTTCAGTGTCATCTGTATCTAAAGCAAACAGCAGCCTGTGTGCCACCTAATCCCATTTAAAATAGCCATTTCTCTCCGGAGCCTGCTTGACTGACACGTCCCCGTAGAGTTTGCACACAGATTAGTTTTAATTTATAGTTTCTAAGTATTATTTCCATTAAGGTCAACACTTTTTCTGGTTGCAGATGGGAATTTAAGCGGAACACCTGGAAGGATTTCAGAGATTTAGAGAGTTATGTTCACTGAAATGGGAGCAACGCACGGTTAATAAGACGAGATATTGATCCGCTTTGCTATTGTTTCAATTCGGAAATGGGGCTTGTAATGGAAGCCACATTTGCCCGTGTGTATTTCTGGAATGAAGAAAACAAATTCTTGAATGCCGAAGAGGAACTTGTTGGCCTTTAGAATCAAACGTGTCAGTTTGAGTTTAACAAGACCAACAAGTTCTTACAGTAAATGTTGAAAACAAACAGACTTGAGGCATGTGATATTTTGTAAAGCAGGGTGAATCATGTATGAAAAGGCATTTGATCGTCTCCTTTAGCCGTTGCTGTGACTTGGAGGAAGGAATTAATTTGGCATCTTACACGTTTGCCTGTTTTCTTGCACCAAAGGCTGATCTTTTGAACTGCTGGTGTGGAGCCTCAAGGCACCGTGAGCTCAGTGCCTAACATCTGACTTGTGTTTTAGAGATCAAAACCTAGACGTCATATTAAAAAGCCTTGTCAGTGGAAACATGTTCAGCACACCAAACCAACAAGCTTGTGGAGGTGAAGAGGAGTAGCTCGAGGGCTGGACATAGGCTCAGGACTCGGGGTTGCTTTACAGACAATAATAGGGCCATTATTTTTTATATCCCATACAGTATTAATGTTGGTATATTCCTTTACTTTTTTCTGTTGGGGAATATTTGTAAAAGAAAGCTATTCCAATCAACTAATGGGTGTGAGGTGGTGTAGACGCTGGATGATGCCTAATTGTTAACGTTTGAACATTGTGTTAGTTAAAAGTGTAGATATGTGTACAGTATAATAAAAAAGACAACTGTCAACCGGATAACCACTAACAATTTAAAACACAAATTAATTCATACAAGGGAGTTAAGTCACTGTAGCATCTTGCTCAGGGACAACACTGTGACCGAGTAGACCCGTTTTTGGACTGAACTCCCAAAGTGTTTCATCTGATGGCACGTAGAGTTATGGCATTGTACCAGCCCATACTCAAAATTGGCTTTGGCTGACAGAACCTCCATATTCCTTGTACTTTTGAGCCAGTGTTTGACTGAATGTCTACTGTACTTTTTTTGAGGCGTTCGGGGTAAATCACCGCAGAGTGATCTTGACTGGCTCACTTCATCTCACTCTGTCGCCAGCCAGTGGAAAGGTGAGCATTAATGGCAAGACGAGGCAAGGAGCGGTCTCAGCTGAGGACTGCAGACAGAACACGCGAGCTGGCAGAGCTGTTCCGTGCACTGGCTGTCAGAGATTAAAGAAGATGTCAACACCAGTTTAACACGAGCTTAAGTGAAGAAGGCACACTCTGACTGAAATATTCTCCACGTATCTCAGATCTGTCAAAAAAAGGGGAGCAGGTTATTCCCATGCACCCATCTGGATTATACCTAGCCCATGCAATATGCTGCTCTGTGGCATTGAGGAGGAAGCAGAAGACATTGCAAAGGAGGGTAGTCAAATTATAAGATTAAATGTTCTATGTTTAATATCCAATTTTAAGATGCTGCTTATTCAAAACTCTGTGCAATTATGTTGACAGTGTAATATATTCAACTATTTGAATGGCCAATTTGTTGACTGGAACACAGCATCACAGGCAATCATTGCTGTGAGATGCTGCTACTCAAAACAGGCTAAAAAAGGAAAAAGTCTCACATGGATAGCTCTCCAGCTTTTGGTGTAGGTCCCTGTAGTAGAGCCCTGACCCGAAGCCCGGGAGGACTGTCAGTCCAATCATCTGCAGTGCTGACCCCTAAAGGAGCCAAAGATTTTTCAGTGGTTTGCTTCTATGTTTTGACAAACTTTGTGCTTTTTGCCCTTTGAGTTTTGGGCTGAATAATTATCATGAAACCAATTAACTGTTGTGGTGTTAATTTCAGAACACTTTACTATCAAGAGCTTTATTTCTCCTTGTTTGATGATGCAGACTTACACTAATTCTAATTATCTCTATGGGAAGAAACACGAAACACAAGTGTGACTATTCAAAGCAAGGGCTCAGAAAAACGGCTGTTATAATCCAGGGATTTGAATAATCAGGTTGAGATAATGGGCTGGGCCGGCCCGGGTGTAAATAGAGAGCATCCACTCATCCTCCCAGCGCTGAACTTAATGAACTTTTAATTGATGCGGTTTTGCAAGTCCTTTTGTCATGCAACAGAAACAAGGCCCAGTGCTGATGGGCACATTTTCCCGACCGGTTTCAGATTGGTTTACAGCGGGGCCTAAGTACCATGTAGTTAGTTTCATGTGTCATATAAAATCTGGCCAGGCACAGCGACGCCTGCAACTAAAACCTTAAGTGCATCCACAGGAATCACTCACCGGCTTTGCACTTCCGTCTTAAGGAAGAGGGGGAGAAATTCAATCACTGCCGGATTGACACGACCAAGGAAGACAAGGCATGCGTTTAGCTTCTTTTAGTTGTCTCATTGCACATTTGGCCAGGCAAATATTTTTGTTTGTGCCACAGTAATACAAAAGTATGCAGCCACTTTATAGCAACACTTCATCCAATGAACTCATCTTTACTCACTGATTTGCTTACTTAAATAAAATGTCCTTGATCTGTGTCTGACATGAATTCCCTTTCCAGTGCCATATCAGCTTTTGTTGGGGGGAGCATCCTCACAAGGCACTTGGCCCACTTTACTTCCCAACAACCATCAGTAACCGCAGCTCAGGGACTGTAACACAGCAATCTGTTAAGAAGAGAAATAATCAGATTTAGCACAGCTCTCCCATCTCTCTAGACTTTCATTCATCTCACAAAGGGAAAAAATAAGATAATTAAATCATTTATGGTAAGTCATTCAACCCAGTGAGTAGAGTGGTGAGTAAACATTAGAGTGGTTAGCTAGCTTCAACGTATGGTATTGGTATTACATTTTAAATAACACACAATTGGCAGCTGGAAGTTTGGCCAATCAAACAGATTAGTTTCTATTAAAGCACACATTGGTTCACAAATAACAGCAGATGTATTGAGTTCTGTGGGTAATAGTGCTTAATGTAATATAATCAGGCTCACTCCTCTGTGGCGAGACACTGACCCAGCACTATGGACATCAATCGTCCCATTTTCTCTGATGGATCGAGCCCATCAGCGCGCCACGCCATACATCATGACTTGTTTATGGCCCAGAGCATCTCATCAAAAGAAGTCAAGTAGAAAACAACTGGCGCGCAGCTGTGGAAGGCATCTCCTGACGTCTGTCTACACATAAACACTGCGCAACACCTGGATGCTGCCGTCCCGGTGCTCGGCCCGGCTCTCCAGGCACTTTAATGTTCCTTCGCCTCCAAAAGGAAGCTGATGACATGCTTTTCCTCATTTCTGCTACAAGATCATTTGAGTGTTTTCCCCCTGGGCTACCTGACAATAACAACATCCTGACAGACCTGGTATGGGTGTAAGTCAAACTTAATGCAGTGCAGGCAACTTCTAAAGAGATTTCCCCATCTTTTTGCTGCCCTTTTCAGATGGTTAGAATTGTGTATGAATCGAATAATTTTCTTATTACCCCTAATGCTCTCACTTTTGTCATTAGAACTGTTTAGCCAGGCAGCATTTACTTTAAGGCTTCCGTGCAGCCAGCCCCTCATTGTGCTTTGTGCTCACCGATTCCCTGCACAATCCACATTTCATTATCTCATTAATACAGAATTAAGCAACAAGACAGCTCGCAAGAATTAAAACAAGATCTTTTTAAATTAAAAATCAGCCTTACCTTCACCCCGTCTCCACATTTCTTCTTAAAAAAAAATCTCATTATAATAGGTCTTGTGCCATCTATTTATGAGCTGTATCAAAACAGAGGTCTAAAAGTGAATGCATAATTCATAATTGAATTCTAAAAAAAAATCTCTTTTCAGAAATGGAGGGGAAAGCTACTAAACATATTCATAAATGCTTGACTGCTTCATAATTGGAATGCAATTATCACATGTTATGAACAATGTGAACTCTTAAACATGTAATTATAACATAAGAAAACAGGAAATGGCCTTTAAAATTTGATCCTTGAGGTGCAGCTTTGTAAACACAAAATTACAAATTAGGTTTTAATCAAATATCAGCTGTATTTAATCCAGATACATTGGATTGGAATAGTCAGTATGCCTTGTTCCAATTGAGTGATTGTCCCATGTAAAAAAAAAATAATAATAAAGTGTGCTTCTATATCAATAGTTCAGTTACCTAATTTTTTGCTTCTATATCAATAGTTCAGTTACCTCGTTTTTTACAGAACTATGTTTTCTCTAGACAAGGAATATCTTATCTTCTTAGAACATTGTGAATTTCCACTGTTGAATGTAAAGTGCTGTAAGTATACAAAACTGTACTATACTACTCACATCAGTATTGTACTTGTTTTACAGAAAACACAGTCAGTCTTAATACTGAAGCGCTTTATTGTTTGTTTTTTGCTACTAGAAAACAAACCATCAAACAGCAATTTGTTTATTCTATATTTTCCTTTTCACCCTTTTAACTACTTGCATTACTATTAGCAAACATGGGCCTCTGTTTTCCCAAGTTATTCCCACGCAGCAGTTATTCCCACTGCAGTTTGTGGTGTAATGAATCTCCCCATTCGGCCTGTTGTCTTCAAATGCCGGGCTACTCCTTTGGAAAAGCACGAGCCACCACAAGCACAGGTGGTAGCGATGTAGGCCAGTCCCCTAGGCTCTTGTAGCTCAAAGTTGTGTATCTTGTATAGTGTCTGCGTCCATATGGCAGCTTGTCTTGCTCTCTTACTCGCAGTCGCCGTGGTTAGCCATAACTGCACACCTCTTGCCATATGGAAGATGTTGTAAAGTTTGTTTAGCAAGGGGGAAGTTCCTACTATTTAGAGACTGATTGTACACAGACATACGCTCCCCATAACTCCCCACAGTTTTGTCGTCGGCCCCTTGGTGACATGAATTGGTCAGTAGATAAATGGATTCCAGACAGCGGATGTTTAGAGTTTGTGAACAATGTGGAAAGCAGTTGGAACGGGGGGAGGGGAGGGGGGTTCACATTGGGGTACACTGATCTCCAGGTGGGATTTGGGATAGATTGCAGTAAATAGCAGCTTGAGGGAGCCCCCGAGCTGTCTTGATCAAAGAGAAGTGCACCGTGCCACGCTGCTACTAAATAATTACGTATTGATTTGGACTCACTGTCTCAACACGAGTGCGTCTTGCAGCTGTATGGTCAAAGATCAAGGTTAGATCACAGTGCGGACTAAGCAGTTGTCATGTTGCGTGACTACAGGCCTGTCTTGTCAGTTGACATATCATGCAATGTCTCTTATTGATGTCTAATTCTGTCAATGCTTTTGTGTCTTCCAGGTCCACGCTAGACGATCATTCTTCTCACAGTCACCCTCTCTACGGTCATGGCGTCTGCAAGTGGCCTGGCTGTGAGGCCGTCTTTGATGATTTTCATTCATTCCTAAAGTGAGTAAAATTCGGTCTGGACGACTAAGATTTGAGCAAAAGACTGAACCATTCCCTCTGATCAGTTATTTATGGTTTATAGACAAAGCAGAAATAGAGGAACATGTAGACATACATTGAACAAGAGGTCAAATTAATTCTTATATTTGGATTAACAGTGGTGTCCTTGATCATTATATTGTATTCCTAAACAAAATGAAACAATATTAGAGATGTCGAAAAGATAGATTGTACATAGACAAATGATGGTCTATTTGTATCAAAACAAAACATAGATACTTAAAGGAAACAATAAAAAACTAAATAACACAGACGACTGAAAAACATTGTATTGTTAAATCAATGTGAGAAGCACTAAACATTGTTGATGAACGTGTTCATTCCTTATATGTCTCTGAAATAAACCACAGTGACTGAGTGGCTAGCACTAATACCTCCCAGCAAGAAGGTCGCGGGTTCAGGTTTCTTTCTGGGTTTGGGTGGGTTTCCTCTGTGTGCACCCAAAATATTAACCATAGGTAAAATACTTTAAGTCCTGCCCAAGCTTAGTTCAATATCTGGAGAGGCACTGCAGCACCAACTGCTCCTCACAGGTTGCCCCAGTGACACTGTTTGGAGTCCAATGAAGGGAAGAAATGTCCTACGGGGACATTAAAGTCTAACCTTAACCTTAGACTAGACTGGTATTCTGTATTAGAAAATGCAGAGAAGCAGTCTAGATCTAATGTTACCATATTTTAAACCGTCTCCAGTGTCTGTGCACTTGTAAATGAATGAGTGATTACAGCTGTAAATTATCCATAGGCTTCACCAAATAAACAAGTAACAACTAACGTATTATTTATTATCATGCTAATTGTTTCTGTAGCTTTTTAGTTCTGTTCACCTATAACTCTTTTATTGAAGTCTTTTTGAGTAGGTAGACTTGTCATGTAAACTGTCTCAAAGTCATTCTCGGAGGTAGAGTCTCAGCCTTCATGTCCTTGCATTGGGTCGATTACACGTTTGGTAACCTCAGACGACACAGCCACTACAGGTGCTGCTGCTGCCGCTTATTATTCTGGAGTGTGCCCGGGGTTGGCCCTGTCTTAACAAGGGTACTGTGGCGGGGTCTCCTTCTGGGAACTGCATGGGCCTCTAATTCCTGTGATAAGTGCAGTTCCCATGGTGACGGGGGGGCCATTTTTCCCAAACAAACAACGCTTGGATGTTTATCTGTGGCAGCCCACACTTAAGGCTCTCGGCGTGTTTGCCCTTGTCACTGGACGGTGGACAGTTGGATGGCTGTGTGTTCTCCTCTGTTTTCCCAGTTGAGCTTTTGTCGTTCTCTTTGCCTTCTCATGCTTCAACCAACGGATGCAAGGCTGGAGTCGCAGTTCAATATGTCCACACACTTCAGCACTTTCAAAATAAGCTGTAGGATATGTAGATCATGGCATTATGTGCATCATCTCTGGAACACTTAGACGAGCAATAATATCCATACCTACAGCTTTCACAGTGTTAATCGACCAATCCTGTCTAAGTCATTAACCCTGTCACATTTGCTAATCAAAACTCATTTTCATTAGCACAAATGCCACTTGCAAAAGCTAATTACATTTTCCTTGCTTCTCTCCGACTAGCCCTATTGCTTATTTTCAAAATCAGTTTTATGTCGGATTACAATTATTATTTGCATGATTTTGACATTTTGTGTGTGTCAGTGTGTGTGTGTGTGTGTGTGTGTTGTGTGTGTCTGTGTGTGTGTGTGTGTGTGTCTCTGTGTGTGTGTGTCTGTGCGTGTGTGTGCCTGTGCGTGTGTGTGTGTGTCTGTGCGTGTGTCTGTGTGTGTGTGTGTGTGTCTGTGCGTGTGTGTGCCTGTGCGTGTGTGTGTGTGTGTCTGCGTGTGTCTGTGTGTGTGTGTGTGTCTGTGCGTGTGTGTGCCTGTGCGTATGTGTGTGTGTGTGTGTGTGTGTGTGTCTGTGCGTGTGTGCGTGTGTCTGTGTATGTGTGCGTGTGTGTTTTTTCAGTAAACATAAAACAAATGCCACCTGCACTAAAGCGCTCTAAATAATAGTTATTAAGATACTCCAGAATGCATTTGGATCCCTTGTCTCTGGTATGATCTTTGCTCCTCCTCTGTCCAGGGTCTGTGTTTGTCTTGATGACTTTGTGTTTGAGTCAGGGGCCCAGTTTACCAAAGCAGCCGTGTGTGTAGGTAATGCACATAACACATAACAGCGCCATGGATACAGGGAGGATGGAAACATGTGTGTTGTGGCAGCAGATCAATGGCTCACTGTCACCCCGGATTAGGCGCTCTTTAAACAAGATATGACAATATTCCATTATCCTAAAACAAGCACACATTTTCCCATAGACACGGGGCAGGCTATCTCAGAGTCAGATGCATACATTGTCACTTAAATGTAAATGCTTTGTTTCATTACTGTGATGGGTAGGTTTCGAAGGGTAATGTGTTATAAAAATGCATGAAAAACTTTCCCCTGCATCTGCATTAATTGTTGCAGATTCAAACGGTCAATGGCAGCTGTCAATATCTTATTATAAATGCACATTCGACATTGCAACAACTACTTTCTTTCATCAAAATAAATGCTAAGTGTTTATAAACTGACTTTTAAGCACTTTGGTTCGTCCCAATCCAAGATCCGTTATGAAAGTATGTGGTGCTTAAATGTGGGTTTACCTATTTTGCAGGTTTACTCTTAATGTCTAAATAAGACAAATGTTTCTTCTCATCAAAAATATTCAGTCAGTGTTTTAAGAATGATATGCTGAAAAATAACACTAGTTGGTGTAAATAAAACAAAATTATGTTAGCTGTGCGAATGCCATGTCAAATTCATCAATGTTTGTTCTATTCTGACATTGCCTCGCCCTTTGTTTATAGTAGAGAGGGGAATTAAATTCTCCACAGCCGGTATAGCTCGGCCTTAAAAAAGCGCCTAAGTGCACTCTGCTATGTTTTTACAAGTGTTTTTATCATGGCAACATCTTGTTTACTTTAGTTGCCTGCTCAAACTGCTTGGAACATGTTAAGAAAACATTTGGGGAGAGTCTCCACAAAGCTGCCTTTGTTTAACAGCAGGCGAGAGTGCAAGCAGCTCACCAAGGTGTTAACTCTCAAAGCCTTAAGCACTTCCACATGAATCCCAGCAACCGATACTGCAGGCTCGGCCAAAGAAGCAAAAATAAAAACAAAAGAGACATCAGCCTCGTACAAAAGAGGTCTTATAAAGTAAGGACTGTCAGCAGAACACAGTGTACCGCTCTGAGAAAGGTGAGGCGGACTCAAGCAGACTTATCTTGGATGCCAACAACAACACAAGTCCCATCATTGTTTTAGTATTTATTTTATTCTTTAAAATAAACACCACAACTCCCACACACAGCTCGGTAAGGTTGTGTTGCTGTTGTACGGACGCGTAGAGCAAGGTTCACGGCTAAACTCATTGCGTTAGAGGGGTCAGGACCTTTCTGTGCAGTGTCCTCTCAAAGGTCATCTTGAGGCTATCTCAGCAGCTCCCTCTAGTGATGTCACTGAACCACAGAATATTCCTAAATAGAGGCTATTAGAGTCATGGAACATTACATATAAACAATAGTGCACACATTTTGAATCTCGATCACAGTTTCTCTGTTATACAAACTCCAATTGCTGTCTCTGAAATCCTAGTTTTTCTTCATAGCTAAGTAATAATATAGTTTGCATTTGTGAGAATGGACAGATGACAGAATGGACTTAGTAGTAAGAATAAAACAATTCAGACATACCAGTTTAGGAGTTTGGGTGACACAGGAGCAGACTAACCTGTTATATTTGTCTCTTTAAACATTTGCTTTCAGAAGGCCACAACATTGACATACGCCCTTTTCTGTTATTTTCTGTTGTGCTCAAATTCCTTCTCCAATGGAAAACGTATTTATGTTTATTTTTGTAATTAGGCTTTAGTGAAGCAGGAACTGGACCAGGACTAAACCGGTACTACGGTTATGGTTTAGCAGTGTGAACCTAAATGTATGCGATTAGGTCTTGAGAAAGTGAGAGTGAATAGTTGTCTCGTGTGAGTTGTAAACAATCTTTAACAATAATGGCAGAGAATGAATGAATTAACTATTGAAGTAGTCTGGACTTCACCTAAGAAAATAAGAAACGTAGTAAACAATATTTGATCAAACCTTATTTTGTATTATGTAAAAGAAAGTCTTCCGACGTGAAGACACTGCCCAGATAATGGTATTCTGTAATTAAAAAAGCTGAAAATAGTGTTCAGCAGATATTTATGTAAAAAGCCTGGTGTTGGGGGCACGTCTATTGGGCTTGTTTTATTGTGGCCATTTGCATTAGGGGCTGTCATTCTGCCAGAGAGCTTTTAAAAGTGGCTTCATTTGAAGTCCAGAAAGTGACACATGCCAGTGCTCATAGTGCATGCCGATGTCAACCCCCCCGTCCTATCTCTGCTCCCATGTCCAGACGCTCCTCTCAAGGCTGCATTAGGCCCATTTGAATATTTCATTTCCTATTAATTATGCACTGTGACTCTCCATGTCATTAGGAGAAATAAAGTGGAATGTAACAAAGGATGAAAAGGAGCCCGTGTCTCTTATGAACAGACAAATTCCAAAGCTGCTCACGTAGACCAGTCTTCATTGAAAATTCATCCTGTGTCGGTTAAATTGAAGTTGAAACGTCTTTACCTATTATTTTCCTCTTTGAAATTTAGTAAGACGTCCTGAAATGTTTACCAGATTCATTTTACGGCCTACTTAATTAAATTTATTTGATTAAATGGAACGCCCTGAGAATTGAATGGAGAGTGAGGGTACTATTGTCCGGGCTGTCTATAAATGTGCCATTTTAATTTCTTTTTAGCTACAATAATTAACTTCAAGTGCTCAAAGTGTAAAGCCTTATGAAAGATGTATTCTGCAAACATAGGTGGATGACCTGAAGTGGAGAGAGACGTATGAGAAAATTCCTAAACTGAACATTGGGTATACGTAAATGTGGAGTTTATTGACTATACTGCAATTGTTTTATCCATTTTCTTTTTCTTTGTTTTTCTCCTCTGCTGTAAGTGTATTGCTTTATGAAAAATCCTATTTTGTAAACAAGAGAAATGTGTTCCTATATTGTGCAGCTATTGACAATGTTCTATTTTTTCTGTACATAAAACACCGGAGTCTAATTTACTGCCCCGTCCTGATACTGGTGTGCCTGACTAGTTTTGATTTGCGACAGAAAAAGTGCATTTTAGAGACACTCAGCCGGCTGTGTGCCGCTGTGTGCACACAGACATTCCTGGTGACAGTGACCTACATGGTCACCCAAGATGTGATATAATTTATGATATATATAATATATTGGATCCATTAGCGAGCATAATGAAGTTGTGAAATGAAAGGGTATTTGTGAAATCAGTTCAAACATCCTGCTCGGATTATGATTAAATGATTAATGAAATGCTCCTGCATAAGCATTTTCAAACAGTAATTCATGTGGCCGCTGATAAAATTCCTCCAATCATATTTTCCTCAGTCGTGAACCTTATCTCCACCATTTTATATAAATCACACAAAAACCCTGTCTGCAGCACAGCGAGCTACTTATTTAGATTAGTCCTAAACGTACAGGAAAAGAGGAGAACATCTTGGCTGTGTAAAATAATCACATATAATTATATCCATAATTCAAGTTTGTGACAGATCCCATCTCTTCGTCCTGTTGTCCTCGACTCCTGCTCCAGCTTTCTTCACTTTCTCTAGATTTTAATGGTGCAATTAGCTGAAAAACACCAAGATAGGACACGTGTAATGTATGTGAATATGAGCATGGATGTATAATTTAGCTTTTGTAAGTCTTGTTAAGTGTAAAAAGTCTACACATTCTGGCTGCCATAAGGTAAAACATAACTATTCTGATCAAAAGCCTGTGTAGGAAATCTACCATTAAGAATTAAACATGTTTTGTTTGTGTTTTTTATTATCCTCTTGAGACTAACCAGAGATTAAAATGCATACTACACTGTCACAATATAATATGTTTTAATCTTTAAACCCAGTGGTTGTGATGAATCAGCGCATTATTATGACTTTGCCTAAACTTAAAATATGACCCAAGCAATACGTAAATGTATTTGCGCAGGCATTGTGTTTTGAACCTTTCTCTGGAAATCTCCCTCAATGTTATCACTTCTTTCTCATGCATTTGCTTTATTCAATTACCGGACTGCGTCATTAGCAAAACATTGGGGGCCTTTGTTAGTTTACCATAAAGGTTGCAGCGGTCTGAAGCCATATTGACACCAGCTTTTTCTTTTGTATATTTTCTTTTGCAGGCATCTCAACAATGAGCATGCCCTGGACGACCGGAGCACAGCCCAGTGTCGAGTCCAAATGCAGGTCGTCCAACAGCTGGAGCTCCAGGTATTGTCTCAGAGCTTGTTTTGTCCAAAATATTTATCCGTCCCCATCACGTCTGCACTCTCCCCAACTCAGTCACAGCAGCCTTCACAGGAGGCCGCCCCATGGAAATAATTTTGTACATTTGCTAGTAACCCGTCATTAAAAATGTGTTATGTATGCATGACAGCGAGGACAAGATATATGAAGGGCCCCGGGCTAAGTAGAGAAGATAATTACATTTTGTATTTTACTGGGTTTTAAAGTTATTTATGAGCTTGAACTGTTTGGCAGCGACAATAAAACACTGAGTGAAGTGAGCTGGCAAGAAGGCAGCGGCCAGTGCAGAGGAGGTTATACAGGGGAAAAGGGGTTTTGTACAAGAACAATGTTGATAAGTCCTAGTTTTAATGTTGGCCTTTTACAACTACCATGCACTTTAAGTAAAATGTGGTTTAGGACAGAAATGCTCAGGTTGTCATACATTAGCAGCCTTTGAAAATTTGTAGAAATGTAATGAGATATCTAAGGTGCTTTTGGTTACACTACAGATTATGAGTGATTTTCCTATTGCAAAAAACTAAAATCCTTCCCCAGCTTTAATGAGATCCAGCTACTGTCATGGGCCAAATGTTGTATCATGTTCACCATACCTCCTGCACCTGTAGTTTACATCTCAGCCACTCAAAAACATTACACAGAGAATAAGCCAGCCCATATGCGTTTACGTGAAAAGAAACAGAAAGCAGTTGTGCGCTAACCTCAAACAAGTAGAGTTCACGTGCATTTCCGCTCGGCTTTGTCATCCAGAGGGACGCGCTGAAGAATAATCAGACGCACCCTTCCTCACCGTGCAGCTTCTCATCATAATTTGAGCTGGCAGTTAAAACAGTGCTGATTTGGGACAGGTAGTGAGCCTTGGCCTTGTTACTGCTTTGGAGATGGAGGACATTTTAACCTTGAGTTGAAGCAGAGAGTTGTTGACAGCCTCCGATGGAATAGAAATTAATTAGACTGGAGCAGAATAGATAAAAGTGTTTGTTGCTGTAATATGTCTGGTATAAAACAGACAGATATTAAACTGGTAAAACAACATGACAATATGAGTGCGTCACTGTTCTGGTGGAATTATAGAATATCATTAATTATAACAACGATTCTAATTGTATTCAATCGTATCAAAAGACAAAAAAAATAGGTCAGTGTAAACTACTGTGAAGTGTAATTGATAGATGTCCTCGTAAATAAGCGTTCTTTCTTGTTCTTTCCCAGTTGGCGAAAGACAAAGAGCGTCTGCAGGCCATGATGACGCACCTTCATGTCAAGTCCACGGAGCCCAAAGCCACGCCACAGCCGGTGAGCAGCGCCCCCTCACACACACTCACGCCGGTGCGCCCCTCCCCCGCCCCTTTTGTTTGTCTTAATTGGCACACATGTATTCATTAATGCCTTCCTTTCCCTTCGTATTTATCTGCTAAAATAAAACAGCTGTTCTCTGGAGGGAGCCACTAAATATTGTTTGGAGCACATCTGCTGACATGTGAGATTCAATTTGGTGTCTGTGATGAACTGAATGCACTCTCCAGAACTACCTCAGTCTCATGAGCGATGTGCGCAAACAACAAAGAGGCAAACACCAGCACAAATAACATGTCTATCCACTTCAAAACATTGATTTAACGGTAATATTGATCTAATGATAATCAATGCCGTTCTACACACAAAAATGAACTACAGTTTAAAAACATATTTATAAATAAACCCATTTAAAATTATTATGACGTTTTTTCTTTAAGAGGTAAAAACATAAAGCATGCTATTTCAATTCATTACTTGGTGATAATATTATAATGATATTGTGGTATTATTTATTATAATAATATATGAATCCATATATTTAAAGTTGATAACATATTAAAGATCATGTTCTTAATCCACCAATATAGTAACAATAATATTTTTCTCACAGTATTTTTATACAACAAAGAATATGGTAGAGAATCATTTATGCGAGTTGATAAAAAAGTGTGATATTTAACGTAATATGTAAGAGTCAATGTAAGAGTGTTGTCTCTGCAGTGTGCATGCTCGTTAGTGCTGATTGGGGGCATTATGAGGGTTGTGACATAAAGACATTTGTGTATGAAAAGCGTCCCGTGCAGCAGATATCATCTCGAGTCGGTTACCTCTTGTCTCTCAGAAGACTGACTGAGTGAACGGCTGTGTCAGAGCGTGCCGTTAGCGCTCTCGAGGGGACTGCGCCGGTGATTTATTCTAATAAATAGTCTCCTGCGATCAGAGCCGCCCGGCTGTGAGTCGCTGCATAAATGCACTTACAAGGCCAGAGTGAAGTGTTGGCTCTTACATCTTTGGACAGAACAAAGTAACAAACAAACCAGTTTAAAAGATCTTAGTTCACTTAACACTAGATGTAATGTAACAGGAGATTCAGTTTGTACTGGTTTTCTTCAGTCTACACTACATTCTGTAATTTTCACTGTGCTATGTGTCCTTGCATAATATTATCAGATGTATAAGAAACCGCCGTCACAGGGAAGTGTCTGCCATGAATGCACTGCTTTACATTTAGTCATAATTAAAGGCAAACAAACGGATGGAGAGGCTGCTCTGTGTGAAATGAGCAGGATTCTCTGTTGCTTCGAGGTGAGTGAGGGCGGATCACAACACAACATGCACAACATATTACCACTGTTGGTGTGTGGGAGTCTGCACTGGGTGTCACTAAGCATTCTCGTCAGAAATCTGACCTTTATGCTATACATAATTAAGGAGGGACTTTTGTTTATTTTCTTAAGCAGCACGCAGAGTCAAAGCCAGTATAATTAGATCACCAATTACCATTTAATTAATTTCAGTCTGAAGTCTCATTTTGTCAAGGCACTGGAGTGAGCCCAAATGGTGAGGCGAACAAAGGCGAGGCTATTACCAGGCTGTCTGTCCTATTGTTGAAGGCTTGCTCTGTTTATGGCCAGGGAATATGGATGAAACATAAAACAAAGGCTGCTAATCCGCGGCAAGAAAAGTCAACGCCACAGCACTGGTCTATTGATGGGAATGTGTCAGAGGAACACAAACCCCACATTACTGTGGCTGTAGGCCCAGTGTATGCATCCAGATTATTTGAGAAGATTCTGCCAAAAGCCAAAGTGTTGAGTCTCGCAAAGGTAAATAGACAATGTGGGAAAACATGTCTTTAGTTGAAGTTAAAGTACCATACTTAAATCTGTAATACACACATTATTGAAATGTATAGTTAAAACAAATATTTCAGTGTGTTCAATGTAATTAAAATATTCTCAATTTGTTTGGAAATCTTATCATTTAAATGCATTGGATACAATACATTACAATACATAGAAAATCAGTTAAATGTTTAATATTAAGATTTATGTTTGAATAAGAAATACAGACAAATGATCCACTTTTTCTTACAGTCTCTCGCTGAAATCTGGTCTAATTTGTAAATTGGCCTCTTTCGCCAAATTAGCAATTAGAACAATTTTGTGGGATCATATGTGTGTATGTGTCAGTTTGGCTGCCAATTAACAGCTGGAAGTGTAGGGTCAGACTAGAATTATTCATTTGACTGTTACTCCAGGACAGCGGCTCGGCCCCTCTCTTCTCACACAGCACCTCCGGACCACTCGCACAAATGAGTTTACTTTGTAGCCATTATAACTGTTAATCCCTTGTTCCCATCCATGCACACAGTCATGTATGCGCACTATGTTATTGAATGAAAAAAGAAAGTTCATCTTTAGCACGGCTGTGATCATAGAGGTCAGTCTGATAGTAGTTAATCATGTGATCACCTCCATAAGCAGCTTCTAATTAGTGTCTCCACAATACAATTTCAGTCTGTAATTAGCCCAGATTGGCCTCTTCCTCCAGGAGTCTTATTAGCAGCAGTGCGCAGCGGTAGGTGAGAATAACGCCATCATTTGTCAGCGAGTTGGGGACACATACTGTATGTTCCCTGTGTTTTACCTTAACCCTCAGCAGACGCCTTTTTTATGTTTTACAAATCGATGTGAAAAAGAATGGTGTTTAAAATAAATGTATTTGGAAGGATTTAATTGTCGAAAATAATGTTTTTTGTTGACAATAAAAACAATGATAAATTCCCCTGTGGAACATTTTATTTTTTCTGTTATAGAACAACTATGTAAATTTATATCTAGATTATTTATTTTGAGAGTGTCCCGATAGTCAGACGATATTATGTAAATTCAACAGAAATGGGTTAAATCAAATTCAGCACAAAACTGCAGAAATATCACCTTATCGTTTATTTGAATGTTTTAAAGAATTGTTTTTATTTTTAAGGTTTTGTAGCATTTTTTTTAATGAACTTTATAAACTATGAACGATATACTCAATACATTTTAGCACACCTTCAAAACAACATTCACATTATTATCTACATTTTTATATATTGCTGACCTCTAATAGTGTAATATAAGTCAAACTGTCTTTAGAAAAACTCTCTTAGTGATAATGTTTACCCAAATTGCATATTATGTCATATAAAAAAAAGTTTTAAAATTAAATGTTGACTAATCAACAAACTTGTATTCGTTTCTGTCATCCTCAGCTCAACCTGGTGTCCAATGTCACACTGTCCAAGTCGGCCCCTGAAGCGTCCCCTCCTCTGAGCCTGCCACGCACGCCCACCACCCCCACGGCCCCCCTCACACCTCTGTCCCAAACACACTCTGTCATCACGGCCAACAGCCTGCACAGTGTGGGCCCCATGCGACGGCGCTACTCCGACAAATACAACATGCCCATCTCTCCAGGTACGGCCACAGAACTGCACCACACACGGCCTTTCTTTTATTCAGAGCACTGGAAAAAACATCCTAAGGATTTGAAATGTTTTTATTTTAGAATCATTTTGTTCTTTGTTTTTTTTGTAAATGTCATATAACATTTACAGCCCTTTACCATGATTGCGAGATGATCTTCAGCAGTTTTTATTTCCTAGTTTTGAAAAGTTAATAATTATTTGACATTGATTGTCTTTGTGCAGATCTCAGCCAAAACAAAGAATTTTACATGAATGCAGAGGTTAGACCCCCGTTCACATATGCCTCACTAATAAGACAGGTAAGACACTTTATTTTTGTACATTATTATGATATTGTAGTGTATACTTTTATGCATATTGTTACATAAAGATGGTAAATCAGTATTGCTTTACCCATTGTCTCCAGAGGATGTTCTTTCATCTGTCCCACTTTTTATGTTAAATTTCCAACACAATTTTCAGATAAACCATCTCTAAATGAGTGCAAGAATGCGTACAGTATTCCAAAGAACATCTCCTGACATTTGTTTTGATTAGGCCTTCCAGTGACTGTGATTATTTCCAAATTCATTTCACACAACAGTAGGGATGAACCTGTTTTAAGATGGCCAGTCAATTATCGCCAGGCCTCAGTAATCTGGCATTTTAGGAATTAATCTGCGGCAATCATAATTGCTGCCCTGTAATCTGCTTGAGAAAGGTTTTTTCTTGCCCTTCATTTATACCCACACAAGAAAATACATTCAATTCTGCCAGTTGGAAATTAAAAGTGCAGGAGCCTCAAACAAACATTTGGGGTGGACGGGAAAGAATTTCCCCCAGTCTTGTTTAGCTCAACACAAACTGCATGCTTGTGAATTATTGATCACTTTGTGAAGGCTGCAACATTTTAAATGTTTGTTTCTGTCACCTTTCATCACACAGGCGATCCTGGATTCTCCAGAAAAGCAGCTAACACTAAATGAAATCTACAACTGGTTCACACGAATGTTTGCATATTTCAGACGCAATGCTGCAACGTGGAAGGTACTTTTCTTCTCACTACAAATTACCTCTTAAAACAGAATGAAAGGATATCCAGTCCTTAACAAAAAGTAATAATAATAACTCAACAATAGACCATTTATTTAGTCCAAACGCCCTTTAGGCAAACATATGAGCCACAAAACTAGCAATGTGTATTCTTGTAAAAATAATAGAGTCAGTAGAAAAAGGGGCTTTCAGCAGTGGGTGGCATTAGCTTGGTAATATTAGGCCAGTGACTTCTGGCTGAGCCCCTCATCTGTGACTTCAGAATTGAACACTGTGTTTTCCAGCAGACCACAAACACGTCTCCAGCACAACAACTTATGAAAACAACATATCTGTCTCTGTGGCTAGACCACACAGATGAAGTCTGTACAATCTGACAGATATTAAAAGGAGTCTTAGTAAACAATTATAAAGCTGACACAGAACAATACAAATACTTGTAAAAGTAAGATAGATAGGATTTCTTAGAACAATACTTCTGTATATGATACTGCACACTCTTCTATCCCTGTTCTAAGCTCCTGTACTGTAGCTCACTGTTGTAATAAATACTTTTTATATTTTACTCATAATACAGCATGAGACATATGTTTTATTTGCATTGTATAATCAGAAAATCAAAATAAGTCATTAGCCCAACAGTGTTGCTGTGGAAACCAGCAAATATTGATGTGTTGTTTTGGTCATCTGAAACCTGAAGTCCATTTCCTGCCAAAACAGCCCTGGATTATTTATTGTTTTCTTTCTGGTTTGATTCAGATCCTGTCCAAATATTTTTCCTGTGAAGTGAATGTTTTCTTATGCAGAGATGTTTAATATACTGATAGAACTCCTTTTTCTCTCTTTTTCATACCAACTGCAGAACGCAGTCCGGCATAATCTTAGTCTTCACAAGTGTTTTGTTCGAGTAGAAAACGTAAAAGGGGCTGTGTGGACAGTGGACGAAATAGAGTTCCAAAAGAGACGACCTCAAAAGATCAGTGGGTAGGTGTGACCTACTATCTGTGTTCTGATTGGCTGATGAAGAGGTCACCACTGCTCCATCTCATTGTCTGTGCCACATTATCCAAAGTCTTGCTTGCTTTGGCCTAGCTCTCCTTCATGCTTTTAGGCTGGTGATGCTTCATAACCACATGGCTTTATTTGATTTTGCCTCTCCCCTCACCCTGTGTCTGTGTCTGTCACTCACTGTCTGCATCTGCCTGTGCCCGCTGCATTCCCAGGGTGCCATTCGCACCAACCTTTCCCTGCATAAGTGCTTTGTGAGGGTAGAGGATGAGTTTGCGTCCTTTTGGACTGTTGATGATACGGAGTGTAAGCACGGGCATCATGTGCGGCGAGGCCGCCCTCGGAAAAACACCCCTGACCAGAGCTTTGGCGAGCCGCTTGTACAGTAAGCACCCTGGCCCTCACCCCTGCATGCCCCCGCCCTCTGTGTGCATACCATGCTTTTTGTGTTTAGCCTTCCTCCATCAGCTTCCTCATAAGCCTCCTCTGCTCTGCTCTTCACTGTGTTCAAGATAGTTGTGTGGTAATGTCAAGTGATTGAACACTTAGAACTATAGCCTTATTATCCACTTTATCCACACTATAATGACTTTAGTTCTTATACAAAGTGCATTGATTTCTCTTTATGAAACCTGATCCTAGAGGAGAGGAATGCATGCGAGCAGAGACATGAGTATGTGGTTGTAATTGAATTGTTGTGTTTGCAGAAGTCCGGCCTTAGTGAAGAACATTCAGACTAGTTTGGGCTATGGTCCGACTCTCTCTGCTGCCTTCCAGGTAAAATACAATCTAACTTCACTCTGCACTCTCTCACGCCTTGTCTCCTACTCTGTTTTTATGTTCTGCTCTCACAAGAGTGATGGCCAACTAAGAAAGTGCTGACAACCCTCTTCCGTTTCACATTTAATGCTTGGGGCTTCACTTTTCAGGCTTCAATGGCAGAACACAACATACCTCTATACACTACTGCTTCCATTGGAAGTCCCACCCTCAACTCCCTGGCCAACGCCATCCGTGAGGAGATGAATGGAGCGCTGGACCATGGAAACAGCAACGGCAGTGACAGCAGCCCAGGACGCTCGCCCCTGCCAGCTATGTGAGTGCACACTCTAGATCTGCCACTTGAGACAACATTTAGACTTTCAGAAACACTTCAGAGACTTTCATAAGCTTCAGGATCATAAAACGTATAAAGGCCGGAGGATTCTACATATTTACCAAAGCACAAAAGACAGATTTTAATATTGGATATTGGATAATACTGGAGGAAGGTACAGGAGTAGTGCTAATATCATAATAAATTATGATTAATCATAATTCCAAAGTGTGATTAATACGATTGACAGCACTCGTACATTTATAGATATGGTTTGTAGACAGGACGGTACAAATTTTTTTTTCCAAATGTTCTTCATACGTTTGTTTTATTAGTTTCTATTGTGTGAACTTCTGAAGTAGTGAGTCTGTGCCTCTTAGCACAAAAGTATTATTATTATACGAGTGTTTCTTGAACTGGTCTTTCAAAACTTTTAAATGAAGATATTAGTTTCTGTATGGTTTTGCATAAAGCATTATTTGTAGTGTCCCTGGTTTTAAACTCTGACAGATTCACTTTAGATGGACTTAAGTTAAACAAAATCTAGCAGAAAAATATAAGATGTTTTTTGATATTCAAAGTATTATTTAATTTGTTGGTATTGTTGTGCTGGTAGTAACAAACAAACTTACAATTCATTTAAAAAAAGAAAGTTTGATGTAGGTTTGCACTGATCCAGCTCATAGATACCTTTTCTATGACATACCATAGAAACAGTGCCACCAACAGTCTGCACCTGTGCACTTCATTTACAAGATACTACAAAACACATGGGTCTCCATATGAGAACAAACAAATGCTGAATATTTCTTATTTGAAATGTATTTTTCTAGCGTTGGTTACTGAAACGAGCTAATGTGTGTGAGCAGATGAAAAGCACACAGGACAATAAATAAAACAGGGGGTGGGGTTGACATGTGAGGGTCAGGGCCGAGCTGCGGCGGGCCTCGGAACAGAAAGGAAACTCCACCTTTTCAAAGCTTCCACCAGCAAACCCTGTGTTGTTTTATGAACTCTCCCGTACGCACCCTGCCGTTTGTCTCCCACTCACTCTAATCAGCAATGCAATTGTTCACACTATTTACAAAATGCCACATCACAAGCGATTGTGTTTAAACAGCAACATATCAAGAAACACCTCGGAAGAAATTAAAATAAAAACACAAATGCGTAATCAGTCTGGGGAAATCATCCAAGATTCTCATGTTAGGAAAGTTGTGGTCTGGCTTGGAAAACCGCAGCTCCCCGTGCTCTTGTCGTAAAAGGAGTCCGCGCTAAGTTGTTTGAAGCCTAAAATAATATGGCACACGCTTGCATGGCTTCCAGATGTGAGGGCAGACCACCGATGCACAGCCTATACAAGTGGATCAGGAAAGGCCTCCACCTCCTCCTCCCTCTCTACACGGCTAAGGGGGGTTGTGCCTGAAAACAAAAAGGTGCAGTAATGAGCTGTTGGCCAAATGGAGGAGAAGTGCCATCCCTAATCAGTGTGAACATGGCTGTGAGCGTGGCTGTGGAACAGGAAAGGCACAGACAGGATGGGCGTACTGCTGCTGGCCCAGAGGCAGCCCGCGTCTCCCTGTGCCCCTGCGAGGCTATCTTTAGGCTCAGACAGCACACACTCGGCACTTTTGTGTGCGGGGAATAAATGACTTTAATCTGTGTATTTTTGTTGTGCTTTTAAAGAACTTGGCCCTCAACATTGTATGGAACAGATACCCTACTTTTATATGTGCACACCGCATTACATAAAAAGTGGTAGAACATGAAATACGATGTATAATAATAATAATAATGAGTAGTGTGGTAGCAGTGATTGTACTACTTCTAAAAACTTTGTCCTCAAAGGAAAAGCGTTACACTACTTTTGCCAGCAAGAAATACATAAAGTATTATTATATTACCGGTAGATTACATTCAATTGTGTTAATTATAACTGATTTCTATTAATCGTAAGAATAATAATATGTTTTATAAAATTGTTTTAATGTTCCAAAAATGTGTTTTCCACATGTGAGAGCTGCTGCCTGACAGAAAGCAGCTTTGTGAGCACACTACTCCTCTTAAAAAACAACCAGACAGGAATCAGGTATCAGGCTAATTATACACTGAAGTGTGGAATCAGCATGCAGTTCAATCGCATCATAATAACAGTTTCATGTCTGCCCCGCGGCCCCATGCTCCATCCTAAGGCTATGCCACTTGTAGACTTACTTTGATGTGAAAATGATCGAAAAGCTGACTTCACTTTTTCCCCCTTCTTAAATACGGCTGCTCATTAGCATACGAGCGTGTCTGTGGCTACAATCACAGAGTTGTGCTGGAGTGCATCTCTGGCACAGATGAGCGACCTGTCCCTTGTTGTGGTAGTAAATGAGCCTGGTGCTTTGCTGTGACACCGCTCTGCCTCCTGCCGCAGCCTGGCACCGCGGGTTACACTGCCACGTCCCCTCCAGCTGCTCATAATGTGTTCTTTTTTTCCTTCCTGTCGCTCCCTTTCTCCCCGCGCTTTATTCTTGCTCTGTTTCTGTAATGAGAAATTTGGCAGATCCCATCTCTTTAGTGGCTCTTTTCTAGCTCAGTGAGGGGTAGAGGGGCGCTTCGTGTTTTTGCCTTGTTTACAAGTGACAGCGTTATTATTCTCGTAAGGGTTCTGTTTCTTATCGCTCTGTAGTGCCGTGTGCGCTCCTTCCCTGCCAGCTCCTTTCTCCCCTCTTATTGACACTTGCCTGAAAAAAAATGCATTAATTCTGCAGTTGAAAGTATGTACGCCGGTGTCTGGAGCAGTGTTTTCTTGAAGTTGATTAATGATAGAAGCCGATGCGAGGTCGTCCTCCTGAGACCCGCCTCGTAGGTTGTGCATGTTAATGAGCAGGAAGGGGAACACACAGCGCGCCACCAGGAGGCTGACGACTCAACAGTCCATTCTGCGGCCGTCACCATCGCACATTGCTAATCTAACTCATTTATCAATTCTAAGTGAATACCCTGTTGTCGCTTGCCACAACAATAAAATGCCTGCAGCTTTACGGGGATTGGAAGAGCTCAAAAGGAAGCTGAAATTATCATCAGCACCAGTGAGGCCTCCACTCGCAGCCAGACATTTGTTTTTGTTCCCCTGTTTCCTCTTTATAAACAGAAAGGCCGGGTTTGGAGCTCAGCGCACCGTCTGCTTTCAGGTTATTAATGTTTACAGTGCAGAGCTGGCAACATTTGTCAAATACATGTTTTACTTTTTATATCAACGGGCGAATTAAGCCAGTTATTTGACCATATTCTTCACTGTCTTTTCAACTTCTACACACAGACTTTTCCATTTTCAAAGAGGGTTTATAAATGTTGCTACATGTAACGAAGCCTATTGATTTTTGATACGTTTTTATTTGTTTTAAAAATGAATTTCCAAATTCATAAACACAGGATTCATGTATTTATTTATCAAACATTCAACTGATTTGCAGTACTAATATTACTCCCCTTTTTACACTTAAATACAATACTCAATTTGAAAATAAAAGATTATCTAGATTATCTTCTTTTCTGTTTTTTGCGTTTTCTATTTGAAAAATAAATGAAAACACATTTGAAATGGTTCTGTCTGCTGCAGGCACCACATCAGCGTTAAGGAGGAACCACTGGACCCCGATGACCACGAAGGCCCGTTGTCCCTAGTAACGACTGCCAACCACAGTCCGGACTTCGACCACCACAGGGACTACGACGACGAGCCAGGACACGAGGACATGCTGTAGAGACCTGCCCGGGACACTGTATTAGGGCGGGGCAGCCTCCAAGAAACTTTTTTCGTGCCATTCGAGAGAGAGACCTGCGACAGCCCCAAGATGGCTTTGTTTTTCGGTTCATTTCTATGTTTTTATTTTGTACACGTGGACATATTTTGGTACGGGCAGTTTCGGGTGGTCACAATTGCCCCTTGTGAAATTGCCCCACGCAGCCAAAGACGGACTGCTGCACCGCTGGACTGCAAAGGGGTGTCAGGGGTGTCTCCCCCACCTTTCTCGCTCTCTCTCTCTCTTTCTCTCTCTCGCTCGCTCAAGAGAGAATTGAGTGACATTTAATTTACACCAAGAGGGAGAGCAAGTGTGTGTTCATTGTCACTGCCTTCAACACTTCTCATTGGTTCTTTTCCATATTGGGTGGGAGGGGTGTTTCTTTATTCTGGGGGGGTTTTCTACTCTCGGAGGTTGATAGATTATACGCGATATAATTTGCGTCTATCTTCTGTCGTTCATGCTGTTGTTATCGACGTCGGCATCATTTTTTATTTTTTTTATTGTTTTGTGTCTCGAAACGAATCAGACCTCATGCCCCCGTTGCTGTGGAGATTCTGTGGTCAGCGCTTGATAACGAATGTTGATTTCTTTTTCCTTTCTTGTTGTCGTTTGAAAAAAAAGAAGAAAAAAAAAGAAAATGTAATCGAATGTCACGTACCAACTAGTATTTTCTCAAGTCATCGCTGTGACACCCACCTGCACCTCGCCCCCCACCCACCCACACACACACACACACACACACACACACACTCGCAAAAGGCCGCGGGCGACGCACTACCCCGTAATGAAGGCTCTCTCCACGCATCAATGAAGTTTAATTTAAGATGCCAATGAATGACAGAGAAATCATGCAGGTTATGATTTATCCTCATGAAATTGTACTCTCAAACAGCCCCGCCCCCCGCCACCACCGCAGAGGGCGTCGAGCTGCAACACAATTTTTGATCACCGTCGAAGTCGAGGCCCTTTTTAAAGAAAAAAAAAAAATCTAATGAAAACGTCAGGTGTAATGATTTAGACCAGCTAATTATGATTCTGAAAGTGCCACAGTTAATCAGACGAGTATCTTCTGCGCTTCGAGGCCGTGCATTCCTCGTGTCCGCTGTTTTTTCTGTTTTTGTTTTTTACATCTCATGCATGGGTGTTTTGTGTTATTAACTGTACAAAGATTAAATGCTCATTTTACTCTGCAGAAGTAAAACGCCAAATAACTGCGATAGGAAAAGACCAGAATATTGCACATTCCAGCCAAAACTTAAAGAGTACATGCCATTGAAAGTCTGGTCTACTTGTGTACTGATATTACTGCAAACATTTGAATATACAAACGATCAATATTGAAGTACAGTGATTGTTAGAATCAAGTAAAAATAAATATTAAATTTGTGAACAATATACATTTGCAACAACACAAAAGTACACATTTAGACGTGGCTTAAGAGTTCTGTTCATCCAAAAATAAAATCATTTAAGATCTCAATCCAAAACCACAATAACTAGACTGCAATCAACCACTTTACTTATTTATTATTTTAAGTATTTTTATTTTAGTATTTTTATTGTTGATGTTTTTGGATTTGCTGTGACTACCAAAGATTATGTCTGTACTGCAATAGCAGATGAGGCCAAATATATCTGGTCCATTGGACGTGTCGATGAGGCGGTAGAAAGAGCTCCTCGGATGTTCTCATTAGTTTTGTTCAAACCAAAAGGTGAAGGTCGGTCTGGGGCGGGGCAGCTGTGCCAATGTTTGGAGTGACCAAAATGTGAAAATAGACAAACAAAATTATGACCAAATTCCACAAAATTTAGCAGGGACAGGAAGCTTTGGTATTGAAAACATTGTTTTTTCAGGTTTGACCATTTTATTCTTTCCATGAACTGACTCTTTGTATTGTGTTTTGTTTGACACTCTAGCCTCAAAAGCAACATGAATCAGACATATTTGTTTATGGATTGGGCCTGGTTGGGTTTGTATTCATGAAACAAACAATGGGCTAAATAGTGACCATTTCCTCATCTTTTAGATGAAGAATAAATAAATATTTTGAAAATAAACCAAGATGTTTCCACAAAGTTAGCCTTAGGGCAGTTATGATTCTGGACAGTTCAGACTCAGATGTATTTCTTTTTACTGGGATTGAAGCCCGCTTTATTTGTTGTTGTTTGTCTACTCTAAAAACACTCCTGTCAGTTATTTACTTGTACAATTAGATGCATCTTTATTTTACGAGGCAGGCCGGCAGTGTGGGGCGGGACAGTTGTAGTCGGGGCAGGACCGTGAGAACAGGGGCGAGCTCTTCTCCAAACCTCACTCAGATCCTGGGGCAGGAGGCGCTGGTCGAGTCCAAACATTCTCAGCATGTGCAGCCTGACGTTACTAAAGATAACAGCATGAGAAAAGGGTTAGCGTGCATACCTCAGTTCAAACCTATAGGGAATGACTCAATTAAGCAAGAAAAAGAACATTTCACTCACTTGCACTTAGCTGTATGTATTGCATGTGTAGTCAAATTCAAATCTCAGGCTTTTTGTTGACACGCTGTATCCTGTCCCACTGGGTTGTTTTGGAGGGTTGTACATACATGTCTGCATTGTCTTCTCCTGTCGTCTCTTTCTGTCACTTTTGAAAATACATTTGTGTTATGATGTCTGCTTATGCCTTTGTATTACCTGAAATAGCTATGAGAAAAACTACTGTATGTATTGGAAATAGCAACTGTGCTGCAAATGTATTTTACTTAGCTATCTTTAAGCAGACTTGTGGGGGAGCGGGGCTGGGCAGCTGTAATATAGACAGATTTTCTCTGTTTTCACTGACCGAAGCATTTTGTATAGATTTTCTTTTTTTGTTTTGATACTTCCTTTTAAAGGTCCAAGCACTGCCTTCTGACGGCCGTGTGTTCTAAGTGCGTCTCAATGATGATTGAGATTTCTTGCATGACTTATCCCAGGGTCACAGCAGAACAGGGGTTTAAGTGGTCAGTAATAATATAAGGGTGTAACATTCTACTATTTTATATGAAATAAATAGGAAAATGAAGAAAAATATGCAGTGCCAAGATGTAAAGAATATTGTTAAACATTGTTTTTGTTCTCTTGGAGAATTCCCTCATTTATACATCAAAGATGTGTCATCCAAGCCACAGCTATAGTTCATAATGTTTCTTTTTGACTTTAGGGTCATTGTAAATGAGTCCTTTCAAGCACAGCAAAATCCGCCGAGCACAGGTCAAAGGTCAAGACACAGATGCATCATGAGAACTGGATTTCATACTCAACCTTAGGGAACGACACTACATTCCAAAGAATAATGATCTGAAGAATTTCACAAAATACCACATGTTTACGGTCACATTTCTCAATTCTAAATCTGAATTCAAGTATGTTTCCAGCACCTGGTGTTTCAACTCTAATCCAGTTCTTATAATCCACACATGGTGTGGAGTCACATGGTGATAGGGGTGTGTCCACTGGACCAGAGGCTCCGCCCACACCACTACTGCTCCATTGACTGTCCCGAGTCCCTCTTCCAGAGAGCAGTTTATAAAGCGGGGGAGGGGTCTGTCACGCCAGGGCCAATCATTCTTCTCTTTTTTGAAGCTGTACTCTGTTATTTTCTGCTGTTTTTTATTGAGAGTTCTGATGCTCATCACCTCCATCTTGATCATTCCTGGTGCGTCTGAAGCAGAGCATTCGAAACATGCAATAAAATGCTGGTTGATAAGACATCTGGTGTCTTTGGATTTTTATTCTTCCTGCAATTACTTACTAAGGTTCCATGAAGAAGACTATTAGTGTTTGTCAGTGGTGCAGTGGTTTAAGGCATTGCACATGTGTTGTTGCTCCCATCCTTGGCCATTTGCCAAATGTCTACTCTCTCTCCGTTTCAAGCTACAGCTGTCCAGTCTAAAAAAGCTTTCAAACCTTTTTTTAAAGTATACTAAATTGATGACTCACAAAGCTTTGGATCTGTATCTACACAATGCTTAAAACAATGACCTGAATTAGCTTGTCTTTATTTTTAATCAAAAGGCTGAACACAGCCCTTGTTTGTCGCCTCCATCTTACACGCTACACTAAATTATCTTGTAATTAAAAATAGACAGATAAACGGCCTTCCTTACAGTAATTTAGGTTACTGCATTTGATCAGCTATAAATTGCAGAAGCATTAAAATCAAAGATATAATAGCAGTATGGATTTGGTGACGAGGCTAATGCTGCTCCAGTGCCACATGTTTTTATGATGAGGACGCAGGTCACACTGGCCACTAAACACCAGGCAGAGATCTGGCCTAAGCACTTTTAATCTTGTGAAACAAGCAATTACAAACAGTTGCATTGATTTGTTAAAAAGCTTTAGGTGACATAAATCGTTTGTGCAGAGCGTCTTGCTTCTAAACATAAATGTCACAAGTGTTATTAATTAAGGCCTTTGAGAGACAAGATTTAATGGAAACAATATAAAATCATAAGCAGTCTTTCCGCGGGCTGTATTTCAGAGGATTCATGCCGAGCGGCCTTGTTGTTCTGACACTGATGTCACAGCGAACACACTCTAATGGAAGCTGTTTGTGTCCAATCACATAAATTCATCACAACACCACGCAGGCATTAACATGTGATATGATTAGACTCCATAAAGGTGGATGAAATATTAATGGGACCATGGATATACTGAGCAGTGACAGGACCGGCCCATAGCAGCCGCATGTTAAATCATACACTGATGACATGCAGTGTTTAGGCCCAATCTTCACTTTATTTTACACAGACACGTGACATCTATTCCCTAACAAATCATGTTTTTTTCTGTCATACACACATTATTATCATCACCATCGATCCTCCAGTTATGAAATAAAATATACTAAAAGATTAGTTAAGATTAGGTGAGAGGCGTTGGGCTGGATTTAGCTGCTTTTTATTTGACAAAATCCTGCCTCATTTTCACAAAGAAACATAAAACTAGAAGAGCAAATTCAGTCGACAGTGGTTTGATGTAAAGCAGCCTGCAGTGCAAAATGAAGCTCATTTTCATCTAAATGTAGTGTTGTGAATAGGCCTACAACATAAAACATAAGTTCGGATTTCCTGAGAAGAGTTTGCAGTGTTTTCTGGAGAGTCTCTGGTGTAAAGTGAAGGAGGAGAGTGAAAAACAGGTTGTAAAAAGGATCTATAGAAAAAATTTAATAAAAGGATTTTTCAAAATGTTCCTTGCATGTATTAAATAAAAAAAAATAAAAAAATGATCTTGAAAAACACTTACTATGAGCTGTGTCGCCTCTCCGCAGATATGACCTGTCCCTTGCTTGTCTCCTTGGATATAGATAATGCAATACTGTGGAACATTCCCAGCAAAGCAAGCAACAAGTCCTATTATTTTTCTTTACATTTCTTGCATCAATTACTTATACAACATCTTTAATTCGACGCGAAACACGGATTACTTCCACAAATGTTTGAACCGTGCGCATGAGCCAACCTGCTGCATCTGCCCTTCTATTTATCACCGCCAGATACAAAAACAAATGGGCTTCTGACTTGATTGTAATTACAGACAGACACAGCCTCATCCATTCTGCTCCCGCTCACACTCTGATCTGGCAAACTCCCAACATGGAGACAATTAACATTCCCACTGTTTGCTATTCGCGGTTTGATGTCAGAATTTGTTTATTAAGACCGGCTGCGGGCGCTGCTGTGCAATCGACCTGCTTGTAATTAGATCCCAATTATTTGTCTATTTCGGATATTGTAAACCGGGCACTTAGCGCATCAGTTAAATTGACAGAGTGTGCCGCATGGTTTGCTCCGTAATTAAAATGTGTAGTGTTAATTAGATGTTGACCACTTAATTCCGGGGGGGGCGCTCTTGTGTCGAAGCCGGGGCCCTCCTGAGCTGTTTGCGTGGAGAGTTTAGCCAGACGCTTCCCCTAATGAGGCCTTGTTTTGTTTCAATTACCACATGCTGTTCAAAAGACATGGCTCGCTGGCCCGCCAACACAAGAATACACACAACAGCAAACACACACACACACAGATCCAGCCAACATGCAGCTGCAGCTCTAATACAAGGCTCGCTTTCAAAGAGAGGCCAGGCAATTAAAACACAGAGCTAAAGGAAGATGAAAGTATAAAGGTGCTTATCACATCAGTTAGCAGGGCCCCGCGTTGGGCGCCAATGCTAATTACACTCATTGGGTAAATAGGCGAGATGCTCAGATGTCTCCTTTGCCTGGAAACAGAGGAGAGAGGGCGGTCATCCACTCACACCCAACTAAAGCACGAGACAATGAGGAAGCCTTGCTGGTTTAAAACACCTTTTTCATTTTGTTGTAACTTAAAATAATTATAATGTTCTAACGTTTCAATTCTGTTTCATTCCCGTGTTTAAATGATGAATATTGATGTGCTGTCCTTCTCTGGGGCAAAAAAACTCCCTTAAAGGTGCATCATGCATTATATAAATTGCGGACTCGTGTCCGCAACCTGCTCGTCTCCACGGAGATATTGCTCTGCCTGGACTATTCTTAGTATGGCATTACACAAATACAACTGGTTTTGACTGTGAGCGGGCTCGCCTCTCCACAGATCTGACTTTTAATTTCCAACTTCACACAGTCTTGTGCTATTATTTACTGGCAGAATGTTGGATGGTGCCAAATCGTCCCCTGAGTATAAGGTTCTATGAGCACTCTGGGTCGTCCCGTGCACTCTGGGTCGTCCCGTGCACTCTGGGTCACTCTGGGTCGTCCCGTGCACTCTGGGTCGTCCCGTGCACTCTGGGTCATTCTGGGTCGTCCCGTGCACTCTGGGTCGTCCCGTGCACTCTGGGTCACTCTGGGTCGTCCCGTGCACTCTGGGTCACTCTGGGTCGTCCTGAGCACTATGGGTTGTCCCGTGCACTCTGGGTCACTCTGGGTCGTCCCGTGCACTCTGGGTCATTCTGGGTCGTCCTGAGCACTCTGGGTCGTCCTGTGCACTCTGGGTCACTCTGGGTCATCCCGTGCACTCTGAGTCGTCCTGAGCACTCTGGGTCGTCCCGTGCACTCTGGGTCACTCTGGGTCGTCCTGAGCACTATGGGTTGTCCCGTGCACTCTGGGTCATTCTGGGTCGTCCTGAGCACTCTGGGTTGTCCCGTGCACTCTGGGTCGTCCTGAGCACTCTGGGTCGTCCCGTGCACTCTGGGTCACTCTGGGTCATCCCGTGCCCTCTGGGTCGTCCTGAGCACTCTGGGTCGTCCCGTGCACTCTGGGTCACTCTGGGTCATCCCGTGCACTCTGGGTTGTCCTGTGCACTCTGGGTCGTCCTGAGATATGGAGGTTTAATGTTCCGACTCCTCATAGACACAATACTGAGTTGGCCTTGTGATACTGCAGAACTGGTATTTTTTGTAACATTTTAATTGCTTTTCATGTTTTTCAAACACGCCATAATATTCACATTCTTGTAAAAAAAAATAAAAGGCAACAGAAGAAACAGCTGCTATTTACATAAAAGGTTTCTACTGTAAATTGCCTTATGCATATACAAACCACAAAGCACCTCTGTCCAACTCATGCAATATTCATCTTTATCTTCACCATCCATTATTGTTCTGTTCTTTCTGTCGCACCCGCCTCACTCATGCAGAAATGTGGCTTGCGACAGAAATACCTCAATATGGATTGTGTTTCCAGAATCACAGTAGCATTTAAACATGCCCCGGCTGTATTTACCTGCTGAACCTTCTGACTTTACACTGATGCTCCTCTAATCTGAATGAGTGGCATGCTAATTCCACCGACACTGCCATTCAAAAACACAAACACACATGTTGGTTTCAGAAGCTGGGGGGACCTGGCGGAGTGAATTGCAAGTGCTTATTCAAATATTTCATTAAAATGTAAATTTCCACAACAGCCGACGTGGAGCTGTGCACAAGGCATGACTTCAGAAGTTATGAAGTTATAGTGTTTTCTGTCTGATGCCAATTAGCTGCGGGGGAGAGGAGTGCGAGGGGTGCCACCGTGTCCGCGGTTTTATCACAACACGGCGCGAAGTGTGTTCAACAGGAGGGAGTTATCGACAGCTCGGGCCGAGGGAAAACCTGCAGAATACAATCAATGCTCTTATCTGCAGCAAGAGCTAATGAAGAGATGGAATTAAAGCAAAGAAGGAAGGGACATGCAAATGAACGACACAGGACTCACAGCAACTCTGTCGGGCGCTGCTGACAACAGGCGGCCATGTTTGATCCTTTCCACAATGTTACGGTCAATTTTCAGATTACAGTAAGAAACTATACGTTATTCGTCACTGTCTAACTCTAACTATGTCTACAAAACGAAAATGTCCGTGTCAAAGTGTTGTGGTCGCTGTGTTTTAGGTGCATTATTGTCCAGAATGTTAGATTTAACAAATGTTTATTATGATGTGACAGTTGTGCTAATTTCAACGCTAACAGTAATGCTAAAACAGCCCTGGATTTGGAGATTTGATGCTAACTCCGCCATTTAAACTGCAGTAACCAGTGGGATTGTACCAGTATTCATATATTTTGTTTCTAAACTCTGGAGGGGTCTGTTATTAATATTGTTGTTATTGTTGTGTTGCTTTTAATGGGCGGTTGGTAGCTAACTGAAAAGGTGCATTTACCGCCAAGTTTTAATGTTTGCTCTTAGGCCTGTTTTTTTTAAACAACTTCAACATAACCTAGGGTGACCAGATAATTGGGACATACCCAATTGGGATGGGGGTTATAATAAACTTATTCACACCTCTTTCATGGCTCACTTGTGAGTATAATCTGAGAGACTTCAATCATTTTCTCTAATAGCTAAAGAGACAACAATATTCTTTACTGTTGGTGAGTCTCATAGTGGTCAAAAACCTGGACAACCGGGACACGTCTTGTATAAAACTGGGACAAATCAGTGGTTTTGGACACCTCTGCTGGGATATGGGACATGGGACGTGTGGTCACCCTGACATAACCTTTCACGTTTAAAGGTGCACTATGTAGCATTTCTGGTGGCGAGTCCGTCTCCATGGAGATATTATTGCTTTGCTTGGAATGTTCCCCATATAGCATTAAATTCAATCTCCATGAACACAAGTAGCATTTTTGAGAAATAAAACCCCTGAAATAGAATAAATGCAGTACGTGTAAAGCAATACTGTGGAACATTTTAGGCAAAGCAATAACATCCCCACAAACCCCCACTAAAATGTTACATAAAGTCTTTGTATTTCTCCTCTCATTCTAAACTTGTGAGTGCGAGACAAAATGGTTGCAGGTGGTGATGAAAATAAGAGCCATCCATCATTATTTATTAGGCATGAAAAAGATACACAATAATGTAATTTAATCTCTCGGCAGACAATTATTTCCACATATTGATAACGGGATGCGAAAAGTGCCATGAATCCTAATATGATGTTTGCTTTTATTGGTGTATGATACAAGCAGAACAAATAATGTGATTGTGTCAGGCTGAAAATGTGATTATTTGCACAAGCTAACATTATAACGGCAATCTGCTGCCGACATCGCTATCAGATTATTTGGCTGTGCTTAACTAGTTACAATTTGCATTAAGTTATTATGGCTGGATGGCAATAAAGACAGCGATGTGTGGCTCTCCTCCCTGTCTCACTTTCTCATTACAGCTCAGGTCCACCACAACTTTATACTGAGATGAAGCCATTGATATTACAAGATCAGAGGACCAATAAACAGTGAGCTCAACGATATGAACTTGTATTGCAGCTCGGAGGCCAAGGAGGTCAGCAAACTGTACCATGATGTAGTGAAATCTAATGTAGTGGACAGTGCATAACTAAAATTAACAAGAGGGTGCATCGTGGTAGAGTGAGTGGACTCGGCGCGTCCGTCCTGGACACATCCACAGCCTGTCCGTCTGCGAGTGGATCTCTGCTGCACAGTGGTTCTCCTCCAGGTTACAAAATAAATTGATTTGAATTGATGTTTCTCTTTGGAGCTTTTACTTGCTGAGAAGGAGGGTCTAAGCCAAGGACAGGGGGACGCTGCCGTGCTCGCTTCCTATTTTGAACGCAGGGGCTATCAGGCTAGTTACGTCCACTCCTCCTCGTCTATGCCGATACACAAATAAACTGAATTGGAAGCGTGGTTAGTACTCCTCAGTTTTAGTTGAAGAAATTGAATTATGTCCATTAAACAGGAAGTAAATGAGAACTATGGGTTCTCTCACTCATGTATACCTTGCCTAGTTATTGTTAGTTCCTCAGTTTTAAGTTTGGAATTGTAACTACTTGTCTGACTGTTGGACCCAGGGCAGTTTATGTTTGACAATGTGACTGATTATTGTTCTATTTATCTTCAACACAGACTAGCATATACAACTTCAACCCAAAGGTTTGATATATCAAAGACATGCACCATACTATTGTTGTCTCGATCAGTATGACAATCCCAGCTATGGAACTGAAAGCACCTTTCCCATTAAAATTAAAATACTTCAAGTATTTGCATATAGGTTCATGATTAACATTAATGAAGGGGCGCTTGATGTGCGTCTGTCAGGACACATCAGCCGCTCTGTGCTGTGCCCTCCCGTGTGCACCATTCGCTTTCACGCTGCACCCAACTAATGACCCTGTGTGAAATTAGAGCACCACACAAGTGTCTTTGTGACATTATGACAATGTTTTATTGATGACTCATTATTAGTAGCCACACAGTCAGATGCATAGTCTAATAATAATGCCTGCTTAATTATTCATAGCAAAACCTAATCCATCTCTGCACAGAATATGTACATATTTTAGTGTCCTATTTGAATTTTCGCAACACACCTAAAAACCATTAGGAACCAAACATAATGACAAATTCAAATGAGGGAGTTTAAAGAATTTATGGCTCAAGAAGCTCCTTCTGTGCCAGCACATGGTGGTAGTGCACATGGTGTTAGTGCACATGGTGGTAGTGCACATGGTGTTAGTGCACATGGTGTTAGTGCACATGGTGTTAGTGCACATGGTGTTAGTGCACATGGTGGTAGTGCACATGGTGGTAGTGCACATGGTGGTAGTGCACATGGTGTTAGTGCACATGGTGGTAGTGCACATGGTTTTAGTGCGCATGGTGGTAGTGCACATGGTGGTAGTGCGCATGGTGGTAGTGCACATGGTGGTAGTGCACAAGGTGGTAGTGCACATGGTGGTAGTGCACAAGGTGGTAGTGCTCATGGTGGTAGTGCACATGGTGTTAGTGCACAAGGTGGTAGTGCTCATGGTGGTAGTGCACATGGTGTTAGTGCACAAGGTGGTAGTGCACGAGGTGGTAGTGCACATGGTGTTAGTGCACATGGTGGTAGTGCACGAGGTGGTAGTGCACATGGTGTTAGTGCACATGGTGGTAGTGCACATGGTGGTAGTGCACGAGGTGGTAGTGCACATGGTGGTAATGCACATGGTGGTAGTGCACATGGTGATAGTGCACGAGGTGGTAGTGCACGAGGTAGTAGTGCACGAGGTGGTAGTGCACAAAGTGGTAGTGCACATGATGGTAGTGCACATGGTGGTAGTGCACATGGTGTTAGTGCAAAAGGTGGTAGTGCACATGGTGGTAGTGCACATGGTGGTAGTGCACAAGGTGCTAGTGCACGAGGTTCTAGTGCACAAGGTGGTAGTGCACGAAGTGGTAGTGCACATGGTGGAAGTGCACATGGTGGTAGTGCACGAGATGCTAGTGCACGAGGTGGTAGTGCACGAGGTGGTAGTGCACATGGTGGTAGTGCACATGGTGATAGTGCACGTGGTGATAGTGCTACAATTTGCAAGTCATTAGTGATCTGTGAATTATATTTGACACAATTAGGAGATAAAATATGCCAGTGTGCACAGTTCAATAAAATGTATTGTTTAAAATGTCAGAAAAATGTGTCAGTTGCATGTAAATTGTCCCTGCATTTTTGATGGAATGATGCTTATTCTATTGATGACAAAGCTGGAGGAATCCTGTTTTAGAACTTTTATTTTGAATTTTTTATTTTTTACAACCTGCTACTTGAGTGACGTAAAACAATGACAAATGTTTGCCACAGGTTCTATCCCATCAAACAAAGCACGTGACATAATCAGAAGTGTGTATAGAACATGCATGTGTTACATTTAATCTAGACTTACACACAAAATAACAATAGATCCTTCGTTGTTGCTGCGCCGCACGTGCCTCTGTTAAAGCACAGTGTGTGATTTAAGCTTTAACATTTCACACCAATAACATACACTGCCTTCTTTGAGTGTGTAATACTGAGCCAGAGAACTTCACGCAGCCCATAGCTCCTTTATTCTCCAAAGAAAAAGCCTATTTTTGTGCAGTTGTTACCCCAACTGTCACCGCTGTATTTAAACCCTCCTGACAAATATGGCGTTTCCTGTGGTGTGCTTCCTGTTCCTCTGTGCAGCTCTTGGCATGATCCCCTGTGTGTCTGTGCTAAATGGGGAGCATTGCTTTCTGTATTTTATGAAATGAACCAGCCGCACGCAGATCAATAGGCCCCCAGAGTGAATGCTACCGGCGTCTTATCACGCACTCGCTGCCAATCTGGAGCTAGTGGAGCCTGCACCTCGTCTGGATACACCACTGGTCTTTGAAATTAAAGTTGACGCCGGTAATCCAGGGAATTGGTCCCTCTACTCGCGCTTAACACCGGTTTAGTTTCACACCAGCTGATGATAAAGGCTGACAGAAATACAGCGCTGCTATCTGCTCGCTGGGGCTGATAGGTTCTGCCAGCTTATCAGGAGAACAGGCAGCTAACCTTCTTGTGTCTGGAACATGGACAAAACCAAGGAGTCAATTTACAAAAGAGCCATGCCTGGATTGTAAATAAAACCATTCTTTCAATCTAAAAGACAAGAAAAAACAGGAGGGAAATAAGCAGTTTTACCACCTAAATGTCTTGCATGAAATGGGGCTAAGCGTTAGTGATGGAGTGTATTCATGTAAATCCGGCGGAGCACAGCAGCAGGAAATTGACAGGGATCTGGTGGAGCGCGCTGTCTGTGAGGGAGGAATTTACATGGCTAACTAGGGCTTAAACTCCCTCCCCAGAGTTTACCTGTTACATTTGCTTTGGGTGGGGGCACTAATGCGCTCATCTGCCTCACGCTGTCAGTGTCAGAAATGAACTTGTAAACCAGGCAGGGTGAGGAAGGGCCTCGGCCAAACAAGGCAAGACGAGCTTTCAACTCAAGCATTTAGTGAATACAAAAATGTGTGAAAACTGTAGGTTTTTGACATATGTATAAATCTACAGTAAACATAGCTCCCTGTAGTATTTTTATGGGCAGCTGATTCTCTCACACCAAGAAGGTTCTGCACAGGGGTCACGCACTGCTCCAGAAAGGACCCTGGTAAGTACAGGCTAGTGGATGACGATAATATGATATAGATACAACTGACACCTTTACTGCAGGACAATATGCATAAATCGCTCAAATTACACCTAGTCTATGAGAAGGGGAAACCAATTTTTCCCCCCACTTATCCGGGCATTATTGTATGTGCAGCGGCCCAACCAGTCCACAAAGCACATGTGAACCGGTTGGACAAACTCACAGGAACCCTCAAGCCCCCGATGGAGAGTACAGAACTAGTCCAGTGTTCAAAAACCACACTGCTCCTTTGGAATTTGAGGAACGGTTATGGATTTTCCCCTCCCTAGAATAGACCTGACTAGGAGTCAGATCATCCAATAGTTGGAGCTCACCCTACGATCACCCTTCTTAAAGAGAGGGACCACGAGTCTGCCAATAAGGTACTGTCCCTGTTTGCCATGCAAAGCTGCAGAGATGAGGAAAACCATTATGTTGTGGTTAAAAGCCTTTAAAAGCCAATAATGCATACTGTGTCTCCTTAAGACTAAGGCAGACAGACAAGCAGAACTGAACAAAGGTGTGAGTGTATTTCTGTGTTGCTTTCTGGGTAATTGACCCATTGACATGACTGTATGTGTTTTCCTGAGGAGAAAGTGCAAGGCTGTTCTTTTGGACAGGATGTGGCTTTGGGCAGTAGTTTCTGGGCTGCACAGCCTGCAGCCTCAGAGAGTAAAGTGCTCTGGGCACTTTAGAATAAGCACAAACTCTGCTTTTCTCCAAACTCCACCAATAAACATATAAAACGCAACAGAGAGATAGCAGTCTAAAGTCCCTCTCGTAGTGTGATCTGTGAGCTTAGAACAGCTTAGAACAGAAATGACTGCACTACTTCTATAATGTGCTTTCACACAGGGGTGCTTGCTCAGGCACAGCCATGCTTTTTGGCCTTTGTGCCCTGTATTTTCCCCTTTTTCTAAACAATGATTTTCAGAGCTGAGCCACCGCCAATAAAATTAATGGGAGACTTGCTGAGTTCATACAGGAAGTGGCCTTTTTAAATAAACACATTGTTTCCAAACTAATCCACACCCTATTGTTTACAAACGGGGAACAGTGCTGGGACAGGCGCGCCGCAGTCACCAGTCCCGTCCTGTCAAGGCCAGGCCGTTTGTATACTCTCAAGAGAATGATCCAACTGTCACCACACACACTTTGATCTCCATAAAGGCAACAGCCTACAGCTTCTACACTCAAGTCAACATGGCAGACAAATGATGAGCTCTGTGTCGGGTCAAAGAGGACATCCACCTGATCACACCAAAAATTAAAGTCATAAATCAGAACTTAATGAACATCAGGCTAACAGCATGAGAGTGACACAGGTTACTGCCGCTGGACATGGTATTCCCCACCCACAGTCTCCAAATTTAAGGTCAACCTTAATTCATGTAAATTCAAACTGAACTCAAATGCTTGCTCAATATACATGTGGTGACTGCTATTTTAGTATTTTAATAAACTGGGCCTAGTTTGGGGAGTTTACATCAGCACCAAACAGCATATTCCTGTAGGCCACGCAGCTTTAGAAATGCTAGTTTTTAGAGGGACTATACTATGAATACTATGAATCTACTTTGCATGATCAAATTATCATGCCTGATATCAGTGGCTGTTCACCACTGGACACACTTGTCGCCCCTGCATGGATTTTCCCTTCAAATTCAGCTGGTCACTTAAACTACATTTACATAATGTCCGATGAGAAAAAATTTGTCAGGGTATTGTAATTTCTATCTCCACTCGATGCACTCAGACGGCCTAATACTTCAGTTAGCTAGCACATTTACATTTCAGTCAGTGATTACAGGCTTATTCATTTGGTCTTGTATATTCATTTAGTCTTGTATACTACCATCTTATTTCAACATAGTGCATCTTCTACTGTGTTATATATTCTCTATCAAGGCCGACATTGAAACATGAGCTTTTTGACACCTCATATCTGCTTCAGGGATATTAGCATTGGGCTGAAAATGGAGCAGCAGCAGTTGTGGAGGTTTTATGCCTAGATTAAACACATCACCGAGGAAAAGGTCAGACAAGTGGAAAATGCCTCTATTGTTAGTTTACTCTTGACCGCGGCTGTGAAACGAGCGCTTGACATGTTTGTTCCTAGCTGTTTTGCATAGAAGCCTCTGAGCCTAATAAAGGAACAAAATACTGTGTGTTTTTAGAAGAGCTGTCACCCACACAGGCCGCTGCACATGACAAATGAACACCAACCGCTGTCAAAGCAAGGAGCTAGTTCTGCAATTTTAACAAGATGCTAACATGTGTAATGGTTGGTTAAGTTTGTAACAGTTCCTGACAAATGTATCATAATTATTCATTTGCATGTTCATCTTTTTACTATAGGGTTTCAACAGGGACAGTGTATTAATCCAGTGACCAGAAGGATATTTTTTGTAGTAATTATGATGTTGGAAAGTTGACAAATTGTGAAGAAAATTATATATTTTTTGAATCTATATATTGATTTTGTTTATATATTTGTCTCTCTGTATTTTCTTATACAGATCAACATGAATCTGGACACAGTTTTCATCTATTAGCCAATCAGAGACATGCATGGTCAGTCCATATCAAAACAAATACGTGCTTACTAGTAAAAGAGAAAGGGAAGAATCTCAGGGTTTGACGCAGAATCAGTGCGCAAACCACAAAACTGTTAATCTGAGGTGAAAGAAGGTTTTTTTTTTCTAAAATGAAAAGTGACCATGAACTCCTTCATGTTTCATATTCACCACAGATATGAATTCATCTGATTGCACGCTACTGATTGAATGTAGCTCTTTGTGTCTATTCCAGATCCTACAACAATACCGTAAAAATATACTTTTTTTCTATGATCGCGCTTGTTTCTTCACTGATCTGACCTTTAACTTGGCCTGGTGGGTCACCTGCTTGTCTACCTAAAGATAGATAGGGTTAATGTCATGCTGTGGGACATTCTGGGCAAAGCAATGACATTTCAATAGGACAAGCAGGTCGTCCACATGCAGGAGCGTTGAATGGTGCACTTATTACGTACTCAAGATTGCTCAGCACAACAGCTCTTCCAGTTGTCTCTTTAAGTTTATAGTCAAAGTCTTGCTAAATCAAGTATTAAAAAAATCACAAAATGTTGCTGTTGGTGTGACAGCCAAAACAAAAGGTGCGAAGATGCTGAATTTGCTGATTATGATGGCGAGTAACACTTGCATATCTCCTCCTTTTCAACAACATGAAAAAAGCCTCCAGGTTCTCCAGGATGGTATAAAAGCTAGGTTGAGCTGGGAGTCATTATCGGAAAGTGCTGGTGAATTTGGAAAAGTCAACTTCCATGTCGATTTGAAGTCTGTGCTCTGCAGGTACACCATAGCAACCGATCGAGTCACCACGAACTGCTCCGTCATTACTTTTTAATTGCTTTTGGAGCATAGTGTGTTCTCTTAGCATGTCGTGCTCTGAAGTTAACATCTCTTATAGCTCTGTTGTTTTCTTGTTTGCTTATTCTGGACCTTTTCACCCATCTATCATGCACAGAGAAACAAAAAATAACAGTGGACAAATCATAACAATCACACGTCGCCACAAACCTCTCCTCGGCCTTCTGTTTTCCAAGTCACACACACGCGTAGGCTCCGCGGCGTATTCCAATGGACATTTATAGGAAATAAATCAGGAGAATGAATGTAAACCATATGGCACTGGGCGGTTTATTTGTAAAGCTCCTGCATCAAAGCTTTTTCCAGATCACACCATATTAGCTGTGTTTTTCCAGTCGAGCAGAATCAGGAAGGTAACCACAGACTCGCCTCGATGAGAAACACATGCGCTACGCAAGCAGTTCTTTGTAAGCAGACAAGGCATAATCAGAGCGCATCTACTGTACTATGATAACTATAACTCTATATAGATGTGGATGGCCCCCCTGCGAACCCCCCTGCCCCCCTCACTGTGTCTGCCCCTCTCCACATGCGCCCCCCTGGATGCCTGCGCTGGGTGTGGGCCCAGACTAGGAACAGAGCCAAGAGGAAACGCCAGTGCCCAAGGTGGACACGTGTAGCTCTGTGGTGATGCAGCAGAACCTCCGCCTCGTCCCAAATGTGCTCTTTTCATATTTTTTATTTTGTCTTGCACATACAATCATTTGTATGTTGATTGAGGTGTGGTTGAATTGTTTATTGATTGGATGTACTTTTGACCCCGCGTTAGATACATCAGTGATTCAATGAAGAGAGGGAGTGGTTAGTTACAGTTGTATTAGGTCGCGTGAGAAGAGGAGGGAGAGATGAGGCTGAGGTGGCTCATGGGGCTGTTGTTGGGGAATTAAAGGGAGGCTGTGGTCAAAGAGATGAATGCAGGAGTGCTGACTTATGGGTAATGCTGACGGTTTCTACAGACCATTAATAAGGGACTTTCTGCTGATGAGAAGCCAAGACATCAACATTCTGCACAAAAATATTGCATTTTAAAATGAGACAGCCAAGTTACAGCCTGAGTAAATTTGTGTTTAATGAGTTCGACACAACTTGTGGTCACAAATTTGAATTCTTTCAGTCAGAGCAAGAATGAGAGAAACCCCCAGATGAATGGACTGTAAGCTGGAGTGATCAGAGCCTGCTGTGTGCCATCAGGCAGTTTACCTCAGGAGCAACATACAAGCACTTCCAGGAAAAGAGAGGCAGGGATGCCTGCTGAGGGAAAATGCATCAAAGCGCCTGACTTAAGGCTATAATTAGCCATGGCGTTTGAAACGGGGAAGGATGAGTCTTCAGAGAAATTCTTTTGTTTATTTATATACTTATATAATATGTGTGATTACTTTTACATCCTAATGAGGACATTATCAGTCACAGCTCCAACTTTGTTACTCTGTTGTGGGTTTAACTTTACACTTACTGTATAACCACATACATGATTGTATGCGTATTGTACTGTGATCGAACATCCAACTGACAATCTGATTCATCTTTAATCCTTCGTAAAGAGCACTTAATAAAGTCTGTAATCTCTCAAACTGGCTCTTTTGTATGTGTGGCTGTTTGGAGGCTGCAGAGTAAAAAGAGAGGAGAGAAATCCTGTACAAAACCTTTTTATTTGTTTGAAATATATATTTACACAAACTTCCCATGCTTCCCATGCCAGCTCTAATGTGGAACTGTTCTTTAACTAAACAAAAGGACATGCTTTTTGATTCCAAGCAATCACCATTAGGTTTACTCTGGCTTCTCTGCACTGTACCTCATCACAACAAGCACCAGAGAGAGTCATTTGTGTTTGTTGGCCCAGGATTCGCTGTCTTGAACTTGGACCACCAGTACAACCATAACTGTCAAACATTTCGCTTTTCAGTATGATGTTATATTTCATGTTTAGTTTGCAAATAATTGTCATCTGCAATATGTCAGACCAGAAGACCAAATGAGAAGGTCAAGAAAAGCCACACCGCCACATCTGAGAAGGGCAATAATATATATATATATATATATATATATATATATATATATATATATATATAATGCTATTGAGCTCAGTTTAAACCAAGTACATAAACAATATCCCAAATAGACAATCAGTCAAGACCTTTGCAACGTGGTATGTCTCTATGAAGTGCAAATGTCATTTTCTGCTTCAAAGGAGCAGAGATGGCAGCTCTGGTGGCCTCAACAGTGGCCCGGGCAAACTGCTGGGATTGTGCACACTACTAAGAATTGACAACAGATTTTGGTTTGAAAACATGATTCTACCACAGGAGAATGTGATTTCCCTCAGCGCATTATGACGAAGACAACATTTAGTGCCGGGTTCATATTTTAGATCTGCAGGTGGGTCGAGTAGAGAAAAAAACAGTCCCGCAGGAATTTGAGTGGGAGTAAATGTAGTAAAGGAGACATTTTTGGACTTTATCTTCTATGTTCTGTCTGTGTAGACCCTCAGTCGTCCAGGTAGGTGCCATAACAAAATAACATTTAATTCTGTCAACTGGACAAAGGTTTTAAGAATGAAGACGTTTCATCACTCGTCCCAAGTTCATCTGACAAAGCACTGGTGAGTCACTGAAAGTCACTTATGATTTGGACGTCATGTAATCTGATGGATAAAAAGCAAAATGCAAACTCCTGTCAATGGGAATTCAGTCAGCACTTAAGGCAAATGCTCAGCTGAACAACAAAGTGTACAAATTGTCCCCCTTAATACTGTGAGCGATGTGCCAAATCTGCAGTGGATTTCTGAACAAGCTGTCTTTATATGATGACTATTAATACACATTTTTACACTTACTTCCTCCTTGAGCTGCTCCAGTAATGATCTTATTTGTACTTAATGTTAGACGCACTCAAGAATGTGCGCACTTGGTCTTTCTTTAAACCTCACGCTAAAGATAATTTCGCTCCAATCACTTGTCTTTGTGTTTGTCCTCTTAAAACAGCTCTTTCTTCAGTCACCTCTAAATGCTGTCCTTAAGCTCATTGTACCAAACTCTGACCTCCCATTATCCACTGTCCGCAGTCGAGACAAAGAAGAGAACCGGGCCTTCAAAGCCAATCCCACTATCCATATCAATAATTAAAACTGTTTGTATTTCAAAAAGAATATCTAATTCATATCAAAACAACCCATATCAGAAGCTCAATGGATAGCTGTGTATCTTTAATGAGAGAAATTGATCAAAGTTATTGCATTTTAGGATTCAAAGACAATAAAAAGTCCAATTAATATTGACACAGTGGATCAGGGCTGCAAACAATTGTGTTATTGTTGTATTGTGTAGATCAAAGGGGGTTTTAATAAGGACATTAAAAAATAGATCTGAAAATTCATTCTGATATTCCACAAACAAATCAATACAGGATGTGCACCGTTCATTGGTCTTTTATTGCAGCTCAGTAGGAACCACCGCGTAATGAACAACAAGCGCGCAGGGCCTGGGGGTCCCGCTGTGTTCAAAGTCAGTCATATGCAGTGTTCTGCATAATTGAAATAAAGGTAGAACTCTCCGTGGCTCCGGGGCTCCCAGGCTTCTGCTGTTGTCCAGGAGACAATAAAGGTCATAACAGCTTTGCAGCGCCAGGCTCCTTGTTTTGGACCGTGGATTCTCAACATCTGTCAAGAACTCAACAGGAGATGTAGAATCTGCACTGCAGGACTGGGGTTGGACATATGTGTTCACGTCATATTTGATCCGAAAAGATGATTTTGAAGGCATGTGGTGGCGACGTTGAAGTTGGCGGTTCCTTTATCTTGAGTTGATCCTGGTTCTGGACACATTTGACTCAAGAGACAATGAGGAGGTGTGATAAATAGTGTGTTGAATTGGAGAATGTGCTGTGGATGGTTCTGTTGCTTTACAGAAATGATGTGGCAACTGAAAATGCGAGATGATGGAGAGGAGAGAGAGTGCTTTTATATGAATGTAAGGGATGGAAGACATGAGTCCCACTAGACGAGACAAAGAGAAGGTTTCTCCACAAGAACGAGACAAAAAAACATAGCGTTCTTTGTCTCCACAAAAAAAATGTTTTTTTTCAAAGAACTTGACACAGAAAGGGAGCATACAATTTACATAAACTCATCAAAATAGTCTTTTATGTTTAGTCCAGCATTATCTGTCCCAATTAGACAAAAGATTTTAGAATTTGTCCATTTTCAAATTAAGTTTGGATGTAATTTTTTTCCACTTTATGAATGTAGTAGCTTCAGTTTCAGTCCAGTCCTTGATTGTCCATATATTTAGGGTCATCCTTTTCCCCTTTTTGCTGCTGCCTGGAGGATGCTGCAGAGCTCGCCGTTGACTGTGTCCATGGCAGGAGTTTTATGGCCCAAGTACATAGTTCTGAAGTCGCTATATTGGGCTTTATTGGATTTTTATGTCTGTGTTGATGTCCAGCCATGAGTATGTGTGATAGAAATAAAAGGAACTCAGAAATATTGTAGACTGCTAAATGAGAGTGTCAAATACATGTTATATTTATTTAGAAAACATTCATTGTAGATTAATCCAAGAACGCTTTTAAATGTGAAAATTTGGAACTTTACTGCCTTGTTTTGATCTTTGATATTGATTTACTTTTCTGTATTTGTTTCTTTTTGTTACTTTTTTTTTGAAAGTGGTTTGGGACACAATATAGTTTTAGACATTATGTGATTATTTATTGAATAGCTTTAAGCTATACAGCCCTAAAACTATACTATCCTTTTGTCGGAACATTTTGTAACACATGATTAGGCCTGAGCTCCCTTGTACTTTATTTTGCTGCAATATTAATGTACATGAGGACAGGCTAAAAGCCCCCTCCTGGACCCCACATAAGGGGGGTCACCCCACAAGACCCCACTGGAACTACATAGAGCTACATATGGGGGATGTATGGGGATATTGAGGACTCTGTAAGTGTTATTTCATTTGGTATCAAGTGGTTTTACATATAGGTTATAATATGTATTTTCTTATAATTATGAAATGTACAATGTTTTGGGAAGTTTACTTATTCATTGTGTACATGTAATTCCCATTTCTACCTGGATCAAGTGGATATAAATGTAATGTAGAGTTTCTAACAAAGTTTATGTAATGGGATCAAAAGTTACAGAAGGTGTTAATCGCTGCAAGTTGTTGACTTAACAAAACTTCTGATTGGATCATAATAAGTTGGACATGCACTCATGTCCATGTATTCCCACAGTATTTCCTCACTGTGCGCACCTTCCTGCCCAGCTCTCATCACTATTGTGCGCAGCAGTATACTATAATAAACCTAGTTTGAAGTACATTAACCTGGCTCACAACAATGGTAATGTGCACCCTGAGGGGGAGGAAAGCATTATTGACTTCCTGTTCCTGCAATGCTTTTCTCCTAACTGTTACCTGAACTCACTTAAAGTTTGCTGGCTCATGTTCAACAATCAAAGATGAAAAACAGACTTGAATGATTACAAGCATGAATGATGTTAGCAGTAGTGAGAGGCTGCATGTGTTATATTTGGACAGATTTTTTTTTTTAATAGTATTTTTTCCTACATGATTGTATGTTGGCATATAAGGACAACTTTGATGTGTCAGACAAACCATTTTGTTTCAGTTTCCCACACAAAGGAAACGTCATGGAAATGTCAGCTTAATATGTCAAACATAATGTAATTGTTGCACTTAACAAATATAGCATTTACTGCTGCGTGCTGATGTAAATCAGCTGTTGTTCCTGCAAAAAAGAATAATGTCACAGTGCTGTAATTACAGTTGACAAAAGTCACATCCCATAGAAACAGAGAAGGCATCATTGCAAACAGAAAACACTGTAAAGGAACACTTTACAGTTTAATTTTAATGTCATCTTACCAAAAACTTGGCTCCAGTCTTAAAATATAGACTACTGTCTTGGAGTGCATCCAACAAAATAGCATTACTGTTTCCCCGTGTTTAATTAAGCAATAAGAACGAAAATAAACTCCTTCCGACCTGCTCTGATGCCATGTTGACTCAGACGATGGCTGTTGCCCCGCTTTTCTCCTCATGCCATTTTCTCCTGCCTTTGCCATGTTAAAACAGAAAAAACTCATTTGTCTTGTATTGTTGAAATTTTTATTAATAGCATTTTATGTCATTCAGGCGCGACCTCTCTGTAGAAAACATTTGGGCCTTGTACAAAGCTATCACTCAAGTTGTCAAAAAAATTTGTTCTCATGCATCATACATGGGCCCGGCGTCTGCGTGTGGAGAGGTGGGATCCGGCTGGCGCTAAAACAGAGCACAATGTTCAGTGAAATCATAAACAAATGATTTATTTAAGCAGGCAAAGCGTTATTTACCCCAGTGTTTCGTATGCTGTCTCTCTCCTTCCTCTATCCGGGCGCACACTGTTAGTTCAGCACATTTAGGGGCTGGGAGCATTAGCAAAGGAAACACAAACACTCCTGGCAGGAAGCTCTACCCTGTCATGTAAAGGAAGAAACAGGTAGGCACAAACAACTGAGCCAACAAATTACGCCCATGTGCTGCAAGAAGTGAAAGGAGTGCAAATGTGTAAACTAGACGCGGCGTGTGAACACTTTGCTCATTGCTACTTGTATTGAAAATGGCGGTGTACTGGTTTTGTTCTTGTCAGAATGCTTCACGTTTATATGAGGTTGCTGTCTGACTGTTGTCCTATTGACTACTGCACTGACTGAACGCCGATTCTATTGATAAAGGACAAAGGTGGCAATCAGCATTATCTACAGCAGCGCCTGTGATGTCAAGACATAAAGCTCCGACTGAAGGGAGGGTCGTTTCAGGGAAGGTACGACTGACTTTAAAACTATATATTACGTTCAGAATTGACTTGGGTGTTACTTTTGAGTCTTGAATTCCATGGAGTTACCCAAGCATTTCTTGACCCTCTGCTTCTCTGGCAAACACTACTCCCTGTGAGAAATTTTAGAAACATATACAGTATGTTTAGCTTTTCATTATTAAAAACAAACAGAATACCACTGTCTTTCCGTTTGATACATGATGATATTTCAGTCCAGTCCTCCAGTCGGGTCTGTACCTATCACGGTATTGCTTTTTTTTTTGCTGCAGCCAAAAGCCCATTCGAAATGTATCCATCTATCGTTTCCATGGTTGGATTTTTACATTTGAGATACATTGTTTGAAAGTCATATTCAGCTTTTCTCATGCATATCAACTCATTCATCTTTCTTCTATTTTTTCTTGGCTGCGGTTTTGCTACTAGATATTGTTGAGCTTGATACACTTTTTTTGTTTTACTACGCAGATAATGTTGAATGTAATAATAATAATATATAATGTTGTATATTCTTTTCTCTCGATTAGCATTGGGCAAGCTACAAACAAGTTGCTACAAAAATCTGTTGTACAAATCTCTCAACAAAGGCTGTCCTGGTCATCCAGACACACCAGTGCTTTTGATGTACTCCCCTCTGCTCCACTCCACAAAATATGTGTTCCAATAGCTGCGGGCCAGGAAGACCGAGTGAGAGTGGACGGTACAGGGCTCTGAGAACCAGAAGTGGGTTGGGGGGGGCAGCAGGGCTGGCCGGAGTCCGAGTCTTCTGCTGCCCTGGTCTGTCTCCTGGTGCAGCTCCACATGCTCAGCACAAAGGTGAAGGGGAAACAGGTCACAGCTTTTCTTCTTTCTCCTCTGCTGCCCTCATACACCTCACAAGAAGCAGCACCACACAGAAATGACCCTTCATTTAAATACATGAAGAGTCATTAAATAAATAAATGGTCATAAACAGTCTAGTTAATAAAATAGATCTCGAATGTCTTGGATGAATTAATTCGTATTGTGTTCATTTCCATTATAACCAGTTGGTTTTATACATACATATAGTTATATACCATAATTAATGAAAAAGCCATATTTTGATTTGGTGTGAGTACATTTAATTCATTAGTCCTGTCTTCCTACACACTCCTACATACTTGTTAACCTTCACCTGTCCTACTTAGGGGAATATATTCTTGACAATGTATCCAGATTCATTTTGAGGTATACCTTCATGTTGTCCTTGGCATATACCTCAATACAAAAAGAATCTTCTCAAAGCATAACGTTGTGAAGGTTAACTGGCCTCTTATCCACCTTAAAACAACCACAAAAGAGCTGCTGACTGATAGCGGCGCCTCGTCGCAGTTCAAAAGGTGTCAGTGCGCATAAAGCTCTCTGTTGATCTTGATCACAAAGCAAAATGGCATGAAGAATAACAGCACTTCAAAAGATGCAAGATGCAGACATTGTGACAATTCAACACAATTTGTAACTTTCCCACAAACACTGATCACACATGTTCAATAAAGACCCCTTGACATTTGAAACGCATGAAACGGACGCTCGGTCGGCACAAAGATCAATGCTGCCGGCACAGAACCGGTTGAAGGCAAGCCAATTTGATAAATGCGTGTTTGGTCATTAATCTTATTTTATTTTTTTCATTCACCCCCAAACAAAACAAGTCCTAACCAAAATTTGAGAAGTGCTTTTCCTTGCACCACGCTCTGAGGTCTGGGTGAGTATCTCCCTGCAGGCATCATTAACATAATTTCTTATCTTATTCGATTTTATTTGATTTTTTTTCAGCTGCTTGCTAATCCAAACGAGTTGTATTTACACGTTGGAGGATCCGCCTTACTGGTTATAATTTCTATAGAGCGTGAATATGCAAATAACAGCTCAAACATATGAAAACACACACCCTACATGCAATTATGTAAATGGACTTTGCCTATTCATTCAGTTACTCTCCCCAGTCTCCGCTCATGCATTCATTTGGTATATTAGGTGCTCTCTCTCTGCAGGCTGTGGACACACATTGGACACTCCCTCGACAGGGCTGACCCTCTCATGGCCACTGCTGTTGTTCATATGTTTAGTGTTTTGTGCTTGTGAAATGAAGATAATAACAGTTGGAATGTATGACACGGCATTTTGATCTGACACAGAGCAATGTATGTAGCAACATGTAAAAAGCTGCATTAATTTATGTGTTTTTTCAGTGTAGGTGATAATTCTGAATAGAGCATTTACCCTCAAACTAAAAAAGAAATGTTGCTTCAGAGTATTCTGGAACAACCAAAAATGCATTGTTTTAATCTTAAATCTCACTTTGATAAGAAGAAATAACAAGGTTTAATGTTATGCAGTTTCGGGTTAGGGCTAACCCTAACCCTAACCCTAACCCTAACCCAATTTTTAGTACTATTATTACATTATTACTATTATTTATTTTTTATTTATCTATTAACTTATTACATGGTCCTCCTAAACACATGTTGTGGTGTAATTAGTATTTCAAGTAAAGAAAACTAACCACATAATTAATCAAAATAAAGCACGACCTAAGACTTAAATCATAATTAACAAACAGCATGATTCAGGCTTAGTAACTACTTAAATAGAGTAAGGGTTTTAACTAAGGATGAATTAAGCCTGAATCATACTTAATAAACAATTTGTTCTGTCTTTGTTCATGCTTTATTAAGGTTATTAAAAGTGTAGTTATTTACTGAAAATTCCAAATGTAAAGTAACATGATTTACTGAATTCTGGAAAATATGCTCCTAATTTAGTTTTATTTTGCTTTGTGCATCATTTTTTACATGCCGTAGAAACTTATAATGGCGCATGAAAGTATTCTTGATCCCAGCTTTAGACAAGACAAGCACTCTCTCATCCTCATGACACCGTTCAACTGCTTTTTCAGACCTCAACAATCCCCCAATCCAAAATGTCATCCGCGGGTTGATATGAAGACAAATCTGTGCCTGACATGCAATATTAGATAATAAGATGTTCAGGAGAAACGCTGGTGACTGATGGTAGGAAACTTTTCAAAGTAGATCACCACCACCCAGCTCCCAGCCTCCACCGCAGTGAGATAACACATTCACACAGGTCCACGCTCGAGCTCATAAATAAGCGCTGTTTCTCCAGAGCGCACGGGTGGGTCAGAGTTATAGATTGATCTCCACAAGGACTGACGTGAAAAATGTCCACAGAATGTTGCCGACAGGTGTTTCTGATCAGACCGGTGACCTCCACGTGACCTGCAATCACAAATTTTAAAGCTAACTTCCATATGGACCCAGGCCGATGTATTAAAGGTGACGTGTGAAGCAAAACCCAATGGAAAACAAGAATCAGTCTGGTTTTGATGTTCCGTTAATTATAATAGAAGTTAAGGCACTTCTGCAGATGAGAATGTCAACTTTTTTTGATTTTCTGTTTATTTATGAATACAAATCTAAAAAGCCTGCTAAATATGCATTAAAACTGAAGAGCCATACTTGAATTATGGGTTATTATGTGAATGTTGTTGTTCTTACTTTTAAGACTTGTTGTTCGTACTTTAAATGGCGGTTGGCAGCCAACTGAAAAAGCTGCATTTACCGCCATCTACTGTAGTTATACGTCTTCAAAGTATGTGTTTTAAACCGTTAAAAAAGAAAAAAAAGGAGAGGAAGAGAGAGAAGGAGAGTGAAAAAGTGAAAGAAAAAGAGCTTTTAAATTTGTCCAGAATTGCGAGCACTCAAATGAAACATGTTTATTTAGAAATTATTTAAAAATAGTACATTTGCCCTGGCAATCCCCAACTCAACTAATTTTGTGTTTTCACCCAAAGAGTATATTGTAAAAGCAGTCCTTTGTGACAAAGGTAGGCCACTGCACGTTGTTTGCAGCTAATAATAAAGTACTTTACTTGTAGTGCTCTGATTGGCTGTGCTTGGGTGGTCCACCCAGTATTCTTGTCTGAAAAAAGCTGTTCTAAAGCCGTGCACTCACTTGAAAATGAATGCATGTGAATACAAAGAGTTTTGTGAGAGCCAGGGATGAGATGGATAGATTTGAATACTTCCTCCTTTCGTAATGTAAAAATCAGGGACCCCAGTTTTAAAATGAAGTGATTTTTGAAGAGTATTGGCCAAAGAACAAAAAATGAACAAACTGAAAATCGGGTTTAAAATGGTTTTGATACAAATATAGTGTTCCTTTTACAGTAGCTGAATTGAGGAACACATTTGGGAAAATCTAATACTAATCGATTAAAAAAAGAAACAAAAAATCAAATATATAAAAAACAAAACAATCACAAATGTTGGACCTTTCCTGAACAGTTTTAATTGAGTATATTTCTTTATAGTTTCAAAATCAAGTTTGAAATTTGAATGTCATGACAACACAAAGTTGCATATATAACCTGGCGTACAGCAGCAAAGATCAAAATGAATAATAATTTAACTGACTGAAGTGATAGTGTCTTGCCAAGAGACACAACGGCAGTATGTTTAGTAGAGGATTCAAACTGTCAAACTGTGGGACCGTTGCCTCAGCCCAAAGGAGGACGAAGCCTTGAAAAGGAGGGAAACTTCATCAGTCTGTCCCACATTCCAAAAGGTTCAAGCCAGGCAGAACACGGCACATGGTCCGAGTTAAAATTAATAAATGTAAAATGTAAATAATAAATATCCCAGGAGCCACGTGAAAGAAAAGAAATGCTTGTTCCTTCCCGAGAGCATGAAAGCTTTGTCAGAGCTGCAGTGGAAAGTGATAAAAGGACAATTTAGTAAATAACTGCATCATCCAAGTACGCCCTGTCCCTGTGCGCCGGTAAATCCACCACACACGGGGCCCGAGACACTCCAGGCCGCATGTTTGGGTAAACTGCGTAACAAATTGGAGAAAGAGGCTGGAAGTGTCGGCCTGGTAAACTCCCTGGTGCTGTATTATTTATATGACAGCAGTGGTCCTGTGTTGTAACCTGCTAAGATGGGAACATGCCCATCAATGATACGGAGGTGGCTGAACACACAGAAGGCAGCGTCAGGCACAGCACGCGGCCGACTAGGTGCTTCGCTGCATAATTGGGAATTATTAAACACGGCTCTAGCGGCGAGGTGATCATCAAATCGTATTTTCAGTCTTGAGGGATGAAGGCAGGAATTAAAATGTTAGCGTATGTTAGAGGCCAGAAGGAGGGGGAGAAAGCTTGTCTTAAAGCTCCCCTGATTCGATTTCTTTTAAGGAAACAAAGGAAATGCATTTGGACAAATGCACAGATGGATGATACACGCTGCTGTAAATTGTAGATTGTTGTAAATTGTAATCTGGATAAATATTTCAGCAGCCACTGCACCAGAATAGAAGATGCTAACAGCTATAAGGACTAATGTATTCTTGAATTTAACATAATATGAAATATAACATATTATGAAACATAATATCTAAACTATGTAAATGCATTCATAATGTGGACAGTCATTTTGCTAAATATATTAAAACAAAATAGAAATATTGGTCTTAGATTGATGAAGCACTGCATTCCATTTGACTTCAGAACTATCTATTTGGGCCTCAAAACTCCTGCCAGTAAAAGGATTCATTTGGAGCTTTCTTCTGGCTGCAGGGAAGAAGGCTCTCACAAAAAATGGATGACAATACCAATAATTAGAGACTGGACGGACTTTACAACTGAGAAATGAGTGAGACATTTTGGACCAATATGTATTCAGTGTACAGGCATATCATTGGATGTCTTGTGTTACACACATTTGGTTTTGTTTTTTGCTCCTTGTGTCATGTTCTATGTTCTGTGTAATTGTGATTAAATTCAAAAATTTGAAAGAAAGAAAAGAAATAAAATGTTTCATGGATGACTAGGACGGGGGCTGAAAGGTTAATTTTTGTGCTATTGTTTAATCACACTTCTCTGCATGAATTTAACCAGTACACTTGTACTTATGTACATTAGAATAATTAATAAATCAGGGCACTGATAACAAAACTGCTGTGGCCTGCAGACAAATTTCCAACAAAGTTTCAGCTTATTTTTAACAATAAACATACGAATCTGTCACACCTTCTTTTTGTTTCATGCGTAAATTGCAACACACACCGCACATGTAAAACCACAAAACAGAATAGTGTGACGGGGACATGCATCGTTGGAGTAAGAAAGTCACATCTCTGGATTCATTAGCAGCTCACATTCTCTTGTACGGCGCCTCACTTTGAAATGACAGTGCAATAAGACACTTTCATGTGGAATGATGCTGGTGAGGGAGCGGTTAGCAGGATGCCGGGGATAATGCTAACGTTCTTACGGATTACTTAATTATCAGGCCGTGTCGACGCTGGCCCGTGTTAATGTTTAGCAATATGGCCTCCACCGCACTTAAGAAATAAATTGTATTGCTCCATATCCCTCCATCTCGCTCCCCCACCTCGCACATACAAACACCCCTCCGCTCGTATAGATCATTGAGGACAAAATGGAATGGTTACTGAAGCAAAATCCTATAATGCCATTTCAAAATAACAATTTCTTTAATTGGGCATCTCCGCCTATTTCACCTCAAATGTTTTATTTTTTAATTCATCCTCGCTATAATCAGACTTGCGATGCTCTTTGGCGCACGCTGCGTTTATGATGCGGAATCATGAAGAGCAGAAATTGCTATTGCCTCAGCAGGAAGTGTTGTTGTGAGTGCGGTTGTAGAGGAGAAGAATATGAAGTTAATCATGAGCTCAGTCAGTCAGAGAGGCAGAGCGAGGCCTGCAGAGAGACACAAATACACACGCTTTGAGTTGGATGTAGAATCATAATGTCAGGTATGTGCTTAAGTGTGTTTACTGGTTTCAATGGACCAATTTAAACATGTCAGAAACTTTACGTTCTGCATTCCAAAACCTTAAACCTAACACCAAATGAACTGTTACTAAACCTAACCCTAATCTTAACCCTAACCTTACCATAAACGTGTATTCATATAATAAACATTGATAAGAAATAATGCTTCAGAACCAGGAAAGGGGTTAATTGCCATTGTTCCGCATTAAGGTGCAACGTACAACAATGCATAATGATAGCAAAATAAATCAAATAAGGCATACAAATTTGAATTTACTCATATGCCCCCAGAATGAAATGCCAAACTTTAAGGGAGTCCTGTTCAGTGCTCCTCTGACCGTGCTTGATAAAAACACTGCAGCTGACCAGAGTGAGGAGATAAAGGAATTGAACACATAAGAAAATAGTGACAGATACTGATAATATTATGTATCAGCATTTGTTCTCTTTTTGCATTTACATTTTAATATTTTCACAAGCTATTTCTGGCGGTTGGGCATTAGACGGCATTGAAACTGGAAGATGAAACTCCATCGAATAAAGTTTGCAAAGGATACACATTTTTGAAAGTCATTGTATAATATATTGTGGCGCATGTAGACAGCCTTTGATCATGTTGTACAAGTATAATGAACATCAGTTTATATGCTCCTAGTTTATGTTAGGGGTGTCAAAAGTACACATACTGAGCGATGCTAAACTCTTTTGAGTTTTAGGATGATCTTGAGCTTTCTCACGTGGTAACAAAGACACTGCACAATATATCACAAAAGTAATGACGTTATTATAATTAAAACTTAAAAAAATACAATGCAGAAAGTTTAATTTAATATCCTCCCATTAGTCTTGATTTGTCGTTGTTGTTTTTGTTGTTGACACAGTTGGACTAGTAAATGTGTCAGAAAGCACATTAATATTGCAAATAAAAACATAGTTATTGAATATTACATATTTTTTCTCATATCAGGTTTAAAAGAAAGCACTTTTATTTTGTGTTGTATTTTTTTTTTTTAAATCATCGTTGTGGTGTTGGTGGTGCAGTATCGAGCTCTGCTTTAAAATGTTAGTATCATGACAACACTCTATGTTCTATATTTGAGCAATGTTCAAACCTGTTTGCAAAAATGTTAAAGAACTGGTTAAAGATTGGACATAATTTATTTGCATATTATCAGTGACAACATCTTATCTGTAATCTCCAAACTGCATTGAGGTAGTATTGATCAGAGCAAAGTTGTCACTCACGCGATAATAAGGGGCAGGTCAAAGGTTAAAGGCCGTGAGGTGCTTCGTCTGAGCACCTGCATGAGACTTCTTCAAGGACAACAGGAGGTCCACCTGGGCCTGAGAGACTCTGTGTGTCCAAGTCTATTACAGACCCTTTTTTATCAGAGCAATCAATACATGCAAAATGGAACAGTCAGGTACAATAAAGCTGGAATGTATATTAAACTTACGCTGACATACTTGGGTCCACCTGCTCTTCTTAGTCCATCTTATCTTTACCCGGGGAACAACATTAACATGGGAGTGTAGAATCTGTCCAGTCATGTCGGAGCATTGTACATGAAGAGAGCGATGGAGGTGCTGCTATCACAGGTAGGCCTTATCTATAATTAAAACGGCATTTTAAGGACATGCAAATGCAGCTATTGGCAGACTTAACATACGTCCCTCCCAACGTGCAGGGGACACAGTTCAAAAGAATGGTCGGAAGGAAGTGTCTTTTGATCATGGGTAAATAAAGGTGATCTTTGTAATTCTGTCGCCCACAGCATTTATTTTATCATTAAGATGTGGAATAATCCTGTTTGCACAAAAGAAAAGTGCTCACAGCAGAACGCGGAATCATCTGAAGAAAATGTGTGATTCTGATGCTTTAAAGGAGAAACTGGAAACCACTATCTGTGACATTAAGATCAGGTTACAATTTACAATGCAATATTGAATGGATACATGTACAAATTAATAGAAAAAAAAGTACGGCACAAAAAAAGTCTTTATGTTCATTGAATGTGTATTGTGATTTTGTCCATTGTGTAGCAGTAAATATAGTAATAATTGTATATTTTATTCAATACTGCTAAGAGCAAACCACCTTGATATTTGGACAGCCTTGTTATTATTATTGTTATTATTGTATATTTTTTAAAAAAGAAAGATATACATTTAAGAAAAATACCAAACACACAATTCAGTATAAACGTATATAAACTTCACACACACACTTTTAAAGACTTAAAGAATGTCTTGTATAAAGTTAGGCTCGTAACAGAAGCTGTGCAATCCATGTGTCCGGCTTTGTAAAATAGAGCACTTCACTGTAGTTGATCCAAATGTGTAAAAAGCTGTAAATGAGCCTGGGGAAGACAAACAATGCAAATATTGCCCCCTTGTGGCTCAGCGCTGAGAGGAGCAGAGCCTTGTGGGACAGTCAACACCACAGAAGAGTCAGCGGGGACTTCTCATGGGACAGAGAGGAAAAGTATGGAAAACGTACATATCGTATATTTGACTAGGAGTTAAAATATGGGAAAGGAGATTGATCATTTGTTGGACTTACAGCAAAAAACCCTACATATTTTAGACAGATCATTTCAGCTCAGTTTTATGGATCTCATTTACTTCACACTGATGTGAAACTGACAGTGGTAATGATACTACAGTGCTCATTGTAAACTCTAGAACCATTAACTCAAGCCTATGTAGTGTAATGTCCATCAGAGGTGGTTCGTCAAACTAAATTAAACAAACAAAGCAAAGCCAAGAACCATATTTTCTATAAGTCGCATCAGCCAAAAAGTGCATAATAGAGAGGAAAAAAACATATATAAGTTGCACTGGAGTATGAAATAAGGTTGCAAGTGTGAAAATAACAACTAATATCACAAATAAGTCGCTCCGGAGTATAAGTATAAGTATATAAGTATAAATATAAGTTGCACCCTGGCCAAAACTATGAAAACTAGAAAAAAAAAATCGGCTTATAGTCCGGAAAATACAGTATATCAAGTTTGTCAAGACACATCAAAACTTCAGCTGCTTTTTGCATGAATTCATAAATGTTCATGAATCATCTCCAAAGACAGTATTACTAAGAAGTATTACAAAAAAAAAAAGCAATAGAACAAAATATCAAAGTCACAATGAATAACCAGTTTATTAAGAAAAATTCAGGGTGAGTGAATACTTATCTAATACTTTGCATGTGTACCTATATTTTGTTATTTCTTTGTACGATACAATTTGAGCTGTAATTAGTAATGTAATAGTTAATATAATATAATAGTTAATTATAGATGCGAAAAGTGTTTCAGTCTGTTTTTATTTGTTGCATGTGATGGTTTTTGATGACATTGTACATTTAGAAAAGGGTTAACTTGGATTATTCTGCTTTAGTGTCATTATAGTTTCAACATTATCATGATATTTTCTGCAGCAATTCATCCCACTTTAAACATGACCTAATACTAACCTGAATCATCCTTTATAAACTATTTGTCCATTATGAATCAAGCCTTTGTTCATGCTTTGTTAAGGCTTATTAATGTGTAGTTATTATAAAATATCACCGATGTACGATTAATCTCAAGAACTCTGAATGCTGAACACGACAAAGCCTCCTCTTCTTTTTGCTGCCTCTCTCCTCCCATTTCAATGTCACTAAAAGTCACGTTGCTAATTTATCGGCTCCTTAATACTGACGGACAAAGGTGGTGCGCGGAGCTGTGAGGCGTGCTATCCGGTTTATCTGCGCGGGCCGTTAACCTTGACCTGCTCTAAATGCACCTCGGTCTCTTCCATCTGAGGCGGCGCGCGGGTTTCCAGAGCCCCTTCAAAGTTTCCCTCCTTCCCCACACCAGTACTCCAAAGTGGTCTTAATTGTCACATGGCAGCCACCGTAGTTTCTTAATTGATCTGACCTTTTGTGGCACTTTGTAAATTTCCAATCTCGCTTTCATTGTTCCATCTGGCACTTTGGGGAAACGGACATCTGCTTGACTGTATATTTGAGCGGCTGATCTCTGTACAGATATATTTAAACTTAATGTATGCTCCAGCAGATGTTAGTTTTTATAGGTGAAGGGCTGGACTGCACCGGCCGTAACGCTCCCCTCAACGATTTAAATATTGACATCCCAAATTACAAAGCAGGCTGCCAAAGCGCCCCCGCCGTTATGTTATGTCAGGCTTTTGTCTGGAGCCAGCGGAGAGAGAACGCATCGGACTGCAACACAATCAAATTGCGGCAACTTTTGGATTCTTCAATGAATTCACCTGTTTGTTACATACTGTACATTATATAAAGTTTGTTTATGCTTTAGCTCAAAAGTGGAAATGTATAGAACTTTCTGTGTCCCATAAGAACCCTGTTTTGCTTGAACTTCAATCATTTTTCTCAATCAAAAAGGGATTATATGCCAAAGAGGGTTGTGTGTCGAAAACAAAAATGACAGGCTCCTAAAAGAGTTTAAAATAACTGAGAAAATGATTACTGATATTATGGAGGTAATATGATTTTAGGGGAAATGTGCATGTTTTGTTGCAGAAGAATGACAACAATATCGATTTTAATGTAGTTAAACAATAATTTCTCTGTTCTCATGTTGTATTGAATATATTTTTAAACAGGGAATTTAGTACTTTGGCTTGACTTCCAGAACATGTTCACTGATATGTTGTCACTGAAAAACTTTTCATACTTTATTTTGACACTAAAGTATATGCTCAATACTCAAAATACCACAATGATAAATTGAAATGCTCTTAAAAATAAGAAAAAAGACTTTAACTTGCGATCTTATACTAGTTCTGATAAAGTTCAAAATTATTTTTAAAACCATTCAGGAATGAATTTTTAGTTCTGGTACTTCAAATCAGCATCTAGTTTGGAAACCAGTTTTAGTATTGATTTGTATTTGACATCAGTAGTAGAGTGCAGTGCGTACATCAATAAATGGCTAAAATATCCACTATCAACACAGCGGTTTTCTCCTCTCTGGTTAATAAGGCCCTGTATTTGTGGACCACTTGTACCACGGGCCCTGGGTCGCTCTTTTCCCATCTCTTCTACAGAAATGTGCTCCGTCCTCTCTATCTCTCCCACGGATTTCTGCCATGACATTTTCCAAAAGATAAATTTCCTATGGCCTGTATTTTCAAGGCAAAGTGCTTGGGGATGGCCGAACCTACAGGCTGTTAACTTGCTGCCATTTAATTGACTGATTTAACGCTTATTGATTGCAGACATCCAGATGATGGAGGGAGAAGATATGAATACTCCTGTCCTTGCGTTTTGCACTGGCCCTCGTTCCTCCAGCAGTGGTGAAAATGAAAACTACTTTATCTTAATTTGAGTACAGCTGACTTCTGCAAGTGATTTTAGACTTTTTGTAGCTAAATTAGGGTTAAAAACACCTGAAAAATGAGTAGATTTTTGTCAGGTTTAACTAGAACTGCTTACAATTAACAGCTTATAAAGGTAAGATGAACTTTTTATAAGTTGAATTCACATGACTTCCCAACATTATAAAATTCCTATGGTTTAATATTGAGAATTTGTTGTTTATCCGTTAAATTTGGTAGATTTGTTGACCTGGTTTGTGATAAAATGAACCATTCTGTGTCAAGGTAAGTCAAGTTACCAAATGATCTGGTAGTAAATGTGCAGTTGGTGAGGGTTATTTAGTACCAAGAGGCAGGAAGTGTATTGACAATAAGGACAGTTTTGTAGAGCCTACTTTATTTGCTTTGTGTTCCAGAGATAGCATGTCTCATCGGAGGATAACTATAACTATAACCAGAGTGGAGTGCGGACTGTGCTGCAGCGTCAAGGTCAGAGAGTGCTGCTCCCTGAAGCCTGTGTGCCACCTCTGATGGACACCTCTTCCTCCAGAGCCGAGCCGGAGCAGCTCACGCACAACATCTGCTCCACACAGCAGCCTATTCCCCGGCCGGGCCAGATGGCAGCCTCGTCTCATCCAGGACAAATCAGGGGAAGAGTGGCCTGCAGGTAGCGCCCCAGGCAGGCTGTGCCACTCACCGCTCACTACCCTCTGGAGGCTCCCAATGTTCCCTCCTGTCAAAAGACAAATTGTCCAACAGACTAGTCTTTTATGAATTCACCCCGCGGTCCAGTTCTCAGAAGAGGTTAAGCAAAATCCTTGGCCTGAGCGGATCAACTTTGAGATGCAATTCTGTTCAGGCAAAAGTTAGGGCGCTCGAGACAGGGCGACCTCCAGACAGGTGAGGTTTGGAAATGCAATGTGATACTCAGAACACTTACAAAAAGAGATATTACATTACAGACGGATTACATTAAGTGTATGGTTTAAAAAGTTTGAACTAAGAAAAAAAATAAAGTTTGAACAATTGAACAAATGAAGAGTCTGAAAAGTCATTTGAAGCATAATGAATATAGCAGGCTCTGAAGTTGTAGTTTTACACTTGTTTTGGTTCATTATGGTCAGTAAATACAATAAAACCCCATTAACTACATATCTAACAAACAAATTATGAGTATGGTGATTTACGTTGGATCTTTTTTTAGCCTTTAATGTTGATCTAGCTGGAAAAACAAACTGGACCTTCCATATTCTTCACTCTAAACATGAACATGACAAGACACAAGAGAACTCACTCAACACCAGTTTAACCCATTACGGAAAACTAAATATACAGAGAGCGCACTGGTCCCATCCTGCAGTGTGTTTATGTTGTGGCTGTGTAGAAGCTGAGCGAGGTCAACCACAGGCAGTTTCAGCTGATATACAATGACACATGCACAGTGCAAAATGTTGAAAAATGCAAGTTGGCAGGGAATAATCGCTCGGTTTTATCCCCTAACTGTCCCATACTGTCATGTCTATAATAATATTGGTGATACATATTTATTAGATCTTCTCATTCACTTCTCGATGTTCAAAACACGCATGACTCTAAGTTTCAGAACTATTAAACAACTTGTTCACATGTATTTGGGACTGTTGGGTGAAAAATAAGCACTGCTGATGAGAGGCTCTTGAGGTTTGTTTACGCTGAATCGAGTCCTTCAGAGTCGACCCAAATGTGACTCACTGAGAATGAGCTAGAAACATTTGGAGCTGAGCTGGCCCCATTGGCCAAAGGAACAACGAATTATTTCACTGTTATTTATTGAAATTTGCTGATTACAGCCAGACTTCACCAAGAACCAGCTGAACATGGAAGTGTACATTTTACTACATGGCTCCACACATGCTTACATATATCTCTGAAAATACGTTAGCACCCTGGGTAGTCGCTGTAGGCAAGATGGCCTACAGTTTAATCTAATTTTGTGTGAGAATATAAATCTAACTACATTTATATTTGTATTTGTATAGCCCCAAATAACAAAAGCAGTCGCAGGGCCTCACAAAATGGTTGATTTATTGTTTTATTTAATTGATTTTTGTCCACTCTCTGAAGGAACTATCAAGCTGTAGACATGTAAATACAAAAAGACAAAACAAATTGTTTATTTATTTTGTGAAATTAACTTCAGCCTTTGGAGAGGAGTTGTAAAGATGTTATACTTAACAAAGAAAAACTGTCTTTTTTCCCTATGTGCAGAGCTTGTTTCAACTTATATCCACAGTAAATTCGAGGCCAACATAGCAAAAACTCATCATCACACAGATTCCAGCCAGTTGTTTGTCTTCCAAACGGTTCAGGAACAGCTTCAGTTGGAATTGGGGCTCATATCAGTCAGGAGTGGTAGGAAAAATCGTCCCGCTTGATAGAAAACAGAAACCGTTAGAAAAACCATCAGAAAATCAAACAGTGACACATTGTCATCAGTGATTGAGATTGAACATTCACAAGAAAAATTGCAAATGGATAACTTTCCCAGATAACTGCCTTTAAAGTTTAGACCCTCCATCTTGACAAGGGAAAAACTCGAAAAAAAAAAAAAAAATAAAATAAATAAAGGGAAAACAGTGAAGGAGAAAGTGTAGATGTGACCAGGACTCACGCTCCATCTACAGTCTGAGGAGCCAAGGTCCACGCAAGACGGTCATCCGGGACAGAGGGTCATCAAAGCAGGCACGGGGAATTGCCTGATGAATTGTTCACAGATATTTGCAGGGCCGGCCCAGCCTATAAGCGAACTAAGCAGCCGCGTAGGGCCCCGAGGCGTTAAAAGGGCCCCCAATCTGGCAACCCGTCTTATGCGAAGTGCAAGCGCAGCGTGCGCCACTAGTGTAGTAGCGCTGCTGGCGCGGCAGCGCACACAGCGGTAACATATAACGCACAAACCGCATTTATTTGTAATGACAATCTGGCAACCAAGACACCAAACCTGCGCTGATTGGTCAACTTCATTGTGCGCGAGCAGAACGAGAGCTAAACATAAACACAACACAACGTGGTCCCTGCGTGGTCCTCATGTCCAGAGGAATATATCCCCCCGATGCTGAAAAACTAAAGAAGAAACTTCTTGACGATGTAAAGAAACTGCAAACTCAACAACACTCTCCAGGTATTGAACTTATCTTACAAAGAGACGGTTAATGCTGCTGTTTGAAACAACACGAGTCTGTCACGTTAGTTCGCTCAGGCTGGAGGCGACGAGAGCTCTGCCCCGCGCATAATATGTGTCTGAATGAAAGATAATAAACTTCACATTTACACCAGCCCGGTAGTGTGAGCTGCAGGTGAGGCCGGTGAGGGGCGTCTATGTCCCGGGTCACTAAGAGGCGGAGGTCCGGTCCGGACGAGCGCCGTCTCGTCCAGAACCTCTGAGGTGAGACTTTAGAGTGAACAGTGTGCGGCCCCTGTCCCGGGCCCCTGTGCAGCCTCAGTCAGAGATGAGCGGTTTGAGTTTGCGTTCCTCTCTCTCACATCACCATGTGTCAGATCAATCGTGACTCGTGATGTCTGTTTTACTTTGACTTCTTAAAGTGCAATGAGAGGAACGTAAAGGTTTATGCACGTGAGGTCCATCAGCCAATCACATCGCAGCATTGTTTCACACAGAGTCCAGTGTGTGACGTTCTGATCAGAACAAACATTTATATTGTAATTCACTTTTAATAGAGCAATACAACTTTTCAATTTATTTAAAAAGCATCATTAGACTATTTGTTATAAATTATAATAAATTGATAGTGAAACATAACCAGACATATTATGATAAGTCTGTTATAGAATAATACTATATATTTTTATATAAAAGTGGCAAAGTTGCAGAAACGCAGTCGCTTCACTATCGCTAGGTTTGGACCTTCACTTCTGAAAAAGATAAATTAGTAAGGATAACTATTACTTTTACATTTTCAGTTAAAATGAATCAATTTGACCATAATTATTTTTCATAGCCAATATTGTAATTAAGTACACTAATGTATTAATAACTGGCTTTAGTCACTTTCTCCTGGCACAGTTTCATCACATCATCATTTTATAGCATTACAACCTCAACATTTTACTCTTACTTTAGCCGGCTGGACCACATTAAAATGCACCAGAAAACACAAAAAGGTCTGAAAATCTCTGGGGGAGGGCCCCCAGACCCCCCTGTTCATTAATTTAAACTGCTGCTAATGTGGCTGTCGACCCTTAACGCCCACAAATACGCCCAAAAACATATCTGGGACGTGTGTTATTTGTACAGGGAGTAGAGGTGATGTCAGCGGAATACCAAGTTGCATTGTGGGATTTAAGTTATCAATATTTGAGCTTGTGAGGTGTTGAGAATAAACTAACTGGCAAACGGATGCCCTGGCGTTTTGGTGCTCTTTGTTTGCGTTGAAGAAAGTTCCCATATGTGAATTGTTCACTGACAATGGCAATAAAACTGATTCTGATGACGTGGTGAGGGGCCCCCAAAAATGTTTTCGCTTAGGGCCCCCTGAAGGCTTGGGCCGGCCCTGGATATTTGTTTTACATGCTTTTATAATATGTCCCAAATACTGACCACAAGATCAGAAATGTTACAAACACTACATTTCTTGGTGAATATGCATCATTGGATCTTGTACAAACCTACACGACTCCACGCATGTTATTTTGCGATCTTTGGCAAGGTACTGGTCAGGTTGCTCTTTTTCCTTCAATCCCACATGCTCTCACTGATCCCTGGGGAAAGTGTCTGGAGAACAGTGTTATGGCCGTGCTGCAAATCTTTTTAATTATCCTCCTTCTTCCCTAACTCTTTAACGAGAAGAGTATCCACTGATAATGCCTTTAATTGGACAATGAGATTCAGCTTTTCAATTACTGGGTGACCATAAGTTGCTATGCAATTATTTTCATTTGACTCCAAGACCTAGCAATAAAATGAACAATAATAAATAAAACATTAATAATAAAAACTAAAAAAATATTATCAGATTAATAATAAATTAATTTGTTGCAGTTTGTTTGAGTTTGCTCGGTTCAAGAAAGGGTTGTTTCAGAAGGTTGATCCATAAAATCTAAAATAAATAAAATAAAATAAAATCACCTCTGGCATGTGAAGCTGGCCTGTGCACTTAAAACAGATATTGCCATTTGGTGGATGAGTTGCACACGTTGAGTGATTGGCTTTTGTTTGAGCACCATTGAAATGGGACATGAGAGCACACCAGTCGTTTTAATGGAGAGCTCTGAATGCAGTGAGCAGACCATCTGCGTTCACAATGGCTCTCAGAATACTGCTTTATGTGCAGAATAAAAGGTGTTGGTCTCTGGGTATTTTAAGAGAAACATAAGAGAACTGGATATTTCAGATTGGAGAGTGAAGGGACCATGGTCTTTAAAGATCTTACAGTGCATCTTAACTTCCCGTTGCTACAGCTACACCATACGCTCATATTTGTCTAGTTTTTGATTATTTTAACCTTTATTTAACCAGAAACGTTATGGCTAAGCTGATGCATAAAATACTTCATGAGTTACGTGGTGCACATAGCTTTTCTGAGTTCGCTCCCTCCATTTACGCGTTAATGCACTGCCTATAATGTTCCAAAGTATGACAATGCATTTATCTATGTCCATGGAGACAAGCAGGTGGCACAACCAGAACAATTTGCCAGTTAGATTTGTGAAGAGGGTGAAAATTAAATGAATGCAAGATAAATAGGTGTATTGCCAGGAGTGCAACATTCCAGTCAAAGCATTAACATCATGGAGACAATCACATAGACGCTGTCCTGCCACAAAAGTTACAGAAGCCACATTTCGACTGGTTCACTTTAGAGCGGATCTGGATGATAAGAAAGTGTCTTTTTGTAAGTGAACGTACCGGTCAGTTTAAGAGTTCTGAAGTGGGCCTGCTTCCAGAGCGTGCTCGCTCACTTTCTGCTCCTGGAACGCTTTAGCACAATGAATAACAGAGAACGCAGACTCAGATGAAAACAAAATGGCCAAAGAGTAACATAAGCAGACAATTATCATTTCTGACTTGATCTTGTGGTAAAACGCTGCATTCCAGTGACAGTAAGCAACATATTTAACAAAAAAGATAGCATACGTTAGCATTAGCTGTTTTGTGTTTATAGAGCATGGTCTGGCTGCAACCGATGGCATAACCTAACTGCACCTTACCCAACTTAACCATGTAGCTATTGTACAGTCATTTTTACAACATTGTATTGTTTGTTTTAATTAAAGTTTTTTTTTTTTTTATGTCGGCTATTTTTTTTTTTAATGTAGGCTATTTTTTCCCCTTTTATGTAGGCTATTTGTTTTTTTTGCCACTCCTTACAGCGGATGCAGGTGGACTCTTGTGTTTATGTATGGACAGTACTCATGTTAAGATAAAAATATATATATATAATTCCAGTGCATAATGCATCTAACAAATCCAAACCCAATGCAAAAGAGACATTAAAATACAGCGTAGAGGCGCAGAGAAGTGAAATAGAGAGATAACCTTTATTTGTCCAACAATGGGAAAATTCCAATGTTGCAACACAGATTAGATACAGAAACAGATCAGGCACAGAAGAAGAAGAATAAAAAACAGATAACTTTTTTTATGCAGAAAAAGCTGACAATAAACCTAAAGTAGTTTCTTGTTTACTCTTGCTTCAGCCACATCTCACAGCGCCGCTTGTGAATTGCTGAGCTCTGCCTAAAAAGTACAATTCAGTTATTAGGATTTAGGTTTTAATTAAAATGTGTGTCCTGGTACACAGCGGACCATGTGCATGTGTTTACTGATAATGGAAACCAAATCTACTCGGACAGAACATTCAAACAGGGAATTTAACTCTGGACCTTCTTGCTGTGAGGAGAGCTAACCACCAACGCCTGATTAAAAAAGCCTTCCCTTCCCCCCATTCTGGAGCATTGCTTAATATTCCACATGAAAAAATGCACTCCCAGAATAAAAGGCGTCTACAGTTTGAGTGAATTTTAAAGCTGAAGGCAAAATCTACAAACTGCTGTGAAAAACCCCAGAGAACGACACAATTCCCCCACAGATCATCCAATTTGGCTGATAGCAGAGAGAGGAAGGAAAAAGGGGCATGAAGAAAAAAAATCTCTAAGGAATCCTCCATCACCAAGTTGCGTGAAAAAAGAAAAGAAAAGCGCCCCACATTGATCCGGCGCATTAATCATAAGCAGACAAACAGCATGTTGTGTCTGTGGGTAATTGTGACTCGCGACCATACTTAGCCTATAGCTACTCCCAACATGAGCTGATAAACCACTCTATTACCACTGCACAATGTAGGACACACTCACATGCACATGCAGCGCCACAGCACGGGGCGTCCTTCAGCAAGTTCACAACAGTTTATCTGCGTGACACCAGATCAGAAAAACAAAAGACATCAGTGGAAGTAGAAAATTATTTTAAATAGAGAGGTGTGATGTGTTGTTTTGTGAACTTTGGCATATTTGGCTACGATGAGGTCATACATGAGTCATCAATCAGGACGAGGGGGCATATACGTTTTCTCACACCTGTGATATAGTTCTTAAGAATTAAAATCAATACAGGCACGACCCAGTGCCGTTCAGAGAGGATTACCGTATTTCCCGGACTATAAGTCATAGTTTTGGTGCGACTTATATCTATACTCTTATACTTATACTTACACTCCGGAGCTACTTGTATATGATATTATTTGTTATTTTCACACTTGCAACCGCATTTCATAGTCCAGTGCAAAGTACATATGTTTTTTTCTTCTCTATTATGCACTTTTTGGCTGGTGTGACTTATACTCCGGTGCGACTTATACTCCAGAAAATACGGGTATATTTAGGAACAAACCAAAAACTGTCCAGATGATTTTCTTTGAAACCTTATCCACCATGGACCAGAAAAATTAGGGTTTTCCGGGATTCATTTTTGATCAGTTGATAAATTAAAAAATGCACCATCCACCAATGACTCCATGTTGTTTTACATTTAACACCTTTGTCAAAAATGGCAGTTTTGTTACAATTTCCCAAATGTATGTTAACAGGAAGTTGGTTAACAGGAAGTTAACATATATGTGGTTTTAGGATTTAACCCATAGCACAAGCTTTTCATGTTTTTTGACCTCTTTCAATAGCACACTATCTACTGACTGCTCTGAACTGACATTACAGCTAGCTACCTCTTTAACACTGAACTATTGCCGACCCCCCTCTATTTCAAAACCTTCCACTTGTGAAATTCACACCTCCAGCAAGAGCCATTATCATAATTGTCACCAAATACTGTAAGTCCCAAGTTTTAATTGCAGAAGCATTAATTTCCAATCTGAATGACTCCCTTACACAGACAATTTCATTTCCAAATTGACGTCCCCACTCAAATTACTTCATATAAACATGCTGATAAAAATAATAATATCTTGGGGGCTAAATAGAAAAGCGCGAGGATGGAGATGATTTCCGCATGGCTCACAAGCCATTCATCCTCCTCTGAGCATGTAAAACAAATATGCCCTTCAAGTGGCGCGTTATCATCGTGCAAGCACTGCAAATAAACTCTACGCGTTGCCTCATTCAAGATAAAAGACCAGCCATTTGAGCACAATGGTCGGGGGCCAAGCAAATGAAATAATAAACCATTCATTAAATCACCACTGGTAACTTTTTCTAATAAAAGATTCTGAAAGTGTAATTAATGGCAGTCGTTAGCGCTCGTTTAAAACTTATCGATTTAAACATAACAATATGTTAGAATAATGTATCCTGGGCTAGCGTCACCCCGCCGTGGCTCCCAGCACACGGTGTAATCAACAGATTGTTAGACATGCATTTTCTGGGCCACAGACACCCGCTGATGTATGGGGTCGAAGGGAGCGTTCCTTATCCATCCACCGCAGCAATTTATTATCTTATTTTAATTGTATACACAAACATTGAGGTGATTTAGGTGACACAGTGGAAAGATGAAATCCGTTTATATTAAAAGGGTTGCTCACCTCTGGAGCCCGCTGCCAGCAACACCTCCCGATGACTGCTTTTAACAACACGGTTATTGTTTTATTACGGATCTGACACTCATGTTATGTGTTAATCGAACGGCATATAATTTTTTGACACATATTTTACGAGACTGCAATTAATTTAATAACTATTATTTTTGCGCTGGTTTCAGGTTTAACGAGGATTGGCCGTAGAGTGCTCCATATGTCTTGGCCGCGGTGTCATTCTTACACTCTGAGGCGCAGCGCTGCAGTGCATGACCCCAGTAGAAGCAGTGGAAATGGCCAATCGAGCTATAACATCCCCGGCTCATCCCCGCCTCCTTTTGTTCTAGGAAGTGATATCACTATTATGGAAGTCATTCGTAGGGATATAATTCGTCCAGTTCTACACTTAAAGGCTGCAAGCTTATGAGAAAATTATACAAGTCAACCTACTGCGCAAAAGTACTTGGAAAGGGGTGTCATTTTTCACCCTGTGCACGTTTAACCCACAAGGGAAAAATAAAACATTTGCTCAAATGAAGGATTCATATAATAGCTTAAAATACAAAATCGTGGCAACGTAGAGGAGCACTGACAGCACAAGGGTTGTAAGAGGATAGAACATGTCAGAGAACGACTGCACACATCCACAAGACAATTCTGAAGGGGACTAATGAACCCTTTATGTGATACATACAACGCATGCTTTTCTAATTATTCCATTTAGTTATATTTGGCGAGCTAGTCCATGTGGTAAATACACATATTACATCAGTCAAGTGGCGGTTTGAGAGTAAGTGTCACCAAAATTGTCAAATTGAGGGAAAATAGGCAAATAAGAATTTAGATGTATAAACTTAATGGACATTTATGCCAGCACTGAAATATCATGTTTGTGAGACACTTGTAAGACACTTGTCACGCTGGCACTGTCAAATAAATATGTCAAAAGTGTTAAGATGAATGAATAAAAATTAAGGTTTTCGGTCATGTATTTGTGATTTTAATGCATTTTTATCCTTTTGTGTGAAGCACTTCGAAATGCCTTGTGTACAAATTGCGCTCTACAAATAAACTTGCCTTTCCTAAGTGATATACCATGAGATGTCACTGATAGAACTGGACGCCCAATTATTTATTTTTCTCTCGGTGAAGGGGCATGTATTTTTATAAATAACATAACTGTCTTAAAGTCTTATATAAGACTATAAGACAGTTATGTTATTACATTTATAAATAAATGTAATAACAGTAATATATTTCCATTTCCAAACTCTTCAAAGCTTGTATATACAAGCACGCAATATATTAGGTAAGAAACCTATGTCATATCATTATTGTATTATTGTCAAGAAATATACAATTTTAATATTTGAAAATGTCATCTTGTTAGGACATATTAGTCTGATGTATAGATTTTTCACAACCTGGTGCCCCCACCTTTAAAAGTTTTTGTGAGATCATGTGATGAGAGAGAACAAGCAGCGCCAGAGGAGAACTTTAGATCCACCTCGTTTGCACAGAACTGTTTCTCTGTTAAAGCAGCTGGAGCTTGGAACATCTTACCTTCAACTGTATCACTCAAGGACATTTAAAATTTAACCTAAAGAAGTGGCTTGAAGATGATCAGGTGTGTATTCATTAACGTCTGAAAGAATTATGTAAAAATTGTAAATATTTAAATTTGTAGTTGGATCGCTGATGAGGTGCTCCCTCTGCTGGTGATTGGTTGTTGGTGTTTGTTTGCTGATTTTTAACTCTATTTTGAATATTACATGGGCCCTTTTGTGGATTAACTGCTCCCTGTTAACCTGCTGTCACTTTGCCACTGTGTCTTCCAAAGAGCGTCAGAAAACTCTCTCAACTTTGGACTGTCCAACCACAGTGTCTCTCAAATTTCCTCTGAATAATTTCAGAATAACATTCAGAACAAAAGGTGTGACTTCTTTTACCTGAGAGTTTTGTTTCACTCAAAATTAGGGAGAGAGGATTTTATTCCAGACCAAAACGTCTCAGTAAAGTATTGTCAAAGTGTGTGTTTCTTTTTTATGGCATGTAAGCGTTTGAATTCTCAGGATTTTTTCTTCTATAACCGCCATTCTCCCGGTCGAAAGCTCCATGTTCCCACTCATTTTACTCTGATCTGCTGAATACTGCACTATTTGACCATCTCAATAAATATCATTAATAGTTCATCTCGTCTGGTATAATTGAGGACAGATCTAGAACACTATTAGCTGTGATAATAAAGAGTGCGTTACCTCCCGCCCACCTGAGCAGATGGGACAAGCTTGTCTCCCTCCCCATTTCTTCTTCTTCTTCTTCTTCTTCTTGGCCTTGTCAGCAAATGTATTCTTTTTGCACTTTTAGTTAACAACTTATAGGTTTGTCAAAGCAATTTAATTCTTTTTTAAAATCTTCATAGCAATTATCTTTTTTGCATAATCAGTTTCTAGAACCTCAGGGGTCTACTGGGTCTTTAAAATAATTGTTCAGATAGTAATTTGAAGTTGGGTGGAAATTGCTTAATAATCAGATCGCAAAGTCAATATTTGGCCCAGGAACTAAGTCGTAGATGGGGAAGACTTCATGGGGCGCCAACAGAAACGAGGACTAAAGCTAAAAATATAAATTACATCAGGCTATGGAGCCGACTTAAAAGCATGCTTAGATGTTCTACACACAGGTGCACATTCAGGACAATGTAGACAGATAAAACACGACTATTACCGCTTCCATTAATTTCCCATTCTGCCGTGCCATCAAAAACAGAAAGATATGAGCCTTAGCTGTATCATCAGGGAAAATTAACAACTGTTGTGTAGTTATCTATAGTCGAAACATTTGAGAGATATCCAACTTGAAGGGAACGTTTTCACCCCTGTCACAAGATGTATCAATTGTAATGATTGTAATGAGCGTGATAAAATGACTGTATGCAAATATTTAATTGCATATCAATGAACAGCCAACCACCTGATCTACAAAGCCACCATGAGATTGTCCACATCAAGGACGACGGAAAACTCCGGTTGGAAGACACCATCATCATCATCACGCCTATATATGAATCACTGTTCTTATTACCACCCTGACACAGCATGGAGCGGCTACTTAAGGTGCATCTCATAAAGTGCAATGACCAAAAGCCAATCATAATCCGTCTTGGCCAATAACAACAAGACAATGCCGTGCTGAAAACTGTCTGATGTCATATCGTCATTACACTAATAGCAAAAAGGCCCGGGCCGTTCCAAGGGCCACGCGATTAGTCATTTGAAACTGCTTATTGGTGAGAAGAGTCAGTGATCGATTGGAGCGTTTAGCAGGGCTCAAGGCAGGGCCAGCATTGATTATATGAAGGAGTAAATTGGGCCATAATAACAAGGATTTCTCATGACGCCTCTGTGTCTCTGCAAATACTGCTGTCATGCTATTACAAATATTACTTCATAAATGGCCCTATTGCTACAGGACGTCATTTATATACACAGTATGGGAGGTTTGAGAAACAATCTCCAAGGGGGATTGTCAAGCACTGACCACAGGTATTGGGAAAAGACAGTTAACTAAAATGAACTAAATGAAGATACATTTTTGTGCTAATACTTTTCCTACGTTCAATAAGTATGGTTTTAAACGTTTTAAATGTATGAATGAGTACCCAAATATAGTTACAAACCATAACATTAATGTAATTCAAGAAAAAAACCATAAACTCATTTATAACACAGTACTTATTCATGTCTTATTAAGCATGAACAAAGACTTAATTCATACAGAATACTTAATTAATAATTCCTGACCCTAAACTTAATTAAGTAGTTACTAAAAATGAATCATGCTTAATAAACTATATTAATGTAATAATTAGAGTCTTTGTTCATGCTTTGTTGAGGCAAATGAAGGTGTAGTTATTGTGACTGTATTTGAATACATATAGTTTTACATGTAACAATATCTATTTATTTATTTTCTATGAGTTATGTTCAACACTATGATATGGTAATTTTGACTAATTCTGTCTGTCTATATCAAATAAAATACCATATTGTATGTCATATTCAAAAATTGATATTTACAATAGTAAAATTACTTTTGATGAACATTTTTTATATAGAATCATGTTTGAGCTATTCCAATGTTTAATCCTTGTTGATCCCGGCTGACACACAATCAGATCTCACCAACGCTCTTAGCTATGCAAATTAAATACAGATATTGACAAAGGCAAATGGAACGATGGCCCGAAACCAGCACATGCATTTAGAAATCAGAGCAACGATGCCCAAATGTTAATAGAAAAAAAAAATCTATTTAGCTTTTTTGTGGGTTGAATAACTTGAAGGCTTTTGACGTAGACCCCATGGATCATGGGAGGTCCCAGGTGGGGCTGTTGCCTTAGGAAACACTCCTTCCTCCACTGCGCACTATCCCCAGTTGGGTTAAGTCATATACTGTTTGGAGCCTAAGAATCCAATTTACCCTGTTCCCATACTTCTTTGATTTCCTTTGCTTTGTAAGGTCATTTATCTGCAGTCTTAATTTGGAAAGTCGGATTTGGTCCCCTGGTGACAAGCAGCAGACGTCTCCGTGTCATAAGGTAAAGGCAGACGTCCTTAAACAAGTAAAAAAAAAGCTCTAGATTATTAGGCATCTCCAATTAAAAGGACTAGAAAGTGAATGATTGTGTTAATAAGCTGAATTGAAACAGTCTCAAGAGAAAATAAGGTGTAGCTTCATCACTGAGGTGAAGATGTGGAAGTGAACCAGAACAAATATCAAAAGTTTGACAAACTGAAGCACGCACACATACATATGTGCAGCAGCTCTACCACTGTGCCATTGACTGGTTTGTGCTCAGGCTATTTGCTCATTCTCATTCACAAACTTCTAATTCTATCAAAAATAACTTTTTTTATTTAAAATTAAAAGAATAAATAAATAAATAAAAGAATTTTAGAATTAAATTGTATTTATTTTTAAATGTATAAACTAAACAAAAAAAACACAGAACACAACAGGCACCAAAAGGCATCAAATAAAGCTACAGCACATAATGTCTGACACAAATCCCTTTAGAAAGAGGTCTCAATCTCATTGTGTTCTTACCTGGTTAAATAAAGGTTAATAAACACGTTGGACGTGTAAAAGTACGCACAATCAGTTGGACTCAGAAAACACGTTACCCTTTGTGGCAAGGTGTTTTTTATTTGTTTATTTTTATTTTCTTAATTAGTTAATTTTATTGTATTTCTGTTTCTGTAATTTCTTTGTGATTTTAATGCATTTTTCCTGCTGTGTGAAGCACTTTGAATTACCTTGTGTATGAAATGTGCTCTACAAATAAACTTGCCTTGCCTAAATAATCCAGTCAAAAGTTCAGAATGAATTGTTTTCCATTTTTCTAATATAATTGATTGTTAGTTCAGATTGTGTCTTTACTTGTACAATTCTTACTATAATTTATATTAATTTACATCGGGGCATTTTTACAACAATGTTAAAGTCAGAAATATCTAAACCTCAAAGATGATTGTGTAGCACCACAATACAAGTATACAACCGTGACTGTGTTAAGTTACTCAGTATTAATCTTACAGCAGTGATTCCATCATTAAATATCTCTAACGCATCCTAATATGTTGGATATACCAGTCATTAGCTTTCATTAGTGCAAATTAAACAAAGAAACATCTGATTTGCAGACACATGGCCCTTGGGTGTTTCACTGCTGTACTGTTGCCCAGGATGCTGTGCTTCTCATTAATTATGCCTGAGTAAATACTAGTTTGACATGAGAATAAAACCAACCCAGCATTGAACCCAAGCAAAGGCGGTGAATGCTGGTGTAACCCGTGGCATGTTGAATTTTCAGTGTTAGTCTACCTGAGGACGCCGACATCTGCCTGAACAATTAGGCCCAAAGCACCAAGGTTGAACACTAGTTAAAAAGTGAATTTGACGTCAAGTGTGGCCGCCCCCGTGTCTGCGCTGGTCTCAAGGTGACAGGGGACTGAGCTGTCACCACGGAGCCAGCTGACACGTATCCTCAGCGGGAGTCATTAAGGGCCAAAGGGGCGTGTGCATCATAAGCAAACTCACACATTTAGGGAAAAGAGGAACAAGCCAAAAGAAGACGTCAAGGAATATGCTGCCCACGGGAACAAGCACATGCGATAAGTCGATGTGAAGTTGTGCTTACTAAAAAGAGAAGAGAGGAACAGTATATGTTTTAATGAATATGCATATAGGTCAGAATTATTTTTATGCTCCTCAGTCTCTTAAAAGACAATGCACTGTTTAGAAATGATAAGCTGGCTTCAATAAAAATCTGTGTTTCTTTCCTTTCTCAAATTTTGTTCAGCAAGTGCATGGAGAAATTTGTACTTGCGTGAGAATTTTCATTTGACTATGATTTTAAGTCAAATGTCAAAATATGAACAATATATAAATGACTCTGACAATACTAAAGGTTGGTCGTGTAGTAGAGAAAAGTGAAAATGCTATGCAACAGTCAGGCTCTAAGAAGATGAAGATGAAGAGTGGTGGCTGTTCGATCCATCACAGCTGCAGCGGCCACAGCAGCCCCACAGTGAGGAGATGAATGGGAGGCAGGTGTGCTTATAGACGACCTGTTTACACACTAAATAACAGAGCAGAGTGTAAGCACTGTGATCGAGGTCGACTGTTGTCACTTAGATGCTCTGTAATTTGTACATGAACTCGATCTTTGCCTGTCACACAACATCACTCTCACCAGAGCTGACGGAGGAAATGGGAAAGAACTTACAAAGTCTGCATTCATACCAATGAAGCATCTGGCACCAGTCAAGAAAAAATGTGCCTTTGTCAAGTGATAACCTCTGTCTTTATCTATTTTAAAGTATAAAATAGTCTTTGTTGAAATATATGAAGTATGTCACTGAACAATCAAACAGTTTAATACGTTTTTGCATCTATGTAACCCTCTTTCTTACTTTATTCATGTTGCTGCACTCGTATCATGGCCAGAAGAGTGAAGATCTCCTCTGGAGTTCTATTTACACATTGTGCACCATAGTGTGAGCACAGTAGGAAAATACTTTCACATCTTAATTTTTCAATTAGCATAGCTCTTGTTCTCTAAACATATGCAAACACAGCGGGGCAGCTATTAAAATGCAACTCTAGTGTTGAGCCTAATTAGACTAAATTGCTTGGCTTGTGTTGGGAGAAATTTGAATGCAGAGCACTGTTTCACGCCATGTTTCACCCCAACAAACAAACTAGCACCCAGCTCCTAGTGCATGTGTTTAACACTATCACAGTCAAGAAGGGAAAAGAAAAGTCTGCTGAGTGCAAACAACTGCTACTGTGGATGTGTTTATGATAGTGATAGCACAGACCAAGGAAGATATAATATCCTAATATTAATAATTATATTTATTTGTATTCTAACAATATTGCTTGTTATTTATGTATATAAAAACTGTTGTTCAAGTGTTAAAAAAGAGCTAAGAAAGTGTCCGAGATCCCTTCGGCAGAGGAGTTGTGAACCACATTTTACACATATTTAAATGTAGGGGAGTTTGCATACACAGGGAGGACGTGCTAACTCCACTCTGCCCAGTCTGTTGGGACTGGAGGATCTGAGAAGCTGAGAAGGGAGCGTCACCCAAACTTGCAAATGGTGTACAACAATGCTCCATAAAAAATAGGACAACACCAAAGTAATTGTGAAATAAATTGTGTTCTCATGTTCTCACAATGTGAAACAAGCAAACATTATGGATGACATATTCTCTCACTCAGTCATCACCTCCGCTGATAAAATGTGCTGATTCCTAGTGCCTATAAAAGTGTATCTCAAGTGTTTTTAGCAGCGTCACTCATCGGAGTGGCTCACAGCAGCGCAGGAAGAAGCCAAATGGATATTTTAATGTAAAGTGTAATTTACCTTCCGCACTTTGCCTCTTTTTTCCAAGTAAACAAAATGCTTCCTGACACACTCACAAACACACAGAGAGGAAGATGTCTGCAAACGCTACGGAGTAAAGAACGCATCAAGACCCCAAAGCAAGTAACACCGTGTTCAACTTGATCTCCCACTGGCCTCATGTTTTTGAGGTAATCACGCTCGTCAAAGTAGGGGCATTTTTATCTGTGATGCAATGGAGCAGATGGCAGATGAAATGACTACCAAAGTGGATTTCAAAAACATAGGGGGAAGGACAGCCCCCGAGGAGAGCCCAACGCCACAAACAGGAGGTGAGATTTGGCAAAAACAAATGTACTGAGTTGTTTACTTTGTGTTTATTCTATCGTCACCCTGCTGCACAACAGACAGACTGACACAATAATTAACATGTGTCTGCATTTTCAACTGAGTTTAAAACTATACTTGAAACTAAATATTATTCAGCAAAATGGATGCACACTATGATATTATTTAAATAACCATTCCAACATAATTACATTCCATTGCATATTGTCAGTTACTGTTACTGTCTTATTATGTTAGTGTAGAATAAAAAAGGATCAACATTTGTCCTGATTGTTGATAAATAATGAAACAAAAGCTCTGTAATGTGTTTGTTTGTAAAACGTCTTCCTAATTCTTTTGAGCATCTTGAACTCCATAGTGTATCAATTATGTATTCCATATTTTATATTAATACCAACACCGTGCAGTGACTTTTATGGATAGGAAAACAGACTTGGGAGGTTCGTCAATATTTAGTGGATAAAATTAGCACAAAAACCCTGGTCTCCCACATACTGAGCCGAACTCCCATACCTGTCAAATCTGCTGAATGTAAATCGAATAATTTCACAAATCAATTAATTACACAAATTAGTGCTTTATGTTAATATAATACAGTCTATATTTCTAACTAACGGCTAATCATCAGTGATGTGAACAGGGCCTAAGCTAAAAACAAAAAACTTCTATGAATGAGTTTCAACAAGTCACTTGTTGTTGAAACTTGGCGCTGCTGTTTCTTCACTTCTCCGCTGCACATGAGCAGTTAGGCACAACCTGCAACCATCCAAGATTCCCACACAGTGTGGTTTGAGGCTGTGTTGTCCCCTGAGTGCATGGCAGACCTCTAAAACAAGATTCTGTCAGTTCTAGTTCTAAAAGCTCATGTTAGATAGCGGATGGAGCATGAACGAGCCACAAACTGAGAGGGAGCGGAAGAAGAAGAACCAAGCTTCCTGCAGTACTGCTCAGCGGCCTGTAGAAGCCACTAAAAGTCACCATGACTAAATATAGTTCTGACACAATAATTAGTAATTTAAAATGTTATTGGTCAATCACTGCTTGCCTTGATTGTCCTGACCCAACGCCACTGATTAATACAATCAATATAGGAATACTTTCATGTATGTTAATGAATATATAAATACACAAAAAAGGTCCTTAATGATCTGTTTATAAGGCATTAATAAGCACTAGTTATTTGTTTAGAAATCCTTTACATTTTATATTTACAATCATTTCCTCACTGGGTTATTGGAAATAGTTTAGGATGAATGGTGTTGAAGCTCTTACAAACAGTTTATATGGTTTGGTTTAAAAACACATGCACATGTTTTGTTCATTATTTTTTGTTAACAGTTATAAGGTATTATAGCCATCTACAAATGCTAGTAAAGGTTTATAAGTGCCAATAACTCGTGCTTATTAATGCCTTACACATAGTTTACTGAGGGATCTTATGTTAAAGCCTCACCTGATGCTCTCGTGTATATATATATATATATATATATATATATATATATATATATATATATATATATATATATATATATATCATAACAAGTTTAAAAGTACATACAACATATTTTAATTTTCAAAATTAGGTTCTAATCTGAAGTGGCTTTGGTCTGTAATGAATGGGGAAGGCTTGGCAAAAACACGGCAACCAAAGGTAAAAAATGCATGTCATGTCTGGAGGCCTCATTTCTCTATCAGCTAATGGTCACGGGCGCAGAGCATCTGCACTTGTTGGTTAATTCATCAGATAACCCACAGTATCACAGACACTTGCCACCGATCGCCAGGGACTCTCATTTGTTGTTCATTTCACAGTCTTGTTTTGCTTTTGTTCAATCACAGGTTAGCTTAAGGTGAGATCTCGGGAGCCTATTGTGGGAAAAGCATGCAATAAAATCTTTAAATTGGCCAACACAGCCTTAAGCAATGTCCATTTGTATGTCACTTGCAACTATGTGTGTAAAAAATATGTTTATTTAGCTTTCAAAAGCATTTAAATAAATAACCAGTCATTCATTATTAAATAAAAGAGAAATGCATGGTAAATAGGTGATGAGATAGTAAACAGAAGGACGCACAATGATTCATTACGATCTATTTAAATCAGATGTTAACAAAACAGAGTGTTCCTGCACAGCCTAAACCAGGCAGCTCGGAGCTTGTTGTAAACAAGAAACTCAGGGACTTCATTTGTCTGTTTCAAGGCTAATTATTCACTTTGGGACTTACTTATTTATAGCTTTTTTCATGCTTGCTTGGAAACCCAAAACATTCAATGAGTCAATTTATGATGATGCATTTTTATTTAACCTTAAGTGAAGAAACAACTTGCAAATAGCCTATTGTTCTGCAACATGACCTCAAATTATACTTTGGCAAAAAAGTTTGGCAACGTTGATGTTTTGGCTCCTTGATCGTTTTATTTCATTTTTTATGGTTTATATATGAAGAGAGAATTGGTAACTCTAAATTGGCCCTAGTGAATGAATGTGAGAGTGAATGGCTGTCTGTCTCGTCTGTGACGAGTTGGCCACTGTCCAGGGTGTACCCCGCCTAAGGCCCGAAGTCACTGGGATAGGCTCCAGTCACCTGTGACTCCGGAAGGGAACAAGCGGTAGAAAATGGATGGATGGACGGATATATGAAGAGTTCCTTTTCAAAAACAGAAATCTCCATTTTGAAAATGTATGACAAAGGATTATGGGTTTTGTTAACATAACCCTAACCCATTTACTTTTACAATTATTAGAAACAAAAGCAAAGTTGAGGGGAACACTTTAATTTCACAAAAATAGATTCAAATTTTGAAAACACTGCTTGACAAAGAGTAAATTGTAAGCCTTCAACATTTTATCAAAGTGGCACTTATCTGTTTTGGCATATTAGCTCTTTTTTTCCTGCCATCTTCACATTGGACTGTTTTTTATTTTTTAAGAACAACACTGCAGATGTGAGATAGTAAATAGGCCCCCTCCTCCCGGTTTACTGTCCTATAGGCAATTATTTACAAACTGGGGGGAAAAAAAATAACACAACTTTCTAAAGCAAATCCTGTCCAGACATATAGCAAAATGGATCACATGTCCTTGTATTTAGCAGAGAGGACCCAAAGCCTGTGTGACATCGCTGAATGGAAACTTGAAGCACATCCAGGACCCGAGGACAGTGACAGAGAGACACAGCAGCCCAGACGATGTGAAACGTCCTCTTCTCCTCGGTTTTCTCTGAGGATGTACCTGAGGCGACCGCCGTCTTTAGACTCCAACAGCTCCACAGACTCTCAGTCCAGCAATACAGGAAGTAAGTGAGTTCACCTCCACCTTTTCAAGTCCAAACAGTCCGTCAGTCTATACATTCATATTTATGCAATTAACTTTTTCCTTTAGCGCAGAAGATGACACAAACTATGATTTATATCAGTAACATTAATAACACGAAGCAAAGACAGAATAGAACTTTTGACAAATTGAGCGCTTTATGCCTCATCATGCTCTGAGAATGCGTGAATACCAACCATATAATCAATTATGAAAATGGTTTAATAATTCATACACTGATATACAGAAAAAAAAGAGACAAAAAAGTGCCCCACAAACTACATAAACTATGGTAATTACACCACTGTGGAGGCTCTCTTCTATTATTAAATACTATCTTAATTTAATCATGCTAAATTGTTATGGGTTGAAATGGAAAAGCATATTAATTTGTAACTAGTTGTCTTGAGGGTTTGGATTTAAGAAGATGAAATAGCTTTGGTTGTATCAGCTTTATTGTTTTGACCAACTCGTATACGTTTAATCAGCTTAACTATAGGAGACAAGGTATGTAGATGCTTTCCTGGAAGATATTTACAAGCGTTAGTCTGTGCCATTAGATGATCTTGACCTTCATAGCACCCATGGGAGCAGCATTTGGCTCTAGACTACATTCTTCAGTGTACTCGCAACACACCACAAAATCTAGGAGAGACGACTTATAATTGATTAGGTCTCCCTTGTTCCGGCGTGTGTTGCTGTTAGGGCACCAGGCATTTTCTAAATTATGTATGGAGGAAGAGGGGATGCTTTTAAATGTTCTCATACATAATGTGAAGAACACCACCTGCTATACTTACACACAGACAAGATTTATGCCTTAAGATATGCTTTCAATATGTGCCATTATTCACCCCAAGCCATTTAAGAAGCTTATTGCAAAAGTGCACAAGGTTGCTTTTTTCAGGCATTCAAAACATTCTCTTTTCCTCAGTTGACTGTGCCGGGATTGTCCTCAACTGCCTCTTCTGCCAGTTTTACGACATGATTCTGCAGCTGCCCGCGTCCTGCAAGAAAGCAGCAAATCAGTGCTGTCCAACTTACCAGCAGGTGACCCCGGCCGCGCAGTCTCCGGTGAGCAGCGAGGGGGGCTCCCACACGGACTGGGACTGTGGGCTGCTGGTCTCCTGTAAGGACGCAAATGACTGCCTGGAGCTGGCCATGGAGGTGTCTGAACTGTGTTACCGTTGAAACGATCAAAACGGTGCGAGTACTTTCAAAACATTCTTGTAGTTGCAGTGGAAATAAACCTGCATCAAAACTTGAGTACATCAATTATCTCTCTCAGCATACAGAGGTGGGTGGTACTTGCGTTCAGGTACATTTGCTTGAGTACATTTTTAATATATTTGCACTTCTCGTAGTTTTCTGACAGAATACTTTTACTCCTAATTGAGTAATACATTGTACAGTGTAACATTACGCTTACTTCAGTAAAGTGTTGGTCCCTCTTAAGTCTTAAATCGACAAATTGTATGCTGACAATAAAATAATGATAAACAATAGTGTGTCTTGCACCGCTCCGATCAGATATGTTGTTTTTTGTGATCTATCCTTGGAAAATAACATCTTAAGGTATGCACATTATTTAAAGGAGACATTTTGTGCTTTTTTCCAGGTAAGTAAATTATAATTTATCCATTTTTAATTAATCAGTTTTGTTCATTGTAAATCATAATATTGATCTAAAACCACTAAGTAATACAAACAGGTCAACTGACTTTCTATTTAAAACTTACAATCTTCATAAGGACATTTCACTGTAAGGAGCAGCACATTTTCATTTACATGTTTTGTGGTTACGTTACATTTTAGAATCCAACATGTATCACTCAAGAGTTTAAATTATTCAAATGATCGGAACCAAGTACAGGGGTGTGGGCGGGGATAGGGGGCATAGGTGTGAACAGGAATGTTCTTAGCACTTGTGCTTCAGTTGCAGGACACACACATTACTCAAACATGCATGAATCAATCAATAAAAACTTATACCAGTAGCTAATGGTGAGGTTCTCAACCTGCTTTACTCCACTGACATACTCCACTTTTATTGCATTAAATATATATATCTTGCATTTATTGAATTACATGTGTTTTGTTGATCAATATTACTCTTAAAAACATGTATTCTTGGGCTTGACTCTCCACAGATCTGAGACTAGACCTGGAAGCGCTAGCACTAACTAAGTAACTTCTTCACAGAGACAATAGTTTCTTAATCCAGTTACTTAAAATCATAAATCCAGACAGTAAATACACTAAAGTAGTAGTGTACGCTGAAGTGCAATTTTTGGCCACTCCATCAACCTATGTTTTGCTTTTTAATGATAGAGATGAAGATATATCATCTTGTAAAATAAAAACATAATACATTTGTAAAGTACACATCAGTTTAAGTATCGAAACATATGTACGCTTTGCAATGTCCAAAACAGCCTCAGTGTCATTATCAAATGTGATGAATTCTGTAATTCAAATCACTTCATTTCAATAATATCCATGTGAGCATAAATAAAGTTTGCGATGCTGGCTCTCAAATGCTCTATAGACACTCTGTATGGTGCAGTGTCAGGAGAAACAATGTAGTGCTGCCCCTTTCGGTGGATTCACACGGCAGACACTCCAGCCTGTACATAAGAGTCTGTGTGAAGTGTGGGAAACAAGTCTTGAAGCTCGTTCCCTTTAGAGCGTGCCTTTTTCAGCTCAAGTGCACTGGAGACTCTGGAGCTGGTGGATGGTGCGTTTGTAGGGCACTCGTCCTTGTCACTCCCCTCGACCCCTCTCCTCAAAGACTGTCCCCTCAAGTGCTGCATGACTGTTCAGATCACTCCAGTCTCAAACATGTCCTTGTCACATAATGGGGAATGGGCTGAGAGTGCGGCTGTGTTGTGAGTGAGACAATAGTAAACTGGTGGGTATTGTTGTTTAATGTTGTGCGTTTTCCTGAGGGGTCACCACAGAGCAGAGGCCTGGTACACTGTCAGCCTGAATGATGCTCAATTACCAAATATTTGTTTTTGTCCGTTACAATCAATGGACAAACAACTCTACCGTAATAAGTCTGTTTTAATGTCTATACTTTAACATCGACCTGCCAAGGGACGTTGGCTATAATCTTTACATAATTTACATGCATGAGTGAGTGAGAATTTCATGTTTTGAAGTAATTGGTCTCGGTATTTGTTTTTCTGATTCACAACATGTGAGACAATCCAACTTTAATCAATTATTGTAATTGATCAAATTACATTAGTATAAGAAATTTAATAGGCAGTTCTTTTACAGCTTTTGAAAGCCCCACAGAGTCTGTTTTCCCCATTATATGTGCGAGTTACTGTGGTTACGACCATGTTTTGATATGCTTGTATATATGTCTAACAAGATGGTCAATATCATTGACTCGAGAACTAAGCCTCCAGAAAAACATTGCCTAACAATAAATATTAAATTTATACTCCATACATGTAATTTATTGATGCTTTGATGGTTTTGAAAAAATATTGGACTCCACAGTACTGAATACTGACAGTTAAGCTATTATTTGGTTATGTCAAATGTAAATGCTTCATGCCAGGTGAACTTTTAACAATGCTATGGAAATAACTTTAGGCATTCCTAACTAGTGTTTTTCAGAGAGCAACGAGAGACCAAGCCCTTGAAAAAAAGCCCAAAACCACCTCCACAAAAGTTAATAAATAGATAAATCAATTAGTTAAATGTTGTTGGGATGCTGCTGAACAATAGTTAATGAGCTAATGAGATGCACGTAATTTTAACCTTGATAATGATTTTCAAACAAATGTGTTTTGAGTAAGGTCCAGGTTGATATGATTTGACCTTCTGCTTTGTGTTTCAGCTCTGATGTGACAGACTGCTACATAAACGTGGATGCTGTCCACCCTGTTAAATCGTATGCTGTGGCTTGTATCTAGAGAACACTGCTTGTGAGCAATTTTCTCATTACCTGCTACAGCCCAATTATAACGCTGAGTGCTCTGCTCAAACTGCCCCATAAAACCGATCGGAGGTCCTCTGCGGTTTTACCAACATAAACAGATGCTGGTTTGGAAGTGAAAACATCTGCACATCTTAAAATTTGCTGGATCTCTTTCAAATTACCTGATGGCTCTGGGAGTTCCACAGGCTTTAGGAGCTGTAATGCCACAATAGTATCCAAATGGCCAGCTCTTTACTGGTCCTGTTGAAATGGTGTCCCATACTGACCAGGCGGAGGGGGACAAGGTCAGGTGCATTTTAACAGGCATTCAGGGGGCCACAATTACCGATTAACAACCACACTGCTCCGGGTTTAGAACAATTGGAAACAAAACTCAAAAGATTCTGAGGCATAAAAAGCGGTTTTGAAGACAAGTGAAAGCAACATATTTATACCACAAAATCATCATTTGTTGTTAGTGTCCTGAAGGGAAAAAAAGATTGGCAAGTTGTAATTTCAAGAACAATTAAGATGCTGAGTGCTGAGATCTATTTGGCACAACTTAGTGATGAAGCTCAAAATGACACGCCCATCTCGGACTTTTGTCATTGAATCCTCTTGACAACAGATGCAGGAGTACACTGTTTAATAAGCTGACTACAGTGAGTTTGAAAATAATATTTCTTACACTAAGAAACTTTACAGGAATATTTAGCAAATAAGTTAAGAAATGATTTATTATAAGAGTATTTATGAAGACAGTTTAATTTCTAATTTAATTGCAACATTTGAAAAGATTCTATTAAAAATACTTTTTTAAGGAAAACCTTGCAATTTATATTTCAGTATTCATCAAGTGAGATCTCAGGACATTCTTACATCACTGTCACACCCTGTCAACTCCCCGTTTGTAGTAGAAAACATAATCTGGTGCTTTTTAATACATTCAAAGCACTTCAGTGAAAAAAGAGTTACTCTCATCCCTTGTATAATAATACAAGTTGCTCTAACCAATCAGAGAGCCCCTAACTTCCCTTTCATTATTTACTTTATTTTAGCCAGGAGAGCAACAGTGAAGCTGAACGGAGAAGCTAATAAGAGAAGCTAATAAGAGAAGCTATTAGAGTTTGCAAAAGGTTTTCCTAAAAGGATTTGTAAATGCATTAAGTGATTGTTCTGCTAATCTATTTAAAACTATTTCACTTAAAGTATTTGTTAAATTATTCAATACATATTTTCAAATGATTTTCCAAATCATGTTTTAAAGGTTGTTTTAATAACATAATTTACCATTTCATGTAGTAAGTCTATGAAGTTTATTATTAAGTGTTTTTAATCTTCCAAACACACTTTTAATAATAAAAAATAAAAAAAAACATTTGTTAAGTTTTAGTATTAAATCTTCTTTAAATAATCTTTTAATTAAAGCTTTATTCCGTTTTGTCATTTTTACATTTTTCTTCCTTGTAAACCATCATATTTATCCAGGCTGAAGACTAGCACACAAAGGACAGTGGCTTATAGAATACAAAAATCTACAATGAAATGCATGGCACTAATGAGATTGCTCACTATCATGACATAGTGGGTCCTCTTCCCTGTGGCCATGAATGTATCCTTTTATTCCCATTATTGGGATGAGTGAAAGAGTGTTGTGCTCTCTGCAGCTTGAGACAAATGACTGTTTGATGTTAGAAAATAGGGTAAATAATTACATTTGGTAAGTAAAGCACTCCGTATGTTGGCAATGCTGGTCCAGCCCAAGAGGGACAATAGGCCTATAGCAGAGTGTAATCCAAGTGGTGGCTCTATACGGTTGCATTGTTGTGGTAGATTTTGAAAGCTATTAGAGCGTGTATTTCAGAGTTGACTTTCTCCATTGTACACAACCGAAGTGACAGATCAGTTCAGAAGGCGGCCTGCTGCTCTGCGTTGTTTGCCGACACGTGGCTTGCATTACCAAAGTGCTGTAATCATTTGCCGCTCAGCCGTGTTTACATGCATGTGCACTGGCTAATCGGACGTGCACACTCCCCTGAGTTCAGCCCCTGCTTTCTTCATTAGCGTGAGGAGGATGCGCTCGGTCCACAGCTCACAGCGTTAATACGGTCTCCCCTCCGAGAGTGCTGCAGCCTGGAGCGACCTCCAGAGAAAGCTGCTCCAACATTAAATATTAATGCCATGTGTTTAGAGGGGTTTTATTTCAAACAGCCAAGTTTGTCAGCATCTTCTGTAGCGCTCCTCAGTAGGCTATTAGACCCCTCTGGAAATGGGCTCTTGAAGCGTCGTGTTGAACTGGGTCTTCACAACAAGTCAGGCCTGTTTGTCTAATGGCCTTTCTGTGTTAATGCAGCCAACGTATTCACTGTAATTTTTGTAAGTAAATGGAGCGTTTTGAAAGAGGGGCTGTGCTGAGTAGCCTAGTGTCTCCATGGTGCAGAATGCCTTTTTAATATGAAAAGATTAAAACAATACATGACTCTGATCCTTATGAAACAAATATGAAAAAAATGGCTGATCAAATTGACAATATTTGTGATATTGGACTTTAAAATACAATAGTCCTCAGAGCACTCAATGGGCTCACCACTCCCTCTGCTGGCTTGGCGAGATAGCTACAACAGACCATCTCTAATTTCAGATTCTTTCTTGTTGATTCGGCTGGATTTCATGTTTTTGAGCAGAATATGGCAAAGTCTTTGAACTTTCCCATGGACAAAACACCAGCCTTTTACAGATCAGTTCAGTATAGCTTATTCATGACATTATATTTTCACATTTATACTAAATTAAAAACTAAGAACAAGCCACACTAAGAACAAGAGAAATCAGTCTAGCATGGAATGGATATATGGTAGTTACATCTCCACTGTCTTCTCAAGGACAACATAAACACACAGCAGTAGGCCACTAATTTGGCCAAAAATGGGTCACAAGTGATGATAAAATGATCAAGGATGAAACTGGGTCCTTCAATCAGACGAGTTGAGAATGGTCTTCAAAACTTTCACTTAATATTGCAAAATTAAACTGTTACATCCACATGAAGACATTTTCAAAGCCATTAAACATCTATCAAGTATTTTGTCATCTGTCCTCATTTTCTGTCACTTCTTCATTTGTCCTACTTTTAAGTGGCAGCTTCACAATTAGCCCCTCAGATGAACCTGACCCGGCTGGCGTATGGAGAAACACTGCACAGCGCATCCTTCTCAATTAGGTCAGGGGCACTAATGGTAGGGCGAAAAACACTCCCCACAACATCCTCCAGGAATTCCATCTGACTCTCCTGGATCTATATTTGGGCCAAGCGTGTGGATGTGTGTCACCAGTCAGCACATGCAGATAGGCGAGAGAGTGGAGAAGTGCCCATGGGCGGGGATTACAGGCACACAGGGAGATCCCACAAGGCACCGAGACTAAACCAGGCCCTGGGCGGGTTTTTATGATACCTTTCAATCAACGCCGGGGTCTCAGTGGGAATGACAGGTGATTTCATTCAGCTGAGAATTAAAAAGCCCATTTGAACAATTAAGAGCAGAGAAGGAGGAGAATGTAAGTGCTTTAGTAACAGTAACGGAACGTCTTAGGTTGAAAACTGTTCTTTTTGAGCTGTGTTGATGACTTAGGGAATTTTTATAAGCACTTATATTCAATTATGTGATTAGTTATGCTTTTATTTTTTGTTGTGATTTTTTTAATGTATGATTAAGTCTGTGAAGAATTGCTCGATAAATACATTTTGATTGATTAAAAGGCATGGAACAATTGTACAAGTACGAGTTATACAAATATGTGTTATTATTTTAGAAGCAAAGCAGCTACAACCCTGTTGCCAACCTTTTATAAGGGGGAGACTGCTCAATGTGTAAACAACAGACATTGATTTTTGGTGCAAAGAGCACATTTCCATTTAACTTTGTTTGGATTGTGATAGATTGTGACTTTGATGAATGTCCCTTTTGTTACCTCAACTTATGGCGAACAAAAAATAACAAACTACTTCTGGAACAAATCAGCAATGCTACTATTTGATCAATTTGGCTTTTGTCAGGTGAAATCTCATGATTAGAATGACTAAATTGACAAGATTTATTAATAAGTTGTCATAGTCAAGTAGTGATCTGGCTTGAATCGCATCAATCACCCAACCAGTAGGTTCAGGCTTAAATAAACACCGGCTTCCCAGAATACACCAATAACTGGGTTTAACAGTATGCTCTAAACAGTATGTTGACCAAAATGCCCTTGGTGTGTACACTGTGCTCCTGGCCTGGGTGACCTCTGACCTCCAGCAGGTGCAGGCAGGACAGGGCAGGCGGAGGGTGTGGCTCTGGGTGAAGGGTCCTACAGTTGTGTGCCAGGGGGATGATGGAGAGACCCTCTTCACCACCTCCAGCCTGTCCTGCCCCCACCACCTCATGCCCCCCCACGGCAAAGGAAATTAAAGAGCCCTGCAGACGAGCTGGTGATTTAGAGCGCGGCGCAGGGGGATGGGGACCCGGCACATTGGAGTTAATTACTGAATAATGAGGAGCAATTTATTGTGTTCTTGTTAGAGACATCAGAATAGTGCCGGATAGGACTTGCAGGAGAAAGGGTGCCTCGCTCTCTTCTGCAGACTGGTTTAACTCACGGTGATTAGGCCCGCCTCACTTGCCTTATATCATGGGGGTGTGGAGGGCCTGACTCTCCTTCAGGCTGCAGGCTTTCTACTAAACTTAATGAGCTCTGCCACAGCTTCAGATCAGTCCACACCTCTAGTTCAGTATGACATCCTCTTCTTCAAAATGGCTATAATATTGCTTTGCAACCAAGGCTTGAGTCTTTGTTTTTGTAATTACTGGGTTGCAGTAGAGCGAGTTCATTGTGGATGGTTCTGTTGTGCTAAAATATATATCTTAAAATGCTGCTTTACACTGAGCAAGGGAGAGTTCAAATCCAGCTCTGAAAATATGCTGTATGTCATTTGTTCTCTCGTCCCTGTTTCGTGCAATACTGTTCTGTCTGTCCAATAAAGCCAACAAGCAGAAAATCAGAAAATCATTAGCTATTATTAGCTATCATTTTCCATAATATGGCATAAAACATTTCTATCTGCATGGATATTGTTCTTTTCATTTTCTAATTTTGTAGTTTTAAACTTCCATCCGCATATTCTGTAAACTCTGGTCAATCAAAGCAGGCCATGCAGTTCTGTTTTTGTAGGTACAGAAGCAGAAATATCTATGCGACACTGTTGACTGGTACAATTACCCCAAAAATCAACTAAAATACTGTGAGTATTTGTAATAATTAACCCCTGTTGGCTTGTTATCTTGAATAGGCTGTGGTCTTTTACTTTTGATAAAGGCCTATTGATACAGCACATTTTGTCCATGCTGATGTGTGCTTCATGACATGCATTGTGATAAGCCTTTATACGCCAATATTAGTTTAAATAGCAGTCCTTTCTGCTGTTTACCAGTGCGGTTCATTTGCCATAAAAGGGAAAAAGTCACTTGAGAATGCATTGTGACTAGACTACGCATGTGTCAGCCTCAGTATTAGTGAGAGCAGAGTGTGAAGTATCCTGAGTCTTTGATGTGTTAAATATGAAATCTGACCAGAGAACAAAGCAGCTGTCAGCAGCTAGCTCGTGTCAAATTCAATCCACACCGATTCTTATTGAGTTTGTGTCATGCACACATCTGCTGCACAGACGCTGAGGTGTGCTCCAGCATCTTAGCTCCAACAAAGAACCTCAGAACAAAATAAACACAACAGCCTTCAATTATCTGCATCAAAAACTGATGATGATCGTGTGAAAACAACATGCGAACAAGCAAATGAGAAATGTCAACAGCATTGCACTCTTCAAAATTGTTGATTAATGAGAAAATAAAATGCAAGCCAACACTTTCTATATTTGAGGGATGAAGCTGGGCCCTGCTGTCGGCATCCCGGGTCGTTGTGAAAGGCTAATAGATGTGACAATACCTGCACATCGCTAAAATTCTAAATATTCTTATTCTGATTATGCCAGGGGTGTCCAAACGATGTCCCTGAGGCCAAATGCAGCCCCCTGGCCAAGTTTTATTGATCCTCAAGCCTCCTGTTGAATTGGACCAAACAATCATAGGGAATTGTTTTTACTGCAAAGTATTTCTACCACCATAACATCATTAACATATTTTTGCATAGTGCTACAGACCTAATATTAGTGTATAGCCTTTTTAAAAGATGGCTCGTTCAAAGCTATAAATGCATCAGTCTGTGCCCGTCCACTTTTAACATGGCCCTCTGTGAAAAAAGAGGAGTGGAGAATGGATTATTTGAAACTCAGCTTGATCATTGTGTGTGTGTAAGTGATGTGTGACCTTAGAAATACAACTCTACCTTCTGCCAATGATGAGTAACATTAAGAAAAACACAGCAGAGCAGAGGATTCATCTCACAGGAGTAGTTCTGACACCGAGGCCCCACTGTGATGCCCAAACGTTCCACATGAGAGTGATGCAGTCTAGTCTTCATCACGCTTCTGCTCGACAGATGAGTGTCGCTTATATGCTAATGAGGGTTCTGTCAGACATGCATGAATTAAATTAGTAGATGTTGGCAATCATGCAAGGTCCTATGGTATTTGCAATGTGACTGTCTTTATTTTCAAGATTGTACACTCTGCCCCACTTGTAGCAGCTCAATGCCGGCCCCAAAGACAAAACAAAAAGGAAAAAGAATGAAGGTTTTGTTCTCCACGTTTGATAAGTTGATGTAGTAATTTCAGATAGAGGTCAGGTGTCTTTACAGTAGCTCTAACTCCATGTCATTCACAGCTTTTGAATAAAAAGAAAATCCACATTAAGTTGGAACTGTCTTTTTGATAGTCCACAGAACACTACTTTTTACTACTTAAACTTCAGTTCTTATTTCATGTGGAATTATAGTAAACCAGGTCGAAACCTCTGTATATTTAGATCATAACAGTAAATTCTATACTAAAAAAATTTCCATCTGAAAGTTTGACTTGCCTTGGTATTATAATTCGTGAATCTCTTTGGACTAAAAGCAGACACTACTCAAAGCCACCCAAACTCTGAATTTCTGAATTGTAGTGATGTCAAAAATTGACTACTTTTACCATGCATAAAATAACCATTCCATTTTGTTTCCAGCTCAACTTTGTTACTGAATTTACCTCGCCAAGACACTACATGAACCCACTTCTTCTGCAATCTTTTGCAGTTCACACACACTGCTCATTGTCGCTCCTTAGTCACAACAACATCTATTTTCATCCTCATGATTGCATTAATTACAGCCTAACTCTCGTCTCTGGGCTCAGCTAGTGTTTTCCCCACAGAAAACAGACATGTCAGGCCTCCAACAAAAGGAGGGGGCGCAATACATCGTAAACTGGCACTTCATTAATCAGCACATGAAATCAGCCTGGCCTGATGCTTATACAGCACGCATTTGAGTTGCATTGGGCTTTTTTCTCCCTTTTCCTTTTGCAAATTCGATCTATTAGGTGAAGTTTAATGAGATTTGGTCTGATAATAGCCGAATAAAGGCATATAGGCATTGTGATGGACAGGCAATGAGTAAGTGCCATTCTTTCAACAATTCTGAGACCTGCCATCAGGCCTCACCTTTCTGGCCACAGTTCTTTGTGCGGGTCAAAATTTCTCATACGATTTTCCCTTTCTTGTATTTATTAGCCTATTGAGCATCGGAGTGAAATGCCAGTTCTAGCACAGTCCACTTAACTGCTCTAATTCTTTGTAACATTTCACCCTATTGCCGGTGGGGAAAATTATATGAGGGCAGGGCTTTACAATACCATCAATATGCCCAAGATGACAATCGGACGTCTCATAGATATTAATGGAAGTGCAAATTAAATCAAAGTTGGGTAGAGCTGCTATCGGAGGCTGTGATCAATGCCTTTCGCGCAGTCAGATTTAATATGGGCCTCGGTAATTTGAGTATCCAAACAAAACGTGCATCTTAATGGGGAAGATGAAAGTAATCCCACATGGGGAGGAAATAAAACATTAGCTGCATTGTAATTAGAGAAGTCGAAGCGCTGTGTTTGGCCAGCCTGGTATTAGTGTTGAATAAAAGCCTGATAGGTTTACAGTGAGGAGAGGGTTGTTCCAGACACCTGAGGAGATAACAGCAGGCGTCAGAAATCATACATTTGTCTAATGCATTAGGATCAATGGGAATATAAACACTGGCATGGCAAAGTCGACTGAGTTAAGTGACTGTCAAAGTCGCTCTTTGAATAGTACGTTCTGTCGTAGTTGACAAATTAAGTTTAACTGTTGTGTTGTTTTCCCTTCAGACAAGACGGTGCATATTTTTGACATGGTTTTGACAATTGATGACCATGACCCGAGCCAGGCTGGCACGCTGCTGTTATCTTTCCCTTCAAGCCGAAACCCCTGAACAACTGGTGTGTTCATTTTCTTTTTTATATCTAGTTTTAATAAATGTGTGCATCACTTTGTTTGAAATGTGCTATATAGATAAATGTGCCCTTGATCTTCTGCTAGAAATGAACATTTTTAGTTTTAATTCCTTGACGGCCTTTGACAGCTACAATAATAAAGACGATGCAATGGTCTGCAAATCATCCACACTTCATTCTCTTTTTTTTTGTTGCTGTTGTATTAAATGTCATTAAAAAGTCCAACAAAAACAGTAGCAGCAGAGAGTTGTAATCCGCTGTAATGATTCTTTTGAAGCCTGTTGTGGGCCTTTGGTGTTTGTCTGCGGTCCGTGTGAGTGCACACGGCAGCCTGTTAAAATGGCACTTTGAAAACTCAGCAGGTAACAAGCATCGAGCAAACAGCACAACAGCTTCTCCATGAATAACACATGAGATCACAAACACTGGAAGACAATGATCCTCTACTTTGAGCAAGTCAAGTGCAATCCACTCAGCAGCATCACGCAACACCAGCAGCCAAACACAGCACAACAGGCCATGATCAAAGGAATCACCTGCAGGAGAGTATCCACGCTATTAAAGTCCAAATGTCTGGATTTTGGGTCATTTTCTTTGAAAGGTAAACATCTTCCACTACAACTCGTGAGCCACCTTTATCTGATATGAGTCAAGATATATTTATCAAATGCAATGGGTCAAAGCAAGAGCAAAGCAATAACACATTCTAATGAACTTTGGGTTGGGTTCTGTTTGTCAGTAACAGTTTTTATGCTATTTTGGGTTGTAAATGCCCATTCACTTCAGAACTGAACCTAAATAAATTAATTAAATACTTTAAATAAATTGTATACTTTGTACGTGATGTTGATAGATAAAGAGGGAGTTTTCCTTATGTTCTGGAGCTTAATTGTCTGATGTGCTGTAATGTGATCCCATTCAAAATCAGGTAATTAGTCAAATTAAGCTCATTAGGTCATTAAGTGTGAAGTTGCCACCACTCGGCCTTCCTACAAGATAAATGTTGACATTAAGCTTTTTCTGTTCCGCAGTCACACTTCTGCTGATAGCGTCAGGGAAAGAGGTTCAGTTTAGCTGCTTTTTCTTTTCAAAGTCTTCTCTGAGTGATGTTGTGATCCAGCCATCTGAACAATGTTTTGTTATTGTCAAATCAAATGTTAATATGTTGTCCCTTTGGAGTCTCTCTGGAACACGATGTCTGTGCTGTTCAGATTTAGAGGTTTGTGAGCCAAGGTGCTACCACTGAGCACAGTTTATATCAGCTTTTTAAGAGTACAATGAAATATATTTAAGACTTTATTCATCGCTCAGTGGAGACATTTGCTGTTAAGGCAGTTATTAAGGAAGCGCAAATATTTTTGATACAAACACTCTTTTGACCTGTACATCTGTATTCAGGGCACTGTGCGATTCTGCATACATTAATGATGCATTACAATCATCAGTTCCACCATTATGTCACTAGACAAGCTGCATATGCTTTTATATAAGACAAGTCGCGAGCAGTTTTCAATTCGATATCACAGATCCAAATCATGGAACTCTGATACAGACCTTCAAGAAACCACTATCAATATCAATGTAATAAATCAATTAAAACATGAGTTGATGATACAATATTTTCTTTAACAATTTTTAATTGTTTTTATTTTTTAACGTTCTGGGTGCAGTGTCTCCTACCACGCCCATGCTCATTGTATATAACTGCTGATTATACGGTTGCATTTTATTGTTTGATTATCACACTAGCTACAAGTGCAAACAAATAAATGAAAAACGAATACACATAAGTGCAGTATTCATGAGAGAGAAGACTCATGGGTGTTCATCTGAACCACAAACTGGACTGGACTCATATCACAGACGCACTGTACAGGAAGAGCCAGAGTCGGCTCTACCTCCTGAGGAGACTCAGGTCTTTTGGAGTGACAGGGCCACTCCTGAAGACCTTCTAGACTCTGTGGTGGCATCAGCCCTCCTGCTGGAGCAGCAGCATCACAGAGAGGGAGAGGAAGAGGCTGGACAGAGTCATCAAGAACTCCAGCTCCGTCCTGGGCTGTGCTCTGGACTCGGTGCAGGAGGTGGGGGACAGGAGGGTCCTGGCTAGATTCACATCTATGCTGGACCATGAGTGCCACCCCCTGCAGGACACTCTGTCCGCTCTGGAGAGCAGCTTTAGTGACAGACTGATCCACCCTCGCTGTGTGAAGGAGACGTTTTCGCAGGTCTTTCCTTCTGCTGCTGTCAGACACTGTTAGCCCTGAACATGTGTCATTCAGCTTCATAATCATGTGCAATACTCTTATAATGATGTGCAATACTGTGAAATAATGTCAATCATCCCTGGTGTAATATTTTCGGTCCATGTAACAGCTGTAAATAAGAGTCTTATTATTATGGGTAAGATTATAAGAGTTCTGTTTTTATTATTATACTTCTGTTCCTAATCAGTTTAATCTATGTAGCAACACTGGAATTTCCCCATTGTGGGACTGATAAAGTTTATCTTATCTTATCTTATTTCAAGCAAAATCCGATGGAGATTATGAACAAAATATAATGTTTTAACAAGGAAAAGACAAGATTGAAGTTCAAACATAATTATCTGACAAGCAAAAACACTCTCCATGATTCAACTCTCCATGTTTGACAAATAGATTTAGGGTGAAATGCACACCACTCAAATCAGATGTTTTTATTGGGTAAAATAACGGGCCCACAGTTTTCTCAACACACTTAGTCCAAAAACACAGCACACACACATTTGAATAAACCTGGTGCAATACAGATGGCTGCTACAATAAATGTTGACCATTATTCAAAGCTGATCTGAAGAGAAGAGCCTGAGTGGCTTCTCTCGGCTGCCGTGTTTAGCACAACAGTGGTTTGTACAACAGGGACCCACTCTTCACCGTAATGGCAGCAAAGGAGGTCATAAATAATGGATTGAAGATCACTTACACATCATGTAGCAGGTTCTAGCATTCAAGGAAGATTGCATCATGTTTTGCTGTACCAATGGCATTTACATATATCACCTGAAAATATAAAGGAAAACAGGAAAACACCTTTAAGAGGCTGGAAAACAGTGTTGACAGAAAGGTCTTTAAATGTATCCCTTGGTTTTTGGCGAGTGTGTGTGTGGGAGTGGATATTGTAAAACTGTGCAGTGTTTAAAATGCATATTTGCACAGTCAGTGTCATCTCGTGACATCTGATTTAATAATTATATTTAATGCATTTGAAATGTCCAAATCTAATAGGAAACAAGAAGTATTTGTTTAGTAATAGTTCCTATGATTGTCTGCCATTTCTGTTTGCTTTTACAGATTGGACACAAAGCATCTTGTATAAATTAGGTTTTCTTATATTAGTTTTATTTGATTGCAAATAATGACGTAACCTTGAGGGTGGGTGTTTTAACATTAAGGCTGGAGATAATAGCATTGAGTAGAGCTTTGTACTCTTTTATGAACATAGTTGACTTCTATTTAGTTTACATATTCTTATCTTGTTAAGCGTGTCCTTTTGGATTACTTTGGTTTATGCATTAAAGGAAGACTATAGCCTCTTTTTTCATCCTCACATCCTGCTGGATAAACTCTTGGAGGAAAACTTTGTCTGTCTCCAGCAGCTGCTTCTACACTGCCTCTCAGTGGTGGATCTGTGAAACTAGCACATGCAACCATTTGGGGGACAACATTTTAAAAGAAAATAATACGAATTGCAGTCATTTGTGATGTTTGAGTATTTGTGGAGAAAAATTTCCGAGAAGCGAAGAGATGATTAGATCTAACTGCATATCTTAATAGAATCCCCTCACTTACCATTCCCATTAACGAACCAATCCCCCAATTATGTAAATTAACACAAGTTGAAGTTGTTCACATAAATACCAACAGTGTCATATTGCAGAGCGAGCTAATTGGGCTCCTACTTTTGCATAATTGCAGCAGTTAGGGTCACGTCCTCAGCTAACCTCTCCTTTAAGTATTGTTTTTCAGCACACAAACAGTTAATGGAGCAATTAAGCACAAGTACCACTCCTGGAGGCCATTTGGCAAGAAACGGGGCAGAGCGGTGTTGAACCCAAGAGCTGTGACTGTGCTGATGGTACACAAGAGTTTAGAACATGTCCAGTTTTGCAGTTATAGGTCCGCCGAGACAGGCTCTCCGGATACTGCACTTTTGACACTTGAAAAGAGTTTGACTTTAAGCCTTTTTGCTTCCTTATTCACATGGCAACAGAGAATAGAATATATGTTACTATCCACGAGAGAATTTGTCTAGGGCAGGGTGCTACATAGTTGGTGTATACATTACATAAAAAACATAAATACAATAGTCTCAGTTCACATTACTGTTTATACTTTATAAGGTCCTTTACTTTTCCTTTAAAACCACATTTTTTTCAGATGTGAATTCAATTAATCAGGAAAAAAGTATACTGCACTCATTGTATTTTGTTTTTCTTTAATTCCAAGATATCACACATACAGTTCTTACAAACCAGCACCATTGGTTTAAGTAACAGTAACAGACAATGGAACGCTTTATTTTAACTTCCAGGAAACTGCACACCCAGAGACATTTATTTAGTTTCGCAGGTCTCATATTTTACATTTATAAAAAAAAAGAAAAAGAATGCTTCCCAGTTTACTTAACATGTGACTGTATCAATACAATGGATTGTTGGGTTACAGTGTTGTAGACCGTCTGCTGTAAACTTTAATGACCATCAGCTCTGATTATTCTCACATTTGTAACATAGTTAGTGTTAGAGCAATAATGGAATTAATTAAGAAAAGTATTTTTTGTTTAAGTATAAATAAGTATCAAATTAATGTAATTACAATCTGAATCTTTAGTATAAATTCCTAATTTTCTAATTATTAACTAAGTCTAATCCTTAAGTTAAATGTATAATTTATGTCATGCTTCAGTATGGAGGGGGAGAGGGCGGGGCCAGAGAAGTAGGCCAAACTTAATTGGTAAAAGGGGAACAGGTGAGACGGGTCGAGATGGAAGTCAGAGGGTGACCGACACGGTCTTTGACCGCGCACATCGCAGCATCTTTTTGATGAAAATAAAATAAATAAACGCACCACGTGAGTTTTTGTTCGTGAGGATTTTGTGTGAGCCAAGAAACGGACACCCAAAGGATGGCTACTAAGCAGTTTTTTAGCGAAGATTGACTAGAAGCCAATACAAAGTCAAAGACCCGGTAAAGTCAAAGACACGGGAACGCTGGAATCCGGAACAAAGACGCGCCGGGGCGTGGCACACGTTTGGAATTATGAATGAATCAGAGACGCCGCTGGATGAGCGCGAGGCTCGCGCCGTGTGAGTATCAATAGCGCAATTGTGGCTTTGGACATTTGAACAATCTGGCGCTTTCTGACCAAATGCGTGGATTGTAAATGAAACGGAAAATATTCTTGGAAAAAGTTGGAACAATCACTAAAGTTGTGCAAACGGATCTGGACAAATGAATGAAACGGAGGAACGTGGAAATGAAATGGAAAATGACCTCAAAAGGCTCAGTGCCAGTCGCAGAGGAAGGCTGGGCGCATGTACAAGACGAATGAATGAAATTAAAGCGCTTCTTTCTAATCCTCTCAATACAAACATTTTTGAACATTTTAAAGTGGCATTAAGGGAGTTTAAAGCATGTCATGAAGCAGTGCAAAGACTGTTACCTCCAGAAATACAAGAAAATGAAACAATTGATTGGTATGAGCCTAAAATGGAAATCTTTAATTCTTTTATGATGGAAGTTGACTCATGGATTATGAGTCCAGACCAACAAGTAGAACCAAAGGACAGTGCATCAAATGTGTCACAAGTGTCTGTTCGATCAAGAGGAAGCTCATTCTGGAAAATCACAGAGCTCCAGTGCCTCTAGAGAGCGCCTGAAACTAGCCTCTGAAAAGGCTGCTATGGAAGCTCGGATGGCTGTGCTAACTGAAAAACATGCAATGGAAGTTGAGAAGGCCAAAATCAACGCTAAACTTGAGACAATGGAGCTGGCAACTAATATCGCTGCATCTGATGCCATGTTAAAGGTTTTGGACAATTGGTGCTGAAAATGCAATGTCACACAAAGCACTGAGTGAGAGTGAAAACAAGCATGATCAATATATCACAAGCATCAAAGAAGACTGTGTCGATCGGCATTTCTGAGGGCTCATCTGTTAATTATCCTGACATTGCTACGATACCCAAAACTCCACTTCAACACGTTATAAATCAACTACCGGATGGAGGGAAATCTAGAAATCCCAAGTCCAACCCCACTCCACCTGTATTTGTGAGCCACACCTGGAAGAGAAAGTGACTCTGAAAGTGACTCGAGCACAGGTTCTGAAGCATTACTTTCCAAAGAGCTGCTCTGTTATTCAAAAACAAAATGACATCACCAGTCTCCTAATGTCACAGCAGCAACAGTCCTCACTCCCCTCCAGACAAATTCAAGTGTTTGATGGAAATCCTTTACATTTTCAAACATTCATAAGAGCATTTAAGTATGGCATTGAGAATAAAACAAATAATGATGATGACAGACTTATTTGGAACAAAATACAAGTGGCCAAGCAAAAGAGCTTGTTTTCAAATGGACATAACTCTGGGATATAAAGAAGCACAAACTCTTGAAAAGACATTGGAGATGAAATCAAAATAGCAAATGCATACATGGAAAGGCTCTTAACTGGAACAATATCAAACCAGAGGATGGAAATGCATTGCATGAATATGCACTTTATCTGAGAGGATGTTGTAACACAATGAAACAGTTGAAGGCAATTCAAGAATTGAATCTAACATCTAATCTCAAGCTGATTCTGTCAAAACTGCCATATAAACTCAAGTGGAGAACAGTGGCACATGAGCTCTTGGAGAAAAATAAAACCCTAGCAGGATTTTCTGACCTGGTGGCATTTATTGAAAAACAAGCTAGTATTTTACTAGACCCTCTCTTTGGTGAAATCCAAGATGTCTCCAGAAAAACCTATCAAAACCCCACTGTGGCAATAGACTCAAGACCTCAGCTGCGTCCACAGAGAAATAAGAGCAGCAGTTTTGTCATGACCATAAACAACTGTAAAACTGTGTGTTGTATTTGTGGAAAAGCAAATCATTCCCTGGATCAGTGTGAAAACCTTAAAGCACAGAAACATGATGTAAAAGTACAACTGCTTAAAAACAATGGAATTTGCTTTGGTTGCTTAAACAAGGGACATGTGATTAAATTATGTAAAAGAATGACTTGTGAATACTGTCAAGGCAGACATCCAAGTGTGCTACATATACATCGCTCAATGGACAGTTCAAATCTGCAACTGAAACAATCTGTCAGTGGCACATTATTTTCAATGGAAAAGAGAGTTGTGATACTGGGGCTGGAAGTGACTAAACTGTCGATAGTGCCTGTACAGCTAAAAGCGGCAAAAGGAGACAAGACAATCGTCACATACGCTTTCCTTGACCCTGGAAGTACAGCCACATTCTGCACAGAAAACATCATGAGACAACTTAATATCAACGGGAAAAAGACACAAGTTTTGTTGCAAACAATGGGACAAAGAAAGCCCGTTGACAGCTATGAAATAAGTGGTTTACAAGTTAGTGATGTAAATGGGAATAACTATCGACCTGGAAAAAACGTACACTCAGACAAATATTCCAGTGACGTGACGAAACGAAACATTCACGCAAACTGACATCGACAAATGGCCTTATCTAAAGGAAATACAACTCAAACAAATTGATGCGGACGTGGAACTCCTGATTGGAGTAGATGTGCCAAAGGCAATAATGGAACCATGGCAGATTATAAATAGTCATGGTAACGGCCCCTATGCTGTAAGAACTTTACTTGGCTGGGTGGTGAATGGGCCACTCAATTCTGCAGCTGTGGACCGACATGGTCGAACTGTGGCATCAGTGAACCGCATTTCAATTGAAAACTTGGAGGCAACAATATAGTCATGACTTTCCTGAAAAAGAATATGAAGAAATGCTCCAAATGTCAGTAGAGGACATGAAGTTCACGAATATGATGACACAAGACGCCACATTGAAAGATGATAACTGTTACTTACCATTGCCGCTCCGCAACAGAGACAGTTATGCCTAATAACTCTCATCTTGCTGAACAAAGAGTAACACCTCTAAAGAAAATTACTATCCCCAGATTGGAGCTCACAGCTGCCACTCTTGCTGTCCGTGTGGATCGCATGTTAAAAGCAGAGCTAAAAATGGACTTAAAAGAATCCGTTTACTGGACAGACAGTTAGTCTGTTTTGAAATACATTCAAAACCAGTCAAGAAGATTTCAAACTTTTGTTGCAAACCGTATTGCCGTTAGCCAGGCATTGTCTTTTGTGGACCAGTGGAGATGTGGATTCAAGGCAAAACCCTGCAGATGATACCTCACGTGGTTTGAGCATTGAGGCTTTCTTAAAATCCAAAAGATGGATAAAAGGACCAGCTTTCTTAGAACAAAATGAAAAACAATGGCCACCTATTCCGGAGGCAATGAAATATTCTGTTTCAAATGAGGACCCCGAGGTCAAAAAGGATGTCTTTGTGAACACTGTCAATGTTGCACAAATAAGTCCCACCAGCAAACTAATGGAGTATTTTTCGGATTGGCATAAACTCAAAAGAAGTGTTGCATGGATCCTGTAGTTTAAGGGACTGTTACTGAAAAGGACAAATAGGAAAATTTGAAAGAAAATGAGAATAAGTTGACAGTGAAAGATGTTGAATATGCTGAACAATGTATTATTGCATATGAACAAACACAACATTACAAACAGGAAATTGACCTTATTGAATGGACAAAATACAGCCCTAAGAACAGTTCAATCTACAAAATGGACCCCAGGCTGGACCATGAGGGACTGTTGAGAATTGGTGGCAGGATCAACAAACTGTCTATGCCCATAAAAATAAAAAAACCTATAATTTTGCCTAAAAGGTCCCACATCTCTAAACTGATCCTCAAAGCCATCCATGAACAAATTGGTCATACCGGTCGAAACCATATGTTGTCAAAATTACATCAAAAATACTGGATGTCCTCTGCTAATGCTGCCGCACGCAACATCATCAGAACCTGTTTATTGCCGGTGAATGCAGTCTGCGGCTGGAGAGCAGAAGATGGCAGATCTTCCAGAAGATCGAGTATTGCCTAACATGCCACCATTCAGCACAGTTGGTGTGGACTATTTGACCATTTGAAACAAAACGGGGTCGAGCTACTGTGAAAAGATGGGGTGTAATCTTCACTTGTTTAAACACTCGAGCAGTGCATTTGGAAGTAGCCAGCAGTCTGGACACGAGCTCATGTATAAATGCAGTCCGAAGATTCATATGTCGCAGAAGAACTGTATCAAGTATCAGATCAGACCAAGGCACAAACCTCGTTGGTGCAGATAAACTTAAAAGATCACTGGAAGAGTTAAATCACAACAAGATTAGTGAAACACTCCTAAACAAAGGCATAAACTGGATATTCCACCCTGCAGGAGGAGCCCACCATGGAGGTGTATGGGAGACTTATCCGAACTCTGAAAAGGATATTGTGCTCTATAATGAAGGAACAAGTCATGGATGATGAGGCCCTACAAACAATGATCTGCGAAGTGGAAGCAATAATGAATGACAGGCCCATCACAACAGTAACAGATGACAAAAATGATGTGGAACCATTAACACCAAACCATCTCCTGCTGCTTAAAACAAAGCCTGTTATGCCTCCAGGATTATTTGACAAAGATGACATATACTCTAGGAAAAGATGGCGACAAGTGCAGTACCTCGCTGACCTTTTTTGGAGAAGATGGGTCAGAGAATATCTCCCAATAATGCAGCAAAGAAACAAATGGAACAAAGTCAAAAGAAATTTACAACCAGGTGATGTTGTTATCGTGGATCACACGGCTCCCAGGAATTCATGGATACTAGGATGGGTCCTGCAAACAACGCCTGGAAGTAAAGGATTAGTGCGAAGTGCTCTTATTAAAACTAAGACTGGTATTCTGCAACGTCCTGTGACCAAACTATGTTTGGTATTGGAGAATGAAGATTAATGAACATTGAACCTGCCTCAGAACTAACTGACTGGTCCCAAACTTTCTTATTTAAAACAAAGGAAAACCTAAGTCTTAATTGAGTATTAGATTTAAATATGGGTATAAAATTATGCATTGTTATATTTGTAATTGCTAGGCCAGCAATTAGGGGCTGGAGATGTTAGAGCAATAATGGAATTAATTAAGTGTTTTTTTTTGTTTAAGTATAAATAAGTATCATGTAATTACAATCTGAATCTTTAGTATAAATTCCTAATTTTCTAATTATTAACTAAGTCTAATCCTTAAGTTAAATGTATAATTTATGTCATGCTTCAGTATGGAGGGGGAGAGGGCGGGGCCAGAGAAGTAGGCCAAACTTAATTGGTAAAAGGGGAACAGGTGAGACGGGTCGAGATGGAAGTCAGAGGGTGACCGACACGGTCTTTGACCGCGCACATCCCGCATATCGCAGCATCTTTTTGATGAATAAAATAAAAGAAATAAACGCACCACGGACTACGTGAGTTTTTGTTCGTGAGGATTTTGTGTGAGTCAAGAAACGGACACCCAAAGGATGGCTACTAAGCAGTTTTTTAGCGAAGATTGACTAGAAGCCAATACAGTTAGAATCTTTTATATTATAATATATAGTATTATTACTAGTTAACATGTAGCTCGTTCTTTGCATGGAAATGAGAGCCAAGTCAAACAACTTGACCCAACACAAGACAGAGCATAAATATGATCATGTGTTTCAATAGTGGTCATATAAAACACCCTGACAGTTTTATTATCAGAAGTAAAAATAATGTAATGTTTAGAATAGCTCTCATCTTTAATCACATATTTAGATTGTGAAAAGTCACACTCCGCTAATAAGAAATCACTTCTTGATAGCTTGTGGGAATACTGGCCTCTTATTATTGGTCAATCATATCTTTCAGCACATGAACTCTTATAAAGATTTTAAAAAGAACAATTTAATAGGTTGAGTTCTTTTCGAGACTTTCCATTATCCAGGCTCTCTACGACTAAAGTTTTTTTATCTCTTCAAATGGGGACTCTACCACAGACTTTGCCCACCCTCTATGACTAAGTTATGCCCTGTCATGTAGTCGGAGGCGTCACATGCCAAGTAGACCACCGCTGCTTGCAGGTCTGTCACTTGAGCCAGTCTACCAGCAGGGATATCTGACAGCCAGCGCTGCACCAGGGGCTTCAGGCTCTCCGAGTGGATGAGAGGGGTGTCCACGATGCCCCTGAAAGAAAATGACAGACGTGTACTAAAAGAGGGAGGGGAAAAAAACCACAGTCGCACACAATGGAATCACGGGGCATCACAATACAGAGTCAGAGTGGCAGCTTTTAGTGACAAAAATAAACCCGATTATTCTCAGATAAAAAGCGCATGGTGGCATCTTGTGTGTTTATTGTGGCGTAGACGCGGCTCAGAGTGCGGGGGTGGAAATAATAATAATTAGTCGATATTTGTGATATTTTTAACCATTTTCGATACAACTAACGAACCACTTACACATGGGTGTGGTTAAAGGCATGTTTTGTAAGTTCTGTTCTACTTGATGATCAATTAGAGTTGGCTTTGGTCACTTACTCCAAATAACTGATTGAAAACAGGTACTTTGACTTTGCAAAGTATGATTTACTTTTCAACACCATACTTTTACTTCTACTTCAATAATATGAGTAAAAGTTTTGGTCAGTCTTCCCACTGTGAGTAAGTAGTGAAGAATGTTTTATGTTGGGATCAATATTAAATGTGCCTTACACTTAAATTATATTAACTTATAAATCCTAGACGCGATTTTACTTACAAAAACTTTTACTCATTACTCCGTAGTTTCTCCAAATACTTTTACTTGAGTAAATATTTGGGTCACTACTTTTTACTTCCACTTGAGTAATAATATTTAAATGGCTCTTGGGTAAAAACTGTGGCTATTAACAGTTTAGCCGTTATGGTCATTAATGTACTTTTTCATAGGACATCAATGACCATAACGGCTAGCGCAGGGGTGTCCAAACTTTTTTCACCAAGGGCCACATTTTGAAACTTAAATCGGGGCAGAGGGCCACAAACAACTTGACAATGTCGAATTTGTTGAATGACAAAGTGAATTATTTGAAATTTTGCATTTGACGTAGTTGCAATGAGCCTCCACACCTTTAATTAGACCTAGAACATTAATATTAGGTTGGTATAACATCAAAATGCCTGAATTTTCCCAATTTCACAGTAAAACATACTACTTTTTGTTGTTTGGGCCAACATAGCAGGGAGCTGGAGGGCCAACAAAAATTGGTTTGAGGGCCGCATTTGGCCCCCGGGCCCTAGTTTAGACATGCCTGGGCTAGCGTGTCCGTGTCCCTCTGCGTCACTGAAAACGGTGCGGTTTCCACAGCTCAGTTCGAGTTTGGCCTGAGATGCGGGAGAGGAAGTAGAGACCAGACTAAAAGTGTAATACAATCCGAGTCTGTATTATTCAGGCCTTTACAAGAACAAAAGATGAACGATGCATGACCAGTACGTTTTTCACCTCAAGCGTTTTGCATATACATTTGTATCTACGTTTTATGTGCCCTTTAGTACAATCACACGGTTCCTAGTTGAACATTACAGATAGACAACTTTGTATAGGGTTAAATGGTGTGTTGTAACCTGCTACTGGGCTGTGGCACAAGGAGTAAGCTACAGTAGTTAACATCAGAAGGTGTCCATTTAAATCCGTTTGTCAACACACTCCACTTTGCATAATGTAACTCTTTACCCAGGTGACATGGCAGAGACTACAAGCAACAGGCTTTACCCCATTGTCCCATCAATCCGCTGCCTTTGATACAGAATTCCAACATCTGGGCACATTAGCACATCCAAAGGAGCATGCGACACCTTGGTTAACGTATTCCACCTCAATTATATTTCTCTTCAGCTGCCCGTTATCTGGAGGCTTTCCTGGCAATCAGAGCTAGTGTTTTCCCTCAACCAATTTTCCAGATAATGCAGCTTATCACCGCTAAAGCTAAAGTTGCCAATGGAACGTGGCTCCAGTCAACCTGGCGAGCGCTAATTGTGTCCCCTTTTTTTATGCATATTTACCGACTGTCACTTCAAAAAGGAAAATGGCTAGCCCGTTGAGACGCCGAGTTAACGATAGGAAAGAGAATTTGCAAATTAAAATGAGCAAATAAGCAGCAGATAAATAAAGGCGAGCGTGGTATGGACAGATTTGGGACTCAGGGATGCTCAGTTTAACGCATGGCTGTCTTTGCTTTTCTCTTTTTCAGCTGCACCGACAAATGGATACAAACAAGGCTCTTTTGTGGCACTTGGCGTGAGGTTGCTAATTTGATTCCCTAATTGAATAGAACAATAAGCGCGGGTGTTTGCTTGATTCATCCCTCAAGACGTCATCTAATTAAGCACGGATGCATTGTTTGAAGACTTAAATTAGCATGTTGTTCTCAAATGGGGCTCTCCATTTGAAAGCACGCTAATCACCGATTCTTTTTCCCAGCTCAATTGTAGTGCTAGGAATTTTAAACAAGTTCATATCATAAAATCACTTTTATTCTAAAAGGACTGGTACAATCTCCAGACGAGCTGGATCAATGCAAGAGAAAATACAAATCCTTTATTATTATTATCTATACTGAGCAATTAATATAGAACTAGACCTGTGTGTTTTTTTTTAATTCAGATTTTAAGTGATTTTATGATATAATCTCAAGTATTGTTGCCATGATTCTAAAATTGCGAACTTGCTCTTAATACTAAGGAATAGACTACTCCAACATAAAATAATAGTACTTCTTTCTGTTACATGTGGACAAAGCTCAAGGTCGTTCTCAAACTGTTCAGGAAAAGTCAGATATTTTCCTGTTTATTTGATTTGTTTTCTAGTATTGATACTTGTTCAAATGAGTATCCACTTTCTATACTTTTTAGTATTGATTAGTATATGATATTTGATACTTTTCACCCAAGTCTCAAGTCAATCTCAATGAGGTTCTGATTGTCAAAAAATGTCAAGAAATCTGAAGACTTACGGCGAAATACAGTTAACACTGACTCCTCGGCCCATCCACTCAGCGCCTAGGGTTTGGGTGAGTTTCACCACTCCTGCCTTAGATGTGTTGTATGACAGCTGCTTCTGTGGATGAGGCACTGAAAGAAACAAGGGAAAAAAATTAAAAAACTCAAAACATAACACATTATTGAGCATTGTTGCACTTTGAATACATACACATAAGCAGTTTTCAGTGGTGGACACATAAAAGCTCTTCCATTAGCTGCGGGGGGACAGGAGCCATGTAAAATTAATAGCTCATAATGTTCAGTTATGCTCTGTCCTTAGCAACAAAGGCGGGACCCATTTGTTTGCTTTGACCATCACAGATGCTGCACACTGCGTGGGACGCCGGGACAGGGGCTCGTTTTCCGCTGGTTGATTAATTATCATAAGGAGGGCTCCAAGTTACATACAACTTTAGTAGTTAACCTCATCACCTGCCGATCTGACTGCCAAATGGCTTCAGTGTGAGACCACGAATGATAAATACAGGCCAGCTACAGAAAGGCGTGGGACGGTCCAGGGGAGAGAACAGGCTTTGAAGATAAATCTAGCTCGCTCAATTAAGCTTGAGTTTTAAAAGGGTTAGGCATGCAGAATTTCCATTTCAAATTTCATAAACACGACAGATAAAGTTCCCCAGATACTATGTTGAAATAAAATATAGCTTTTACTGGTGACAATTGTAATGTTGATTTAAATGTACAACTGTGAATACAAATTTGCCTGCAGGGACAATAAAGTAACTAACTAACATACACAAAATATGTTATGTTGTACTGGTATTTTTTAATTCCCCCCCCCCCCCCCCCCCCTAAAACATGGCCAAATAGTTGAGTTGTGTTTTTTGGTCCAGTTCGAAAGCAGAATGAGCCTCATTTTGATAGCAAGTTCCTACCACTAACTCTGGAAATAATCCGATAATAGTTCTCTTTGATCTGAGTTCTACCTAAACCCCAGTACCTGCAGACAATCATTTTTATTAATAAACCTTCTTGTAAAACCCATAAAAAAACGGTGGTCTTTTTCAAAGGTGACAGGAGGTTCTGAGCTGAACTTAAGGCATGGCCTGTCCATGAACTGAGGAGGAGAAAAACTTAAGTATGAAAGTATGTGTCCTCTATCTGCAGGCTTGGCAACACAGGTTCAGTTGGGATTGTTGTATGCATACTGCAAACTTTCTGCACCGGCCAAATAAGCAGCTAACATTGAAATATTGTGTATAGTTAACTACTATGGCTTGACTGTCAAGACATAGACATGTTCTGTTTTTAGATGGTACACGCCTCTAGAACTGTTTATACCATGTGCCCAAAATACATTCAAGGCACCAACAAAGCTGTATGATAATTCATTCTGGGCTAAAAGGAGAAAAATCCAGAAGTAACACAATACAATCAAGTTTAAATCAGCTCTAACCAGGACTTAGGTTGACAATCTGTAAGTCGACTCCTTCTGTTCATGAACCAGCTGCACCCGACCCACAGTTTGAGAAGCACCAGTCAAGTAAGATGTATAAATGTGCTGATCGTCTCGTCTGTGTGAGCAGATAGAGCAGATAGTGCAGACAGGTATAACAGGTATAAGGCTAGACTGGGCTGGATAAGAGAGGCTAGGACCTCAGAGGAGCAAGTGGGGAGGAGCGCAGCACGGGGCTTACATGCAGACTGAAGGTGAAATCCCACTTATCAGGACAGGAAACACAGCAGCTCCAAACGGCTAACAGCGCTAATCCCCGCTCAAGACCTGATGATACGGCCCCAAAATACCATTCAGAAAACTCCTTCATCCTTTAAATAAACCTGCATTGATGTTTTTTGCCGCCTTAAAAGAGCTGTAATCCCCAGAGAAGTGGGAAAGGAAGCATTCTCCAAAGCGCTCTTTATGGTTCATCCTGCTACTTATTGGTCGTTTCAAGAGGTAGGAAACATGCACTTTACCAGGCACGCCTTTTACATCGAGTTCAGTTCAGATAAGGAATCAAATGAGGTACCCTTTCCCCAGAATGTCTGTTAGAGAATGTTTATATGCCACTGTGCTGGGGAAGTGTTAAGATGAGGAGTCACCAGCACCCTCATAAGTTTAGCCACTAAATAATTTTTGTCTCTGTTACTTGTGTAGTATAAATGGGGCTAATCTGGCATACAGCTTTTAAATGATTAACAAAAAAAAAACACATTTCCATTGGACTTTATTACCATGAAACAAAGTTAGTTTGTATTGACAGAAGATGAATTGAAGGATCAAAGCACTGTGGTACATTGCCCTGAAGTGCATTCATCTTTATATTAGAGAACAGCAAACTCAAACCGTTTTTGGAGAAAAGACAATCTAAATGAAAAAAATAGGTAAATCATTTCAAAAGAGTAAAACATGTATAGAGTGGTTTAAATAAGTAAAATATGCTATTTGCCAATTAACCCTCAGGTTTCCCTAAAAAATTTTAAAAAAAAAAAATAAAAAAATACTTGAGACCCTAAGGACATAAATGGCTACTCACAAAAACAGCTATAACACAATAGATTAATCTTTTTTCAGTAAAATCCCAAAGCTATCCCTGCCCTAATCCTAAAAGTTCAGTAAAAAGTGCCTTTATTTTTAAGAACTTTATAAACATTTTTGTTAGTTTCAATTGATATAAAAACAAGAAATGGGCCTGGGGACACAATGTGGTATCATTAGCATTAACAGACCCAAAATAGTAGGCCAACTAAGTTTGAAAAACTGGCAAAATTGACAAAAATGTCCATAGGGAAGCCTCAGGGTTAATAACAAGAATCCTCATGGTGGGTGAAGACATCTTCTAATCATGGTCCGTTTTCATAAACCTGACATTAATCTAAGAATAGTGGTCTTGTTTAAGGTTAAAGTGTATTGTCCCCATAGGGAAATTCATCCTCTGCATTTAACCCATCCTTCAATGTCGTTTGCTTGTTGCAAAATATGTTTATGTAGAAAGGGTTTTAGGTGTAATATAAATATTGATTAACATTTTTGCAGTTGGCATTATTATTGCAATTGACAAGGTGTGGCACTAAAACTATCCTATATAAGTAGAAAATGTGGCAAATTCTGAGGCAAAAATAAATAAAACAAACTGTAAAACTGTAACTGCTTTCTTCAGCTCTATTCACAATTCAATAATCCTGCAATATCTTCCCAACTTTTCCAACAAGTCTGTGTCTGCCAAGCACTGTACTAGTAATGCGTGCAGCTTCTACAAATATCCTCTCCAGCAGATGGACAAAAAGCTGTCATTGTGCATTTTAATTGGACTTTTACAGCTGCGTTTTGGGGCTTCCACTTGGCCAGAACAGCTCCCATCTGATTACACATTATGACAATATTATAACAGATGTCCCGACCAATAAAGTATATTCCTGAAGGACTCCGTGTAATGTGTATAATTGATCATTTTCTTTTATGCAGTCTCTATTTACCAGCATGCTCCTGGTTTACAGATTGCCCCCGCAGCCTGGACAGAGGCCCATATGGCACATTACTGGCCGTTTGACTACTATACTGCTGATGAAGTGATGTCGTTCTCTCGAGGAGGAACCCCTTTTTGGGTGAGGTGGGAGGGGGTTGAGAGGGTGAGCTCCAAACTCTTCCGCTGCTCAAACCAGGCCTTGGGCTCGGTGCACAGGAACACTCCCTTCCCACACTCACATCCTCCAAACAGCTCCATAGACGGGGCATGTTTATTATGATGCAAAAGTGCCGTCCTCAGATGCAATCACAACACTTTGTATTTCCTGCCATGTTGTCTTGTGCTTCAGAGGGGCTAAAAGTTATGGAAGAGAAAAGCTGCCTAATCCTTTTAAAAAAAAAGGAGGATCTTGTGTTTTCTTGCTTAAAACAAAGCTTGATCCAGAAGGATGCCAGGAGTTTTATTTTTTTGGATTGTATATTTTTACCATACAGCAATAAGTTGTCAAAATACTATTTGGGGAATAAAATCAGTGCTGAATATACAAACACCCAGTTTGTATTTGACTGTTCAGTTCCCTCTCTAACCTATTTGTATTACTTGAGAAGGAATTCAAAGATAAAGAAATATATTTAAAAGAAATATCCAAGTAGTTCTATTGCCGTTTTAAAAGTTGCCTTGTTGCACATACAAGATGTTACATATTAAAACCACATCATTTCTCCCTGAATGAACAAAAAACACTACTCAACGGGAAAGCTAAGAAATGTTTCATAATATTATTGAAACAGTCACATACTACAAAATATTTTCCCTGTTAAAAATATAAATTTTCACTATTGCTTTTTGCTACTGACCGCTTTCATTGTTGTATAATTTTGTGTCTATCACTACCATTTTATGTTCAATTATGATAAAATGTTAGCGTCATATTGTACAAGTACTTACACGAGCACTTATTATTGGCATGATAAATAATTTAGGAGGACGTGTCAGAAGCTGTGGGACCAGCACCATGACTCACCTATCAGACTGGCCATGGAGGCAGTGTTGATGATTTTGCCGTATCCTTGCTTCAGCATCACTCGACCGGCCGCCTGAGGGAGGATTCAGGGAGAAAAGACACGTTACACACCAGCCGAGGGCTCTGAATGAGGAAGTTCAGTCCCAAACATAAATACTAAGTAGGGCGCCATCCACATATTATTGAATATAAAAAGCTTTTTGATAAATACAGTTTATTATTAGTAAAAAAAACAACAAAACTGTTAGGTCACGTAGCATTTTGGGGAACAACTTCCAGATCCACAAAAATATTTAGTGAATTAATGAATTCTATAAAATCAAATGTAATTGTTTATTATTATACAAAAAAATCAGCTTAACGTTTTACAGTTCATACATTTAAATGTTAAATGCTGGTGTTTAAGAAATATAAGTAATTGTGACAGTTAATGCAGAAATCTGGTATGAAGGTTATATTGATTCGGGTTTTTTTTTTATGTCACCTCTTAAGTCAATAATTGTGTAGTTGATATTTTATGAGCTGTGAAAACATTAGATTATAAAAAACTAAAACAGTTTAAAAAGATTCACATTTCCCAGTTTAATAACACACCTGACAGCAAATAAAGGTCCCTCTGAGGTTGATGCTGAAAGTCTTGTCCCACTCCTCTAAAGTTGTGTCCTCGCTGGCTGAGTTCATGTTGATGCCCGCGTTGTTACAGGCAATGTGCACTGCTCCCCATTTTGACATGATACTGTCTATCATCATCTGGACATCTTCAGATTTACTAATGTCCGCTGTGATGGCCATGCTGTTGATCCCTGTAGAAAAGAATGCTTGTGTTGGCATTTATTAGTTTAGGCTTTACTCACAAAGTAAAACTCAGAGGTACAGTCCCAAAGTAAGAACAAGAACCAGAACAAGAAAGTTGTTATTTTAACCTTTACAATGCTGCCATCTGCTGGTCAACATAATCACCACAATTCAATGCACTTGGCAATCCAGGGTAATCAAATCGTTAGTTCTGTTCCACCAACCATTAAAATGTTATCACCACTATATTCTAATTGTTATCAGTATAATGCATATTAGATTTGAACATGTTTACTTCATATCTGGGAACACAGAATAGTGTTAAAAAATCCTACCTTTAAGATTCAGTTCCTTGACCACAGTGTCAGCTTTGTTTGCGTCTATATCAACTACAGCCACATTAGCCCCAGCCTCCCCCAGAGCGTGGGCAAAGGCTCGGCCAATGCCTTGTCCCCCTCCGGTCACATAGGCCACCTTCCCATCCAGATGCATACGCTCCAGAATAGAACGTCCCCTCACTCCACGGAACACCTCATCATCAGTGATATTAGCCTGGGGAAATACAATTTGTACGTCAGGTTTCTATGGGAACCCCTCCATAGTAACTTTTCCACCTGAAGTGTGTGAGAACTTTATGGCAATGCAATAGGAGGGGGTGCTAACGCATCCCAATTTTCCATTTATTACACCAAATGCTGAATCCATGGCCCTATTGTGCCTTCTCCCCTTTACTTTACAAATAAAGGGAAATGTTTGCAGCTGCGCCGCACAAAGACCGCAATTTTTAAAAGAAAAGTTTGGATAACTTTTGCTGGCCCACTTCTGAAGATGAGTCTCACCAAATTTCAGCTTAATCTGGCTAACGGCCTAGGGGGAAGTATGTTCAAATTTCAGAGATTTTTGGTGATTTTCCATAACATGGAAGGTTTCTGATATCATAGACGTCAAAATGTAATTTTTGTAACATTTTGAAAAACAAAATATTTTGTTCCCCATATAAAATTGTATTTAACTCGGTAGGGGGCGCTACCACCCCAAATGAATTTGTTTCACTTCAAGAAGGGTTTCAAATTCGACACAAACATTTTTCATGACTATTAGTCAATGTTCACTGTGTGAAAAATAGGGGGGAATTTGGTCCTGGAAATAAATAATTTAAAAATATAAGAATATAAAAATATATAAAAATATATAAATATATCATAAACTATACATTTTCAGAGAGTGCAAGTGCTTTCCTACGTTATGGTGAGAGTGCCTGGTCACTGACGGGCACTTTTGGGAGAATTCTCACATTCCATCCTACCTGACATACAAAGACAAAATATTTTCTTGTACCTTAGTCCTAAAGCATTCAGCAGCAGCAGAAACTCGCCGGATGACAGTGATCCCATCTCGCAATGGCAGAATCACCTAAAGAAAAAGAAAAGAAAAAAAAGAAAAGAAAAAAAGTAGTAGTATCTATCTATCTATCTATCTATCTATCCACACACGATATAAAAAAATATGCGCATACCTGTTCCACACGAGGATCTTGGACAACAAAATCATTGAAATCCCGCAATGCCAGGCCATTCTCATCAGTGACATTATTCAGATAAACTTTGGCTTTGAAGAGGGAGTTGTCCACACATATGACACCTCGTAATCTCAGCAGATTATTGTCCAGGATAAACTTGTAGTAGTTGATGTAATTAGGTTTATCTGCATCAATGAAGACCATGTCAAACTGTTCTCCTGCTTCTGCCAAATCCTGAAAGGATTAACAAAGAAAAATAGCATTATCTACTACTATTTCAGATTTATCCCTTGATACATTTCATATAAATGTGTAAACCCCTGATCTTGGGTTTGGAACCATAGCCATTGTATTCAACCGAAGACAATTTTACCTTGCTGTTCTGTAATTAGAAGATTACCTTAAGGGCCCCTAAGGCAGATCCAATTTTAACAATTATCTTCTTTCCATGCGGGGACATGTCAAAAATAGGTTGTGCAAATTCCTTTAGATATGCCTCCAACTCCAAAGCAACCAAACAGCCATCATCAGGAAGTGCTTCAGCCATAGAGAGGGCTCCATAGCCTGTGAACATTCCAATCTCCAGGATTCGCTTGGCCTGACTCATGTGCACCAGCGTTTTAAGAGTTTGACCTGACATAAAAAAAAACAACCATAATAATACAAGTAGCACAGACTATTCAAGTCACAGTAGACCTAGTCTGGAAACAGACCCAAAAGCATTTCTAATCTTTCTAAAGCCTTTTTATAACACTGTATTTCACACTAACAGTTTTGTTTTAGTGTAGATGGTGATTTACCTTCCACATGTCCAGTGATGCACTCCTTAGGAAGCCGGAACATAGTCTTGCCCTCCTTGTACACACCGTCCCAGTCATGAGTTACAGTTTTTCTGTGAGCAAAATGAATAAAAAAACAATTACAACATTCTTTTCATCGCCTTGTGTTTGAAGTTGTCATACTTGTAAAGCGCGGCCAAGGGTTCGCTTTCCGGTGACGCAATTTTCTCCAGGTAGTCGTCCAGGCCACTGGCAATGTCCAGAGCTCGCTGTAGGTGATCCATCAGCTCTGTGGGGACACTGCCGCTTGCTGTGGCTATGTCTTTAGCTTTTGTTAGAAGATCCACAAGAACCTCCACAGGGGTATCTGGAACTTTAAACACAGAAGAGAATATACAGGTCTCATACAGGACTTTGGTAAAGTAGCCAAACCATGGTACTCAAGTAGTCTAGTACCAGAGGCACTGCTAGGATCTGGTGTTTGTCAAATTTGTCCATATTCAAATTTAGTCCAGATGTGATGTTTTTCCATTGTGCGTATGTCAGTTACTATAATGTCAGTCCAGTCCTTAATCGCCGGAGCAGTTTGTGTCATACATTTTTTTGTGATTGGCTTTGTGATGGGCAGCTACTTATACCTATAAAAGTCCTGTTTCTCCAAGCCAAGGGACATATCAAAGCTTTTCATTTGATTTACTTTTAAAAACTGGTAAATAAATGTATATGCTTTTTGTTAACCAAATCTTAAAAAGGCGTAATGGACGTTTTTTCGGCGATTTGAGAACGCAGGCGGAAGTGCGCATGCGCACTCCCCCGTGCGGACTGATACGACACACACGTGCGTTTGTTCATTAGCGCGACGGATCGCATCGCATCTCTCGTCTCCCGTAGATTTCTCTGTCTTAATTTAGTCCCGTACACTGAGGGAACTACATTATGATAGATCAATGCGCTTAGACACGCAGAAACGTGCTGCTCTCATGGGACGAGCCGCACGCGGCTGCAGGTGAGCGGTAGGTGCGTTTTTATGATTGATACATGGCAGGACTAATCGGCAGTCCACGCCACGAGGAAATGAGACTCAGATTTGGGCCAAAAAAATCGTCCATTCAACCTTTAAATCTCAGGTTGGTGCGTTTGTCAAAATTTTGGTCATGAGGTCTTAAGATTTTAACATTTTTATTTCATCTATTTGTTTTGATCGTCGTAAGCACAGATTTTACCCAGTAATTCTCTACTTCATCCAAATGACTCAGCCGTTTGTTGTCTGCCAGCAGGGCAGCATAGGGACGTCCAGTACCACATTACACTCAATATTTTTCCATTGTGTCTCGTACTCCGGGTCATACAGCAGTGCTTTTATTTGAGCTGAAATAAAGTAATTTTTCAGGCAAGGTAGGGCCCAACCACATTTTTATTTTGGTAGTTGTAGGGTCTTGAATTGGAGATGAGGTTTTTATTATTCTTATTATTTTATTACATAGTATTTATATAGCACTTTTCCACTTTCAAGGCTCTCAAAGTGCTTTAGGGATCATCTCAAAATAGGTTGAAGCTGAAAAGACAGGTCCGCTGCTCTGTCATGTGGGACATGAGCATACGGCGTATGGCTGGGACATGTACGCTATGTATGGCTGGGACTCCGAGTGTTAAGGTCTGACCGCCTGCTCCAACACAAGGCCACGTCAGTCCAGCAGCTGCAGTTCTCTTCTCTCAGGGGCAGGCCCAATACATTCGGGCTTAAGGCCGGTAAATTGGCCTGACAACGCCAATATCCAGTACTACAGTTAAAGAACAAACAAACATTTAAAAATGTATTTTGTATTGCTTGAGACTAAATGTGTCACAATATCACATGTTATTAACTTTTGATTTTACAATTGTTGGCACTTTGACCAAACAACAGTGCAATCCTTAATTTTCTCTCTTCTAGTGTAGCTTTAAAGGAATAATAGCGAGCAATCTGAGTCTTATTTCCTCGTGCGTGGACAGCTGAGTTTCCCTAGCTGCGCATGCACAGTTGCTATGCTGGTGTGTGTTTAGCAAATTCCTTCAGTGTACAGTACAAAAATGACAACAGAGAAAGACTGTCTTCGAACTCAGAAGAGATGGAAATGCAATGCGATCCGTCGCGGCTAATAAACACGTGTAGCTGTGAGGATGTTGCGTGCTCACGTGCAAGGTTTGATTGTGGGCGGCCTCTTGGAAAGAACAGGAGGGTGGGGGGGAGTGAGGTGAGTGCGCATTTCTAAAAAAAAGGGACTCAGTCACTTGAGTTCTCAAATCAGCAAAAAATCCTCTATGATCCCGCTAAGGAAATCAAACTTCCCAAATTAAAAAAGGCATGTTATGGTCTCAGCCAGATTAAAAATGTTTTTTTTAAACAGTCCCTGTAGTGAAATTACTCATGGTTGTAGCCTACAATTCTCACAAATGCTGGTTAATCTGTTGTACTAAAACACTAGGTGTAAAATCGAATTTGACTAAAATGTAATTAATATATTCAAATACAACAGGCCAAAGACAACAGGCCCTTATGCTTTGGGACGTTGGACTTATTATTTATTTATTCCATTTTGCCAGCTTATAAAAGGGAACTCTAAAGTTGCTTGATATGTTGTACATAAAAAGCTACAAAGCTATAACCCTGTCAATCAGTAAATTTACATTCAGCTTTTAAAAGAGAATTGTCAAAACCCAACAAATGCAGCTGATCTCTAAAGAAACCAGCTTTACTCATACCTATATTTAACCCAAAAAAATGTAAGCGGGATTTAAAATCTGAAATTCCTCTGTGCAGAGCTTGTTTCTACTTATGATTAGAGTAAAACAGACATGATAATCCAAAACTACAGAGTCTCAGCTTCACAAAGGCACAGAGAGTTCAGGAACAGCTTCAGTTTTATTCAGGTGTTTTTTTGAAAAAGAAGCCTCAAGCAAAAGGGGTCAGTGTCATTATTTAACGCACCTGAAATGCACATTCCATAATCCTATGTGCAGTTTTTTTAAATTATTGCACATTCCCTAAGACTGTGTGAGGTTTTAATTGCAGGAAGGTAAAGGTGAGTCAGAGCCAAGAACCAATTACACGTAGAGGCTGGAGGTACATTTTGGCTACACTAAACTTGAACATGATTGTGATTATGTTATGTTTGTTACCACCTATAAAAGGTGTACTTTGTAATTGTAAAGGTAGGTAAGGACAGAACGACCTTGTCTTAGGGTGAGAGAGGTGGAAGTTCATTCACGTGCACAGTGGATAAACACCCTCTCTCACCCCAAGACAAGCTCGTTCTGTCCCTACCTACCTTTACATGTCATGGCCTAACACAACATCAGAATGACATGACATGACCCATTTTCTGCCATTACACTACAAAGGGCTTTAGGCTAAAGAACACAAGATCTGCATTCAGCTTTGCCTAGTAAAACTTTATTCTGATCACGCATCCAAGAAAATAACTTACTTAATAACTTAACCCAAGTTAACCTAAGTATATTCACCAGGAATAGTTTTTGAAGATACTTGATGGTGCATGAGTCATGTTTCAATCCAGCTCTAGGCAAAACAGTATTCAAAGTATTTTCACTTCAAACCATGGAAGGCAGTGCAACAGAGATAAAGCAAGTGGAAAGTTTTGTATGCTCTCCTATATAGTGTCAGGACTTGTCAAGCCTGTCAAGACATGACACATTCTACTCCTGAGGTGTTGAAGAGAATTCCCCCTACGGCATGTTCTCAATCATACATACTATGCATTGTGGATGTGAGTGCATACACTTCTTAAACACTATAGCCATCATTTAATCACTCAATGCAGTGTGCACTTTCTGCACTATATGTACCGGTAAATTCAACTGTTAATCTTGTGTACATAGTAAGCCTATTTTAATTTTTCATCTTATAGCCTTTTTTAATTTGGATCCTATAGCAGATTTTAATTGTTTTCTTTTTGACTTATACAAGTTGTTTGATCATTGTTCATTGTTTTATGTTGCACCGAATCACCAAGACAAGTTCCTATGTTTGTGAATTCTGTTCATTGACAATGGCAATAAACCTTTTCTGATTCTGATACACAGCATCTGCAACTCATTAGAGATTATTTGCACTGATAAAAAAATAAAAATTGCTGAGAATGAAAAAGAGGGAAATTGTGTCAGTAAATTATATTGTAAACAATTATGAATCCTTTTTATTGTCTTTGACGTTGACACATATATTTCCTACATGATCCACATAATTTTGTCTCTTTATTTTTGTCTTTGCAACATGTGGAATTCTGTGGTTGTATTTGGTAACATTGAAGCGGTCCTAAACCTCCTTTTCTCCTGGGAGATGATGTATTTGTGTCCCCATAGTCTGTCACTGTCCCCGTAACTTGAGAACTCGGGGTCCAACGCTTCTGTTCACGTTTGTCTTACTCTGGCGAGCTTCCAAAATCACATGAATGGAGCGAGATTGCACCTTTAAACAACAACACGTCTGCACACGAGAGCAAAAGTGCAGATCAATACAGTCAATGGGACTAAAATGGAACATGTTGAGATTAGCTCGGGTCAAAGTTATGAGTTAGAAACAGTCACGCATAAAGGAAGGACGTCCTCCTCATCAACATCTTGCAGAACAAACAAACACGTTTAGTGCGCTCCTAAATTCCGTCATTTTCAAACAAAACGTTGAAGCTCAGAGAGAACAGAAGGCTACATAATGTTACAGTTGCACTTTAAACTGCACGGCCAGTAGCATTCCTCCTCCCGTTAGCGCGGACATGCCCTGTGATAAACTCTGAAGCTTCTTAATACTGTAAAACCACCGCGGTCTATTGTATCTTACCTTTTCCGTCTGGCATGGTGCGCGCTGTGGGCGGGACGCACTCTAGGGTTTGTATTCTGGGTGACGGTTTGACGTGTAGAGCCGTGCGTTATATCACGCTTGAAAAAAAAAAAAAAAAAAGTATTGGATAACTTTTTGTGCGTGACATAATCTTACCTCCCCCAAAAAGGCCATTAACCAACCACATGGCGAACGTGCGGGCTTTGCACACGTCACGCGAGCTTTTGTAACTCCGGAGGTGGGAGTGTCATCAATGTCCCTTATGAAAGGTTATTTCATCTTGTCTCTTGTGGAGGTCATGGTTTAACTAAGAAAAATGTACTTACAATGTATTGGGTTCTGATATAACGTAGAATATCATGAGCAATATTGCCATTATCGCATGCCTTGTGTGACATTGTTGTATCGTGAGCCATAATGTGTATTGCATCGAATTGTGAGGTACCATGCGAGAAATAATGCCTCAAAGAATTGCCCGCCATACATATTTTTTTATTTCAATTTGTTGTTGGAAAAATGAGCTTACACAGTTAAAACCTCAAAATATGCTCAGGTGGGTTTTGGGGGGTTTAGACACATTTATATTGTGATGGTTATGCAACTTAGAGCTTGAGTGCCCTAGATTTTAGAAATGGTTTCTCATCATCCTCATTCATTTTTCAACACTTTCAACAACCCCTTCCATTTTTCCAGCAGCCAGGGACTTTCATTCACCTAAGACATGTTTCTCTCGGTGTCTGAGTGGGTTTTCTCCAGGCGTTCCGGTTTCCCCCATCAACTCAAAAACATGCACAATAGGTCAAATCCACCAGCGAAGGTAGTCCTGACCGAGCCTACCACAACGATCTGGAGATGGGACCCTGGGACCCTGGGAGTGGACCCTGATGGGACCCGCTGTACTGTGGGGCCCACTGCTCCTGAGGAGATGCCCCAGCGGCTTTGAAGTATGGGTCAAATGCAGAGGACAAATATCCCTACGGGGACAAAAAAAGTCTACCATAACCTTGTTGAATAATGAATAGTTTGTAACAAAGAATTTGACCTTGAGGTGATGCAGAGATTGGTTCAGAAATACTGCAATAGTCCCTCTTTAAAACAAAGGAGCCAAACAAATTTTGTGAAACTGTTTATCTGTTATATTTAGTGTGTTGTCTAAGTTCTTAGAGGGTTCTTTCTGAATAAAAATTGCCCTGACGAGACGAGACAAAGCCATGGGCATGTTTAACAAAAAACCCCTTCAATTCAGTTTGTTTGTATTTAAGTAATATGTAAGTTTCACATATTTATGTGCAATAGTGCATTTGGGTCAAAAGGAAGGATGAGTGCAAACTTATGTACTTCTATACAACAGTATTGATTACCTAACAGCTCCTGAAATTGTGAAAGTAATATACATGTGCAGAAGGTGTGAAACTCCTCCCCATCCTTAGGCCAGCCCCCCCCAAATGTACTCTATTTAAAGAGCAGTGCGGATAGAATATTACAGAACGTAACCTCAGTCTTTAAGTGATTTCTGATTCAACAGTGCAGTCCCAAATCTACCAACATTGTTGGTAAGATGGGAAAGGTTCATCTGCTCAACAGTGCCAAAGAGAAAACCACTGAGTATAACCTTGTAAAGGTCAAAAGTACATGGACTTGCAAAGAGAAACACAGCCACGCAGGATCAACAGCATGTATTTCTGCTGCCAAGATGTAAGTAAAATTTTAATAGTGTGTTGATTATAGTTTAAGTGCTCAGTGTTTTGTCTGAGCTTTGCTGGTGTGACTGAAAATTCTTGCCAAACCAGTTCTAGGCTTTCTCCAGTTTCGGTCTTATCTCATATTCCTACTCTCATTTTCTTTTCTAAGGGTACTTCGGCCTTAGGCTTTATTAAACAGGACAGTTGAGCATGAAATGGGGATGAGAGAGAAGGGAGGACAGTAAACTGGATTGTATGCGACTTGAAAAAGCAGAACATACACTGTCTCATTTTAAGCAGTTTACAAACAATATTTGAGGTAAAGTTAGCACTTATTACTTAAGATAAGATAAGATAACTTGTATTTGTCCCACAATGGGGAAATTCCAATGTTGCAACACAGATTAGGTACAGAAACAGATTAGGCACAGAAGTATAACAATAAAGAAACAGATAACTTGTGTAAAAAAAATAAAAACTGAAATAAAAAATTCCAGGAAAAGCAACAACATCATATAGAGACAAGTAGGTGGTGGACCTTCCACCTGAAAGATAGATGATGATAGTAAACCAGTCTTCAATCACATTCTATTTTTATAGGCAATCCCCTCAGGACAAACCATCTCCTTTTACTCTGTGTGTTTGTGTTTCTTTGACAGTTATGAAAGCCTCACCGAGAGGGGCACCAGTTGGACTGTGGTCACTCCCATCATCTTCAGCTACAATGTAACAGAGACCCATGGCCTCCTAGACCCCCGCAACAGCACCCTTTTAACCGGCCACACCCACGAGCCACAACAAGCCGACACGTTGACAATTCCCACCAAGACAACCAAGCGTTTTGTTGTGGTCGACCAAGAAGTTTACCGCATCTATGGCACACAAATCACTGAGTATTTTGAGGCTAACAATGTGACTTATAAGATTCTAACTCTGCCCACCACAGAAGAGAACAAGTCTATGGAGATGGTACTGAGGATCCTTGAAGAACTAAACAGCTTCTCAATAGACAGGAGGACAGAGCCGGTCATTGCGATAGGAGGAGGAGTGTGCTTGGATATTGTGGGCATGGCTGCCTCCCTGTACCGCAGACGCACACCTTACATCAGAGTTCCCACTACGCTCCTCTCCTACATCGATGCTAGTGTGGGGGCCAAGACTGGTGTTAATTTTGCTAACTGCAAGAACAAGCTTGGTGCCTACATTCCACCAGTTGCAACCTATCTAGACCTGTCCTTTGTGAAGACAGTCTCCCGCAGGCATATCTCCAACGGAATGGCTGAAATGTTAAAGGTTATTTCTTATCTTTGGGTCAAAGTGGATCATGTGCAATGCTTCTTCACTCATCTATTTTAAGTATTTTACAGTTACTAAAGTTTATGACTTAGCTACTGCAACATGTGGCAATGATAGAAAATAAAGGCCACTAGCAGGTTCTTGAATGGCTACACCATACAGCTCACACTGTATAAATAAATAAGATTGATTTCTCTAAACTGGTGTGTATTTTATTCTTTGCAGATGGCTTTGATGAAGCACAAGGAGCTGTTTGAAATACTGGAAAAACATGGGCAACATCTCCTGGATTCAAAGTTTCAGTCAGATGTGTTCGATTCGAGCAGTCAGAGTGCATCCCACTCGACCCGCCTCGCCATCGTCACCATGCTGGAGGAGCTGGCCCCCAACCTTTGGGAGGATGACCTCAACAGACTGGTGGACTTTGGGCACCTTATCAGCCCATCGCTCGAAATGGTAATCTATCCTCTGTATCCTCTGCACACAAAATAGCTGGCAATTGATGGATAGTATCAGATGCACCTTAAATAAATGGACACGTATGCACAGCAGTTCAAAGAGTGTAGATAAATCTATGAAAAAACAAAAAAAATCTATATTTAAATCACTTTCCTTTAATAAGGCTACACTTGTACATTGATCCCTTTGATTTGAAAAAAACTGTCCACCCAAATGTCACAAAGGAGCGGAAATCTTGGCATCATATTTGATACAGAATTAGTTTTAGTGTTCAATTAGATTATGATTTTAGTTTAATTTCACCCAAGGCCCCTCATTCTAAAAACGGTTTTGTTTAGCTGTGCATATGACTGAAAGGATTTTTCTTTGCACTCTTTTATTTCTTAAACTGTTTTGTGATTTCTGTAATTTCTTTGTGATTTGAATGCATTTTTTCCTGTTGTGTGAAGCACTTTTGAATTGCCTTGTGTATAAAATGTGCTCTACAAATAAACTTGCCTTGATTTGCCTTGCCTTCTTCATACACACATTTTCTCATTTGTTCTGCAATAACTGTATTCTCATTGTGGCTGTTGCAGAGCGTGCTCCCATCCTTACTCCACGGTGAGGCGGTGAACATCGACATGGCTTACATGGTGTACGTGTCCTGGGAGAGAGGGCTGCTAACGGCGGAGGAGAAGACCAGAATCATTGGCTGCATGGTGGGTTTGGAGCTGCCTGTGTGGCACCTGGCCTGCACCATGGAACTGATCCAGAGTTCACTACAAGACCGGCTCAAGCACTCAGGCGGGCTGGTAAGGATGCCCCTGCCCATGGGACTGGGCATAGCAGGTGAGAGGGCGCTTCAGTAGCATTGACTGTTTTCAGATTGTAGAAAGTGCTGGTGTTGGATGCATTGGACTAAAAGCATTACATTTTTGTGAGGAAGTCACAAATGAAAAACTATTCATATTTAAATGTATTGTTAAATGTATTGTTTACTATTGAACATAGTCAGAGATGCTATATGTTCATCCACACTGCACTTTGATTGTCACAATACTCAATTTCGGTACAAAGGAATAGGCTTGATATTCGATACCAGTTTCAATACCACAATGATCAAAAATATATTTTTTTAGACAATCATCAAACTAATAGTACTTTCTATATGAGGGGTGCCAAACTCATTTTGGTCTGAGGGCTGAATTTCGACACTCACTGTGTCACGGGCCGAACATATGGGAACAAAATAAAACTGAAAATAAGTACAAAAAGGAAATAGCTCGATATAGCCTATTATAGGCTCTATATATATATGACTTATATAAAACATTCTGGTCTTATATAAGACCATGTGGTCTTATACAAGTTCTGATGAAATCCTGTTCATGTGATCTTTTCTCCGTATTTTGTATTCAAAGATATGTCCGACATGAATTGAAACTAAAACTAGGATCGATTTGTGTCGGATTTTTGATACTTTTGGCATCCCTAATAAAAACACAGTAGAGCTTAACTTTTGATATCTGTTTGTTGATAAAAATTTACAGAAACCAATTATGTAATCCTACAGTGAACCAAGAGGGAAACAAACCCAAAGCAAACGTTCAGGTTTATTATGATTTTTTTTTAATCATAATTTATCTATTATCGCATTGCATTGACCAATTTCCTACTAACTCAAACCAGCAGTGCCCCAAATCATAAAAACATGTAGATTGTTTTGTAGATGCTATAATTTTTATTCAATTATAAATAAATAAATAAATGACTGAATTCATAAATTGAGCATATAGAGAAATCAAGTGGTCAAGTTGCATATGGGTCGAATGCCGCATTCAACATTCAACAGTCTGTTGCTATACAATATATGGAGACAGCACAGTCAGAAAGAAAGAAAATATTTTAGGGTATGAATATATAGATGTATATATATATATATATATATATATATATATATATATATATATATATATATATATATATATATATATATATATATATATATATACATCTATATGTACCCCTATAACTCCAATAAAATCACATCCTTGTGGTGGCTCTGTCAAAGCTATGTAAAATACACCTATTTGAGTAATTCTCTCTGTAGATCAGCCTGTGGCTCTCTCCTTTGAATCCATTTCAATATATATTATATATATATATATATATATAAATTTGTACCACCAAGATAAAATGTCTCTCTCTTTCTTTGTTTTGCAGAAATCTTCAACAACACATCTTATGAAATCCTTAACAGTGCTTATGAAAAATGGTGCAATGAGTGCTCCTGCTGATTTTTAAAATATGAAATATGGGTGCGATTGGTTTATTTTGTTGTTGTTTTCATTTTATCAGTATAACTATATTGTATGTTTTACATGAATGGGCAATATAAAGAAGAAACGATTTATACAGAGTCACAATTGTCTGTTCCCAAAAACAAGTGCATATCAACTACACATCATTTATATATATTCACTTAGTCATTTTTTGACTGTTTCGTTATTTATATCTTTGTATAATTGAATGTACATCTGTCTCCCCTTTTTATTATAGAATTAGTGTTGTGTTTAAGGCGTTTGAGTTACATGATACTAACTATATTGTCTAAAACGCCGGTGTATTAGGTTATTCATACAAATATGGTTTAGTAATATTTTGTGTACTGAATCTTTTTGCAAAATTTAGAGTGACTCCAGGTTATGTCTGTAATGTGTCAAACATAACATTCAATATAATAAGCACTCCGGTCGTCTGATAAAAAATTATAATATTCCAATTTATATACTGGACTGTATGTATGATTAAATACCACCATTACTTTAGTATTACTTTAGCACAGTCATCACTTACAATATTGTAGACATTGCATCATTCAATACAATTTCATATAATTTGTGGTTCTCAAATGCTTCACAATGCACCATCTTCAATTTGATGTGAATTTAATCATTAATCAAGATAAATGTATTTATTTTTTTATTACAAGAAAAATATTATTTTTGAAATTACAAATCCAAAGCTCTAAATCAGTGGTGTCTAAACTATGGCCCGGGGGCCAGATTTGGCTTTACTAAAACATTGAGTACTGTATTTCTACCCCTATAACTCCAATAAAATCACATCCTTGTGGTGGCTCTGTCAAAGCTATGTAAAATACACCTATTTGAGTAATTCTCTCTGTAGATCAGCCTGTGGCTCTCTCCTTTGAATCCATTTCAATATACAAACAATACAATACAATATACAAATATATAAAAACATTTGGAGACCCCTGCTCTAATTCTTTTACGTATACCACACAAATGTATCCTTGACATCAAGTCATATTTTCAGAAAACCATCCATATATTACAGTATAATCAAAGTATCATAGCTTATACTACATTACATTCTCGAGCAAACTGTGTATATGATTCAGTCACTTTGTTCCAGCTACAATAGAGTCAGTGGTGGCTAAGAGCTGTGGTCCTTGTCCTCTGCAGTGGAGCCAGAGCTGTGCTGGTGTTGCTCTGGGGACATGGGGGACATCAGGGGGCTGTGGGGTGACGCGGGCCCCAGACTGTGCTCCTTCACTTTACAACTGCGTGGGCTCCTGTAGGAGCTGCTTTCTGCATCTGAGGGAACGTGGTCGAAGGAGATGGTGCCGTTGTTGAGGTCCAATGTGGTGGGCGGGGACATGTCAGGGCTGGAGGAGTGGTGGTACAAGTCAGAGGGGCAGTCTCCCAGCACTGGTTCCTGTTTGATAGCCCGGGCCACCAGCTCCGAGGTGCACACTGAGGGCGTGGGGACCAGTGTGAGACCATGGGCACGCGCCTGGATCTCCAGCTCCTGCGGATGAATTGGGAGGTGAAGAAGGATTACTATGTAATCTATGGGGAGCTATGGGGATCAGCTGAAAGAATTAAAGCCATAAGAATAATATGACAAGTTTGTGGAGACAATCCCAAGCATTTGTGAATTTCTATTTTTAATATTTTCTCTAAAATCATTAAAACTGCCAGAGTTACACAGTTACAGAGTTACACAGGCCCTTGTCTCCCATCTGAGATGATCACATCATCAAATGCTAGAATGTGAACACAAACTATGAATAAATAGGTTCAATAAAACAACAAACAAACATGTGCTTTTTATAAATACACAAGTGTCGTTTGGTGATCAACTGTCATGATGATGATTATGACACTAATTTGATGATTGTATTTACATAGACACACATGCTCTATAACTAAGTTGTTGATTTGAAACATGTACATAGTTGGGAACCCCATGTTTGACATTGGATTGATTGCAAAGTTGCATAAACTACTTGTTTTATACAAAATAGACATTGTATCGTAACCCATCTAAATTAAATCGAAACATCAAAATCTAACTAAATTTTGTTATAATATATTGTACTTTTCCTACTACAAAGGTACAATAAAAGGGGAGTTCTCCTCAAAGTTGAGCGATATAACTTTTTCACTTATAGACATTATAGCAAACAACTCTGGGGGAACCCTCATCTATGGCCGCGATTGGAATAATCATTTTCAGTCCACATTAGATTGGAATTAATTGATATCTAGGGGGAGATGAACCCCCAGTGCTCGCCAATGCACCCATTTCTCAATCCACATGTGGTCTATTATAGAATAGACCACTTTTTTATTTGAAATAAAAACAGATCAAAAGTCACTGAGTGGAATAAAAGCACAATAGAGATCTAAGTGATCATGCCCCTATTTACAATAGTGTAGACTTGGAGAAAAAAAAAGTCTGGCAGTGGAAAATGGCAATGGAGAAACGCCCATCCTCTGGAAATTCTGTTAAAGCCGTTTTCAGAGGTAAAATTATTGCCATCCCCTTGGCCAAAAAGAAACTACGATGGAGTATAAGGGCCAACTAAGGAAAAAAAAAATAATGCGCTGCACTACGAGAATAAAGTCATTAATTAATGAGAAAAAAGACGTTAATTAATGAGAAAAAAGTCGAAGTCAGAAAAAAGTCGCAAATCAACGACATTAAACTCATTAAATAACGAGAAAAAAGTCATTGAATAACGAGAAAAAAGTCATTAATTAACGAGAAAAAAGTCGTAGTTTAGGGGCCGATTCAAAGTGACGTGATCAGTTCACTTTCAGGCCCAGGTCAGGACGCACAAGAACGGGCTTGGATGAGTTGACAGTTTAGAACTACATAAAAGCCTAAAATAGATGTTAAAGTGTTTCCTGACCTTTAAAACGATGTCTTACGTGTGTGTTTATTACTAGACAAGACACTGCAGTTTAGCAGCACCTTTCCTGTTACGCATCATCACAAACTGTTGGATAAAGGCTTTACTTTCTCCATGATGGACCCGTAATGCATCATGGGCTCAAACAGCAGCCGTGCTCCGCGCCACAGCCGCCCGCTGACAGGAGGAGCAGACTCGGTGTTATATTCACACATTATCTGGGTTCTCTGCTCCTCTAAGTTGATTGTCTACGTGGGCACTTTGCTCAGTCACTATTCTCATATGCTCATTGTGTGCACTTAAGTTTTATGCCCGGATTCTAACCTTTTGTCATCCCTTGGACAAACTCAGTAAAACACACAGAACACAAACATCCGTCTGCGCTTCCTCTCAGCTCCTCCTGACGCCCAGATCGTGTTTGGCACAGCCTAAAAGCAATATGTTTTACCCACATGCATCATTCATACATCATCCAGATACATCATCCATACATCATCCATACATCATCCATACATCATCCAGATACATCATCCATACATCATCCATACATCATCCAGATACATCATCCATACATCATCCATACATCATCCAGATACATCATCCAGATACATCATCCATACATCATCCATACATCATCCATACATCATCCATACATCATCCATACATCATCCAGATACATCATCCATACATCATCCATACATCATCCATACATCATCCATACATCATCCAGATACATCATCCATACATCATGGCATGAGCTCCAACACACGCGAGCACCAACACCGGAGTACGTCATGTTACAGGTCCAGGACCTGACATGGGGACACTGCACCGGGGAAATTATTGTTTGTGATGTCTAAAAGACCCATATTATAAAGATCGACATCTATTGTGGGCTTTTGTATTCACTTTTAACCAAGCGCCATTTGCGTCCTGGTGGTGGTGTGTTTGTGTAATGAAGACTCCACAGATGGTTGGACTCAGAGCAGATCAGCTTCAGAGCTTTAAACATACAAAACACAGCGCTGTTACTGGACTGTACCATTATGTAACTGAGGGGGGAGCACGTAACATGTTGCTGAAAGTGAACCGCGTATCTGCCTTTATTGTCTTTAAATTATGCGATTTTTCTCGATATTTAATGAGAAAAAAAGTCATTAATTAATGACTTTATTCTCGTAGTGCCCCGCTTTTTTTTTTTTTTTGGTTGGCCCTTATACTCCCGTCGTAAGAAACAAAGGCAGAAAAAGGTGAAAGATCTGCAAGATAAACTAAAACTTTTTGACGGGGAAAAGGTAAGAAAGATTCCAAGATCCCAGGGCTGACACGGGCCCAGAAAGAGCAGAACACTTTTCTGCAAATAGCTATATTTTATTTTTATTTTTTCTCATTCATAGATTTAGACTTGGGGAAAAAGAAAAGAAAGAAGCCCTCATATCTCTAATACCAAAAGAGGGGAAGAACTGACTTGAATATGCCTCTAATAGACCTATACATATTTATTATATCCACACCTCAATTATGTCTTAAAGAATATAACAAATACTCACAACTTGATAAGACAGGATTTATTAACAAATGACAAACCCTGGATAACATAGGACGATCTTTGCACATAATAAATAATAGTCCAAAAAAACAACAATACAAAGATGTAATAAGTTGTTTGGACGCTGATAATGCTTTTGATTCTGTTAGCTGGCCTTATTTATCTAAAGTGGTGAGCAAATTTCCAACAGACAAATTCATAATAAAAAATAGTGGGGCTTTTCTGACCTGACTTGACAGACCCATTGTCTCTGTAAAAAGGTGCTTGGGCCCCTTCTTGTTCACTTTGAACTTGGAACCATTGGCCTGATATATTAGACAATCAAAAACAATCTATGGAGTTATAATGAATGGGGTGGAACATAAAATATCCTGCCACACAGATACTGTTCCCTTATTTGTCACCAAACCTAATATAATGCAGTTCCATCATAATATTGGTCCTATGTCTAAATACAAATTGAATGTACAAAAACTGAAATTCTTTCCTCCTGCCATTTTGTAAAAGATCTACAAATTTAAATGGGATACAGAATTTATTTAATTTATTTATTTATTAAATTAATATTATTATTATATTTAAAATATTTGGGTGTAGTTCTCTAAAGGTGTGACAACAATTTTATAGAAAAACTATACTGCTTTTAACTTTTTTTTTTTAAATATAAAGAAAAATCTTACAAAATATTTTTAATCCAGGTAAAATCTTTCAAATTAATCTACAGATTATTTTCTAAATTGCAGAATTTAACACTTATGTATCTTAATTTACATATATTTTGGGTTGTAGAAGTTGTTTATTTCTACAGCTTAAACGTCATTGTTCTACCAAAAGTTACTAAAAATTCCCCACTAGTGCAAAGAAAATGTAGATGTGATGAATATTGACACTTAAAAAACACTGTTCCTTCGCTTATTCATTGAATGCTAAGTTGATATGGTAAATACGGTATTGTGAGTATACCTGTATTCTGAGCAGGAGATGGCGGTTTGTGTGCTCCATCTTCCTCTGACGACACTCCAACTCCTTGGCCCTCTGCTGATCTCGCTGCAGTTTACGAATGTAGTCTACGGAGGCTTTGAGAATGGTGCCCTTATTCCAGCGCATGTCCCTAACATACACACAACACAGGGTCAGATGACAGTCCCATGACACCCTGCTTCACTGTAGTAATGATCCTCTTTAGCTAATAGCTGGTTGAGTTGAAACAATCGCACAGGATGTATGTTTAAAATCAAAAACTTTTTGACTCACGGATCATTGGACTTTGGTATTAATGTCCCCAGTTCTTTGATGCGATCGTTTATGTTAAATCTTCGCCTTCTTTCAACTACAAGACATGAACAGAAAATGTGTTATATTTTCCCACACGAATAGGAACTAAAGATACAAACATATACTTACTTAAATTGTGGTTATCTTTCTTTTGTCTTTCTTTAGCCAGAGCGCGCACCTCAGCTTCTACAAAAAGAAAGAAAACATATAGATAAACATGATTTTGACAAATGTTTAGATTTATGTTCCATAATTTTGTATGTGTTGTATTTCAAATTTATATTGTGTGGACTTTGCTCTCACATTAAACACTTGATCACATACATACATTAGGTTTGATTTGATGTTGCTTACCTACTGGAAAACCCTCTTGCCTTTGATAGTTTTCATAATGGCTATATGATCCATTCTTGTCCAGTGCTTGCTTAATGCCAGAAGCTAGAGTGAATGACACACAATACCAACATTGGCCTATACAGTACATCACACATCAGACTCTCCGGCATTATAACTCCAACATTATTAGCGTCCAAACAAACTTAATTGACTTTCCCATGATCTATCAAGCAATCACATTATTAGTAAGAGACTAGTGTACTAAACTTTATTTACAGTTTACAAAAACATTTGCGTTATGATGTGCATATTACTGCAGAAAAAAGACACATGTGGGCCTGTAAACTCTGACGCTTACCTGTGTATTCCCTTTTGAGGTTGGGTGGGCAGGAGTTACTAATAGCGAGGCCTGGTAGAGGGAGTCCTTGGTTTCCATACACATCCAGAATATTAGTTGAGACAGGAAGCTATAAAGTAGGGTAAAAAAATAAATAATAAGATACTAATCAATACTGAAATAGTAACAGCCCGAGATAAACGTTTAAACGAGTATTGATGCAAAAACATAACAGAAATTTGGACAAAATGTGACTTTTCCTTAACAGTTTTAGCATGATCTTGAGCTTTATGAAAACTTGTATAAAACACATGGTGACATAAAGAAAGTACGACTGTTCAGTATTGAAAATGAACATCTGTTTTCAAAACAAACAACATTTTTATAACTAGAATCTTTGCAATGGCTGAAGCCCTTGCGGTGACTGCAGAATATTTGGAAAAAGATGGACTGAGAAAGTATCCAAACTATATACATTTTGGAATTAAAAAAAAAGGTTGAAAATTATTGTGGAAAATTTTTTAAAGTAGCTGCTTTTAAATGACTGAAATATTGGGAAAATACTTGAAAAAGCTCAAAACTTTGTTTGAAATGTGTTTATTTTGAAAACCTCCAAAACATAATTTAAAAGTAGTTATATTTGAAAATCCCTGAAAAGTTAGCACTCTGAGGGACTGGAACCCCCCAAAACCTGATTTGACAGTTTTTTTTTTATTGTGAAAACCCAAATTCGTAGTTTTGCTGTGCTTTTATTTTGAAGGAAGTATTCCATGTACTTTTAATGCATCGCTGCAATCGTCCGTAGTAGTTGTGAAAGTGTTGAAAGTGTTTTCAAGTTGAACATTTGTTGAAAACTTTGATAAGTTCAAAATCCCATTGGAAAGAATAGGGGGAAAAAGTCCAAATACTTTGAAATACTTCAAAAATTACAAGAAGTACACATGTGAAAAATAGTAGAAGGCATTCGAAAACTGAGAAGCTTTGAAACATTTGAAAATATTGGAAATATTTGAAAGATTGCCACCTTTGAAAACTAAATGACTGAAAGTACTGCAAGTGTGTAAAAGTACTGCATGTGTGTAAGAGTACTAAGCTCTAAAACAGCTTTGAAACATTTGAAAGTATTGGAAATATTGGAAAAATGTGTTTATTTAGACTGAATAGCAACACAGAACATGGAACTGAATGGGAGCAATGAATGAGTGATTCCTGTTGTCATGGCGCTTTCACACACACTTTCTTACCCCATTGTTCATTTGGATCCCAGCATCCATGAGTCCCAGAACCTCCTCATTATAACTCGACTCAAGGCTGATAATATCATCAATGACATCGTCCATCTATAACAGGAAAATGCCCGTTACAATAAAACAACACATTTACTGCAGAAACGTCTCATGACATCATTAGATTGTGACACCTCTTTCTCGCAGTTGGAGCCCAGCGTCAGCAGGGCCATGGGGCTGTTGGGGGCGCTGCTGCCTGGACCGGGGGGCATGCCATGTTCAGGGGGCTGGCTAGGACACTGGCTGCCTGTCTTACCCCCCAGCGTGGTGGACAGGTACTGACGCACTTGCTGCCTCTGAGCCTGCTGAAGGTGATATTTACTGGGGTTCTCCAGGTGGGACTAGACCAAACAGACATCCTCATTTAAGTAAGAAAAGGTTCTAGCTAACACTAAAAACCTAAATCTAAACTTCCAATGGGGACTCTGGAGGGGGTGGTTAATCACACCATCAAGTAAGTATTATTGAATGAACCGCTGAGAGGGTCATGATACATCTTGATCTTTGCAAGTTAATATATTATGATCGGTCTAAATACAACGAAATCCAATACATTGAAAACTAATTTATTTAAGTCAGTACATTCATTGCATGTGTTAAAAAAACTGTTCAACCATTTGGCTTAAGTACACATCGATCACAAAATCATTTCTTATGCTTGTGTGTACATAATGTACATTTCCCCCACAAATGTGATCTATTGCCGTACATGTTAAATGATAGTATTTTATTCAATATATTTCATGCTCACCTGGTAATGGTTGTATTCAAGCATCTCCAACATGATTTCTCTGACTGTAAACGATTATTAACATACAGTTATAATCCCTTTGTACGGTTGGCCTACGATGTTATCTCCCAAGTAGAATGTGCAAATCTGAGCCAAGTAACAAATCCTGTCTCATTTATCCTTAACTCCAGGCTCATTAGTTATGCAAGTTAAGAACAGGGAGGTCTCATCCTCCCAGTGCTGTGTTTTTCCAGCTTAAACTATGAATTTATGTCTTTATAGAGCCCATTTGACGTCACCATCTCCTCAGTACAAAGCAGCCTTTCTCTTCTTTAGCCAGTAGTTTGCGAAGCCCGGCTTCCTTCAGGCAAATAACGTTTAATCTTTAGTTCTGCTCATCCAGTATAAAACATTATTTGTTCTGAGTGACCGGAAAACAATCCATGCTACTGTTTTGCTATGACTATCCGCATGTAAACCTAAGTTCATTGTGTGTCTAGAAGCCCCATCTGTTTGGGGATTTCTGAGGTTAATTTTATTGTTGTATAGTGAAATTAAAATCTGCAGCGAGACGGAATCATTTTGAATATGTTAACCCCAACCTAAATGGTAAATATGTTATTGAACAATATTTAAATCTAAAATAGCATTGGCTTATTCTTTGTTACCTAATGTATGTGCTAGTGATTGACCAGTGAGACCAAAGAGGCAGATTGATGTCATGTCTCTGGTACAAAAACAATCCGGTGCCTGGGTGTCCTTGAGGAGGATGGATTTCTTTTATATTGTAAAATTACTTTGTTTACAAGAATGTTACCACAAACACTAACATGCTTTGGTGGTTCACAGACTGACTAGATATTGGGAGGGATCATAGAAGTAGAGTGATGGTCACTTCTTATTCATTCAAACAATGCTGATCATCAATTTGAAAATTCACTCCAATTATTTTTGGAGAATGTACACTTTAATGTATTAACAATGGAAAAAAATGAATATAAACTATACACTTATATTGCATATACATGTGCAAGTCATAAAAAAGTTGGCCAAGCCAATGACCACCAAAACAGTATGTGGTATCACATGTCTGCAGTGTAACTGAATACTGTATTCCAGTACAGTTACTGTTTCATTTGATGGTATTCAGAATACAGTGACATTTATTAAATCAGAGGTATTTGGTATTTGAGCACACAATTCTTCTAGGCTTCAAACGGCACTGAATGAAAAATGAAAAATCAAAACCAAAACACAGCTTTGTGCATGTACAAGTTTTCCTTTTCTAATTTGTGATAAAGGTTCTCTTATATTTAAATGCAAAACAAATGTTGAAACAAAAACAAACGGCTGTTTTAATCTCATGTTGTGTTTTCACACTATAAAATAGTAGAAATCAATGTGAAAGTATTCTAACTACTCTAAGAGTTCTGTAACTAAATACATTTTCAAAGTATTCCTCCCATCACTGCATGTCAGTCACATTATTTTAACCACTAGATTTAAAGTAAGTCTATACACCAGACTTGAACTTTTTTTTAAATGTTTGTTGACGCCTACTTTCATGCCACAGCTTGTATGAAAGTGCAGCATTCTTCTATGGTAAACAGCCAGCCTGGAGCAAAACAATACTTTTCTTTTTTCACACGTCCAAAAATGTAAATGTGTAGCACATCACCGCTGTACTCCTCCCTCCCTCCAGAGACATTTAATGTATTGAACCTTCTGTGTCACAAAGAGGGTTCATCCTCAAAGCCTGTTGCGGTGGGGTTTTTAAAACTATCTAGAGCAAGTTTTTTTACCTTGAGTTTAACCATAGCCTGCTCCTGAAAGAGAGAGCTCTGATTGGACAGTTACCTTTCACTTGAGAAGTGTTTAATGTTTTACAACCATGAATTTCATCAACTTATTCATAAAAAAATGTTTCAAACATTCAATTTTTTATAGTCTTATTATATTAATATTGTAGATGAATAATTATATTTACATAATAAACTCAGTAGGATACACCCTCAACATCTTAGATTTGTTAAAAATGTGAATTTGCAAATTGACTTTGTGAGAAATTGAAATTGTGAGATAGTAGACTGACAAGGCTGCCAAACTGCACCATGGACCACCACCAATCACTCACACACCACAACTGTCCTCCCTAAGGACACAATAACAGTATGCACTGGTTCAAACTGGAATCGATCCTCCAACCTTAGGGTTAGTGGATGACCGCTCAAACTACTAGTCTGGACGTGTCCTCAAAAGATTCTGCCTTCAGAGGTCATAGATTTATTTTTTACTGGAGTCAGAAATTGCATGAAGATAAGAGTGATTTAAGACATTCAATATGCTTCAGTTTTACAAAGCATGGATAATTAGACCAATACTGTATCTAAATATAACAGGACACAACTGATGTTTTAATCCTTGGATGGTTGTAAGCAGACTGGCCTGGTGACAAATCCAAACGCTCATGAAACATTATGTCTCTAATTGTAGCTTAATTCATTGTTACATATTCTATGTCAGACAATATCTGACTTTTTTCTTTAAAAAGGATACATTAATGTCACACTGCATTTAGCTTCTCTAATTGTTTTATCACTGTTTGTGCACTCATGACCCATAGATTGATTAAGCCCTCTCTGGTTGATTACACACTTTTGTTCAAATGCAAAAGACTGGACCTAACTTTGATAAAGCTGCAAATACTTGTAATCCAAATAAATCATGTTGGTGTACATTGTAATGTAAACGTTACAAAAGTAGCAGCAATGCAGTGAAGTGTTAGAGTCAGATCAGTCGGCCTCAGAGAGGATGAGTGGAATGTGGCTGAGTTGAGAGGTAAGCGCAGACACAGGGAAAGAGCTCTCTAGCTGCACAGTCAGAGATAAACTTTGAAAGTTCTCTTTGTCAGCCTGTACTAGAACACCGCTTTGTCCTAACTTTGCGGCATGTCCTTTTCCTTCAGCCAGACCTTTGGCTTCAGAGCATCTATTGACAAAGGATGAATTTTGTATTTTCCCTAAAGCAAATACATCTTATTCATAGTGTCTTTGAGAGATAGAGGTTTATTACCTTCTTCTTAAGGAGGGCACATGGCCTAGAGTTTTAGACGTGTGCCTTGAGGACCAATAACATTTAAACAGATCATTGGTACCCCTTGCCCCTTGCAAAAACACAGAGCCATTCATATCATTTAACCAGACAGCTCAAGTCTGTTTATTGTTACCATGGCAAAAATTCACACTGGGAACATTTGTTCCAAGCAGGAGGCCAAACATTTGGCCCTATATGACTCCATAGGCAATTGTGGGTGTTAAATTCATAAACCCAAATTCATGACTAGAATGCAAGTTTGAGTGCAGAGAAGAACAAATGTCAACAGTATTTCTGTTGAAAGACCCAGTCAGCTAGTCAGAGAATCTAAACGCACCATTGCAAACATACAAATACAAAGTTGGACCAACAAAACTGAAACAGAGTCAATGGTACGTTTAGGCTCTCAAGGGACAATCCCAACAGTCAGAAGATGACTCTGACAAAGCTGGGGCTGGTGCGCCAAAACATAGAAATGTAATGTAAAATACGTTATATTGGAGCCCTGAGTGCCTCACCTATATTGCCACAGATGGCAATTAAATTTATTTTTGTAACGCCCAAAATCTCAACAACGGTTGCCTCTGAGGACGACAGTGAAAAATTGATTAAACAATGTCTGTGGGGCGATGTTCCAGAGTCCTCTGTCCTTAGACTCTCCTTCTCGGCCAGGAAAAAAAACAACTACAAAAAAGCTCCTTGGACAGACCATGTCCAGGTTGTCGCTGTAAATGACAATAAGTTCTCAATATACCTGGATTTTCAAAGGTTAAATCACAAGGAAATATAGGGGACAAATGTTGCCGTAGCATGTTGGAAGAAGTGTTGTTTTGAGTGTGGACTGCCCTTCTCTGTACTCTCTCATCTCTGACCCAGCCTGGAGCTTGTCTTCATAAAGACATGAATTGTACACATACAGTGGAATGGAACCATGCCTTTGTAAAGCTTAACAGCAGACTTCCGGTGCTATTTGGACTGCAGGCTACACATCATGTGACTCACTCCACTATTTTAGGAGAGGTGGTCAGTGGTTGATAGGTGATAAGTATCAAAGAGGCAGCCAATTCCAGGTCACATGCTTACAACTACTGTATTACACACCAGTCATTGAGACGGACTTATTTGTTCTTTAAGGTAGTGATGTGGACCGAGGATCAGAATCAGAAGATGTTTTATTGCCATTGTCAGTGAACACAATTCACAAACTAGGAACTTACTTTGGCAATAGGTGCAACATAAAATAATGAATAATAACATCTAAAACACAAGTATAGAAAATATGATTTAATCATGAATAGAGTTGGTGAGCAAAAACGCAGCAGGCTTAGTAAAGCTGTAAAAATGTTCACGTTCCTAAACAAAAAGATGACATTTCTTTTGTAAAGTTTCATCAGTTAGAAAATGTTTGGATTTATGTTCATGTTATTCTTAAATAGTTCTTAAACATTACCAATCTATTTTTGTAGCTCTCACACAGTTGACATTTTAGTGTGGTAAGGAAACTTTGAGGTTTTGGATAATTATTATGATTAAAACTGTGTGAATAAAAAGCAGTTAATACGTTTAAATGTTTGTAGTAAGAAAAAATACCATATGGATAGTGATATGTATAAATAGGGTTAGGGGTTAACCTCAACCCTTTAGTTTAGACTTATGTATATATATATATATATATATATATATATATATATATATATATATATATATATCTGAATCTGTTTATTTGCTTATATATTCTCATAATTGTACCAAAGGGCCAACTAATCTTCCTGGAGTCCTTTTAATTACCGTTTCGGTATTGTCATCTGAAGAGCTTCAACAAAAATATCAAAACCTGTAAGATTTAGAATAATCCAATTTAAAACACTTCACAGATCACTCCAGCCAGACTCCAAATAATACTCTGAAATTTGCTGGGTTGACTGTGGACAGCAGGGAATTGTTGCACTTCTAGTTTAGATGGAATGTAATCAAGGCCTAGCATGCTATCAAGCACTACTTCTGGATTTGCAATTACTAAAATAATTGAAATAGTAAAAAACAGACGGACTTTGTCACTAAAAGCAGCTTTTACATAGGCTGACTGTATGGAGTATGGGGGCCTAAAAATACTTTCTTTTAACTACTTTTTCTGTCTTTCTGTGAGCATTCTCATGGGGAATAGTCATTTTTTAAGTTGTTAATAAGTCTAAGATAACATATAAAATCTACTGTATAACTTGAAGAGGGCCAAGATGACCTCTTACCATTAGAAAATACTGTACAAACATTGACACACGGAGCAAACAAGCAAAGGCGATCATACATCTCAGACATCTAGAGTAGACACTGCACTACTCTAAATGTAACTCTAGATGCAAATTAACCATAAAAAGTTGCAAACACAAACTAAAATATTGATAATATGGCTTTAAGGGGAACCATGAGAGGATAATATGGTTTGAAGTGGCCTGTAAGATAAGCCAGTATTAAAATGCACGCACACACAAAACAACCAGGAGCCATGTTGTCACACTTCTGTTTTTCAGGGGATTTTAAGCATATATAGTTTTAAGACATGCACAAACATACAAAATGTGTCTGCGTTTTTTAAGATGTGGATCCAAGAAAGAATAGCCAAGGCAATGGCTAATGTTGATCCATATAGACAAAAACATCATCACACAAATGTTCGTTACCTCCAACTTGTTTGACATAATGTTCAAACTCACTGTGTTAACATTTCTCAAGGAATTGCCAAACTTTCAAAACAGGTTGAAGTTGATGTGGTATTAAATATTACTCCTTCTTGCTTTGTGCCATTAGTAATGATTTTTTTCCTGGTAAATCTCATAAACAGACCACTTCAAGAGGAGGAGCTGAGGACAAAGCTGTGTCTTCTTCTCTGCTTAGCCTGTGGGGCAACATTTGCAAGAATGTAACATCCTTTTTTCCAAGAATGAGACACATTGTTGGGCTTGTGTGGGATAGGAACATGCACTTGCTTAAATTGACAAATAATAGTGCCAAATTTAGGACATACATAAACACACTGAGGATAGTTGTCATGTTTAATACAACTAAACTCGCTACACGCTACCACATTATGAACAATAGGCCAACTTAAACATGTCAAACACCAAGGTTAAAGAATATATTGTTCTTATTTGGGGTATCCATGGGCTACAGTCACACGACTTATTTGTTGTCACCAGTTTGAGAATGTTACCATTCCCGTGCACTATTTCCAATCATGAAAAACAGCACATAAAATTGAAAACGAAAAGGGTTGATTCTTTGAGAAGACAATGCTTATCTACAGTGTTAAGTTGCTGACAACACTGATTTCCATTTATTCGTTGTTGAGAATGCTTTTGTGTGCTTGCTTGTGGTATAGAGGTTTAATTTGTTGTGCATATGTGGTTGCAACTATCATAAAAATAAATATAAAATTCAATCCAATATAGAGAAACAGAGGGTTGGACTCTCTACTTGTCTGGCATTGCCCATGGCAGAGGAAGAAAGCTGGGGTGGACAGAACCGCCAGGACATGTTCCTATGTTTGTGAATCCTGTTCATTGACAAATGGCAATAAACTTTATTCTGATTCTGATTCTTATAGCCCCACAACTCACCCGCCACGTGTGAGAGTACATGAGAGGCCTCTCACTGTTGTGTCTACAGGCCAAACAGCAGTGCAGAGTATCCATCTGTCTCGGACTCCCTGGGTGGAGTACTGGACAGTGCACCAACTGGGGGCTCCGTTGAAAAACCCTGGGGCTGGGAGGAGTTCAGATATGCCATGGAGAAAGTCTATTGGTGGCAAACCACCCGGCGCCTCAAGATGGGGAATCAGTTTACAGTACGAGTGGGGAGCAACTGACCTCGACTGGGGATGTTTTCCGACGGTGGAAGGAATACTTTGAGGATCTTCTCAATACCACCATCACGTCTTCAGCAGAGGTTGTAGACTCAGAGGCATCACCCAAGCTGAAGTCACTGAGGTGTTTGGCAAGATCCTCAGTGGCAAGGCTCCGGGGGTGGATGAGATCCGTCCTGACTATATCATCTCTCATGGCTGTCTTGTTTGACATGTCGCTACAATATTGCGTGGCGGTCTAGGAGGGTACTGAGTCAAAAGGCAGAGCTCTCCATTTACTTGTCAATATACATTCCAACTATCCAAGCTCTACACATAATGCTTTGATGATCTCTTGCTATAAAACCTACAAATCAAGTTTGAAATCTGGGGCTAATAATGGACTCAGACATTTACTTAACAGCCACGTCAAATCAATATGAGAGGTGTCGAGAGCTAGATCTAAGCTAGATCTAAGTACTATACACATGTGGAGTAGCAGTTCTCTGACAACAACCCTGCCTGGAGAGGGCTTCAGCTTCTCTGCAAGCCCAGAGTCCCCCAGGTTGAAGATGACCAAAAACTTGCTGAAGATCTCAACACCTTTTACTCAACTTAACAGACCACTTCCCAAGTTGTCCGAAATAAGCGTGATATGGAGTCTTTTAGAGCCAAGGTAATAGCTACCATGGGCCCGGCCATATAGTAGCCGCTGAGCTGAAAGCAGTGGGAGTATCCGGAGCGCGCATGGATGAAGTCAAGCAGTGTTTCAGATAATGCGGATGATCTGCAGATAGTAAGGGTCGGGATGGAGGCGCTGCGAGCCAGGGTGATGACGCTGGAGTTAGAGAACAACAATATGAAAAATAAGCTCCTGGATTTGGAGTACAGATCACGTCATCCTAACCTTCTGCTTTTGGGGGTCTCGGAGTGAGAAGAAGGACAGGATACAGAAAGCTTTTCGGAGAAGATTATTCCTAAACTCCCGTCACAATCGAAAGAGCACATTGCATGGGCAAACAAGACCAGCAGCTGACAAACCACAGGGCCTGATAATGAGGTTTCTAAACGATCGTTTGAAAGAACGTGTCTTGAAGCTGTAAGGGTTAAAGGAGACCTCCAGTACAAAGGTAAGCGTGTCTTCTTTGCTTCAGATATTCCATACGAGGTTCGTCAACAACGGCAAAAGTTCCACCACATCTTTGAGGAGCTCAGGAGGAGAAAACTGAGACATGGATTCTGTGCTGTCCCAGTAAGACTGTGTGTAACTCCGTCCTCTAGAGGGCGCATGTTTTTCCGCACGTTGCTTATTGTAGAGGAAGTTAGGCAGCAGCCATGTTTTTCTGTGTCATTAGTAAGCAGAAGTTGCAGCTCGTGTTATTTTAATGCACAAAGTATCTTCCTCGGAGTTTAAGGGAGCATATGCTTTTTTACAAAAAGTAATATTGATCTTGGAGCAATGGAGCATTAAACATGGCCCAAAGTCATTACAAAGTGTCTTCATTTCAAGTCAAGACTGTTCTCTATCTGCCGAACTAGACAGGCGTCTAGGGAGGGCAAAATAGGTTCTCTTCTGGTGACTTTTGAAGGTAAAAACAAGTACTCAAAACACTAAGAGATGCAGAGGTTCTCAGAAAGATGCAAAACACAGTGAACTGAAAAGTACAAGAGATGAAGCCACCAGCGTGGGGTATGTGAGCTCGGGTTGTGGTCACATGGTGACACATTAAGTTAATTTGAAGAGACTGATGACATGATTTATTTGTTTTTAACATCAAACTCTATGACTAAATACATCTACTCATCAATGGGCCAAATGTTGGAGATTGGATTTTTGGGAAATTGGAAAATTCTTGCAGAGTGCTGCAGAGCCAGGGAGGTTAAATATCCAGTTATTTCTGAAGATTGGTGTCAAGAGTACCTGGGGAGTTTTTTTTTCACAATCTTTTTCATCAGGTTGCCCTTTTCACAATTGCAGCTGTTTTGTGTTCCTATAGTTCTTGTGTATGTTTGTTGTTTTCAACCAGAGTGATTAAAAACATTCAAGATTTATCAACAGTACGATCAATACAATCAACCCACTGGCATCAGAAGTGTTACCAGTAGCATCCTTCAATGTGAATAGCATACTGAACCCAATCAAACAAAAAAAAATTAAAAAAGAAAGAATAAACGTTCTATATTTACAAGAGACACATTTGAATGACACTGAACATCAAAAATGAAATTCTGGCCACATTTATTTAAAGTGCTACACACATTTCAAATCGAGATATTGAGAAAATATTGGGGGTCTTTAGGATGGTCCAACATCAAGAATTAAAATCAATGGTCATCTGACAGGTCCACTGACTCTGGAACAGGTTGGTTAGGCAGGGCTGTGCCTGGTCGCCCTTCCTGTTTGCTTTGCATTTGGAACCATTGGCCCAATTGTTAGACAATCAAAAACAAATTCACTGTGTTACAATTGATGGGATGGAACATGAAGTTGCCTGCTATGCAGATGATGTTCTATTGTATTTGACCAAACCAGACAGTTCCATAAGCAATGTGATGCATTTTTTTAAAATAAATTGGTCCAATGTCTGGATGCAAATTAAATGTACCAAACATTTTTTTTTATTGGCAACCCCCTCTGACCTTTAAAAAGATTTACCCATTTAAATGGCAAGCAGAATCCCTTCGATATTTAGGCGTGGTCCTCCTAACAACAATTATGTGGGTTCCTGTACAGGTCGTGCTGGCAGATGACATACGGTTGAGTCATGGGGGGGAGATGCGGCGCGCAGGAGAACAGGAGATTTAGCGTGTTTTGCATTGGTAGAATTTACGCTTCTAAGTGTGCAACCTTAGTCACGGCAAAACGGGCTGGAGAAAATGTGGTAAACGGGTTTAAAATGTGTATTTGCGATATAAGGAGTTGGCGCTGCGCGTCACAGTCATGGAAACGGGTGCGCGCGTCTTCACATGCTCTCCCGGGACCGTGCGCAGGGACGGACCCGCTCCGTCACACAGACTCCAGCAAGATTTTGACGAAAATGGCTTCACGCGCTCTTATCTTTTGACTTAATACCGCTATTTATATTTCATTTAAAGCTATTTTGCATTGACGGCGGTACTTTATAAAAAATATATATATAATAATTTATTTTATTTATATTGTAGAAATCAATAATCTAAGTGCGGCGGATCCGTAAACCAAGTAATAAAATAACTAAGGCCTAAATATATTAAAAACAAATGGGAAGGAGAGAGTGGTGTTGCTTTGATGGTCGAACAGTGGGATGATGTTTGTACATCCCTGTGGAAGACTACAAAATCACACGTTTGGAGAGAGTTGTTGGAAGAATGTATCACGTTTCTTAATAACACCATGTCAAAGGGCCCATTATTGACAGGGAGGTACAAACTTTTGAAGAAATTGTGGCAACAAGGAGGCAAACCACTATCATGTTTTCTGGGAATGTCCTGTTCAGAAGTTTTGGACTGAAATTAAGGTTGCACTGCAGACAGTTTACATACAAACATAAACCAACTACAGCTTGTTTTTAGACTATTGGGGAAAAAGACTAATTGGAAATACTGTATACTAAAGATTTTTGCCATGAAAAGTATGTGTCTGTGATGGGGTTATTTAGTTCAAGAACATGTTTAGTGAGCCAGACTATTCAATGTTGTTTAATATTACACACAATTAGAAATGTCTCTCTTTTTGTGCAGAGCAGTTGGCAGAGAGGTTATCATTGAAAATAGACCTTTTCTCAAGCCTCAAATACAGGAAAACATGCATGAATCAATCAATCAATCAATCAATCAATCAAAATACGGCTTTAAGGGAAATGATGAGGGAAAACTGTTTAACATGGTTAAATTCTCATAAAGGTTGATTTTACATAATACTCTGTCTCCTGTTTAAACCTATATCTGTAGCCAAACCTGCTTGTCAATGCTTGCTCTCATCAGATCTCTGAAGCTAACAAGAAGTGCTTGGTTTGTACTTGAATGGTAGATTGTAGGTGCTACAATGTCCATAGTGTAATAGAAAAATATCATGTCATCAGCTTGATTCGATGCTAAGAAAATGAGTTCCATAAGATGTTTGATTGTTTCAACATGGTCAGCCTAGTAACCTTTGTCCAGTGCCCTGGCCAGTTAACACTTGCCAAAGTGAGCAGCCTGGTAGCCCACGACCCAAGGACTGCTAAGGACGACTCTGTCAAGGAAAGCATTTTGGCTGTGCACGGCTAAAATAAAGATTCACCTTTGAACAAGTCAACTTGGTTCTATTCTGCCTTATTTCACTGTCACTGTTTATAGTTTTTCCCACAACAGTAGCCAAGACAGTTGACCCACATTGCCTATAGCATGGATCTGGTGTGAGTAAACTTTCTTTTAGTAAAACTATTTTGTGGAGCCCTGGGAGGCAACAGCTGCTATGATGTTGGGCTCTATCAAAAAATATTGATTTGAAATAAACCCATTTGACTATTACCAGTTTATACTGCTATATACAAACCGATATTCTGGATGGATTCTGAAACAGAAGGCTCTCTTAGCCTACACAGGGTCTACCCTCAAAGCAAAGTGCACAAAGACAGAGCATTATTCCAATGAATGTGCCTGGAGTGGCAGTAATAGGTCAGTGCATGCCATGGATATGTGCACGTGGAGCTGATGCCATTTAAAAGTCAGGCTTTCCGCAGGGTTATCAAATATGAAGATTTCAACTACTGTTACATTTATTCAAAGTGAAGCAGAAACATTATAGGCCAATCAATGTTATGCTCTAATGCTGGTATTTTGACAAGCGTCCTCTCTTTCCAGAAAACTTCAGATATAAATGATTATTTTCCCAAATTATACATTTACAAAACATTCTGTGATCAAGGAAATGTGAAACTAAAAAAAAGGCTAAATCTTGGTTTTATGAAGGCAAATCAATCTTCATTGAAGGCAAAGCAGCCTTGGTTGAACCAGGCAACACTTTCAAACAAACATGATATCTATTGAAAGCCAATAACCTGTATAATAGACCACTTTAAATTGTAAATATGAACGCAAATAAATACAATATAGAAGCTTGTGGATAATTTTTTTTTGCATTAATGAGCCCCAAAAATGACTAGTACCATGGACTAAAATGTAGACTGGAAAAAGCAACAACAAACAAACAAAGAGCAATAACCTATTGATTATTCTCTACTGTACAAATCCATATCTTCAGTGTCAACACAATTTTCCTGATGTCACTGCTGACATTAAACAAACGTGCATCACTCACCAACAGCTCAGGCTCGGGATGCACTGTACTGCGTAAGACTGTACCACATGCATGACTGTGATTAATTGCAGATCCGATGAATTAATTTATTTTCTCCATAAACACAATAAACCACAAATCCAATAAAGACTGCACACATATTACTGAGACAATTAATTGAATTGGTGGAGAGATTTAAAAAGAGTGAAGTATTCTGTTGTGTGGAAATGGTGTAAACAAAGTTCTAATATAAGAACATTTAATTTAATTTAAACTAATGACAAGCACAACTTAACACACAATATGGCTATCAAATGTACATAGTTTTGCATTTCTACTTCTTTTCTATCCAAGTAATTTCACTGTCTTCTGGTTGCAGTGTGTTACACTCTTCACTCAGCATTTAGCTACAGTGTAAGTTGTTGTGTTTACAGTAAAAAGTAAAAACACTTTTCCAATGTTGTCAGGCAATTGCATTTTAAAAATAGTGATAAAGTTGTGAACTAAAAACATCTCAATAGTTATTCAATAGAACACATTTTTATTTGCATCCCTAGTAAAAAAAAAAAAAAAAAAAGCACTTCAGTACGACAAAACAACTTATCAAGTTAAACAACCAGTACTAACAAACAAGAGTAAATTCTCCTCTTTTAACAGCCACTTTGTTACTGCAACTGCTAGAACAATCACTAACGCTATTACAGTTTATCAGTTCTTCAAATTTACTTAAATATTGCCCGTTACATTTTTGGCGTGTATAGGGCAGCAGAGAAGTCTCTACATCCCTGTCTGTCCTGTGTCTTCAAATACTACCTCTAAATGACTGATGGACATACCGGTAAGTCAATAACAACAAAGTAACATTTCATATAGAGCAATATAACGCTTCAAAGCAGAAAATGTTTTGGGTCATGCAAGGAACCAAATGAAAACTAAATAAAAATGTCAGCGTAGCAGAGCAGCGTAGCAGAGCAAATAGGATTAAATGTTCTGAATTCCAAATGTCTGGAATTCTGTTTAGATCTCCCATGGATTGAATACAGTCTGCTACAAGGAAAAGCGGGAATATTCATTACCCATGTTGTAAAATCATACAAATATTTAAAGATTTACATTTTAGTGCCTTAACTTATCATAATGTTGTGTATAGATGGATGTACCTTTAAGTCCTCCATTGTGTTTCCATTGATCCGGCCATGAACTTGATTGACTCTGCATACAATGGACATGTATTTGCTTCTTTGATCTAGAAGTTTCTCTGTTTTGGTCCTCACTTTGCTCCTGAACCTGCCGATGGTGGGCAAGCGCTGAACACTTTCGGTCATGTGATGTCAGGGGTGTACTTTTCAGGCTCTGAACGCTGAAGACCCCAACCCACTAGAGAAAAACAGAAGAACAGAGAAGAGAAACATACCACGCTAAGTAACTGGTCAACACTGGTATATAGGAGTATTGTAGTAGCACACAATGTGAGGACTGAGCCACTGGCAATCCGAAGATGTTTTAATTAGATTTTATTCGTCATTGTACACAAAATGCAATGAAATTAAAGTGCACTGTCAGGATGTAGGTGGATATACGTATGATGGATGCAGTATATTCATTCAATACACTCATTCCAGCACTCTTTCCATAGACATTTTGATGTCTGGGTAAATCACAACAGATCATAGAGCAAAACTATTTTTGAGTTCATTGTTCAGTGTTGAAATTAATCGTATTCTTCATGTATTACTGTAACTGTAACCTGTCTAATCGTATCTCTAATGGGTCAAAATGGCAACAACTAAAATGATAAATGATTATGAACTAATTGTCAGGTGAAATTCTAAAATAACCCTTTATGTTACATCTTGTCACACACTTTTAGGTCAGTCACTGTCACTGAGAAGGATGTAAAGTCAGTTATCTTTAAGTGGGCTACTGTTTTTATCATTTCACCATTTATCATTTATGTGATGATTTAACTGGCAGCCGCTGTTTGTAAGTGTATTTGAAGCTCACATGTTGTACAAAATTTACTTAAAGTACATATGACAGGTCAGACTACAGACAACATGTGCCTATTTTTCCCCAGTTTATAACTGTACTATCTAGTTGGACATTAGCAGCAGATGTGATGTAATTCCTGTTACCTAGCATCCATACGGTAAACAAGGGCCAGAATCTTTATAAATTACACGTCTTGATTTTGACAAATATTAATACCTACATATTTTTAATGTTAAATAATTATTTAAACTGTCACAACATTTCATCAGTTGTGTGTAGATTGTCCCTCCATTTTAAATTTAATGTTGCTTTTTGATGACATAGACGGAAGGATTCAATTTTGTACTTCCTGTATATTTCGACTTTTAATTCTGATGTAAAACTATGATAAAGATTTGTGAAAAGGAGTATCCCACCATGAGTAATTGTCAAAACAAATGAGAACATTATGCCCGTTAACTATAATACAACCATGTATTTTAATATTATTTAAACATAAATTGAAAAGATACAGGGCCATATTTTATGGTACACACATATATATATATATATATATATATATATATATATATATATGGATAACTGTTTTTGTATTTATTTATGTATTTTTTTATTGTTTTGCTTGTTTTTAAAAGCCTCCTTCATTCTGATTAATTCATAACTGTTCTATGTTTAATTCAGTGAGGAAACTAAAAAGTAAGAAATGTACTTCCATGTTCCATCTTGAGTTGTTCAAGACTCACTTTTCAGATTTTCTGATTATGTATCATTAGGAATCGAGCACCCATCTTTCATTTCCCACTCACCATGTTGGAGCAGATCAGGCAGTGCAAGCTGTCAAGATGAGACATTCTTCAGGATCCTGATCTAAGTGCACTGAGCCTCTGTGAGCCTCTGTGAGCCTCTGTGAGCCTCTCCGCCATGTGCAGCTGTGGGATAAGCACACTAATTAGACGACCATGTCCAATCTGACCCCACGGCTATAAACACAGCCACATTATCCCACATTGGGATGGCCTTCATGCCCTCTTAAAATTATCTCCATTATTTACAGTCTCATAATGCCATAGTGGTTAATCTACTTTCAGGTCCCCATTTTGTCTTTTTTTTTCCAGAACAGACAACTTCTGTATTGGAACAGGGTTGAAAACACACTTTGATTAAATGTGTTTCATTAAGAAATGCTTTACCTTTAAGAAAACAAAGTCAAATCACAAAAACACAATATTTGCTTTATATTAGTGATTGGCAAGTTTATTTGTAGAGCGCATTTATACAAAAGTAAATCAAAGAGCTTTACATATCAGCAAATGATGCAAAAGGTTTGTTGTCAAAAATAACAAGAACATGTTTTGTCTACGAGCATTAGTCTTTGACCTATACTTACTTAATCCCCAAAAGTCACAGATTGTTATTCTTTATAAAATGAAAAATACTGGCAAACTGTGACAAACCTACATACTTATGTTTGTTTTGACTCTCACAAGAGGTCCCAGTTTTGGTAATGCATATTATCAGGTACCGCCACCAAATTAACAACAGATAACTTAAAATGTCATTTTTAAGATAATGGACTAGAGCTAAGTCAGTGTAGCATCATCTGACTTCATTTGTCTCACACTGAATGAGGCTTTGTTCTGTCCAAACTTTGACACAAAAATGGGCTGTAATAATTGAGCTATTTTTTAAGTCCTCATGGTCACATTTTAGAACACTGCTACCTTTGAAAACATTATCTTACAAAAATAAAACAAATTATTGTACTGTAAACTTATACAATAGCTTCCACAAGAAAATGTAATGCTGCAAATTGCTACCAGTAATCATGTGACTGTGAAACAACTCATTTACACAAATACATTCTCTACAAAGAAAGTGTAAAGAGTTAAAATTGCAAGCATTTGATTAGTCATACAAAACATATTTAGAGCTTATTTGTTTTTTACAGAAGTGTTGTATCACTTTTGCACTGGGCTCCCTTAACAACATCATTAGAGAGATGCATTATCATTGCTGAAATATTTAGTTCAGTGTATCTCACTGTACCTTTTTGCGTCACCTGTCTGACACCCTTGACCCTGTGTGTGTCTGTGCCTGCGTGCGTGCACGCGCGTGCATGCGTGCGCGTGCGTTTGTGTGCGTGTGTGTGTGTGTGTGCGTGTGGGAATTATCCGAGTCTTGATCAAATAAATCAAAATGAATACAATAGGCCCTTCTCACAGCAGAAAGCGAGTTACAGATGGATAATCACGAGCAGGATATTAGACTTGTATGTACGATGTAAATATGTCACTGACATGTTTATAAAAGAAAGTGTTTTTGTTTCAAATCTAAAGACATACAGTAACTTAATATAAAACAGACAAAGTTTAGTTTTTGTAAACATGATAGTTTAGTTTGTGGTGTTATTTTAAAAGTATTCATTACATCTTTTGCATGTTAGCATAAGCTTAGAGACAAAACTCACTTACTTTTATAAACATTTAGATTTCCCCAGGTGAAGTATTACATGGTATGTAAAGGTCTTAACATGTTGCCTGTGATTATCCATTTGTCATAATTCATTATTGGTTTATTTTAGCGAGACTCGAGGAATGAATGTAGCAGGAAGTGGAGCTCCACAGTTTAATCACCAAAGCAAGTTCCTAGCCTGTGAATTTTGTTCACTGACAACACAATAAACCATTTCTGATTAAAGTAACTGGAGCTAGCCATTCGGTTTTGTGAAAAGAGTCCATTGCTCAATATATAGAGCATATACCGTATGTGAAGAAAATAATATATTGGGGAATACTATATTGTTTCTGTTTTGTATTTCCCCATATTTACAACATTTTATTCAATGACTGAATAATACTGTTAAAATAGCAGGTAGAATGATTTTACATCAAACCCACTGGTGTCTGTTTGCTTCAGTCTGTAAAATTGAGATGACCCCACTGTCTCCAACTTGATAAATACCACAGACAATCAATTGTCTACAGTCAGCAATTCAACAAAGACTGATACAGTTGTAGATGCACTGCTGAAGTGTTGCCAATTGTTAGGATGTGGAAAGGCTACAACACATCATGCTTATTAGGCAGCTGTAAACGCAATTCGCAGCAAAGAGATTAACAACAGATTTGTTGTGTTAGTTTTGGTATCCCAAACCTTTCCATTTCTATGTGGATAAAATGCTCTTTTGCTTAGAGCTGAAGGTGTATTATCAGAAATTAACTTTGGCTGAAAAAAAAAAAAATTGAAAAAGAAAAACCAACAAAGCCACTGGGATTTTACCTGCTAAATAAAACTAAGTGGACACAAGTTTGTTCTTGAATAAACAGAGGCAGGATTTCAATTATATGGAAAACATTTAATTTATAAAAAAGTATTAGTTGTTTATTTTAGTTTAAAAAAACAGAGTGAAGTTATTCCATAAAACCAGGAAGTCAGAGAATGAATAGGCGAGTTTGTATTTAGCTGCGCCTCGTCTGGATGATCGACAGAGCAACGGAGGCGGAGCTAAATGTCTGCTGTAAAGACGAACAACAACAAAGTTTTTCATCAATGACATCAAACTCTACAAGATTGTCAACTGAAACTTGACAATAATCATGAGCCTCGAAGGTCAGGTATCTGAGGCAAACAAAAAGGAAGGAGCAAAAACAAAAATCTAAAAACAGACTGTTCGATGCTTAAGCCTAAGTGAAAAAGGATCAAACCATTGCCTAGTAAATTGTAGAATTTCTACTAGTACAAATACTGTTATTCATGTCCTTCCACTTATGAAAGAGGGTGACATTCAATGTTGATATTGATTAAAGAATTGGATCAAGATTTCAAACATGCCACACAGCATGAGAGTTTGGGAATATTTACCAGCCTATTTTATAATAGATTAATCTGAATATTTGCATGACATTGACACCTTTTTTGGAAATTAATGAACACTTTACCAACTGTGGTTTATGAAGATTTATTGACCAAAAAATTAAACAGATAAAAATGAATGTGCAATATGCAAATGAGTCATTAACATGTGGAGACACTAGATATGATTGTTCTAGATCTATCTCGTTGTGTGTTAAGATAAGATAAGATAAGATAAGATAATCCTTAGAGTTAAAGTTGATACTAAGATGATCAGCCAAATCTTGAAATATGTGCGTGCTATAACATGAAACCGAGAGGGTCAGTCGTGGTGTCCTGAGTATCCAGCATAGGTCATCTCTGGAGAAGTCAGGCTGCTTAGCAACGGATGAGGACCGCTTGATCTGAATTTTCCTTCACTCTGAGGCTTTCCTCTGAAAACAGTTGTACTGATCCACAGATGAGGCCAAATTGAAGATCGTCCTGACTCCAAATTTTTGTGGACTTGAAAAGCTCCAAAAAGTTTCAGTCCAATTTACATCAAGCTGATGGGCACTGGCCCTGGGAGAGAGTAAACGTTCCTCTGGAAAGTCTTTATGTCCTAGCTTATTTTATCTCGCTTAGCTTAAGCCAAGGGACACTGTGTGAGTGTTTTCTCTCGTCTTCCCCTGACATAGGTTTTTAGTCCGTGAAGACCAGGATGGAACTGACTTGGGATTGGCCTGTGCTTGGGTTTTAAGCTGGTCCCAAGATATAGGCACTAATGTTCAATCAATCAGCACACATCCTACTGCGCTGAGTCAGAGGCAGCAGTTGGTAACTTTATGATTAACCCCTTATGCTGAAGGGGCCTTTTTGTGCAACCGTCTCCAAAAATACCTCTCCAAATTAAAATCATACTTGTTTTTTAATGTCCCGACCACAGAGCAGAACTTGATTTCGCGCTGTGGCCTGAACTGCTTTGGGCTCCTTAGTTCACCTGATCCCCACGTACAGTCAGAGGCTGAAGCTCTGCAAACCTGATGTGAGGACTTCTAAGAAGTGGACCGATGAGGCAGTGAAGACTATTTCAGAAATCCAACCCCCGAAAAGCTGCTGGACCAGACAGTGTCTCCCCCGCCACCCTAGGATACTATGAAGGATAACTGACCCCGGTCTTCACAGACATTTTTAACACCTCCCTGGAATCATGCCATCCCAGATTGCTTCAAGTCATCCATCAGTTTCCCTGTCCCCAAGAAGCCCCGGATCACTGGACTTAATGACTACAGGTCTGTAGTCATGAAGTCATATGAGCACCTGGTCTTGCTCCAACATGTCCTTCACCTCCCTCCTGCTGGACCCCCTGCAGTTTCGCCTACAGAGCCAACAGGTCTGTAGACGAGGCATCAACCTGGCACTCCACTTCATCCTGCAGCATCTGGACTTCCCGGGAACCTATGCCAGGATCCTGTTTGTGGACTTCAGCTCTGCATTCAACATCATCCTGCCTGCTCTGCTCCAGGACAAGCTCTCCCAGGTCAACGTGCCTGACTCCACCTGCAGGTGGGTCACTGACTTCCTGATGGATCAGAGGCAGTGCTGCTGGGGAAGAATGTCTATAGGCACATGATCTCCACAGAGCTGTGTACTTTTTCCTCTGCTTCTCCCTGTACACAAATTGACGCCGTTAAACTGAGTAGCGAAAAGTTTGCGGACAACACTACCCTCATCAGGCTCATCTCGAACAAGGACGAGTCTGTCTACAGGAGGGAGGCCGACCGGCTGGTGTCCTGGTGCAGCGGTAACAACCTGTAGTTCAATGCCCAGAAGACAGTGGAGATGATCGTGGACAGGAAAGGCACAACCCCCCAGCCCCCCCTCACCATGACAGACTCCACCACCATGGACTCCTTCCGCTTCCTCTGCACCACCATCACCCAGGACCTCAAGTGGGAGCCCACCATCAGCTCCCTCATCAATAAGGCCCAGCAGAGGATGTACTTCCTGTAGCAGCTGAGGAAAGCCGAGCTGCCAGTGGAGATAATGGTGCAGTTCTACACGGCCATCATTGAGTCTATCCTCACCTCCTCCATCACTGTGTGGTACGCTGGAGCCACAGCCAGGGACCAGACTTCCATCTATGCAGGACCTGTACGTCTCCAGGGCTCTGGGACGAGCAGGTCGGATCACACCCTGGACATGGACTATTTGAGCCACTCCCCTCAGGCAGGAGGCTACGGTCCATCCGGACCAGAACCTACCGCCACAATAACAGTTTTTTTCCCTCTGCCGTTGGACTTATGATCACTTCCTAACACCTGTCACTTTAACTATAATTCACCCTATATAATTCACTTGACATGACCATGTTTCTGTTTTTTTTTTTTAAACGTCCAATATTGAATATTTTACATTGACTGAATAAATGCATATTTTATATGCATATTTAAAGTTTACAACTGAATTAATTAATTAAACACACTTTATTCCACTTTTGGTACTGGTACTATAATACTATGACTTAGAGACCGATATAATTTGTGAAAAAATACATTTGATATAAAATTACATTTTACACTACAGATTGTAAAGAGCAAAACAAAAATCTCAGTGATACTGTAACTTATATTGCATAGTAGCAATGAAGAGAATATAACAAACACAAATAATTGTTGGTGCTTGTTTCATAAAACAGCTTCTAAGTGGCCTTAGTTACCCTGAACTACATATGTAACATTTTACATTTTTATATTTAATCATCACAGACATTATTGCTATATAGAGAGTTGTTCTTAAATACATGTCATTTATAGCATTCTTTCATAGGTTTCCTTATAACCAAACCATATTTTTACGAATAGAAGTCAAGCAATACTTAATGCGTTAGCCAAATCCAGGTAATAAACTCCTCTTTGGTGTGTTTGCAGTCAAGGTAACGGAGCACATGTGCTACAGGTTTGACACCTCAGATGTCTCATCAACTTGGATTGATAAGAAATCAGCCGCTTTCGCTTCATCACAAACATATTTTTTATTCACAGCCAGCAAACAGTCAAGGAGCTCATTCTGAATCGTTTTGGACGTACCTTTGAACACAGACGTCTGTAGATGCAGTTTTAAAAAGTAAACATGGAAAAACAGGCGTGTAGTATTTCCGCGAGTTGATGGAGAAGCATCAGTCTTAACGCCGCCCTGATCACGGCGTGCGGACCTGTCTGTCTCCAGCGTAAATTGCGTAGCTTCGGGGCGTAACCACTACGCATAAATGGGCGATGAAGAAATCGCCCATTTCAGACAGTTTTACTATGGCTTTTTCCATAATGACGTAGTCCATTTTTCTCAGAATGTGATTGGCTATAGATTCCCATTGCTTTTCTATCAGGCTCAGGGGGATTTTCAAGCAGTCCCACGATGTACATTGAAAAAAGATCCAGGCAGACAAAGCATTATATATATATATATATATATATATATATATATATATATATATATATATATATATATATATATATAATTATTTTACATATTTAAGACAAAATAATTGTCAAATACCATTTGACATACTGTATTATCCGCCTAAAAAAAGTGCACTGGATTATAAGGCGCACTGTCAATAAATGGTCTATTTTTAAAAAAAAAATCATATATAAGGTGCTACAGATTATAAAGCGCATTAAACGAAACATACATGTACCACACAAAATTGGTTTGAAGTCAGCAAGCACTCTGTCACTTCACTGTCACTTCACAAAGAAAAAAATAAATGAACTGACAGAAAGACACTTTGGCATTGTCAGGTTGTCTGTGGCCTTCTGCTCCATATAAGTTTCAAAATGCGGCCCTCTGTGAAAAACGTTTGGACACCTCTGGTTTAGAACAGAGCATTGGTGTGTGCTCCTTTACTTCTGGATGTGAGTGTGAAGAAACGCTACTCTCACTGTAAATGCTAAGCACAATAAAAATGACCGATAGACATAGCCCATCTCTGCTGAGACTGTAAACACAGGTCTGTTTTAGAGTGCTGCAAATTGCCAAATGAACTCTGGTAGTTACTCCACATGCTGAGTGGCCCTGGTCAGTCAAAGAGAGGCCTTGTTTTCCAACATCTACATATATTATATCCCAAGAATAGGATGCCATTTAAATGTGTTTAATGTTTTTTACAAATGAGAGATTTTTTTTCTACTTGAAGGACACACTTAATAAAGCTACAGTGTGAGTTGCGTTAAAATGTCAGTGATACACGGACTTGATAGTGTACAGAATAAACACTGCATGATATCGTACTTGATGCAACGGAAAGACTAAACAGGCACAAGACAGTTTGTTGTATGCGCATCACCGGCAGTAACAGGCAGGTAAACAGTTGATCACGTGTTGGTGTGATCCCTCATTCATCCAGGAGTGTTCATTGTAGAAAAGGATACAGTTGTAGTCATCTGGACTCTGTTTTAAAAATAAAAATAAAAAAAATAAAGTGTTTTAGTTTTTTCAAGTCCAGTCTCAGGAGTCCAGATGACTACAACTAAATCTTTTTCTACAGTTGATCGCGTGAGATATTTTGGCTGGATCTACTCAGACAGACAGGCTATATACGGTCCAGGGCTTCCATTTGCACATGAGACAGTCCCTCCAGGCAGTTGAGCATCCTGGTCTACAGGTCGGAGTTGTGAGATGGGCCATCTAGGTGCAGTCGTCACTGGTGCAGCATCAGCAGTGTATTAAACAGTAGCAGAAAGCGGAGGATAGTGCTCAAGCTGCTATACTTCCCTCTGCATAGTTGCTCCCAGGGCAGTGTAGCTGAGAAACAAGTCAGTTAGCCATAGATTATTTCAAAGAGGAACGTTTTAAACCTAGTGAAACTTATGTTTGTGAATTCTGGTTTAATTCATTCATTCACTTAGACTTACATTGGTTTATTGAACCCCAAGGAAAATCCATCCAAATTTAATGAATGTTGACTAACAATTTCAACAGAGATGTGTGTGTGTGTGATTTTATAAAATTTTCACAGAAGGATTCTTCTCTGAATTTCTCCAGTCTATTATAACTGGGAAGCATAAAATACATTTTGCCACTTGAAAGCCGAGGATGTAACTTATTACAAGGCAAGTTGTTTGAACACAAAAGTAGATGTGTTCCTTTCTGATGTGTTTTTCGCACTGATTCTGAAGAATGGCCCTTTTCCTATCACAGTGGTGTGTGGTCTCTTATCAGACAACGCTCTGCCACTAGTGTTCCTATTTAGCAGCAGAACATTCAGGGAGTGTGGAGGAGCCTGAAAACCATCTCAGGCTTCAAAGTCCCCCTGTCCAGACGGAGGGGGACTTACAGTGGCTAAACCCTCACTTCCTGAGATTTGATCAGTCACCCACCCCTCCCGATGCACAGCTGCATGCTCTCACTTCCACAGCTGGACAATGGCCCACACCTGTTCACCTGGACTCACCCATCCCCCCAGCACACAGCCCTCCTGCCAACCACTTGCTGTCACAGCAGCACAGGTGAGGAGTGAGCTGAAGAGGATTAAAGTGAGGAAGGCAGCAGGACCAGACAGCATCAGCTCCAGGCTCCTTAAGTCTTCTGCTGATGAACTGTGTGGAGTTATGGAGCATGTCTTCAACATGAACCTGAAGCTGAGGGTGGTACCACAGGTTTGGAAGACCTCCTGTGTGGTACCAGCACCACAGACCTCAGCAGCTTCAGGCCGGTGGCTCTCATGTCTAATCTGATGAAGACACTGAAGCGGCTGGTCCTGGACCACCTCCGCTTCATCATGAATTCAGCCATGGATCCGCTGCAGTTTGCATACCGGCCTGGCATCGAAGTGGAGGACGCTGTCATCTCCCTGCTGCACCGCTCTCTCACACCTAGAGAAGCCTGGCAGCACTGTGAAGATTCTGTTTTTTTTTAAAAAATCTCTCTAGCACCTTCAACACCACAAGCTGTAGACTACCTAGCTGGACTACCTCATAAACCGACCCCAGTTTGTGAGAGCCCGGGACTGTGTGTCTGACACTCGGACCTGCAGTGTGAAGGCGCCCAAGGGCACCAGCCTCGTGCCCTTTCTCTTCACCCTCTACAATGCAGACCTCAGACATGTCACGGACAGTTGTGTCTCTGACGACTCTTCCATCATCAGACTCATTTCGGGCAATGACGGTGCATAGTACAGAGGACTGGCGCAGGACTTTGTGGACTGGTGTCAGCAGAACCACCTCCTTATCAACGCGGGGAAGACCAAAGAGATGGTGGTGGACTTCCGCAGACGCCACTCTGCTGCCCCCTCACCAGTGAACATCCAGGGAAGGGAGTGGACTCATACAAGTACCTGGGTGTTCATCTGAACCACAAACTGGACTGGAGACATGACATAACACAGACGCACTGTACAGGCTCTAACTCCTGAAGAGACTCAGGTCTTTTGGAGTGACAGGGCCACTCCTGAGGACCTTCTACGACTATGTGGTAGCATCAGCCCTCCTGTACGGTGTGGTCTGCTGGAGAAGGAGAGAGGGAGAGAGAGAGGAAGAAGCTGGACAAAGTAATCAAGAAGTCCAGCTCCGTCCTGGGCTGTGCTCTGGACTCGAGGAGGTGGGGGACAGAAGGGTCCTGGCTAAACTCACATCTATGCTGGACCATGAGTCTCACCCTCTGCTGGACACTCACTGTGTGAAGGAGAGGTTTCGCAGGTCTTTCCCTCCTGCTGCTGTCGGACTTTACAACAAACAAAAATGTTAGCCCTGAACATGTGTCATTCAGCTTTGATAATCATGTGCAATACTGTTAAAATTATGTGCAATCCTGTGACATAATTTTAGTCATCCCTGGTGCAATATTTTCTGTCCATATAACAGCTGAGACAGAGTGTTATTATTATTGAGGTTATTATTCAGGTTATTAGAGCTATTTCTAAGTTTTCTGTTTTATTATTATACTTCCGTGCCTAATCTGTGTTTCTGTGCCAAATGTGTGTTGCAACACAGGGACAAATAAAGATGTTATCGTATCTTATCTTATATTTTTTGTATAGTGTAGTGTTTTAAAGCAGAGGTCCCCAACCTTTTTCCTCACAAGGACCGGTACAATCAAAAGATTATTTCTCAGGGGCCGGTTGAAAGGGGGCAGTGTCAGTAACAACAGCGTAAAATGAGTACAAACCCTTCTATAACCTTTAAAATACCTTAATACTTATGTTTGCTTTTAATTAGATTGATTGGCTCTTTATTTTCATGGTTAAACACATATAATATTTGGACTTACCAACAGATTATAAAACAAAAATGATGATACATTTCCCTCTGGGGACTGGTAGCAGATGGCGCGCGGCCCGGTGGTTGGGGTCGGACTGCAACGGATAGTGTATTGCCTACAGGATCTAGAGGTTAATTCTACAAAACATATACTGTACTCTGTTGCTCTGGAGTTTTGTGCTTCCCCTGCCTTGTCAGGTCTTTTGTCTTTGTTCTGTGGGTGTGAAATCTTATAGGATAATGTGCCTTGACGTCTATAAAACGTATCAACTCATTGCTTTAGTCTCTCTCTCTCTCTCTCTCTCTCTCTCTCTCTTTCTCTCTCTCTCTCATACACACACACAAACACACACACGCACACAAACACACACACACACACACACACACACACACTATTATATATATATATATATATATTATGGTATGCTATATTGTAACTGTCCTTAAAATGAACCTACTTTCATAAGGGTCTGATTTAATTTGCTTACAATAGACAAATAAGCAGAACAATAAGCTGAATGACCTGATCATTCTCCACACATTTACCATGCATCATTTGTGCATAAAGTGGATGTCACTCCTTGCAGTTTATGATAATCAGAGCTTGTTCACCACATCAAATGGTGTGAGGATTTTTAATAAAACTTACCTAACTACCAAAATGAGTGGAAATGTGAATGCGTTGATACTTGCATCTAGATAACAACAAAACTGGAACTAAAACTGGAACTAAATCAAAATAAAATTTGTTCTTTAATGTGACATTGAAGGTTTTGAAAGGCACCTAGAAATAAAATGTATTATTAATATAATAATTATTATTATTATTTGTATTAAGTTGCAGCACATTGTGCACCTATCCGGCCAAGGGACCACAGCCCTCAGAAACTTTTTGTTGAATCCCTATGTTACCACTTTTAACTACACCTTAATTAGCCTTTAAAAAACATGTACATAATGAACCAATTATAGAAACTATTCAGGTTTAGTAACTAACCGATTAGAGTTGGAATTTAGGATTTGTTCTTTTCTTATTCTTTATTAAAGGTGGTATGGACGATTTTTTTCAGCAAATTTTTTATCATATTTCCTCGTGGCGTGGATAAATCATTTGTCCTGCCACGTATCAATCATAAAACGCACCTATCGCTCACCTGCAGCCGCGTCAGGCTCATCCCCATGTTTCCGCGTGCCTAAGCGCATTGATCTATCATAATATTGTTCCCTCAGTGTACGGGGCAAAATGAAGACGGAGAAAGACAGTTCGAGCTGACGCAGAAGTGGACAGAAATCTACTGGAGACGAGCGATGCGATGCCTCCGTTGCGCTAATAAACAAACGCACGTGTGTGTTGTATCAGTCCGCACGGGGGAGTGCGCATGCGCACTTCCGCCTGCGTTCTCAAATCGCCGAAAAATCATCCATACCGCCTTTAAGGCTAATAAATTAAGTTATTATAGTTATAAATTGTTACCCAGTTCGTGTTACGGTTGCATCGGCCTATATTGCTGTTGTTTAAGTAAATTACTATGATATTTTTTTTTTTTTTTTCACCAAAACATCACTTTTACCTTATCTTGATCAACAGCTTGATCTTATTCAACATCAGGACCAGTTTGCTTTACAGCGTGTGGCCTTCCTGACTCAGACTAGGTCATCCCCCAGAACAGACAAAGAACTCGTGTCTGATGAGTCTGTACATTTTTGAATAGATGTTAACGGTGCATTTTGCATTGCATATGTTAGATTTTAGAGGACACTAAACAGTTCTCAGTTGACATCATGAGTTGTAAATTCCATGCTCTCCACAAGAGGGCACACTAGTTGAACTATCAACCATGCAATCCTGTCCGGTAGAAAAGCATCCTCATGTGACCCAACCTCATGTAACCTAGCCTCTGGCCACAAGCCAGCTTTAACTTTTATTTGATATAAGAAATATTACATTTTAGATATTTTAAGCTCCAGTAGAACTATTTTAAAAATAGGTTATGTTGAATTTTCTATTTGAAATGGTGTGTGTCCGAGTCCTTTACGAGTCCTCTCTACTGAAGAGAGATGGGCTCAGTGGAATCCTTGTGTCTCATTGTAAGTTCAAAACTGTATTTCTCTTTGACTGTATATTTGTGTTTTGGTTTCTTTGAATGAGTGTTCAGGAGGAGATCACTGTCACTGTCCTGGACCTCCAGCCTCTCTCTGCAGAGTGGACATTACTTCTGATGAGGACTCTCCACAGGCGCCTGGAGGGGACCAAGTCTAAAAACACCTATGGAATCTAGACTGGAATTGATTGCTTTTTAGGCTAAGAAGGTATTGTTGGACTAACTGTTGATTTACAAAAAAATTTACAAAATGTACGTAACCAATGCACAACTTCAAACGTAAAACATAAAAAGAACGAAGGAAAGGGCGGTATCTGAACTCCTGTCTCAAGTTACTTTTTTTAGTAACTTTTACATGTCAAACCTTACAGTGCAGCTAACCCTTTTCTAAATGTATGATATATTTTGAAAACGTGATCTGCAATAACTGATTGTGAAGTGCCTAATTTTATTTCCCTTTTAAAGAACACAAGCTATGCTCTCCTTTCTTTAAAACATACCTCCTCACATATAAAATCTAAACACTACTTTTGTAGCTAAAGCATAAATTCATAATGAAGTGTCTATCATTGGGTAATGGAAGCAAAAAAAACAGGTCCTGCATCATTTTTGTTCTTCAGGCATATCTCCATTTCAATGGGCCTAATACAGACACTCAGAGACTTTCGGGTAAATTGAAGACAAAAAGTAAGGCTGAGCGAGTCAAGTGAGGTAGACTCGAAATTCAAACTTCACGGCCTCATTATTGTATTCATCACATGTCCAAAATGAACATGCTTTCCATTGATAATGGTGCATTACAGACAGGGCACAGCTAGCTCTCTGCCATGACCTGGAAAACAAAAAGCCCTGTGAAATGCCAACGCTCAGAGAAGTAACTCACACTGATGGCACAACAGCTGACCTGCTTTTGCTCTGCTGATATAGTGAGATATGTTCACTTATTGTGGGTGCACCTTTTGTTGATCGTAGTACACAAGTCATAAAGTCTATCAGAGCACAAAGGAGCATGACATTAGCAGAACATCAAGGTCAAGGCTGATGGAGGGAACGAGTTTATCTGTGTTAATGGAAGGGGGGGGAGTATCCCAGGACAGGATGCACATTGACAATGGGCCAGCCCGTGTGGGACAGTGTGTCAGTCAGTCTAGGGGCTGCTCTCTTGGGGTCACTGTTAACATCTGTTCAACTAGCACAACATAATCCCTTGTACTTCAAATTCATCACTTCCTCCTTCAGGGCAAGCACGAACTCTACGCTCGAGTGATTCAGCTGAAGTGTGTCTTTCAAGGCCCAAAATCTGCCCCCAAAACAGAAAGTATAGCATATAAGTAACATACAGCAAGGGTTATTGTCACGCATTTGACAATTGGTGAAGAAATAGTCTTTCTTGTTATTTCCAAAATGCCGTGATAATGGGCTGCTATAATAGTGGTGGGCGATACAGGCAAAAATGTATATTTCTGTATTTTTGGAGTATCCCGATATTCATAATTTGACACCTCTAGCTACAAATAAACATTTTGTGAACATTATCTGTTACATAATTGAGGTACACCTTTTTTAATAAATAGTTATGTGTTAATGCTTAATGACAGTTAAAATAATGCAACAGCTCTTCTTAATGACAACAGAACAATGGTGTGCTAATCTCAATAAAGCTGAGGCCAGGCAGATCTGGAGCGTGTGGGTTTGGAGGGAGGGGTCGCGAGGGGACGCAGGGGGGCACTTGGTGAACACATGGCACAGGGGTGAGCGTAATCACAGTCTCGCACAAATCCACACAAAATGAAGGGGTGTGAACGGTGGTGGGGGTCTCCTTCTGGGGTGACTCATCTAGGCCCTGGAGAAAAAGCAGTTAAAGAAGCAGCCTTTGACCAGACACGAGAGCTCATCTTTTGTTTCTGTTGGTCTCCTCTTTGTGTATTTTAGCACAGGACACCTCATGCACAGGACAAGTTCATGCTTCCCGTTTCCTTTTCTGAGCATTACTGGGCTTTTCCATTGTTCTTGTGTCTGCAATAAAAACTGAAACACAGAGGCACTCCTTTCCTTCCTTTATAAGCTTTAAGATTTCCTTGGTTCACTTTTAAGTAATCAGTTTATTTATTGGTTTATTTTTGCTATGTCAGAAAACATTAAAGAACTGTGTTTCAATTTTGTCGCTTTGTGGAGTAACCTCAGACACAGACCAATTTGCATTGCAGTTATTGTAGTATTTTTGCCCAAATGTTATGTTTTGTCTTAATTTGGGTTAATATACACATCTTTTCTTAAGGCGCAAGCTCAATCATTGTTTCAGGTGCTGTCTAACATGGCTTTCACCAATCAACATCAAATAAACCCTGTTCTTAATGTGGTTATAGATCTATAGGCTACCTGTTTGCTAATGGTGTAACTGTTACTGACCCTATAGGCCTCTAGACAGTATAAAGCCGTGAAAAAAACGAATAAAAGGCATAACTCCTTGTAAAAATGAACCTGAAGAACACAACCAGACTGTGTGCACGTTATTATGTACAGACAAAGCTAATTGGTTGTTAACAAAGCCACTTCTGCGCTCGGCAAACAAAGTGCTCCGCGGTCAATTAAACAAAGCCCATTCGCTCTCACTGGCCGCGTGCGTGTGTTTTTGTGGCGAGGGGAGCGCTCTGATTGGCTGCGGGGACGAGCGCAGGCAGCGGCTCCGGGAGACAAATGGCGTGTCTCCGGCTGGAGCGGTGCGCCGTGGCAAGAGGCGGCCCGCGCGGATGAACGAAAGACCGGGAAACCGAGAATCAAAGAAAACTACAAACCACCGTCCAGTCCGAGTAAAACCCCCGAGTTCAGTCGGGAAGTCATTGCGAGCCGCTCAAGTGGACTTATGAGTGACGGACGGACTGAAGAGGGAACGAGTCCGTGGTGACAACAAAGCATCAAGGTAAGAATGAGGAACACTCTCCAGCACTTTGGATGAGTTTCTGTGTGATTAAAGTCTATCATCAAGACCCGAATCAAGAAATGTAGAAGAGGTTATATTTCATTCATTCAGGGCTATGCAATAGCTCAGGAGTTGAAGAAGTTAAAATATCTCTGTTAGCCTAGATTATAAAGTCAGTATAAAGCTGTTCTGATGAAGCGAGTTCACATGTTATTTTAGATTTTTGGAACATTTATTTGTCTATATTGTAATAGGAAAGAGCATATCCTGTGTCCTACACCTCCACCTTCCCCTGGAGTCAGCAGAGAAGCCGGTGAACATGTTGATATGTCAACACTAGACTGCTTTGCTTGTCACAACTGCATTTGGTCATGTTTATCTGACACATGGGACACTTGTTGGAATCCTGTCCTTGACTGATAGTGTATCAGGAGGACCTCTGCTATGTGGACAGGCCCACCATCTTCTGCTTCTCCTGGCATGTTGTTTGTGTGTGAATTGGGCTCAATATTGTCATGCTCCTTCCTCTTTTATGAATTTGGATTTTTGTGTAGACCGGGGATCTCTCTTTGTCATTGTAAACAGGCTGGAGGTTTTGCACTATGGCATAACCTATAACATGTTTATTATTCAAGAATGCTTGAAGTGAAGACAATCGGACACTTTTACCTTGGTCTTGCTAAATGAACTGACCTAGTCACTGCTGTGGTCAAAGGACAAATAGTATTATAGCTGTTTTGTACATCAGTTACTCATGTGTGAACAGCATAAACTGATTGGTGAGGTCATGCTGACAGAACATACCTGAAATTGACTTGTGATTTGTTGCTGACTGGTGGTCAGCTGGTGTGCACTCTCTGTGAAGTTCCTGTTTCCTGGACCAAACCAAACAATGTGAGACATGTGATATCCTGTAAGGTCTGGAGTCATCCCACAACATGAGCAACAGCCACACGAGGGGTGACGTACTGTGTATAGAAACGCTTACTTCAAAACCCTCGTCGTGGTTACCATGTTGCAAAAGTGTGTAGAAGCAAGTAAATAAATCATAAGAGGTATTTATCTAAACTCTCTTCTAATGACTAGTTGAGGTTTAAGTGCATGTGCGGTAAATGTGAAAGGAGAGCACGAAATAACTCCTTTTAAATGAAGTTTACTACATACATTTGTTCCATTTTTGTCTTTATTCAGTTTGTTTAGAAAAAAAATCAGATAGATATGTTTTTTAATTTCAAACAATATGCCCAGTAAAATAATTCTATCTATTGCCCTCCTCTAGTTTGAACGGAGATTGTTTTTCCTACTTTGCACCAGGGTTTTTCCTACGACTGGTTCACTAACTACATCCAGAATACTTTTTGTTTGTCTTGATACTTATATATAAGTGTAACATTTACGTATGAACTTTCCTAGTTCAAGTCCAGGTCAGATCCCCACATCTTACATATTCACTGTGATGACAGGTTTAATCCAGATTGAAAGGTGCACTATGACACTTCTGGTGGAGGGTCTGCCACCTGCTTATCCCAATGGAGACGTTATTACTTTGCCTGAAATCTTCCACAGTGTAGCATTGGCACTGGCCCATCTTTCTTTCTCAACCTTGATGTGATTTCATAGTCCGATGAGCTTCATTTCCTGACATCACTTTCTCTCATCGTCCGGTCAGAGAAAACCCGCTCCATCTCTCCACCAAAGCCCTCGAAGGGGCTTGTCCGGCTCTCCCATCTCTCCTGTTGTTCTTTCTCTCATCCAGTGTCCACTGCAGAGCGGCTTTGTGCATACTCTGCTCTGGGACGTTCTGCCGCTTTATAATGAGGTCAGCGGATTCAATAAAGCTATTAACTGGTGCAGAATATTCCACACTCGATTCTCCAATCAGTGTCCATTAACCGCCGTATGCACTGAGTATAGGTAAACAACCCTGTGTGACCGGAGCCGGCGCACGCTTCTCAAATGGTTTTCTTGTTCGCAAAGTTGCATTTCAGCATTTCTTTCTTGTTTTCCCACAGATCTTGATTATAACTCTGTATGCAGCATTTGAATGGGCCATGCGACACCATTGTGATAGGATTCAACAGGCAGGCAAGAAAAAAATGTGCTTCCTGCTCGACTAGTTCTGACAATAGAAGAGAAGCCAAAGCTTTTATTGAAGTGGGAGCATGTGACAGGTGCTTATCTACCTCTATCAATGCTCTTGGCAGGAGGAGGTAAGCAGGTGATTGTGCTTTAGAGTGAGAATTGTGCAGATGAGATGTGACGTGAATGTTGTCAAATGCAGGTGCTTCGGTTTGACTTTCTAGGTCCGGGCCAAAAAGATGAATAACAATTTTTGTCCTTGTATTGATTGATTGTGATTTTCCATTAGATTTGATTATTTCCTCACAAAATCTTCATTTCAAAAACACTATCCAGGCATAAGTTTAATCAGTACTGTTTTAAGGAGTCATATGTTTTTTTCAGGCAAATCGTCATTTTACATTTTCTTCATTGTAAACCGCAATATTTGGGGGTCCATTGACTTCCTGTTCAACTGACAAGCTTCATAGTGGCATTATTTACATCATTTACATGTTTTTGTTGATGCAAAATGGCTATATTAGAACTCTACATGTACAAGACAATACGGGATTACTCAAGCATGCATTAGTCAATCAAAATACAACTCGTGATGAGGAAACACTGTTGTAACCAGGTTAAAAGCGGTGCATAATTTGTCCTCAAAAATGGCAAATGTATTCTTTTAATGCCTGAACTCTGCTCGGAACTTCAGACTGAGATCTGTGTCAGCGCTTATGTTTCTAAAGAGGCTCTGTAATGTTTTTCTCTCACTATATAAAACCATGATTACTTTGCTGACGTTTGTTCTTAGCATCAGATTCGTTCTAGGTTGTCCTTTGATTGTTAAATTATGTGCAGAGTTAGTTTTCTTCAATCTAATCCTGATTCAATTCTGTTTGTTTAGCCGCTCATCGTACAATAGATGAGTCTATCATTGTATAATATATCCGATAAGTCCCAGAACGATGTGTGTGGTGATACCTGCTGTACAAGTGTCCTCCTGCTGCTGTCAGGATGTGAAACACGGATATAGTGGATTAACCCTTAATGTTGATGTAAACAGGCTCAGAGCTCCAGGCCTAATTCAGGGGGATGCACAGATCTGTATTGTAGCTAATGTGTTTGTGGGTCAGCACCAATCTATAAGCCGCACACGCCAATGCAGGATCCAGACCAAACATGGAAATGGAAAAAATGCAGTGTTGTTGTTGTCTTTCCTTTTTTAGACAGTTTGCCGTCAGCACCTTTCTCTCTTCCTCATTGACTTCGCGCAGCCAGCAATCTCTTCTTTCTCTTCTGCTTTGTTGTTTCAGACAGGACATCCCTGTTAAACAAAAGAGAGGATTTAACTTGGCAAAACACTCAACGTCCACTTAATGCGGCTTTCAAAATCAGAAGAACACATGCATCACACTTGTTGGAGGCTGCGTTGTAAAGGTCATTCGGTCCAAAACGTGTCCTGGGTTTGCTCCTCATGTAATCCTGGTTTTTGTGGTGGTTAGGGATGTTAAGATTATTCTGTGAATCAATAATCGTTATTATTCAGGTCACAATATAAGACGCAGAAATAAGTCATTTAAATTCCATCTAGATTCCAAACATGTTAATGCCAAGTGCTTATTTATCATATCAAGTTTATCCTTTAGAACGTGCATCATAGAGCTCAGTCTTGTTTTTGTTGTGGTGGGACTTCTACTACAAAGAATTACTCCTGCGGCAATTGTGAATGTTGTTGTGAAGATATGCCTAAGTTGAATGTTGACTATATTGTTTAAAGTAAAAATGCTTTGAAACGAGCTGATTAAAATGGACATTTAAAAAAAAAATGATGTTCTGAACTTTGAAATGAGGGTAATAATTCTCCACGTTTGTGATTCATTTTATAGATATTTCACATTTTCCTGATAATTAAACCTCAACTAATACGTTTAAATACACGTTCTAATGTATTTCTGTGGGACTGACATAATATTGTCTGAATATTATTGAAATGTCAATATTTCCAGACCCTATTACAATGTTATTACACATTTGGACTATGGCTTTACAGACGTGTTCATTACAAATAAATAAAGCTATGTCTCTTATTCTCTTTTCTACAAAAATCTTTCCAAGTCAGGCTAAGACTTAAATTACCTTGTTATATTTGTTTGCTTTGTTTGATTAGTTGAGTTATTACCTTTTTATAGTGGTTGACTGCCTCATAACTGAAAACTCCATACACAAAATCAACCAAACCTTTGAAAAGAATCACTGCACACTGCATTCTCTCTGTCTAGTTCTGTTTTAGATGATCCAGTAAGCATCTTGGAAGAAATCAAGGACAGAACACTAAAAACATATGCACATAGTCAGAGGGAACACATTTTATTAGCTTTGTGTGAAGCTTAGATGTGGTGCCAGTCGTTGGAAAGCTGTTTTTTGCATTTCCCCTGCTCATCCCTGAAGACTGACCCTCGCAACACGCTCCTCCCTCGGGACTGGGTTTCCATAGCGCCCCCATAAAAGAGCCGACAATTAAACAAAGCACGGTGAGTTAAAGGCTGACAGTTTGTACACAAGCTCCTCCACTCTCCTTCTGACCTCCTTATGAATTATGTACACGGTGGACATAAGGATGGGCTACAGGCAACCATGTGCATCCGTGACTATTGACGCGGGCCCTCCAGAGAAAAAAAAAGTCCTTCATCTCTGGGGAGTGAGGGGAAGAAAGAATTAATCACCACTATAACAAGGTTTGATTCCTCTACAATAGCCTGTACAAACGAGTTGCAGTTTGCTACTATCAATCAACTCAAGGCTGCATGGGGGGGAGGGAAGATGACAAGGATTGTTAGTGTTGGTAACAAAATGATTTCTGTTTGCTTTCTCGGCTTTCCAGTGCTTGAGGCAGCAAACCAGTTGCCTATAATTTGGCAGGATTTTTAAATATGATTTTCTTCAGGTGCCGTTCCTTTTGCAATACATTGCATACATTGGACTAACCATCTGTGCCACTGTCCTCTGTATATGAACTTACTGATAAAAGCAAATGTATTTTAGTACGTTTCAGTAGGGCAAATACAGCATATTGCAAAATTATCAATATTGCAATATCAGCTGACGTAATAGCAAACTTAAATACCGTATATTGCAATAAATCCAATGAAAATGTTTTTTCTTTTTCAGTCTAAATTAGCCTTGACTTAGTAGTTCAGTTTTTATTTTTGACCAATGCATGAACAAATGTGTTTATATAACTTAAAAAAGCTGATTCGACTCTCATCCAAGAGTCATTGTCAAGGCTCTTGGATGAGAGTCGAAACGTCTATTTTTTTCTAACCAAGTCCAGATGACTACAACTGAAGCTTTTTCTACACTATATCTTTTATAGTAAAAAATAACTTAAAAAACGTTGAATACATTTCTGTTGGATTGACATAATATCATCTGAATATTGTTATCGGGACACTTTTGTCATTATGGGATTTTTTGTTATTCTACCGGACAGTGCAGTGGGAATTGGGAAGAGCTGTTTTCCAACTCGCTGCACATGTTTTAAATAAACATCACAGTGCTTTTTTTTTTTTTCTAAAATAAAAGTATATAAAAAACAAAAACAATGGAACAAACAAGAGTAGACAATAGACTGTAGACACCCAACAAAAGAAAGAAAGAAATGAAGACATAAACCAAAACAAACGTCCCATTTAGTCAATAGTCTGTCAAATTAGTCAATTTTCAAATCAAGTCAGAATGTAATTTTCCATTCCATTTTGCAATGTTCAATATAATGTCGGTCGAGCTCCTGATTGTCGGTGCAATTTGTCATCCTTGTTTTGTTTTTTCTCGATTATTCACAATTATTGGAACTAGAACAGTGAAAGCCTCAATTTGCTTTCATTCACAGCATTAATAAAGCACCATTCCAAATACTCTGAATAAAAAAGTACCAGTAATGACATTGGCATAAACAGCCAGATAAAAAGTATTTTGAGTATAGATTGAACTGAAACCTGCCTGCGATTATCATTATTCTGTTTTTATGATTATATTGTGACCTGAATAATCGCGCACTCGGGCTACTTTCCATATTATGTAGCCTAAACAATAGTGAAGAGCAGTTATTGTACATGAGCAAGCTGCTGAAGAATGCCTTTGTCTGGGGCCAAATTTATTTATTTATGCAAAAACAAGATGTGTTTGTACTTGCATATCTTTTCTTCTTCAGTTTGTTGCGGTCAGAGACTTGGCTGGGTCATCTTTTCCACACAAAGCTTACATCTGCCTTGCCTTGCTCGTTTTTTTTCTTTTTCTCTTTCCCCCCCTTTTCCTTGTTCTGCTGGGAATAGAGAAAAATCAGAAATAACAACAAAGGGAAGCCTCGGTTGTTCACCTTTCCACTTGATGCTGCAGGCTTGTCTTGTAGAGTGGAGGCGGGGCTGTCCTGTCTGCTGTAATTACATTGCTGGACAATTTACTCTGCTTTCTATTTTTTCCCATTTATCCACTAACCCATCTTTTATGATTAGGCCCAACGGTGCTTTATTTGACCATCAGCCATAGACGGATGAGGTGCTGATGAGGAGCTTCTGTTAAAGCCTGAGCGGTAATGACCCAAATGAGACACCCTACAGTGCGGTGTGAGGGAGGACTTGTTATTGTGCGCTCTAAAACGCCTTGTTTGTTGCACTGCTGAGGTCAACCCAGTACTGTTGACATAAAGAATAACATGATCAAATTATGTCTTGGTACTAATGTGCAAAAGGTTCTCCTTCAGCCTATAGTTATGGACTTTACGGCATGACGGCGACGCTGCTGATTTGGTTAGTATTTGCCCGTGCCGATATTTAGATTTTAAAATGCATAAAAATAATAACTGACTATACTTACTTATCCGTTCAAAAAGACAGACCTGATGAACTGAGGAGAAACTGGGATGGACACATGGACCACCACCCAAAGAATATCGGTGCTAAATATTGACAGATTTTTTTATATATACCGATATTGCTGAAAATTTGCCGATATTGGCCGATACCGGAACTGACATATCTCCCATCTCTAACAGTGATCTTATTTCATTGAAGTCATTTTGACAACTGTGACAGAGCACAGCAATTTGGAATTACTGAAGAAAATCCAGAAAAATTTACAGGAAGAAGTCAAGCTCCCCTCCAAATATATTGTCCTGGCAAGCCCATGAATTTACCACAAACCACTTTGTTGACTTTTTCTTTTCTTTTTTCTTTCTCCCCCTTTTTATTATTCAGCCAATAGTTTATTTTTCCTTGCCTGAGTGGCAGTTCATTGTTCTCTCCATGCTTCTGTGCTACAATAGAGATTTGAGTACCATATTTTTGGCTGAAATATGATGAATATTTACGAATGAAGTATATTATCATATATAAACATCTGAAACAGTTTATTATTTTCTACAATGATATTGTCTGTGTTTAATATAAAAAATAATCTTGTATCTGTATGTGTTTGTGAATCCACTGACTTCCTGTTACATCATTGTAGCAAGTAGCAGATTTTCATGCATGTGGTTTTTGTTAAAAATCAGAAAAGGTTTATTGTCATATATAGGCCATTGACAGTGAACAAAATTCGCAGGCTAAGGCTATGATGGCTATGTATGTATTTTTAACCCTAACCCGGAGCGCTGACTTTTAGGAACGATCACAACCAAGAACAGAGAAGTGAACAAAGGGGAAAACAGACATTTTCTGAACACTTAATCCTAAAATGCGGAACAATACAAGATTATTTATATACAAGAATATTATATATTAACTATACATAACTTTGAGTACGCTAACATGGCAGCAAGCTCCTAAAAGGCTATTTGACCAAAGACATCCCCTTTAATGAACTGTAGTTGCAGAGCAGGTGAATGTGATTGCTGATGAAAAGGTGCTTGTGTTTTAATAGTAATGGCCGCACTGAGAGAGTAAGAGAGGGGAGTGAACCTATTATTATCCTCTCAGGCACAAATAAAGAGCTTCATGGTGCAGAGTCCAACCTCGCTCTCAGCCTTAAATCCATAGTGATCAATATAGTACTCAACTCTTAAAACCCCATGTGAGTGTTGAGTGCCCGGAGGGATAGGACGCTCTAAACCGACATGCAAGTTTTTTCTTAGATTACGATCCAGCCCACGGACATTTGTGGGCATTTTTGTTGTAATGTTTGCGTTGTAGACTTACCGCGTGGGCGTATACAGACAAAAGAGATACAGAGTTTGTGTGGACGCCCGGCAGCATTCATCTTTAATGGACTGTTATGTGAGACTGTTTGCTGCAGATGATACGGAGACCTCCCTCTCTAGAAGGAAGGGGAATAATTCAGGGAGGAGGGGAAGGAGGCCATTATCACCTGCCCCCTGAACCGAAACCAAGGGTTTAGACAGCTTGCTTAGTGCACTTCCAAATGGCTGGATGTTATAGCAACAGGAAACGTGTACTGTAGGTGTGAGGGGTTGATAACATAAAAAGGAAACTCGTAACTCAATGGAAGAGCCAGCTTTGATCTTAGGGTCTTTCTGAGGTCACATTGTGCTCTTAAGACCCTGGGATACTTCCTTTGGAGTGGTAATATCCGCTAACATTTGAAGTATAAGAATGAGTGTACTTTTTTTATAAACAAGCCCACCTAATAATGTTAAACATGTGTGGGATACCGACATTGATGAGCTACATTTTGTTTTGTGAATTCAAGCACTAAAACAAATTATAACAATCTATATATATTTTATTACAGTTGAAACAAGTTAATCGATTAATCGCAACAATCTGGTCTGTTCACAGTCTTCCAAGCATGCCATGTGCGGAGACAAGGGGTTTTATGATTCAGACGTAGCAAGAATTTAGTGTTTTTGATCAAAAACCTATTTTCTGAACGTCCTAAAAGCAGTGTCCATAGCTTCATTGTGGTAAAAAAAAAAATTAATCGTGTATTCACAGGCATTTTGCAACTAATCGATCTATTGAAAGAGTATCGCTAGTTGGGCTGCAACAAGTTAATCAATTCATCATAACTAATCAATAATTGGAATAATTGTCAACTAATTTAGTAATCAAGTTATTGTTTTATCATTAACTAGTCTATATACAGATTCCAAAACATTCCATTATCTGAAAAAGTTAGGCCGCAATTACATAGAAAATGTGTACAATTGAATGTATCTAATGAAAACACTCTTTTGTCCTTAAGTGCACTCAATCTGGGTCAAATATTGTTACAATATTTTCATCACGTGACTTTTGCATTCTAAACAACAAATGTATTAATTGAAAGAATAATCACTAGTGGCGACACTAACGGATTGGCAAAATAGTAGTTCTTGTGTAATAGCTTTTCTGTCCAAAAAGCTCCATTTCTGTCCACACTCTTACTGTATATTGGAAGCATCAGTCCAGTATTTGCCCATAATGATGTGTCTGATGTTCATCCCATGAATAGAAAGTTGGGAGTGCTCAGTGTAAACAGGTGTCAGCTCTCTGTAGGTAAGGTAACACTGTGTCCCCGGGTCTGGGCAGGGACGGCCATGACAACCACATGAATTATGGATCACTAAGACTGAACATGTTACAAACTGAAAATGCAAAAAAACTTCTATCATGTTAGCCTCTTTATATTATGCATTGATAAGATGAGCTAATACAAGTCAACAAGGCAAGGCAAGTTTATTTGTAGAGCACAATTTGTACACATGGAATTCAAAATGCTTCGCACTGCAAGAAAAAATGTAGTTTAAGACATATAAGAGCTTAGATTTTAACATTGTCAGAGAAGAAGCCTGTCTCACATCTCCAGAAAGAGAAGAGATTTTTGCTGCATAAAACTGAAACACAGATTCCCCATGTTTAATCCTGACTCTGGGCACCAGCAGGAGGCCGGTCCCTGAGGTCCTCTGAGATGGTTCCCGAACATTCAACGTGTCCGAGATGTACTTTGGTGCTAGGCCATGGAGAGACTTGTACACAAGCAGAGCTGCTTTAAAGTCTCTTCTCTGAGCCACAGGGAGCCAGTGCAGAGACCTGAGAACAGGACTAATGTGATCATACTTCCTGGTTCTAGTCAGGACCCGAGCAGCAGCGTTCTGGATGTACTGCAGCTGTTTTACAGCTCGTTTGGAGAGACCAGTGAGCAGGCCGTTACAGTAGTCTAATCTACTGGAGACAAACGCATGGATAAGTCTCTCTAAATCTGGTTTAGACACTATAGTTTTGATTTGGGCAATGTTTTTAGATGGTAAAAAGCTGCTGATGTTATTGATTTGATGTGGCTGTTAAAATTCAAGTCTGAGTCCATTATTACCCCCAGATTTCTCACATGATTTGTAGGTTGATGATTTCAGTCTTGTCAAGAGTAACAAGAGTATAATATTTATTTTGTGGTAAACCTTTCATTTCAGATGGCCTTACTACAAGACATTTTGTTTTGGTTCATTTGTATGAATATTGCTGATAATAGATTTTTCTTCTTTGTTTTATGTATAATAAAACAAAAAATCAACAGCTGTCAAGGATCACTGCTAATAATATTGAAAAGTTTTAATATCTACATACACACAGAACTCCATATGAACTAACCCTCCTCTAAAACTGTGCCTTCTCTTTTGTTACAACCACACTCTTCCGTAGCTTTGAGTCTACCGGGACCATCTATATTCAAATGCGGGACAGAAATAATCCATAGAAGTCAAGGTTAGTGCGGAGGATGAAGCACATGGCTCTCTTGTGCAGTGCGACGTCGACAGCCAGTCTATACAGGAAGAGCAGTTATGGCCAGATGTGATTTGTCAGACATGTGTGGTCTGTGGAGATAGAAGCCACTAACCGAGCTGATTATCTTGTTTGTAATTAAGACTGATAGATATAAATCCAGAACCTCGAGATATATCTGTACATGATCTACTAAATGAGAGATCTACTGACAGACTGAGCCACATGACTTCATTATAAGGTACTTGCACTTTGTGTGTCTACTGGAAAATAAATGTTACAATAACTGATGATGAAATTACTTACACAGTAACTCAAAAGCCAGAGAATTCCAGGAAATGGATTATTCAACCCTCTCCTCAAATCTTACCGTGCTACAAAAAAATAAAGAGAAATTGAACACTTGTTCCAGCAATATTCATTGAATAATAAGTCGCTATATTAATTATGGTGAGCGCAAAATTCAAGCTTATTTGACTGCATCTGTAAGATAATTCAAAGTTTTACTTTACATGCTTGAACACTTTATGAATACACTAGGTTTAGAGACAAATGAGTCATTTGTGAGAAAGGACTTCGACACTTTACTTGGTCTTGGGATTTCAAAATAAGTTAAAGAAATAGAAAAAACTTTGCAAATGTTTCTGCTGTCCATGTGAGTTTATATTGGGGTGAGTGATATTGACAAAAAATAACATCTCAATATTTTGAGTCTCCCGATAGCAAAAGAAACAGAACAGATATTCGTTGAGATTTATTATCAGATAAATGTGAAAAGTCTGATCAAATTAATCAAAAAGTGTCACCTTATCACCCTCAGAAATATCACCTTATACTTTTTCATAGATTTGCTACGCACCTTTAAAAATAAATAAGCTTGTTTTGTAGTTTTGTTTTGTTTTTTAACTATTTTTACTATAAACAATATACTCTATATACAAAACTAAATTCACAATAATATCAATATTTTTGCCATATTGCCCACCCCTAGTTCTTGGTTCTTAGATAAAATGGCTGTATGGTTTGTGTTTAATGTTAATTAAAAGCTATTCTCCCCTTTGGATTGTATTTACTGGTACAAATCATTACGATATCCGGCATTTGTTTGCTCACTCCAACTGATGTTTACTAAAGCTTTACGCAGGCAAAGTGTTTACAACCGCTGCCTCATTCCAGGTGTAAAAATACATTGCGTGGCACCCTTTGGTCCATTAGGCCTGCAGTTGTTGATCTCTCACGAGTTGTGCTCTCTTTTGACAAACTACTGGTAATAAGACATAAGTCAAGTACACATGTGGGAGAGGCACTGAACATTGAACATCCCTAAATTAAAATGTCCCCCACTGACAGGCAGGGCCGGCCCAAGCCTTCAGGGGGCCCTAAGCGAAAAAATTTTTGGGGGCCCCTCACCACGTCATCAGAATCAGTTTTATTGCCATTGTCAGTAAACAATTCACATATGGGAACTTTCTTCAACGCAAACAAAGCGCACCAAAACGCCTGGGCATCTGTTTGCCAGTTAGTTTATTCTCAACACCTCACAAGCTCAAATATTGCTAACTTAAATCCCACAATGCAACTTGGTATTCCGCTGACATCACCTCTACTCCCTGAACAAATAACACACGTCCCAGATATGTTTTTGGGCGTATTTGTGGGCGTTAAGGGTCACCAGCCACATTAGCAGTTTAAATTAATGAACAGGGGGGGTCTGGGGGCCCTCCCCCAGAGATTTTCAGACCTTTTTTGGGTCTTCTGCTGCATTTTAATGTGGTCCAGCCGGCTAAAGTAAGAGTAAAATGTTGAGGTTGTAATGCTATAAAATGATGATGTGATGAAACTGTGCCAGGAGAAACTGATTAAAGCCAGTTATTAATACATTAGTGTACTTAATTACTCAAAACAATATTGGCTATGAAAAATAATTATGATCAAATTGATTCATTTTAACTGAAAATGTAAAATTAATAGTCATCCTTACTAATTTATCTTTTACAGCTCCCAACTGTTCCTTCTTGCTAAAGTGACAAAACAAGTTATATTAAATTAAACAAATGGCATAACCATTGCTTGATTAACAATTAACACTGATAAAACAGTGCAAACATGTTATTCCCAGAGAATGAACAGAACTAGAAGTGAAGGTCCAAACCTCGCTATAGTGAAGCGACTGCGTTTCTGCAACTTTGCCACTTTTGTATGAAAATATATAGTATTATTCTATAACAGACGTAATCATAATATGTCTGGTTATTTTTCACTGACAATTAATTATAATTTACAACAAATAGTTTAATGATGCTTTTTAAATAAATTGAAATGTTTTATTGCTCTATTAAAAGTGAATTAGAATATAAATGTTTGTTCTGATCTGAAGATCACACACTGGACATGAAACAATGCTGCGATGTGATTGGCTGATGGACCTCACGTGCATAAACCTTTACATTCCTCTCATTGCACTTTAAGAAGTCAAAGTCAAACAGACATCACGAGTCACGATTGATCTCACACATGGTGATGTGAGAGAGAGGGGACGCAAACTCAAACCCGCTCATCTCTAACTGAGGCTGCACAGGGGCCCGGGACAGGGGCCCGGGACAGGGGCCGCACACTGTACACTCCAAAGTTTCACGTCAGAGGTTCTGGACGAGACGGCGCTCGTCCGGATCTCCGCCTCTTAGTGACCCGGGGCATAGACGCCCCTCACCGGCCTCACCTGCAGCTGACACTACGGGGCTGGTGTAAATGTTAAGCTTATTATTTTTCATTCAGACATATTATTATGCGCGGGGCAGAGCTCTCGTCGCCTCCAGCCTGAGCAAACTAACGTGACAGACTCGTGTTGTTTCAAACAGCAGCATTAACCGTCTCTTTGTAAGAGAAGTTCAATACCTGGAGAGTGTTGTTGAGTTTGCAGTTTCTTTACATCGTCAAGAAGTTTCTTCTTTCGTTTTTCGGCACCAGGAGATATATTCCTCTGGACATGAGGACCACGCAGGGACCACGTTGTGTTGTGTTTATGTTTTGCTCTTGTTCTGCTCGCGCACAATGAAGTTGACCAATCAGCGCAGGTTTGGTGTCTTGGTTGCCAGATTGTCATTACAAATAAATGCGGTTTGTGCGTTATGTTACCGCTGTGTGCGCTGCCGCGCCAGCAGCGCTACTACACTAGTGGCGCACGCTGCGCTTGCACTTCGCATACGACGGGTTGCCAGATTGGGGGCCCTATTAACGCCTCGGGGCCCTACGCGGCTGCTTAGTTCGCTTATAGGCTGGGCCGGCCCTGCTGACAGGACGCGTTCAGGACCTCTTGGACACACACAGTTCTATACAGCATGTTCATTGATGAGACTTTTTTTCTACCAAATTGCATGCTGAGGATGTCAAGATGATTTGGTTAATCGATAATCATGATCATTCAGGTCAAAATATAATCGTAAAAACTAAAAGTTAATATTTTAGAAGCAAGTTTTAGTCACTTCAATTAAAACCGTGCTACAAAAAAAGTACATCTAAATGTATAGTATTTTGTAAGTGATCACAATTTAGAAAGTTTGATTTCATAAAGCTGGCCACAGACTATTGGGACAGTACTGCATTAGAATGAAGGATTTCACAGTTGTTTTTTGAATAACCGGTATGTTGTGACGTTTCTTCTCACAGTAATTAGCATAAAACTAAAATGTGATTATTGTGACATCCCTAGATAAGCTCAAATGTAAAGACAGAGCAAACGGCCCAATCATCACATCTGCCCTGATCCATTTCATTTTCGGTGACACATGGCACATAGACAGTCACTATTGACAAGTTCTTTATTAAAAGTGATCAAACGTGTGATGGAAGACTTAAAGCAGGCTACATATTGGGTGATAAGCAGACAATTGATTGACAGTTGTATTGTTGTGCATATCAGCTTCTGACTGGCTGACAATATAAAGGAAATAACCCAGATATAAAATGAAGTTGGCCACTGTCCAGGGTGTACCCCGCCTAAGGCCCGAAGTCACTGGGATAGGCTCCAGTCACCCGCGACCCCGAAAGGGAACAAGCGGTAGAAAATGGATGGCTGGATGGATGGATGGATAAAATGAAGGAATTCTATACAATTCAGTAATTTCCTCGTGTATTTTGTCTCAAATGTATTCACTCTGCTTTAAGTAACTTATTTTGTTTGTGCTATTTGTGCTAATTTCCTGAATAAATCTACATTTAGGAACATTATCCAGATGAGATAAACATTGCCTCAAACGAATAATTACCCAATCATAATAGGAAAATACTTGCTAACATGCTTTTGGCGATTGTATCATTCAGCCATGAGGATGCAATTAACAGAGATTTAAATAGGTTAGTAATAAGGACAAGGAAATTAAAAAAAATATTATACTAACTAATTATACACTTATACTAATTATACTAATCTTTAGGACCCAACATATTTATGTTTTACATGTACTTTTCCATATTCCAAATCATATTCATAAACTAGTTTAAATTACAGCGTTTTTTGTAGCACAAAAACCTCAAGGAAATACAAAAACACAGCAAAAAATGCACTAAATAAACTAACAAATGTGTGCAGCCCTGCCAGGTGCGATTTTAAAGATGGCAATGATATCTTCTTTCTTGCCTTGAGGCTCATTAGTGCCTCTTGTTGGGGGTAGATTTTTATCCCCCTCCCCCTTCCTCCTTCAGCTCCATTGCTTTCTAAGTTGCCCCCTGTGGAGATGTCTATTGGAGCCATTCAGTTGATTGTGATATTGAAAACTAATGCGTTTCCTTCTTTATGTTCTGGAGGGCCGCCAGCGTTCCCCTCTCCCTGACCTCGGCCTCCTCTGCACAGCATCTGGGTTACGAACACAGGTTTTGTCACGACCTGTAGTTGTGAGCATTGGCCCAAGTGACATCCAGTTAAGAACACAGAGGTGCCCAGAGACCTCAAGGGACTGTAATATCTGGAAAATTGATTTTTTTTTACCACTCTATAAGCATTCAAACATGCAACACGGTGCTCCTTGCTTCACCCGACTGACAAAAAGAACCAAGTGATGTACAGTCACTTATAAGCCTGATGATAATGTATTACTTCTGGTTCTTTTGGTCTGTTGCTTTTTTTTAATGGTAAGGGTTGAACGTATCTTCTGTTCTGGGATGTTTTTATTATCTTCTGGGCAAGAATGAAATGTTTTTATGACAACTTGACATAGAAAATACACAATTTGCTTTTTATCCCAGTGCAGAAAGGACATATTTGTTTAGATTTTTTATTGGCAACTCAGTGCATGCTTTTCTTTCCCAGCATTTTTTAAAAGAAGCTCACATTAGCTTGACATTTTGCTATCTTTTGGAAGGAGAAGAAGAAACGGGTCCATTGATGAAACACATTAATACAAATAAGCTCTGATCTGTTTCTAAAAAGGATTACAGGCATGCTTATCTGTGGAGGGTGGCAGCCCCGGGCCCTTCCTCCTCGTCTCCGTCTACCCCCCCAACCCCCTGCCACACAAAGACGGGCTTCACTGTAGCGCCTCGCACATACACACAAAATCTTCTGCCAGTCTATTCATTTGGTAAATGGAGCTTTGTCACATGGTGTTAATTGGCTGTAATTAACAGTACTTGTGCTTCTTAAACAGATGCGCTGACAAATTCAGGTTTTTCTCTCATTTTTGGGATGAAATACACCTGAGGGACGACATTTTGGCAATGAGATAGTTGAGGTTTGTCTCGAATGTGCAGTTCATGAAAAATGTAGGCAAGATTCATAGATTTTACAGATATTTGAACAGAATATTAAGCGTGGAATTTACTGTAAACTCCAACATTTGTAGCTGTTCTGTTCTTAGTTTCAAGGAGGGATGTCTCAAAAGTATCACATACATTTAGAGCTTTCCTGAATAGTTTTGGAATGATATTGGAACTACTGCAAGACCACATGGCAACATAAAGAATGTACTATTATTTTATGTTGAAAAGTATATTATTGTCTAAAGAGAATAATTGTTTTTATCATAATTGTGATAATGGTATTGAGTATCAAGTTTCATCTGGTTTTGGTAAAGATTAACCTTTTTTATAATGGTAAGGGTTGTGTCTGCACATTAATAAATATTGCATTAAGCTTATGGGCATTTGTATAACTATGGTCTCTTATGTCCAGCCTCCGTCACATGTCTGGATTTAAAATATGGCCTTCAGAGAAAATTGTATTGCCCACCTCTGATTTAAATCTTATTTGGAAGTTCATAACGCAATTTTTGTCATCTTAATTTTCATTTATTTTAATTTTTTTGTATAGCTTCAAATTGAAGTTGAACTGTCTCAATATTATGGATTATCTGCCCACCAATGCTTTAAACTGTTTTAATTTAAACAATTACATATATGTCCATCCATTGGTTTCGGAATAGCAATGAACAATCTAAAACAACCTCTTTTACATGTTGACAAGTCATCTGTTGTTAATTCTCTTTCAGTGTTATTCCATTTGGGAAACAGAGATTATTTCTCAACAAGATTTTGTGACTGATCAGAAATGTCTGTCACACGATGTTTTTAGCCGCTGAGTTCATTTGAGCACAGGAAGTGAGAACTCATACAGTATTATGATGCCCTGTGGTTGTTTATTGGATGAGGAAGTGAAAATGTAGCTTCAGGACTTTATTCAAAGCAATAAAAGATTTACAGCATATAGGGTTGCTATGGTTTCAGACCACATATGGACACAAGCTGTAATCCCTAGTCTGAGCTTGCTTGCTTTCTGTTGTTGGTTTTGTGCTTTTTATAATGCAGACATCCAGAGGCTTCTTTACTTGTGCCAGATTTCTTAAGATTTTAACATCTGTCCTTGGATTAACACATATTGAGAAGCTTTATAGCGCTTTGGCCACAGTAAATAGTTAAAACCCCATGTTCTTTTTGATTTTCTTAAGAGCTTGCATGTTTTTTTTCTGTTTAGGGGGTGGGAGGTCAGGAGCAAGCTCAGACACGATCCTCTCATAAGGCCTGAAGTCTTGCACTGTGCATATGGAACATTTCTGCAGCCTGAGATGGTTGTTATTCATATTGATGAACTAATCTATACATGTATGATGCATGACTACAAATGATGATAATATGTGACAGCTGGGTCCACCTGCTCTGTCTCTGGGCGGAGTGAGGGCGAGGGGACTTGCAGACAGGATGGTGCGTGCATGTGGTCCGGGCTTCTGGCAGCGTGTCAAAGATGGCGTCTCGGATGTCTGCCTTTCACATGTCAGATGTACTCCCACTATGAGGCACGGGCCGTCAGCTGGAGGCCTGTGTGCACGACAGCTGCTGCTGCCTGAGCCCTCTACTGCGCTTGAAGGCCATGAAGTTAAAGCTTCTGGGGTTCTACAAGCTGATTGTAAATGTATAATACAGGAGATGGTCAGTGGTTGGTGTTTGGACAGGGGAAACCTCTTTTTCACACAACATGAGCCCAAGAGTTCTGGTATGGTGACTGATGAAACATCATGCAGTGAAAGCACACACAGAGCAGGTATATGACAATGCAGATACTGTGATTATAGAGCTGGCAAAGTGTATATCAAAGTGTACATAATTACTTTTCAGACGTGAAGGAACTCTACAATATAAAAGTCTCCTTTTTTATTAATAGTGAATCGTATTCTCTGTAGAACATTTATTTCCTTTTTATGGCAAAATGAACATGTATATTAAACATGTATGTATGATAACATGTATAGAAAATGTGGAATTACATAGAAAAGACAGAATAGCAGATTTGTGTGCCTCTTTGTCCCCAGACATGCACTTCCACCCTCTGCTGGTGGGGAAATGTAGTGGACGTAGAGTGCATTTCCAAGACAATGTATTGAGCATGAGGGAGGGAGGTGAAACAACTGTTGCAATAGAATAGCCCTTTAAGTCCGGGGTCTTGTGTCAAGCACATGACTGCTTTGTCTTCACAAGAGATGGCTCTGTGAGGTCATGGTGGTACCAGCACGGTGACAAGACGCTTGTTAGCAAAACTAGATGGGTTTTCCTCTTGGGTTGCTGTTCATGAAATCACTGAATGTGATTCTAGCTTAAGTCTGTCGTATCTTTATCAGAACATAAAGAGGAATAAATCTAGTCCCTCATTTGTTCGGGAATGGTCCATGTTAGAACAGGTTTGAGTCTTTAAAATCAGAGCATTTCAACTTCCATGTCAAAGTCATTTTCAATCTAATGGTATGAATTCTAGTTGCTAAAACAGTTTCCATCAGATTGAAAATTACTTTTGGATGGAAGCTGAAACGTATTCATTTCTGAAACAGTGTCCAGATTATTTTGACCTTTTACCATAATTATTATTTATGAATATCTAAGGATTGATGGTTTTGCTTTTGGAAATGTAATCTGCAAGTTAATGTGACACCAAGCTTTGTTTAGTCCAGATAACACAAAATCTTCACTTGGTTTGGGTTAGAATGTTTGAATAAGACTAAATATAGCAGGACTGAAGCCGGGTAACGCAGACTCTTTACCTGGGGCAGTTTGAGGGCTGAACTCATCAGCTGGTCGAGATTCTGAGTTGGCAGATGTTAAACCAAAATATTTTTCTCGTGAACATTTTGTATCTGAACTTCCTGGCCCGTTCTCCACGTGTGCACTTGGCGATAAACAGCAGCTTGTGTCCACCATATGTCTGGCCATGGCTCCAGGCAGCTGTGGCCTCGCACGCCTGTCTGCCTAACTATCTGCCTCCCCTCGCCTCCACACACTGCCCCGGCTGAATCCCGCCCTCTAGGTACGAGCTGTGGGCTCTAATCTTGTTACACCTCACAAAGGCTTTTCACAGCAATAAATCTGCCTTTGTGGAGTTCATGGTGGAATTGTCATTGTTAGTTTGTCGATATTATTCTCATGTTCATAAGCCTTTCAAAAAGAGCGGAAAGAAGCTTGAATATCTATTGTGTTTGAAATGTTGAGTGTTTATGGACAAAGAAGATTATTTTTAACTGTAAGCTTTTAATTTCTGTTGAACACTTTCTTCATAGTAAAAGCTATTTAATCTCCCTCTTAGTATATTATCAAGGATTGAAATATGTAGTTACACAGCTGTGTTACATAATCTTTATTCATGTATTATTCTTTCAACTTATTTTACACAAGCCAAGACCGATGTTTTTTTGGTACTTAAACTTTTGCTGACCAACTGTGAGCCAATGTATTATTCTTAAAACGGTATTATATTATTTAGCATTAGGGTCAAGCCTGGCAAAACATTGAGTGTTTTAAGAAGGTTGTTTTTACCTTGGCAGCCGACTTTGTCTTAAAAACATGATGAATGTGATAAATGTAGTCTTAGATTTAGTATAAAACCTGTGTGCTAATCTGACCCTCAAGTGAAACAACTATTGGCTGGTGTAACTCATTGTGACTGTTTTACCTGTATTAATAAATGTAAAAGAACAATTTAAGTTCAGGTTAGGCACTAAAAGCCTCGGAGTGTAAATGAGGAGCTCTGTGTTGACTGGGGACAGTTTCTGAGAAGCCAGACTTACAAAACCAAACAGAAGGATATTGTTTCCAGTTTGGCCTTCACTCCCTTATGCCCGTTCAGCTGAATCAGGTGGACTTTCATTTCATATTAATTGCAGCTGCACAAAGTTGTTCTAAGCCATGTTAAGCATCAAAGCATAACTGCGTCAATGGTGTTTGTTGTCGGTACTGAATTGCACATTCAAACTAAAACCATTATTTTATTTTTCCTGCTGAATAATAATAAAATGGGTGGAGATGTCTGTTCTAACCCAGGAAATTGCCTCCACATCCCAGACAGTGCGATTCCCATGCACACCCTGCAGACTAATAAAGCAGCACACAAAAGTGAATTACAAAAAGCGATGACGTCATTTTTATATTAGTTTTATGACAATGGGAAAATTTATTAGGGTTTTGTTGTTTCTCCACAAAGCCACCGTATAGTTTTTTTAAATTTGAGAAGAAATACTGTTTTGTATACATTGAGTTGACTGGCCATTTTTGAGCACTTGCAGGAAGACAGTTGGATGTCAATGTCAAACGTTTGTGTTACGATTATTGTTTGGAAATACATCACGATTTAAAGATTAGTCACAATTATTAAGAACAAACAGCAGAGAAATCTTGAAAAACACATGACTATTTCTCAAGTTTGTGACCAAGGACAAAATAAAGTAAATGTGACAAAAATAGAGGTGTAAAATTATTTTTCATTTAGACCCATTAAAAAACTAAAGAGTGAATTAAAAACTACTTATTTTTTCTTCTAAATTCATCACATTTATATCACATCATATTGTGACCTGAATAATCTTGACATCTCTTCTTCAGGATTCACACTTACTTGTTACTTATATCAGCACCAATCAGGTCTTTGGGACTGAAGGTTAATGAAAGTGGAGTTTAGTGCTGCCTGGTGGTCGAGAGTTTATGGCACAGCACACGTGCAGCCGGCCGCAGTGTCGAGAGTTTGAATCCCCATGTGCTGTATGTCCTTCCTTGTCTCTCATCCCCATTTCACACTGTCCTTTTCTGTCTAATAAAACCTTTTGGCCAAAAAATTCTTTAAAAAAAGAAAGAAAGAAAGAAAGAAAGAAAGTGGAGTTTAAAGCTGATTCTTGGTTGCAGGCACGTCACCTGCTTGTCTCCATGGTGATAGAAATGTACTTCCAAACTTTGGAATATTCTCCATGGAAATAGACTAGTTTTTCTCAAAAAATTTGGAACGTTTGAGGCAAATAAAGAACATCTCAGAGAAGACAAGCAAATGGCAAGAAGTCAGGTCTGTGGAGAGACACAAGGGTGCATGTTTTTCAAAGGTAATTCAGAAGGTTTCAGTTACACTGTATACACTTACACGGTATTCTACACTTTATATAGACTTTTTTGTAGTCCAGCCTTTTTAAAACTTAACACTTACTTTATTGGTCCTTGCCGTAATACTTTCGTCCTCATGCTTTTTCATTGCTTGATTTTAAATAGCCGTGACAGACTTGTGGTGTTGATGTCTTGTTGTTTCCACTCTTGCGCCTTCATATGCAGGGCAGACATCGCCCATCACTGCTGCCCTGCTCTGCTCTGCGCGTATGAGGCAGTTCTTTGGCCCGGGGCCCAGGTCCGACTCTGAGGCAGGGTACCGAGCTCTCCCTTCTCACTGACATCACATCAGAGGGGAGACACATTGCCTTGACTCCATCACTGGCGCTCCTCTCGTCTGGCGGCCGCGATGGCTGTCCGTCTAATGCGCGGCGTGGAGGACTTGGTGGTTTCTAGTAGACAGATTATTTGGACTTTGGCCCACCAGACTTTAAGGAGGTGGTACAGTCACGGTCTCATCCCATGTCAGCGACTTTTCGAGACGTTATTCAGGGTCAGAAAGTGCTACCAGGTAGGACACCTCTTTGATCTCTCTTCTGCTTACTAAGAGAAAGAAGTGAATGCTTAGCGCCAGATGGAGTGAATGTTGTTAGTCAGCAGCACACACTTTCTCTTGTCTGGCTCATTAGTCCATGCATGTGTTTGTGTGTGAGACTGCAGGTTTAACAAGGCACTCTCTCACATATGGTGGTGGTTAAGGAGCAGCAATGCCGTCCATTTGATCTCACCGTCTGGGCCGAGTCTAGAGCCAGTTAAACACTTTTGAAAAGCATTGTTGTGGGCACACCTGAGCTCTGTCAGCATGTCTGTGGCCACGTTCTTAGAGTGAACTTTGAAAAATGATGCTGTGCTGGGGCGTTTCATACAGTTATTACAAAGTTTCAGAATTATATGATCAAAGCACTATTTCATTGTTACCCAAATTACAGGTTTGGGAAGCTCTTTGGAGAAAATGTTGAGAGAGTAATGCATTGGGAGTTAGCTATATTTCTTGAAGGTGTTGTATGTGCCTGACCAAGGGTGATCAATGTTCTGCTGAACCCTTTATGAGAGGACACAACACCTTCTGTGTGCAGAGGTCTGTTGTTTAAGTTAGTGACTTGGTCCTAATAACAGAGCTGTGTGTTCTGTTCAAAGGCCCGTGGACACATGTGGGAGCAGGTCAGCAGCTGAGGGTCATGTGACGAGGGAACATTAAAGTGTTAATGACAGGGCTGGAGAGGGCGACCTCCGCCACACTGCCCTGCCTTTTGTCAGGGAGACCCCGCTCCCCTCAAGCTGCACACGTCTCTGACAGGATTCAGGAAGGACAACACATGCTTTAGGGGCTTTTAGAACTTTCTATGAGTATGATATAGTAACCGTTTCTATAGGTTATATGCATACACTAAAACTGATATATATAAGCTATCACATCATATTGTGACCAATATAGATATACAAGATGTACACTGCAGCATGTTCTAATCTAATTGCCATATAGTGGTTTACATAATATTTGGCTGTTTTGGTGTTAGCATATCTATATAAGGATGACTGCTAATGTTATTAACATTTAAATCAGTTGTGAACCATAACAGTGGAAGACTATGATGCATGGCAAAGGTTCCGTAGCTGCTTTGTTGTGGCTGAGGACACAATGATGGTGGTCAGACTGGAGTTTAGTGCGGTGCCACAGGGCGTCTTCAGCCTGGACCACTATGACCCTCACTTTCCACTGTGAAGATCAAACCACATGTTTATCGACTGGACTTAGCATTGCTATTGTTATTGGGTCTAAACAATGTTATAACAGATTATTTTCATTCTAACTGATATAAATTACTTCCAGTAGTAGCCTAGTACATTGATTTGCTAATGTGAACTATAGTTTACCAGAAATAAAAAACAAAAAGGAAAAGGCCTGTATGTAGCTGTGTGTTTTTATGTATCATGTTGTCAAGACACTTGAATCTCCTCTGCAGCAGAGAGAGAGAGTCCCCAAAAGCAAAGCACATCACACTCACAGATTGAGGGGCAGGACAACAAGGGCCACATCTTCCTCCTCACTAAATCCAGCCATACTTAACGTCTCAAAGCCACAATTATAAATAAAGTGTTTACTATCCATTGATGTGATTCATAGCTGAACAATAATTTGTTGAATCTGTGGCAGTGATGATGAAGATGAAAGATACATTTGAGAGCCAACAGGTGGAGCATTTTTCATTTAAATGGATTCAATAATTTATACATGCCCAATTCCCAGTGCACTTTCCACAGTCCAATTTCAGAAAGTGTTCTTTATTTACAGAAAATATATTTGTTTGTCCCATTATCATATGGAGTTGTCAGTATTTCTGGTTTGGTAAATTGGTTTTGAGTCGTCAATGCCCTTTTAGTTTGTTGAGTGAATGAAGTACTTACATGAGTCTGATTGAAAGGCCTAGTTATGACTATATGAATATCTACATAAAAGCTTTAGCTGATGTTCTGTTTGTGTGGATCTTTTACAGATGACAGAAGGACGTCAATGCCAAATTGATCTTCTCGATGACAGAAAGCTTGATCTTCTAGTTCAGGTAATAATATAAATGTTATATGTATAACTAAGCTGTATTACATAATGCCATGATCAATTTGCCTTTTTCTCTTTTGAACCTTTCAGCCAAAGCTGTTATCTCGTGAATTATTAGACTTGGTCGCGTCTCATTTTAACCTTAAGGAGAAGGAGTACTTTGGGCTCTGCTTTATAGATGACACGTAAGTACTGTACTTATAATAATACATACATGGTTCATTTTTATTTAATTAAAGGCAAAAATAAGATTAAAGGCACTACCTCCCCGTGATTCATTATTTGTTTTCTCTGTTCAGGGGCCAAAGGAACTGGCTCCAGCTGGATCGTAAAGTCCTAGATCATGCTTTTTCCAAAACGTCTGGTAATTTGGAACTCAGGTTCCTAGTAAGGTCAGTCAATAAAAATGTAGTCTACTCGGTGCTTGTTTGTTAAATACTGCTCGGGTTGGGAAGCCTATATTTTTTTTACCAGAAGATGGCGCTAATTGACTACTAACTGTGTAAGTAAATCATAAAGACAGGTAACGTTACTTAATTTTGTGTAATTTCTTCACAGATTTTACATTGAAAGGATAACCTATCTGAAAGACAACAACACAGTGGAACTGTTCTTCTTAAATGCCAAATCTTTAGTCTATAATGTAAGTAAGACGTTTTGCTTATTTTAAATGAATGTATTCATAGTTTGTTTTAATAAATGTTAGGCTTGCGTAGGTCGAAGGGTAAGAAGATAATTAGGCTACACAAAGGGCTGAGGCGATGTGCAGCGAGACCAATCACACATGAACATTCAACCTTTTGGAATCTTACCAATACATTTAAGAAAAAAACAAGTCAGATGTTGCAAACACGTTGACACAAGTCTCAGAGCACACCATGGATGTCAAACCTGGTGCACTCCGCATCTGATCTGAGGCCTCTCTCAGGTCTATGGAGGAGGGTTCGAGGACTGCCGGACAACTGCAAATGCACCCATATTCTCAAGTATACGATGTCAATTGAGTCAACATAGAAATACATTATTAATATAAATATAGTGTAAAGAGTTTGTTCAATCTGTATTTATAGGTAGACAGTGACTCGAAACGATTTTTTTGCGTTTAAGTGTCGATTAATCACATTGTACCCAACTTGTACTGGTAACACCGTGAGGTCTGGCCCGGGGTCTGGCGCGGGTCCCGGCCGCAGACTGCACACTTAAAGAGTCGGTGGTCTCGACGTGGCGGGGCAGAATCTCTAGAGAATCTAAGAGACGCGATCGTTAACAGCGGATCGGTAAAGTTTCTAGTTTCCCCACCGACCCGGAGGCACGCGAGAGCAGCACGTAAGCAGACGTTGCAGTGCAGTTGTGTGTTTTTTTTTTTCGTTTTTGGTTTCGCGCGTACCCAGAGCAGGCTGGTCGCCCTGGGATACGGGAGACTGTTGAACCTGCTTTTGGACTGCACCACTTTTCACTGCGGGGGAACAGCCTCGGTCGAAGTGAATAATATCAGCAGTTATTGTACCTTGATTGAAGTGTAACATGTAAGTACTGTTGCTGCCACTGCTCCGGCTACACGATGCGGGGGTTGCTTTACTTTCCCGGGTTGTTTTAAGTCGGTGCTCGGAGAGTTCGCCCGGTGGTTCAGTCCGTAACTGTGGGGCAGAGGTACGGGACGGGGCAGATTTGCTTGAGTCAAGTGTTTGGGACAGCCTGCCCTTTGAATGTGCGTCTTTTAAAAGCGTTCCTTGTTTGCCCCTGTGCTCTGTAGGAGACCATCGAAGTGGAGACTGGAAATGTCTTCAAATTAGCCGCATTTGCGCTGCAGGTAAGAGAGCTTCTGTGCAGCTTCTGCACAACGGATTCTTTCTCTCGTGACTGAAGACGCTCAGTTTGAAAACAGTTGTCCCCCGGGATCTGCTCTTTGTAGCAGCTTTTGTGTCCGAAACCAAACGTTTTTAGACCTACACTTCTTGATTAAGTTTTTGGTTGAAAATATGTTTTCAGATATTGCTACTGGTATATTGTGTGCGATTATCTTAGCCGGATAAATGTTTAGGTTATATATGACAAACTCTAACTAATGCTGTTGTCTTTCTTTGCTTATCGCAGGAAGCAAAGGGAGACTATGAAAGGTAAGAATGTATTTATTATTATGCAATAGTTACAACGTTTTGAGCGAGAAACTTCATTTACAAATACGTTGTGGCTGGATGAAAGTCCAGATTTGTCATTATTTGCATTCAAATAAACTAAATATAATTCACACCTGTTTGTAAAAGGTTGTAATAGGCCTAAATCACACACACACACACACACACACACACACACACACACACACACACACACACACATATATATATATATATATATATATATATATATATATATATATATATATATATATATATATATATATATATAGTACAACATACCAACATTGGCTGTCCATCACTTTCTTTTCTTTGCAAATTTGAAGGACTGTGCTGTGAGTTATTCATAAACTTAACCTAGCGCAGATTTTGATTTTCCGGTTAATAATCCACAGACATGTTATTCTTTTGGCATTGAACTAACCCTGGTCTTTAACTCAGGCTCCACAGGGAAATACTCACGGGTGTATCTTTCTGACATTGTTTAACTTATAAAGTCCAATACTACAACAAGGACTGTGTTTGTTCTGCTGAGCCCGGAGTTTTTCTGTACAAAAACTTCATACTTGCTTCTACATGAGGTACTGTTGTTTTAGGGGTCTTGACCTCCTGATAAGGTGTGTTTAAACTTGACATGAACTTTTATCTCACCAGCCACTGTGGCTATTCTTTTTCAAAAGTTACTACCCAACTAGGGTTTTAATACAGGCTAATAATAAATAATAATAATAATAATAACTTTTATTTATATAGCTCTTTTCAGTGACCCAAAGACGCTGAATACTGAAGACATTTTCACTATTACTGCTAAAGACATTTTCACTATTACTGCTAATAGCAGTAATAGTAATTTTTTTTTATGTAGACTCACTAAGCTGTCTCTAAGTAAAGTGTTGTTCAATTTAGTATTGTCAATTGATAATCAGAAATCATACCTTACCAAAAATTGGGTCTATATAGATAAATAAGTAATTGGTGTACGCTCAAGCTGGACATAATATATTTTGAAATTTCATTGTAACAAGTTTATGCTGCTGCTTGGGTCCTGCCTTGAAACAGGAAGTACCATCACATTAGTCCTGTTCTCTGCTCTGCTTGTGTACAAGTCTCTCCATGGCCTAGCACCAAAGTACATCTCGGACATGTTAGTGCCATATGAACCATATCGGACTCTGAGGACTTCAGGGGGTGGCCTCTTGCTGGTGCCCAGAGTCAGAACTAAACATGGACCGGCCTCCTGCTGGTGCCCAGGGTCAGGACTAAACATGGACCGGCCCCCTGCTGGTGCCACAGTCAGGACTAAACATGGACCGGCCTCCTGCTGGTGCCCAGAGTGAGGACTAAACATGGACCGGCCTCTTGCTGGTGCCCAGGGTCAGAACTAAACATGGACCGGCCTCCTGCTGGTGCCCAGAGTCAGGACTAAACATGGACCAGCCTCCTGCTGGTGCCAGAGTCAGGACTAAACATGGGCCAGCCTCCTGCTGGTGCCACAGTCAGGACTAAACATGGGCCAGCCTCCTGCTGGTGCCACAGTCAGGACTAAACATGGGCCGGCCCAGGGTAAAACATGTGGAAACTACATTTCAGTTTTATAAATCCTGAAGATGTGAGACAGGCTTCTACTCTGACAATGTTCAAATCCAGGCTTGAAACCATCTTGTTTTGCTGGACATACGACTGAAATGATTTTATTCACACTCTTCTATTTTATATCTTTATCGGTTTTGTGATTTTAATGCATTTTTGATCCTGTTGTGTGAAGCACATCAAATTGCCCTGTGTATGAATTGTGCTCTACAAATAAACTTGCCTTGCTCTTGCCTATGCATAATCAGTATGCATCAGTAGTTTAAGTGGCTCTTGTGAGTAGCCAAAATTAAAATCTCACCACCAGTATTAGGCTAGTTGTCTTTGCTACAAGGACTTATGTTGATGTGAAGCCCTGTATGTACGCTGTTGTTTACCGAAGGGAATTGGCTGCGCTCAGTAAACTCTAGAGAGCGTGACAGAGCGAGTGTGGAGCTGTGGAACCTGCACCGTCCTGCTGCGCTGCCTGTAAACTGCCCTGTCTATTATTCTCACACAAAGATCTGCAGGGCTTGAACGCACGCGGCCACATACACAATGCTGAAAATGCAGTTTAACCCCTTGTCAAACCGTTGCTTTTGTTCTGCAAAGTAAGCCTTTTCTGTGGTGCTCATGATTGTATTTTCAAGCGTGAGGGGCCTGATAAATGCTGATTGTTATTTATTACAGTGTTAGTACAGTTTTATGCCTCAGCGCTTTGATTTAGCGCCACTCCTGCTTCAAGTGCAGGCTGGACTCTGAGTTTATGTGGGAGAGGCTGAACTTTGTCCCAACTTTGGAAGTATAATATAAAACAAGCAGCCAGCTAATCTGAAGGAGTCACTGACGGATGACTGGAACATTTTTCGCTCTTACTATTGTTGTTTTTTCTTTAAAGTCAAGTGAGTAGGTTGTCATTGCTTTGCCTTTTTGAAAATTGATTTAATGATCATTTATTTACACTAATACAAAACAGGACTCATGTCAATGGAGATTTTGAGGAGCTAAATACTAGATTAAAGCGGTCATCAAGTATTCTGACACTGTTCGTTTCACTGTGCTTTAGTTTAATGTTTGATATTTGTTTTGTCTCTCGATGGACATTTTCACTGCTCGGCTGCAGGAAAAAACATGGGGGATGAAGTCAATAACAGTTGTTTTTTGTCGTTTGATCCCAAGCTCTGTAGTAAAATGAACACTTTGTTGGAACTTGTATGTTTATGACACATTTGTCCCATTATGTAATCTTTATTCATGTTTATATCTGTCTGCAGGCATGACACGTTGATTGTTTTTTGCCTCATAGTTAGTTGTAAGTAGAGGTGGAAGATACGATCGCAAATGTTGTGTTGGAGATATGCAAAATTAGAATATCGAGTATATCGTCTATAATTGAAACAGTTAAAAACGACCTGAAAAAAGACAGAAACGTGATTGATTAATCTTAATGTTATGGTCCATTCACATTTTGCCCAATTCTTGAACTTCAACTAAAACATTAACAGGCACATTTTGGTGTATTCCTGATGCATGCATTGTTGAAATATAATCTGAATATTTTTTTGTCAATATCGCCCACCCCCAAGTAGTAAGTGCATTTCTCCATACAGCTCAACATTCTTGTTAATGGGCTTTCTTTTTGTTTCCTGTGTGATTCAGTCCAGTGAATCTCCTCATGAAGGTACTATTTATGCTAGCCTGTATCACCTAAAAGGCCCTGGAGCAGAGATTAGCTGTGGAGGAGTCTTTGGGAGGCATGGATGAGTCTGAATGTCCGATGGCAGACAACCAGGCGTCAGGAGAAGTCACTGTAGTAGAGGAGTGTTGTTGGCGTGGGCTGCCTCCCGCTGGGCACAGACTTAATGCTCTGTCAGGTTCCATGGTGTACTACACTCCCTATGAGGGGAAACGACTGAATTCAGGGAAACGACTGAATGTTCCCATTGTAGCTGACCATTCTGTGCTGAAAGATACACGGTGCTTTTGACAATTTTTGGACTGATTGCATTTGTTATGACTTCAAAAAATATTGATGGAAAAATAATTACTGTAATAATCTATGTTTTTGGATTAAATTTTAAGGCCTATTTTCCCAAAACACCTGAAAATTACCATTTAAAACTGAAGCTGTTCCTGAACTCTCAGTGCCTTTGTGAAGTTGAGACTCTGTAGTTTTGGACACTGATGTCTGTTTTACTCTAATCATAAGTAGAAGTAGAAACAAGCTCAGCACAGAGGAATTTCAGATTTTAAATCCTGCCTAGATTATCTTTGTTAGATATAGGAATGAGTAACGCTGGTGTCTGGAAGTATGGCCTGATTAACACTAAAACATCTGTTGGGTTTTCTCTTTAAAAAGCTGTAGTTTAATTCACTAAAAATGAGTTTAGCAAAAATGTTGAGGCGGAATCCATATAAAAGTCTTATTCATTTTTCATTTTATTTTAGGGTAATTTTTTTACTTGTGGGTTTGGAGTACAAACTGACATTGATGCTTCCCAGAATGATTGATTACAGTTTTACTTTTATGTATAACATATCAAGCAGCTTGAGAGTTTTCTTTTATAAGGTAGTGGACAATATGGAATAAGTAAAAAAAAGGTCCAACGTCCCACGTGCAAAGTGCATACGACAGGTTTTCATGTTTTTCCCATGTTTGTATTGTACGGGAAAGTGTTAAATATGTATTATATAACATTTTGAATCTGAGTCTGGTCACCATGCCCTCTGTCACACCTCACGTTAAACTCAAACATTACAGTTCAATCAGATTAGTTTATTTACATGATGCATGGGAAGCAAAGAAGCTCATTGGTCATCGAACATTTAGAACAAAATACACTTCTCTCACCTCAGATTAACAGCGTTTTCTGGTTCGGTCATTGATTCTGCAGAAATTGGCAATGTTTTTAAGTCCCTGCAATGTTTAACTCTGGGGACGAAAACAACCGCGTATGGACATTAGTTCCCACATATCTTGAATAAAAAAAAATCTCTATGGTAAAAAGTAATGAGAAATTTACTTCTGGAACCACTTCAAAGTGGGCGGGACTGTTGAGCTCCATTTGTTTTGATACGGACAGATCATGCGTGTTCCTGGCTAATCCACCTGTCAATCACGCCCCTCGGAACTCGAAGATGAAAATGGAGACAAGACTATTTAAAAATACAGGGAGATATTATTCTGGACTTTCCTGGCAAATGCACTTGAACATGTACTGTACAAAACCTCTCAGCTCCACCATAGGAACTGAGGAATTGCCCAGGGAATAATTTTATACAGGCTTTTACATTTACTCAAGGACTCATTGTTAACAAAATAGCTTTAGAATTGTAATAGATATAAAGAAAAGGGATGTGCTTCTGCAGTTGGGCACAAAGATTACCCCGTGTTTCTATGCACTGCGGCCCGCATTTACAGCCATAATCATCAATCCAGAGCTAACATTTTAAATTGTACTGTACTGATGACTGTAATCCTACCAGATTATCACACTAGACCTAATTGTACCCATAGTAATATCGCATTGGACACTTTTAGCTGTGTGCTTCTATTTGCAGGTGTAGTCGGTACTTAGTGGTCCATTCACAGCAACAGGCTCTGTCATTGTGCCACCACATGTCAGACCAGGGGAAGCGCTGACACATGGATATCTCCCTCCTACACTGGCTCGGCACTGGGGGGCGGGGCCAGAGACACCCCGCGCCGCATGCTGTGGGGAGATAACACACATAGTAATGAATTCCAGATTGCTGACGGAGCAGTGGCGGCAGAGTAGATCACCTCGACAACGCCGGGCCCCTGGCTTCCCATAAAACCTATATATGCCATCAAGTACACAGAGAAATGCCATGGCAGCAGAACCCAGTCAAGCCTACTACTACTGCAGGGACGCTTGATTCAAATGCCCCTGCCCTTGGAGAAGCGCAGTCATGCTTTTGTTTAGTAAGCTGCTTCACAGAACTGGATCATTATGTGTCTGCTCCAGCGTTTCAGCGCCTGTTACTTTTCATTACTTAAACAGCCTTTTCACTTGAGGTTAACATGGCACTGGTCCAACTATTCACAAGACGTTATTCTCTTTTTAATTATGTCTTGTAATTTGCCCCTGCTGCTCCTAGCATACTGAATATCAGGCTTGTTGTTTACCCTTTCTGATCCATACAGGTCATACATATGTACTCTGTGAGCCAGAGCTATGGAGCAAGATGGACAATAGCCATAGGGCCAACAGACACTACGGTGTGTAGTTAATGCTCATATTTGTTTACCATCCTTGTCGATTGATCACTTTTTTTAGGTGAGTCTGGCCTAGAGATTGAATAATCAGTAACTTCCTTGATGTCTCGATATTACAGTTTATTTTTACTAGAGCTGGGTTGAAATAATCGATTTTCCGATTTTTAATCGATTCGCATATTAATGACCGATTATCGATTCGTACGTCCAAAGATCGTTTTTTTTTTTTTTAATTAAAAAAATATATTTTATAATTAAAATTATTTTCTACATTTCCCTCAGTGAACTTCAATCTACCTTCAAGAAAGATAATTCAGGACTCCTGGATTATCTGCTTAAAGGTAGATTGACCCTTAACCTTTTCATCAGTCTTCCAGCCATCAGTAACTACCAATACTTGTAAGATTTGCTGTTTAATATTGATTTAATACTAGTTTTAATATGTTGCTTCTCTACACAGTCATGAAATGAAGGAAACGGTTCAAATACATTTTTCATTTTTAATAACATTAACCCCCGGATCGAATCGAAATCGGATCGAATCGGAAATCAGATCGAAATCGGAGCGAATCGGATGGGATCTGAGAAATCGAAAAAGCTCGATTTTGAAAAGTAAAAATCAGAATCGAATCGATTCTTGAAATTTGAATCGAAACCCAGCTCTAATTTTTACAGTTATTATGAGAAGTAACATCACAATTGCCACTATGAAAAAACAACATGAAGTTCTTGAATTGCTTTTATTCACATTGCCACAGCTTTATTTCCTGGCCAGCCATTCCCAACACTTTTGACAGACTACTTTACAAAACCTGAGGCATTCGAACAGAATGTGGGCGTGGCTGGCGGGTCAGGCAAACAGCTTTATACAATCAAACCTTCTGAATGATAAATGTGTAAGACATTTAACAATCAAACCAAAAGGAACACTTCACAGTTAAGTTTACTTTTTTTGAAATATTGAAATATAGCTTCAACGTAAAGTGACATATTTTTTCTACAATTATATTCTTAAGATATTGTGTTCTTACTTATTTTGTGACCTGAATAATCAAGATTATCTTTTAATCAAATAACCATGACATCCCTACTTTTGCAGTACACCATGGTTTGGGTTGTTTCTATTTATGATTCCGCTGAACTCTTGTCAGAACTGAAATCCCCAAATGAATATGCCACTGTGCCTGGTGCAAATGGGGCACTGGACTGAATATTAGCATCTTGTCTGAAGGGTCACTGGCTGTTTGGTAACAGCACTGTGACCGGGACAATACCTTTCAGCACAGAAACGCTGCCAAGTCCTTTTTTCTCTGAGCACAGTAGACAGGCTATCCACATCAGAGGTCTTTTTATCCAGCTGGACCATGTGTTTTGCCCACAGTCCACTATCAAAGTCCTTGGCTGTGGCAAAGAAGAATGATTTAGAGCTTTTTTTATGATATGCCATAAGTAAAACCTGCATCTTTGACTGTGTTTGATACTATCAGGGCTTGTTTCGTTCATTGGCTGATCTATGAAGATGCTCTAATCCAAAGACAAGAGTTATGTCAAGGGGATTTCTGGAGCTATTTCTGTGCCAAACGAGCTGTTCTGATGTCAAGTCTTTAAGCCCCTGCATGGGGTTTTCTAAATGAAGTTTGGCATGACATAAATGAGTTGGTGTTGGCTGCAGCCTGGGTTTTTGGAGATAAGAAAGATGAAAACAACATCCAGACACTGAGGTTTTCTTCTTCTCCTAAAGATTTATTGCACACAGCTTTGAGATACAATCTGAAACACATTGTTGTAGCACATACAGGTGTGGGGATATTATATGGCAGTGTTTAGAGTTTGCTTCTTTTCACATTTACATTTAGGTCCAAACAATGGTGACATTATATGATCGCTTCTCCCTTAAACAGTTTCATAAATAGGATAGTGGCATAATTAAACGTTGATTATTTTTGTCTTTGATTTCAGCTGTGAAACTGCCAGGTCTGACTTAAAGCAGCTGCCAGTCTTACCCACGCGAGTCCTGAGGGAGCATCCGTCTCTCACTTACTGGCAAGTTGTTACTCTTTACTACTATTTGCTCTTTTCCCAAACCATTACCATCTATTAGTACTAAAGTATTTTTAAGTTTCTAGTCATGTGTCATTCACTGTCCTGAAGGGCCAGCTACAATGGCTCAATTGTGTGAGTCAAAGCAATCCACTTCTACAGCTGCATTTTTACTGAAGTTTACTTTTTCATGATCTATTCCTGTATTTATCCAGAACAGCAAAACTAAATGTTATTAAATAAATAAATAAATCAATTCTTTGAGACGAGAGAGAGAAAACATGGTTTTATTATTCATTTGTGCATTGACACTATCAAAATTGTATTATTTTATTTTTTATTATGTTTTGTGGAGGTGGTAGTTCGTAGATTGTGTCGGTAGCATTTGCCCCACATCACTTCCTACTTTAACACATTTCACTTGAATACAACTGAACTATACAATGTAATATCCAAGTGAAATTGATGGTGATTCTTGGAAAAGTAGAGGCCATGAGCTGCTCTGTTGTTTCTGATAAGCCAGTGTGCACTCCACCATTAGCACTAATGATTACTGTGGGAGGTGCATAAAAGCATTGCAGAACAGACCAATAGGACAACTTGCATTTTCTGCATGAACTCACAAAGCAGCTTCAGTGTGTAACACTGGGGATTACTTCATTGTTTTATCTATGTGTTTGCAGTGAGGACCAGGTCATTGAACACTACAAGAAACTGAAGGGGCAGACCAGAGGACAGGCGGTTGTCAAGTGAGTTTGGAGCTTTTACATGCTCTTCTCTGTGCTTTAACTGTGAGTGACCCTGGCTCCTTTAGTCTCGCATGATTTGTGCCCTTGAGTTGATCAATGGACTCTGTCATGGCCAGAATCCGATCGATTGCCTGGCAGAGAGAGGGACTGTATTTCTCTGTAGTTAAAGCGTAAAGCCCACTCTGTCTCTTGTACAACAGCCAGTGTTTGACAGAGATGAAGTGTGGATGAACGAATTGTGCTTTTTCTGCAGGTATCTGGCCCTGGTGGAGTCACTGCCCACATATGGAGTCCATTACTATCCTGTGAAGGTAACAGCACTACTCTTTCATTTATTTACTACTTTACAATCTTTTCATTAATGTCTTAATACAAGAAAAATTCCAAAGCGAGACAGACACAATGCATCTGTTTGATAAGGGTGAAACGGTGGCACAGTGGTGAGCCACCACTAAAGACATGTACAATAGGCTCCTCCCCTCTGAGGCCAGGACTTCCCTGAAAAAGAGATGCTACATTTCAGTCAGAATTTCCTTGTTAAATAAATGTCAATCATTAAATAATATGTGGTTTAGTTCAAACGTATTGTATTTTTCTGCTTAAGCCCATTCCACTTACTGAGAATACAGAATATATTCTTTGTAGTGCTCAATTAGACCCACGGCTGACATTATGTCAAGCAGTCATTTATTCTAAATTGAATAACTTGGGCTAATTTAACATTCCACACACATTTTTGACAGTTGGGTTGAGTTAAATTCAAGGATAACACAACTTGGATCAAAACTGACTTTAATACAAAATCTGATCATCACAGACTATATACTACAAGCTAATGGTGAACACACAGTACAATATAATGAAGCAGGTCTAATTACTGATGTTTAACAGACCGATTAGCAAAATGGAGTTGTCAGGTCTGAATGAAGACTAAAGAACCATACCTCTAAGACTTTATCAAATAAAGGCTCTTTGAGGTTGAGCATGCTAATTCTGCTAGCACGTCAATGGACTTCCACTTAGACATTAAATTAAGACGTCTGTGAAGATCAAACAGCTGTGTTAAGGGCTGGCAGACTTTTTAAGAGCTTCGTTCTTCTTGATCTCCTCTTGTGTTGCCGTTGCTGTGAGCCTAATGGGGTAATTGTGTTGGTAAAAACCTCCCTTTAAAAAATCACATCAGTAAAGTGCCTTCTAATGATCCATGCTGGTATGTGTGTGCCTCCACAGGATAAGCAGGGGATCCCATGGTGGCTCGGAGTCAGCTACAAAGGCATCGGCCAATACGACCTACAGGACAAGCTCAAACCAAGAAAGGTACATCTTCAAGTTACATATTGTCCTCGAGGGGAATTTGCTTTCACAGACGTCACGACTCACGACATAAACATGAAACACGCAACACAGTCATTGAACAAAGAGCATTTAAAGTCAATGAGCTAGTTTGGGGAAAATGTAAAAAGATTATTTATTTGACGTGGTTTGTGGCAAAAACTATATATAAATACCTCCAAAATCAAAGTATATGTCTTTAGAATTTTTGCTAAATTAATTATATTTCTCTTGAAATTATATTGTTTATGTTGCAGGAAACCTGAAAAGCTGAATGTACATATTTATACATGTATTTATTTTAAGCCTTTTTCTAATAATATCTAAATGAAACAACACCATTCTTTTTATTTCAAATTCATCTCTCCAGGGTGGTTTTGGACGTGTGCATGTTTGACCCTTTGCTGACCACACCAAGACTGTTCCATTATGGCAGCACCCTGTTGACAGAGCAGGGAGTGCTGCTCCTAAGTAGAAGCTGTCATTATGGAGCTCTGTGGGAAGCTGTGGCCTCTGGGACGGGCCTGGCACGGGGCCAGCTGGGTGGTGTGGGACAAGAGGAGCGGTGGGGTGCAAATGGGGCTCATCAGTGAAAAGTATGTTTCATTAAAAGAGGTCAGACAGTCACATGGTACAGACACTGGTGAGGGGGTTTAGTACAAGCTAGCTGAGGTCAGGAATACTTTTTACTCTAAAGGATTGAATCCTGTGTTCTCTTTGCCTTTCAGAAGGCTGGACTCATTATGCTAATGTGAGCCTTTGTGTTTCTGCAGGGAAGACAATGGATCAAACAACTGGTCAATAGCTAACTGTAGTTAGTGCTCTGTTGTGGTGTTGCTCCTGTAGTTTTCAAAGTTATAAAATCTGCTTCTTTATAGCAACTTTTGGGCTTCTTTTTTTTCGAAAGTCGCTTTCAAATTTGCGGGTTGCAATATTATGGGTGTTCTCCTGAGCTTACATTTTTAAAGGTAAATAAATTCACCCAGTAATGACTGGAATACAGGCCGCTAACGGTTAATTAAAGCTTATGTTATCATTAAAAACATGCACATCTCATTAGCACTCATTCAGCTGCGACTTTTAAAGTTGTTTAAAAAGAAAAAGAAATTACATATTTTTAGTGCCGAGGTCCATTATTTTGGGCTTTTTCCAAAAGCTTGGTTGCTTGTCGCGGTCTGAAAATCTGGAAGCCCTGGTGGTTTTGGTTGATTCACTTTTAAATGAATGTGGAGAAGCAGGACTCAAAACACTTGACCCAGTGAGGTCAGCTTTACAAATTATAGTACTGTAAATTGAAAAATTCAATTAGTTCAAATTTGATTTAACTAATTTATGGAGTTTCAAAGCTCTTAAATACGGTACATAAGATCTGTGTGAAACGTTTCGCTAAGAACAGCAGTGCAGGATGATATTTTATTTGTCAGTAGAGTCATGGAAGAGCCTTTCTGTGTTGACTTTGCATTTTTCCCCTGCGTAGGTTTCCTCCGGGTGCTCTTGTTTCCCCACCACTAAAAACATGTACATGTATGTTATAGGCTCCTCCCCTCTGGGGCCAACACGTCCCTGTAAAAGAGATGCTACATGTCTGTGGGACATTGTCAATAAATCAATAAAAAATAGGTTTACAACCAGAGTAAAATGTGACTTTAAATTTCTGCTTTTGCTTTGACCTAATGAATGGGATCTGTCAGTAGTTGGCTAATATCCTAGTTGAGAAGTAGAATGTACAGTCGCTAGGATTCACTGTGTGACCGTGTCCAAACAGATGGTCAGTTATTCCTTTTGAATTATACCCTCCAGCATGCTCCTCCTGCGGGTAACAGGACACTTTTGCAGACCCTCAAAAATGATGAGCCTGCCATTTTAAAATAAATCTTGTGTTTATTATGGATGACAAAATGTCAGCTTTGGCATGTTCAAGCAATGTCAGACAGACTATTTTGTTTACAACTCTACCCCCTTCTCCCCTCCGAGGGCGATGTTAAAGGATCCTGTCTCAGAGCAGCTTAGGTCAGTGTCTGGCATGTCGTTAGGTGAAGTCTGGGTCTTTTTCAAACTTGTGTGAGTCAAATCTTTGACACCTTTTCATCGGGGCACTGTGCATTTGAATGTGTTGAGTCTGGACTGCGAGCCTGGGGTCTGTGGGTGTTAGAGACTACAAGCTTTCTGGCCCACTTCCACGTGGCTATAATGGGACATGAGATAAAACTGTAGGCTTGTTCACTGTGAATGAAATACATGAGGGGTTCTTCAGTAGAATCATTGTTGTAATGGAGAGCTATAAATCCATTTTGTCTCGAGAGGATCCCTTGGATCACCTCCTTCTAAAGAAACTTCTTGGAGTCTTGTCATGGCAGTCTAAGGAGTGTCACATCCTTGATATTTTGGCTCACTGCATTCGTTTCATTTGTGTGTGGCAGACACAGAGGTGTGGAATGTTCAATAATCCAGTGAAAGTCAGTGGACATTACGAGGAGCAGGTTGTAAATATGTAAATGCCCCTAATTAAGCTATGACTATTAAAGAGTGTGAATTAGTTCCTCTCTTTTGAGGTGGGCCTCACCACTTACTATTGCCAAGGATCTATCTAGGTTTCTTTTTTTTACAGAAACACTACTGTTGTTATAATTGTATTTTTGGAATATATTTGTAGTGAGTGATGCACTGCTCATTTGAGAATAGATATGGTATGGAATTATTATTTGACCATCACTTGACCAATAATTTTAAGGCATAAAATCATTCTTCAGAAACTATATGTTTTGAAATCCTAGACAATGATTTTTTCATAACAAGGTCCAAAATGAAGTGCCATGATTTGAACTGTAATACTCTTATGTTTAACATAGTTAAATTTGTATTTTATAGAAGCCTTATCCTCCACCTACCTCAAGACATTTCATGGTGTTATGCAGACTTAGTGTAGTAGTGATAACACATACATTCTTACAGGTTTCCCCCTTGGCTGAGGTTCAGAGGTATTTGAGGTGCAAATAGAACCTTGTATTAATGATTAGACCGTAGTTACAGATTCCTGAGATCACAGGACATAGTGCTGCTTTGTGTCATGTTTACAGTATAAGACACACATCATCAGCCGGTGACCTACTGTTCATGGGCATTGCGTTGTGTATTTTAAACGCATTAATTTTGCACCGACTACCAACCAGTTTGTCAGGTCTCAGAAGGAAGTGCTAGGTGTGGGTGAAGGAGAGAGAGAGAGATACCAAGGCTTGGAGGGAGCGCGAGTGAGGAAGCAGTGATGTCAGAGAGGGGGGGCGTGGCCTGCTCAGCTGAAACTCTTGCAACACCTATCCTGCTCCTGAGAACAGACAAGAGAGAGTATTGTTCAAGGAAGCTCTAGCCCTGTGGGAAACTCAGAGTCAAAGGGAACACTACAATTCAGCCGGGATTTGATACGAAAGGGACAGAAAAAAGGAGCTTACACGGTAGGTAACCTTTGGCTTGTAGTTTAGGAATCCTTTTAAAATACAAATTAAGTTTTTTTTTCAAATCACTACCGTTGTATAAATAAAAGGTGCACCTATGTACATAATGTAGGTTTATTGTAACTAACAGACGGGTACTAGGCAGAAATATGGCATAGATGAGTTACTAACTTTTTTGTTAATGAGAGTGACCCTTGCTGGGAATGAATGGAGGAAGCGGTGGCGAGATGTGAGCTGGCTGAACAGATGTTTGATTTTGACAGCGCGCAGCAGCGTCTGTGCCCCTTGCTCAGGTAGAGAGGCTAGTGCAGTGTCTGGCTGCTAATCTATTTCTCTCTATGCACTTTTCAGCAGCAGTAGAATAATTGTCCCGACTCACACTTGACTGACCAAGCCCTGTTTACTGTATCTTGCGGTTGTGCAGATAATGTAGCAAGTCAACCGGAAAACTGCATTCAGAAACATCCAGGAAGAGTCTGTGAATTTTTGGCCTAGCCTCCCATTCCCTCACGTGAATCTTGTCATCTGGTGTGTCTTTGGTGTCGCTGTTTGTCTAGTGACGCTGTACACACATTTCATACAATGACTCGTTCTAGGCTTTGTGTGCTCAGTCCCTTTAACGCAAACTGTCCCTGTCCTCTGCAGTTGTACAAGTGGAAACAGCTGGAGAACCTGTATTTCCGTGAGAAGAAGTTTGCTGTGGAGGTGAACGACCCACACAGGTCAGTGTGTGCAGCACATTACAGTGTGTTTCAGGAGGCTTGTTCAAGTGCTGTGATAATGGCAGACGACTTTATCCTACACCTTGTTCTGGGTGAAGGGCATGCACTGCCCCACTTGTGTCAATGTTATTTCTTTAAAACAATCCTATTGTGCAGAAGTGTGTAAAAGGCATCATTCTGCCACACCACAAAGAACAAAGTTATTTTAGACCCCCAGCATCTCATAGATCTACTTTTATGTGGCTCTGGCAGCCACATAAAAGGTTGTATGGTTGTTACAAATGTGTCTGATGACACTGTGTACTATTTTTAAGTCCCACTAAGTCTAATTTAATTTGCACTGGATGTTGCTAAGTATAGATTTATTATTAACCAGCAGATGCATCCTTTGAAAATATGTTTTATCATATTTAGCTGTGATAATAATGTCTCTCTTTTCTTACATGTGCAGAAGAACAGTAACCAAACGAACATTTGGACAAGCTGGCCTGGTTATTCACTCATGGTACGCCCGGCATTCTCTGATTAAGACCATCTGGGCGATGGCCATCAGTCAGCACCAGTTTTACCTGGACAGGAGGCAAAGCAAAGTGAGTGTTCACATCCCACAATATTGTGCAATTAGGAAGTGTGAAATCAGTATACATGTGTTTTTACACATTTAATATGGGCCGTTTTAATGTTTAGGTTGTAGTTATATGATTTATTAGTAAATTACATTCACATTATTTCATCACTATCCATATATCAACCCCGCTTCACTGTTGTTTTATTTTGTTTATTTGATATGCTTATGCATAACATCCTGAGGAAACTGTCCTGGCTAATTACTTGCTCAAAAGATTTTTCGCATTTCATCCAGGAATAGAGTCCACAGTGATTAATGAGGAGGGAATGCAAATGGAGCAGCCTCAAAGATAAAATATTCTCTCATTAAGCAGCTTATTTTCCCTCAGTCCTGACCACTTTGTGCTTCATCTGCAGGCGATGATGACTACAGCCAGAAGCACCGGGGACATTGCTGTGGACCTCACAGAAATCCACGCTCCACGCATCACTAAGCTCTCCAAAATGGAAAGCAAAGACCGGCTCATTATGGCCAGCAACGGCAGCCTCATTTCAGCCGGTACGCCGACTTAATCAGCTTTTAATGACTTCTGGGCCATGACACATTGGCAGGTGATGATTTATTGCAATATTTAAAGCTAATCACAGGTGCATGTCATATAGGTTCAGCCGAGTCGGAAGTGAACGAGGAGCAGAAGAAAGAGAAACTGGCCGAACTGAAAAAGAAAGAGAAGAACCTTCAAGAGTCTTTGGCGCTGAAGCTGGAAGAGCTGAAGAAGATCTGTTTGCGAGAATCTGTGAGTGTCCTTGTTTCAACACCATTTTGGAGTTATTTTTAGCCCACATGCTCACTCCTGTTGTTGTTTGCAGGAGCTTACAGGAAAATTGCCTAAAGATTATCCTTTAGCGGCCGGGGAAAAGGCTCCGCATGTCCGCCGGCGTGTTGGGACAGCTTTTAAGTTGGACGACATCTTTCCCTATGATGAGGTGAGCTTTGGTTTTATGTTGTGAAATCAGCTCAATTGTGTAAGGGGCTTATCGGATTCAGGATGCAAGATGAGGTTTAATGTTTTATCACATGATTTTGAATTAAGAATCAAAACTAAAGTGGCATAACCATAAGTTGCTTGTTATTAGTTTGTTATTAATTGTTAAACAGAATTTTGATATATTGTTGTCTTTTCCTGTTTATACAATTTCTTTTGAAGACTTAATATTAATTTATTGTTTTGCTCCAGGACCCACACCTCAGAAATCTAGAGAGCAGATTTGCCCTGCAACACAAGATCGTAGAAGCCGCGATGAAATTAGCCAGCGAGGCCGATCTGGGTAAAACTGTAAAGAAGAAAAGAAAGGGCAACTTTTTAGATTCCATGAGGAAGCTGGAAGAGATTGAGAAGGAGATTAATGCTTACAGGGTTAAGAAGGGCCAGATGCCCAAGCAACGAGCATCTCTTATTTTAGCAGGTACTGCAAAAGCAATTCACGTTTTCATTTATTCAATGTGAAAAAAGATCATCTCATTTTCCTTTGACGATTTTGCAGATGATGTGAACATTTCAGAACTCAGCTCTTTATCAGACAGCCTCACTCTGGATGATGGTGTGTAGCATTCATTTGTGTTTGCTCTCATATTTTGCTTGCACTTCTAACATGTTATTTTGCCGCAGAAGAGGAGCTCGGTTCCCAGAGACAGCGGTCGAGATCTGTGCAGTACTCGCCCCGGCCACATCACGTCGAGACGCTGGACATCCACTACGGCAAAGGCCGGCGATGCTCAGCAAACGAGCAGCAGGACGACAGCAGGTACGCCATATATGTTGACTCTGCCTCCTGGTGGGTTGTTTTTCTGGAAGCCTTAAGTTTGGAGCCAGCACAGACCTGCAGAATAGACCCAGAGCTACATTCCTGTCAGTTGCCTCCCTCTCCTTCCCTCCCTCAACAATCTCCCCCTTATCAGCCAAAACACAGTGGTTTTAAAAATAGATGGAAAAGAACATGTCGCTGCTAGCTGTAAGGAAAATAGGAAAACAGGGAAGTGGCTCTGGAAATTGTTTGAAAATATAACGGCTGTAGAAGTGATATACCGTAGTCAAGAGGTTGAAGGCGAAGAGAGCTGGCCCGTAAAGTAAATGCTAAATGAGCTATGAAATGACACTCAGCCAGGTGTTAGTCATGACTCAAATGCTGCTACAGAGGTGTCTGTTTTCTCCTTTTGTTAAAATGAGGGCAGATTGTTACCCTTGATAAATAATGGCTAGACTCTGAATACATCTCTTATCTTCTTTTCAGATTAAATTTTGGCCAGGACCCGTACTACGACGCAAACTATGTCCCCTTGTCAAGCCTCACCAGTCCATACAAGCAGCCCTCCAGGCAGCCACGTGATGCTCGTAGCATGCCCCCCACCCCCCTCCTCACCCGCAACGCCTACAGCAGCACGCAGCTCAGGTACGGCCCTCCTCTGCTGCTTCTGTAAACAAAGGTTTCTCTGATTTTTTAACTACTACCATACTTTTTCCACTCAGATTTCTGTAGATTTATTTTTTCCTTAAAATCATTGTTATGATAATTATTGTTTTCTGTTGCACATAAGAAAACACATGTTTTTTCTTTCAAACCATAATGTTAAAGTAAAGTTTTAACATTTTTATTTTAGATCAGAAGCACCATCACAGCACTTTCGACAGCGAAGCGGCAGTCTGGAGTCTCAGTCGCAGTTCCCAGAACCTGACCCTCCGATACCCACATTTGTCTTCAATCCACCCAGACGCAGCAACAGCACTGAGGTCCTCGACGATGGCTCCTCCTACACCAGCCAATCCAGTGTGGAGTACAGCGTCCCCGGCAACCACAACCATCACAACCCATGCCGCAGGATTCGCGGGCGCCACAAAAGGGATCTATACGCAAACAGCGGGAGCATGCCCAATCTGGCTCAGCCGGACATGCGTTGCTACGCCTACCAGCCCAGGGCGCGGCCGTCCACCACCGCCTACTACGTCACAGGTTGCCCCTCCTACGCAGACCCCGAGCCTTACTGCAACGGCACCTACATGTACGACAATGAGATGGAGGGACATTACAGTGTTAATGCGTACCATCCGAACACAACGGTCTATCACAACAGTGACATGCACGGTTACTACGGCAACGATGAGGTGGACGGTATGCAAAACCTCTATGCCACGCTGCGGCCGCCCAGAAATCGCCCAGCACCTCGACCCAACGAGGATCATATGAAGAACATGAAGAAGGCCGTTGTGGCGGGACATTTGAGGGACTGGTACCAGCGCAACACGGCACAGAAACAGCCCACGTACAGCTACGACTACGACAGAGGCCCGCACCACAGCATGGGCTACCAGACCATGCCTGCACAATATGGCCACCACAGCAACCACAACGTTGCCTACTCCACCGGTCAGTACTGAGCCCCAGTCTGGGCATAAACATGAGCTATTTTCACAACCAGGGGTTTCCCTTTCAGCTTTTGATAGCTTTGTCCTGCACTTTAAGACCTGCAGAAAAACCATGTTCTCTTCACAGTATCTTATTGTGTTATTTCTTGCACTGTTAGTCCGTCTCCATTAAGGGGTCTAGTGGAAAATCTCATGTGGTCTTTTGGTCTCTCACATTTGGACTATGCACAAACCATGGATGAAATCACTTATGATACACTGTAAAATAATGTATTTGAACCATTTAATCAAAGTATTGTTACACTCTAACCTTGACGTTTCTTGTGTTCCCCAGTCTCTTCTACGGAGAACTGGCACGGCCACATGTCTGGGAGTATGCTGGAGTATGACGTGCCTGTGCATGAACCACAGTCCTTCTCATACAATTCCGTCCCCTACAGCCATGCAGCCCACAGCAGGTGAGAAAAGAACTCTGCTGCTCCTTATCCAATAAGCCACTCCCTGATCCTCCTTAGTCCTCGAGCTAAAGCTTTAATTAATTGCACTGGGTGGCTATTGAAAAAATAAGCCGCTGTTTTGTCCATAATTACAACATTATTGAGAGTTAAGGTAATTATGAGAAGGTTTGGGTGTTATCCTTAACCAATTCACTGTTAGAGTTAAAGGTGCAAAGTGTGAGTTATGTGACGTATGCTTCTAAATTGACAATTTAAATTTGTCGGGAAAGACAACCAGCTCATAGTGATAAAGGAGGCACCGGTTGACGATTTGATGAGCTTTTGGTGACTTTTAAATGAGTTGTCTTGAGTGGGTCAGTCTGCATCTGCACACTGCACCTTAATGCCAGCCTGGCCCTTGCTTCTCTTCTAGATACGGCCCCTCTCAGCTGTTAAAGGGCTCCTGGTGCAGCCCTGATGGCCGGAGGCGTTGTACCTACTCCACTGCTAGTCCTCCTCCTTCTGCTGCTGCTTCTTCCCCTCTGCCCTCTCTGTCTCACTGTCCTGTCCACCAGGCCTCCTCCTGCTCCTCACAGGCAGGGCTAAGGGGTCAGTCAGGGGCTCTTTCCTAAAGGTAGCTTCTTGTAAGTACACGGCATCAGTCGCAGCCGCTGTGTTGGCCTCCTCCTCCTCCTCCATTTGCTTGTTCAGTGTTTTGGAGTGAAGTGCATTTTTAAGCTGCTTGACTTGTGTGGTGAAGTGACTCTGCATGGCTTCTAAAAGTGACTGCCTGGACAATCAGACCCATCAAACAAAGTCTAGAGAGCAAACACCAAAGAAGGAATGCTGTTTGTGGCTTCTTGTGTTATTTAGGGTATTCACTGGTGTTAAAGTTGTCAAGCCCTTGCTTTTAGGGTTTAAAGTTGGATTTTATATTGCAAAGCAGTAGGCATGTCAAGAGTATTTGGTCAATCGATAATCAAAGGTATATAAAAAAAAATCTTGACCATTTTAGAAACAAAAATTAAACCGGAATCAAAAAGCTTTTATATCTAGCTGTCTTATAAACTTGACTTTATCATTCAGAAAGTTTGATATCATTAAGCTGGTCAGAGACTAGAAGAGTGTTGATCTGTTAAACATTTTGAATGGTAGAATAAATATTTTAGTGTTTGATCTTGGTGTCAATAATCATGAATAATTGTTTAATTGTGATTTTTTTTCTTTTCACAATAATCGTAACACAACAATTTGGCATTACGACATTCCTATTTACTATCTGTTGAATGTCTCAAAAAGCTACATTAGCTAAGCATTTCATTCAGCCGCAGTTTTAATATTTTTCCTTTTCTTCTTTATACTAAATTCCCTCTCCCAGGGCCATATTTTGAACCAGAGGTGTTTGCAGTGTTGAAGCCTCTTGTTCATCCCTTGTTGACCTTCTCTTATATCACAGATGTCCCACAGAGTTTGAGTGGCCGAGCAGTGCTGGGCCCTGTGCCACTGACCAGGAAAATTACACATTCCCCCAATAGACAATCCAAAGGGTGAGACCAGGAAGTACAAAAGCACAGGATTTTTATGGTGATGGTGACAAGACCAACACAGATTAATTTCTCCTCTTTCTGCTGATTGTGTTTTTCTGGGTGTTTTGTGGTGGTGGAGTGCACTGGTGTGGCAGAGGGACAGTGTGACCCTGAAATCTGCGGTAGAATGAGTAACCCTGCGTCGGACCAGGACTGTCTGCACACACAAAAACACATGATCCCAATCCCTAAATTATCTGTGATGTGATTTGGTGACAACTCCATTCACTGCAATGTACAGGTTTTAGTAGTGCGGTAGTTTACACCCTACAAACCCCCCTGCTGCCCTCTTTCTGAAAGAAAGAGGGCAGCAGGGGGGCATACATCCTATTAGAACAATTAGAACATAACCATTCAGATCTTCCTAGTCTAAAGCAAGTCTTCAGGTTTAACGTAATAAAAGGACACGTTTAAGCAAATGGTTGACCAAAAACTGACTTGACAATCACAAATGTGTGTAAACAGTCCCTGCCATGTTTGTGCGAGGTGACTCCTGCACAAGTGTGGATTATGACAGGAGGGCCCAGGGTTAATGCAGTCTCCACTGCCACCTCTTGACTCCTTCATGTGCCTAATGTGTTTTAATCCTGTTTGCTCCAGGTCCTACATGGACGTCAGGCATTTGGAGACACACACCACGACGAGCCACCAAATGCATCCCAGCATGGATCCAGCTGAACAGATTTACTGGCACGAAGAGTCCAAACCTGGAACTATAGTCTAGCCCTGTGTACATTCCTCTGCTGACACTCACGTGCCTTAGACTGCACTTACCTGTTTTTCTGGCTAAGGACAGGCCTTTGAAGGAATTTACTTTTCTGTGGAATTTCACTCATGCATAAATGAAGTCTTGTTTTTATCTTTATGTTGTCATTAAGCTGAAAAGAAACTGCAGTGTTCCAAGGTTGCATCCGGTTTTGGTGCGCTATAAGCCAAAGGAAAAGTTGACTGAGTTTTTATTTTTTTACAAAACATGAACCAGGGCCACTTTTACACATGGATATCGAGCCAAAAAGAACAAACGATCCACCTGCTTCTATACTGTGTATGAACAATGGAAAATGAAGGATTAGACAAGGGTAAAAAAAGCCTTGTCAAAGAAATGAAGGAATGAGCTCTGTAAAATGTTTTCCTAATATGGCTACCTGCAGGTTTATTCGTAACTGGCTGAACCCCCGTTGATAACACATTCACAGGGACTGGAAAAGTATTGTGTTTGTTACTGTCAGTACTTTGATTTGAGCCAAATTCTCTCACCATCTGAGTATTACAGAGATTTGTCACAGTCACTGCCACAACTGTCGCTCCATGACGACGGGCCCAGTGTGTTTGAATGGCTCCTTCATCAGTGCTGGAAATCATGGACTGGTGCTAATACCACTGGCTCTTAAGAAAAAGAGGTTGTTTGTAAATGTTGATGTTGTGAATACATTTTTGTCATTTTCAAGAGCGTTTTTTATGTCCCGGAAAAGCATGTAATATATAACAACATTGTTGTTAAGCTGGTTCTTAGTAATTTGTATAATGGAATTTGTTCGGATTAAAAAAACAAAAAGTTTGTATCAATTTAAGTATTTTTGTTTGACTGGCAAAATCTGGTTTGATGTTGATGTCTCATAATAACATAAGAAATATTGCAGTGCCTGACACAATGTATTTATACTAAGGTATCAGGGTAATTATTAAAAGTATAAACTGAAACCAGAACAGGAAGTTTTAGAAATTAACTCCATGACAATTCCATGATTTTCTCTGACAATGTACGATCCTTCTTATTTGATCCTGCTTATTTCCTTCCATTTTTAAATATGTCTGTTCAAAGTCCACTAAAGTAAACTTGGATAACTATTCAGACATTATTAAGTAAAGTGAATCATCAATGGCAGGATATTTTTTTCCATTTTAGACTAAACAAAAAGTTGTGACAGTTTACAATACATACGTTTTCTTCGTAGCAGATCCATGGAGCGGCGGCCAACATTATGTGAGGGCTCTGCTGTGTTTTCTCAGCACTCTGTTGACAGACGAGTTTTCTACGTCCTGGAGCCATAAAGCGGACTAACCCGTCTTTAGAAGGTGTCACACCCACTGCGTGCCGGCCATAATAAGCTCCTCTTTCCCATGATGGTGTTTATGACCTATGTAACCCCCCTGTGGGCCTCTGTGTAATATACGTCTCTCCTTGTCTCATCCCCCTTTCTGCAGATTACATTGTAACCCTTCAGCTCATTTTCCCAGCGTTATCCCACATTGTTTTTTACCTCTACGGGATCTAGTTTTGTCTTACTGGCCGCTCAGGGGTCTCACACAGTCTCTTGGAGCTTCTATCCAGGACCACAGGGGAGAGGGGCGTTTTGGATCCAGCTGTCCCGCTCAGTCTTGTGGCTCATTCACACCAGCTGCAGGGAAACTTCAGTGAGGCACGTCCAGATGACACTCCACTAGATAAACAAAGAGCTTGTCTGTGCTGTTTTCTGTGCTTAATATGTAGGCTACACTGTAACGGCCCCCACCTGGACTAAGTAAAGAAATAAGTTGTCTCTCATGGAGAAACGTCTGTCAAAACTAGTGTTAAATGATTGTTTAAACTGTCAGAAAGAATGGTCAGTTCTGTGACAATTTTCACTGGATTTTTGACGTGGCTTATTGATGAGACAGAGGGATTTAGAACTCAGCTCTACTTCCTATAGTTTTAATCTTATATTAAGTTTTCTTTCTAAAGCTTGATTGATGTAAAACTAAGATAAATATTTACCTCAGGAACTATTCCACCAAACAAAGACATAATTAGAAAAAACCTGCCATATGCATTATATGTAACAATTCTTGAGCTGTGCACAATTCTGGTTGGTCTAAATAATTAAATTGTATTAGATGCAAGTTTGTAGAGTCACAACAAATGCAAAAACCTTTCCTCCTGCTCACCATTAAACAGAAAATCCTCTGAAATGAATAAATATTGTGGACCTGTAAACAGACAAAAAAGGGCAGTGTATAGACAGCAATAAATAAACTAATACTAGACTACTTCATTTTTGGTAATAATAATAATAATAACTTTTATTTATATAGCGCTTTTCAGTGACCCAAAGACGCTGAACATATATAAAAAGGGGGGGGGGGGTATTTACAGACAGGGGGGGACAGCACGTGGTATGATCAAAAAGATAAAACATTAACAATTGATGTCTTGATGAATTGATGTTGCAATACAATCAAATACACTGCTTTAAAATGACATAATAAGCCTAGAGCTTGTGCTAATGCTCTGGCTTATAATAAGTTTTCACATTTAAATGGAAGTGCCCCTAAATCACTTTACTCGAGACTTCCCATCACTCAGCACATTTCATCTGGGGTTATGATGGGTTATGAAGTGGCCCATAGGATTAGGTGACAGGTCACATGTACTGCTATCACATTTATGGGGATACTAACCTCTCTGTGGGGGGCACACATACTCTGCGTGAGTGGGTAAACCTGTTAAGGAGGTCAGGGCAGCTCACGTGAGACTGCAGCAGACGGCAAAGGTCTCCCTGGGTCATCATTTAAGTGTCACAAGCAAGCCAGGGTCTTCTGAAGTCCTCGCAGACTCAATGAGGAGTTAACCAGCTTAGGCAGAGCAAAAGCCAATCCGCTCTCAGCCAACAGGAGGGAGGGGGATGGAGGCCAGGGTGAACCTTTCTATTGTATATTAAGTGTAATGCGCTTCAGAAGATTGTTGAAGTGCGCTGATGTTAAATCAGAAGAAACGTTATAATAAAATACATGTTTGTGAGCGATCCAGGTCCATTATCTCATCATAAACATTGTAGCATACATGGTGAATGGTTGCAATATTTGGCATGAATAAATTCAATTGTCACACTACAGGAAAAAACTGAAAAGTGAATCTGATGCTGCAGTTTTTTAAAATGATTTGTTTATTTGGTGGGAACAGAGCATGTTAATGAACATACATGAGACACATGCTGTAAACAGGCCGGATTGTAGCCATGGGCTCATTTGCATCAGTTGTCCCACAGTCACTCTCACAAACACACTCTCATTCATACTCCAGCATCCTTGGACATTGGAGGCAGCTCCATGGTGAAATGTCTTGCCAAAAGACACAACAAAAATATGCTGTGTTTTAAAAGCCAAAAGCCAAATTAAAAGAAATTAATTAAAACACATAAACGGCCTAAGTCAGATTTTCTTATTTAAGGTCAGCGTGTTCGAGTCACTCACTCCCGCTGCTCTACTGAAGGAGAGCGTCTTTTCCAGGTCAACAACATGAATTCTATTGGTCTTGTTGGAAGGACTTTCTGAGCCATAATGAGAAGCAGCAGCTCTCCACCAAGTTCAAACTATAATGACTAAATGTGTTTATATTATATGTGATTATTTCATTCAAAAAAGTGGATGACTTGTCATAAAAACACACTATAATTGGCAATACAAGTTTGTGATTCCAAGCAGTTATTTTCATGTCAAACTCAGTAGTTCAAATCAGTGCTTTCATACCAGGCTACTGTATAATTGTGGCTGTTTAATGATCGTCTGCCTGTGCTGTTGATAGGTGCTCCATTACACATCCATTCCATAGTAAACAGAGGTACACCTGCTGAGCCGCTGCTGCCTGCCACACGTGTTGGTGAGTGCCTCAGGGGCAGCTGTAACTGTGAACACATAACTTTCCACTGTGCCACAGCAGACAAAACTTTACACGAGCAGACAGTGGTACGGCCCCTCACTGTTACACATTGTGGATGGCGCGGAGGCACAGTAGGAAGGTTATAAATCTTTGGAGTAAAATAGATTTTAACCCTACAGCCACTGGAGTACTGTTACACCTCAGCATGTGGAGGTCAGCAGAGGGCGTACACACAAATACCAGGCATTCCTGATTTAGGCCAATGCTGTATCAGTACCACATGGCTTTATATTATGATGTTAAAACTTATTGTGTGATTTTTTTTTTTAAACATTGTTCATAATGTGAATCAAAACATTGGGAGGTAGATTCTGTTTTTTTTTTTTTTTAGAGTTAATGCAGAGTAAATCACTGATATGTATATTGATGATACTAATACTAATTTACAGTACTGCTAATTCTTGGTTTGCCAAGTATATGGTACAATATAAACTCACGAGACAATGCTCTGAAAGTTTTCAATGTTGGAAAAGTTGAAACCCCTCTTTTTTAGTGTTGTAGACCTGGTCATTGTCCACGAGGCACCACTGATACTACTGTTTTCCCTTTATCTGCAGCACTCAAGCAACTACAAGTCTCATTCTTCTTTTCACCTTCTCCTCATCATTGTTTACTTCATTCTCCCCAACAACACAGCTCCAGATTGATTCTGGTTATCTGCAGTCAATTTTGATGGAATTCAAAGAAGAACATTAATGTGGCTGACACAGCACTTTTCTCATGTCCAGAGGTGGAAGACGCAGCAAGCGCTTCTCTGTAATCTACTGCTCATCATTGATTAGCTCTGCACTCAATGAACACAAGTACAAAGTAAGACAATCAATCAGCCAGGGGCCACTGTCAGGGCAACACACATGGGTCAGGACCTAGCTATGCTTTCAACTTTAATATCCACAAAGCCAGAAAGTATTGGGGAGAGTCAGAGTCAGCACCTTTTGTACAAGAACATGTTGTCCATAAAATGCATCATGAATTTGTTTAAAATATGTTTGGCTTTCAAGACAAATTAGGTTAGTTTGTCAAGGTAAAAGTAACCTAATTTGTCAAAGAAAATAACAAATAAAAGTAAGAAAGTATTGTGATATTAATGCACAGTATTAGAATATTGCAACCGTAGATTTATTGATGTGCAGGATTAAAGAAACTATGTCTGTTCTACATGTGGGTGTTTGTTTGTAGGGTGTAAACTACCGCACTACTAAAAGTAGTAGTGTAGTGTGCAAATGGCAAAATATATTTAATGCAATGATACAAAAGATTGCATACATTAGAATTATTAATTAATCCCTCAATTATGCCATGTTGCTTTTGTGACCACAAAACGTTCACACAAGCAAAGTGCCCAATGACACAAGGGAAGCATGTCAGAAGGGATTTAATCCACAAACTTTTGGGTTAGTTAGCATGAACTTTACTCAGTCCAAGAAGTAAGAAAACTACTGTAAAAAGATCAAAGTTTTCTTGTGCCATTAGTTTGAAGACACATGACACAGTGCTGTTGTAGAAGGAAGTCATTTACTTTTATATTCCAGCTCACAAAATCAAGAAATGCAAAAGGAAAACAAAAATGCATGTGCATGATGAAGTTTTAATTATTTCAGCATAGTTTCTGATCTTGTAATAAAGAAGCAACCTGGTTAAAAGCAGGGAAATGCAGGATCTTTTGTATATGAATGTGTGACTGGAGTTTACAAAGAGTAAATAAATTGACTCCATTGTGAATGTGGTCGCAGCCCACACTGGATGCATCCCAGAGTCATTTATGATTGGTTTATTTTTAAATAAAACTATTTCATGCCTTTGGTTACGCTCAAAGATGCCTTTAAAGGCTTCAGGTAAAAACATCTTATTTACCATATAAATAATGCCGTGGTGTAGTAGCATTCACCTGTGAACGGAAGAGTAACCTGTTCAATTCCTGCCTGTGCATATTCTGTTGTGTCCCTGTTCCCACTACAACAATGAAACAGCAAGACGCCAGATAATCTTTTCCATAAACCCATCTGTCTTTTGGAGCATCTTGGCAGTCATCTGTGCTGACTGCATTTACCGAATCAACAGGCAGAAATGACAGCTGGTTCAGAGACTACATAAAAGTATGTAAAGAGACAGGAAACTTTCTCTGTAGATGCACTGCACACAAACGCATGGCCCATTGCAAAGCTGAGACATGAAGCAGCAGGGCATTTGAAAGTGCCCAGACAAGTTCAGGGTGGAGTGACACCTGCTGTACCCTGAGGTGAAGACAGAGCCCTTTGCATTACAGGATTTTTGTTGGTTTGAACACAGGGTTAGTCCAACAAAGAAGAAAACTTTAGAGACACTTTAATGATAGATGTTTTCTGTGTCCTTATTCAGTCACTCTTTGAGCTTAGCCTCCAAAAAGTTCTGGATCTTCTGCACGTTCTCCTCCTGCTGGCCCAGGGCTTCCAGCAGCAGTCCCATGGGCGATCTCTTCAGCCCTGCGCACTCCATCTTGTTCTCCAGTTTGTTCTTCATGTTACGTAGACGAAAAGAAGCGTGGATAACAATTACTGAAAGCAGATGGGATGGGAATGGTTGAATTAGTCCACAAAACAAAGACATTGTGTGTCACATCAGGCAGTATTAATATGAGAAACTAGAGTTAAGCAATTTTTTGAGATCCAGTAATTTTGAAAATTCAATAATCAGCTTGGCTCGTTTATTATATAACTGAGAGTAAAATAATGGGGTTTGGAGCAGATTTCAGATTTTGGAGGAAGAAATTTGTGGACGAAATTAATGTTGGAATTTGGAAACCTTTTTTTTTAATAATACATAATATAATATCACAGCTCTATAACTATATAACTACCATAGACAGAATACTACAATTATCATTAGAATAATAAACATATTTGTACTTTACACAATTAAAAAACTTGTAAAGTTAATGGATTATGATCAAATCGGAAAGTGGTTCATTCTTGACATATCAAACTTACAAATAAGAGGTAGTGTGATGGCCGTCATGAACACAGTGACGCTCCCCAGCAGAGACATGACAAAGTAACTGGCGGCCATTACCACAATAATAAACATTGTGGGGTTCTGCCTCTTGAACTTGTTAATGGCCGCTTTGTTGTCTCCAGCCCAGAGTGAGCCTAGGAACACTGCAGACACCACAGCCATGGCAGTGATCATGCCCAGAGGATTCAGCAACCTGGAGCAAGAAAGGCCAAAACACAACAGTGTGAGCTCTGGGACGTGTGTGGTCACTGGCTCCATCTAGTGGACAGGGATGAAGCCTACAGTCTTTCAGTTCTGTTACACTCACGCCATTTCAGGTTTTAGTTTGTATTAGAAGACGTTAATGTTTCCCCAAATTATGATAGAAAGCCAAAACAATTAAAAATACAAGATATTTAGATTGAAATGCTTTATTTGAATGCTCTGTCTCGGCCGAGATTTAAAAAAAAAAAAAAAAAAGTAGCTAAACAATTCACTACCAGGGAACGTCTCAGAATGGTTAGCAGAATGGTGTACAGCATATGATAGCATTATATATGTGTATATGACCCGTTTTCTCCAATTATGACTTCGTTTGGTGGGATAACACCTGTGGTAAATATGTATCATAGTTTTACTTCCGTTAAGTTGCAGTTTGTGAAGAAATTCTGAAATAAATTACAGTAAATAGAGTCGAGTTCTAAAATAGAATCTCTGTGATGTCATCAAAAGGCGACAGGCCATTGAAAACAGATAATTTCATGGATCTACTATATGGATAATTTACACTTAACTGACACATATTTCTGACAGTTTAAATGATCATTCAACGAAATAAAGCTGTGGAATGTTTTTATTGTTTCTCAAATCATAACAATTGTGTCATTTATATGGAGCTCTTGTTTTCAATAAGGTTGCTAAGGCAACAGTTGTGGAATTATCTCTACCTATCATATTTGCTGCTCATGTTGAAGAACAATTATAAAACTTTACTAAAATGGTCAAACCGGGGACAAATAGGCAACAAAACTGAATTATAAATGTAGTTGCGTTTTAGTGTGTAGTTTAATATGTCGTTCTGAGTTGCTTCTAAATGGATATTAAATAGAAATATTTCCATGTTGTGTAAGATTTGCTGTTAATATAAATGCATCATACAAAAAAAAAGTTGCTTAGAGCACATTTAAATATGTGCTCTAAGCAAAAGTAATGGCAGTTGCAAGAGAACAGCGAGTATTAACAATGTACTTAATGATTTGTGTGTTTTTTGTAGTTTCAGAAACAGAAAGAGCTGGGTTCGTTATCCTACACGGCTGATTTCTGGTTTGTCCTGCAATTAGTTTCATTTTATGTTTGCTCTTTTGATGTTCTGCAACTAGTACATCTTGTCCCAGGAGCTTTTTGTTCTATGGTAGAACAATGCAATAATCGGTACATATTAATGGTTTGTCAACTCACAGATCACACATCACGTCTCTATTTAATAAATCATCTGTTTGTTTTGTTCCGTTTTTTTGACGAGGCGATCATAGTCACAGTCACAGGTCAAAATGCACCCCATGACAGCAGCGTCCCTCAAACAACATTACTCATATCACACAAACCAAACTCATAAACTCCCTCACCCTTTGCTCAAATACAACAAAACTCAAACAAGGATCAAGTGTTGGAACTTACCCAACGACAAGAAACACAGCTACAGCGAGCAGCAAGTAGTTTGTCTGGTAGTAAAGCAGGTTGCTAACTAATCTGTTGTTCCACCTCGACATGTCATTAAAATCTGGCTTGGCGAATCTCTCAAACCCGGGTAAGAAGTCAGCCCAGGTCCTGAGCGGCGTTATCTCCACTTTAACCATTTCTCCTGCTCTGTTTACGAAGATCTAACATCGGACACAAGACAGAGCAAAGCGGAAAACCCCCCGAAAAGTAAACGACAGGCAAGTATCGCGAGACTTTTTTGACAGCGTGAATTCTGCAAAGACCCGCCTACTTGTTCTGACGTTCTCGCACGCTATTGGCCAGTGGCCGCATGGCACTCGCATACTTCCTGTTTGTGCCTCCACCGATAAGTTAACGTAGATGTTTTGTTCGGAGAGATTTGTTTGACATTGACTGACTTTATTGAAAGCTGGAACGCGATTCAGGTCATTATAATGTTGTGAAATGGCTGTACTTATGCTCGTATTACTTTCATGAGGAAAGTAATTCTGGTCATCTGTCCAAACCGGGGCTTTCGGTCATGTCAACAGTGTGAAGTGCTAGCTTGCTAAGTGCACAGAACACGTTCATTTCTCGGATGTGGTGTAAATTACTCCGTCCTCTTGTGGTTGGTAGGGCAGCGTTGTACTGGAGGGGTCTCTTCACGATGCAGCTGAAAACCAGTGAGTTTCAGTGTCTGTTCACTGATGGACTGAAAGGACTTGCAGGTAAGACCATTTCAATGTATTTATTTCATTATTATTCAATTCCTTAACTTGAAAAAAGCTGGAACACCCGAAACAAAGTGCAACAGATAATGGCACACATTGACTAAATATATATGAGACAACAATTGGATGCAACACCGAAGGTGTTATTCCCTCTTGAGTATTTTAATAATAAATATGTGCCTTTTGTGTCCCAGAGACATTGTTAGTTATAGCATTTTTATTACAGCGCAAAAAAAAAAAAAAAAAAAACAGACCAGATAGCAAATTTAAAAATACTGGATACAAGTAGCTTATGACAGGCAAAGAAATAAAATATGGCACGTCTAAAAACAAATTCACACCAAATCTGTAAAATAGGTACATTTTCACATTTATTCCGAACATAATTTTTCCAATTTGTTTCTAGTCTAGGGCTGGGTATTGCCTAGTACCTCACGATACAATACGCATCCCGATACAGGGTCCGTGATACGATACAAATCCAGATACCCAAAACTTGATATGATATGTGTCCTGATACATGGATATCCCTTTAAACTGCTATTAAATTATGTTTTGATTTAGTAGAATAAAAAGTGCATTTGAATTTCCTTGATGCTACAGTCTGTAGGTCACGATACGCATCTCTGTATCGATACACATATTGACAAGAAGTCTGTCACAATATATCACAATATTGATAAATTCTAAACGACAAAAGTGTATTCTAAAGGTATCCATTTATTTTGTCCATGGCAGGAGTTTTGAGGCCCAAATGGGATGACGATGTCAAAAACGGCCTGTAGCGCTTCATTAATCTCAGTCCAATAGTTTTGACCAACAGGACAGTCCCAATACACATGGTAATGGTGGGCCTCCTGGCTGCCACCATTTCACCAGCAGGCAGCATTTCCCTGTGAATAATGAGCACTTTGAGATGGTATTATGAAAAAACGTGAAACATGTGATTTTGTGGTCCTCTAGGATGTATATATATTTTCTTTGTCGGTTAAAACAAAGTCAGTTTCTCTTTCTCATTTATTTTTAACACATTTAGTGAAGTGGCAGTCTTACCGTAATTGTTTATATATTTATATACCTATAGTTTATATATTATTCCCCTTTAAAGTTTGGATTTTTATGCCTTTGTAAAAAAATCACTAAGAGGGTCATAGAACTTTCTTTTATTTCTTCCTTACAAGACTCTTTATTTGTAGAACCTTATAAAACACCTGTTTCTCCAAGATTCCTTCAAAAATCAAAGCATTTCAATTGATTTTCTTTTACAATCTGGTAAAAAAAATTGAACTTTAGCAATTCAGACCTTGAATCTCTTGTTTTTGTGGACATTATTTATTTTTAATGCATAAATCAAATAGTTCTTACTTCATTTCATTTCTACAAGTAACTTAACTTCAAAAGCATGTATTATGTTATAATTAGCATGAACTGGTTATATATATATATATATATATATATATATATATATATATATATATATATATATATATATATATATAAAATTTTATTTATTAAAAAAAAAGGTAATAGGGACAGATACAAAAACATTGACTAACTGTAGCACAGCAGCCCGATGCATGCATCATAGTGCTTATAGCTAGTCGCAGCACACACTAAAAACAGAGGACACAGTGATATGTACAACATTAAGACGAATAAGAAAATATACATTAGAAACACATTAAACATGAGCGCAGTGCTGCTGGCACATCCAAGATTTAGTTTATCTTATGAAGATGCTAAATTTTGTTATGGATTTTAACTGGACAGGGGTCCATCCATCCATTTTCTACCGCTTGTTCCCTTTCGGGGTCGCGGGTGACTGTAGCCTATCCCAATAACTTGGGAGGATAGGGATGGGTGGACAGGGATCATATTCCATAAATGAGAACCATTCACATAAAATGTTGTTTGGGTGAAGCATGTTTTACAAAAAAGGCACAGTTACCAAGCTGCTGATTTTTAACAAGGCAATTCCATACAAAAAGGGGAAAAAGAAAATATTTTTGATATGGGCCAAAGTTGAGAAGACATAGATTTTGTGGAATGGCTTTGCATTGTATGTCCACCAGATGGCATTGTCTTTATTATTTTGACATGATGTATTGTACCTAGTATGACCAACTCAGTGATGATAACTGCATAATACCATATTATTTTTTGCATTTTCTATGTAAACTTTAATATTACAATACTATTCATTATGACTGTAAATAAGTGGGACAAGGGCCTAATTGGGTTTGCCAGACAAAAGCGAGACAAGTGGTCACCCTCATTTTAGAGCTCCTCTTGATGCTTCTTGATACCGTGCTTCAGGTTTGTGTTATATTTACCTTTCTAGAACTCTTTCAAAAGAATGATTATGAGCTCCGGGTTGCTGGAGGAGCAGTCCGGGACCTATTGTCGGGGAAACGGCCTGACGATGTGGACTTTGCGACGACAGCTACTCCAGAGGAAATGAAGAGGATGTTTCAGGCAGCGGGTATTCGCATGATTAACAACAAAGGAGAGCAGCACGGCACCATCACAGCCAGAGTGAGAGACCAGTTTTATCTACACAGCTCAGTATTTGATTTGTCACTTTTAACTTTTATTTTTAAGACGCTCAATTGAGCTAAATGTGTTATGGAATTTATAAACTATGAGCAAACCCGACAACAAACAAAGTCAAAATACGGTTTTGTCACTCTTTACTTACTATCCAGTTAACTCATGGGCATTTGAAGGAGCCAGATGTGGCCTTCTCGCAAGATTTTAGTTTAAATTTTTTAACTGAAAACAATAACTTCAATTGCCTATATTTTACATAAAAGTGCTTATAATGATGATAATTTGTTACACCAATGATGGCGGTCCGGCCCTCCGCCACTTGCCTGGATTTAAATATAGCCCTCAGAGGAAAAATAATTACCCACCCGTGAGCTCTATATATTTCCACACAGACTGTGTTTCCAGATTAGAAATATATGATTTGTACACACATTTTAAGTAAATATATTCATGTCTTGGTTATATGAATTGTTCTAGATACACAATGAAAACTTTGAGGTGACTACGCTGCGTGTGGACGTTCAGACAGATGGACGACATGCAGAGGTCGAATTCACCACTGACTGGCAACAGGATGCAGAGCGCAGAGACCTCACCATCAATTCCATGTTTTTAGGTACAAACCTATGGGATCAAATATTGCATGATGATGAGAGCTGTATTCAAATGCGTAAAGGCAAAAGATACAAACAAACAAACATGTTTAATTTTTCATCTTACACAATGCCATTTTCTTTGCAGGTCTTGATGGCACATTGTATGACTATTTCAAAGGATATGAAGACCTGCAGAATCATAAAGTTAGATTTGTGGGCAGTGCTGAGCAAAGAATCCAAGAGGATTACCTGAGAATATTGCGCTATTTTAGGTTTGGAGAGCATGTTTTGAGTCTTCTCACTAAAATATAGTTGTAAATAGTGAAGAGTATTTTTTTAATCCACAGGTTTTATGGCAGAGTTGCTCTGGAACCAGATGACCATGAGCCAGGGACACTTGCTGCCATTAAAGCAAATGGCAATGGCCTGGCTGGGATCGCAGGAGAACGCATCTGGGTAGAACTGAAGAAGCTTGTTGTTGGCAACCACGCGGGCCCTCTACTGGAGCTCCTATACAAACTGGGATTGGCACAGTACATCGGTAAGAGGGCTGTTAAAGTACATTTTATACCTTTCATTTTCACCCACAGCTTATAAGGCCTCAATGAGAGGGAGATTTTCTTTCTATGTGGCAATGAAATATCACAGTTATATCACTTTTGCACAGTATGTTGCAAAATCATAGAGCTGTGTGAGGAGTGCACCCCAGATCATGGCATACCTTCACCGCCCCCACCGTGGTCTTTCCCAGTGGTTTCCCTCATGAACACTTCTGAACTGCGGTTTCTTGTCATCGCTTGCTAAAAACATTGGCGTTATTAAATATTATTATACTGCGTATGAGTTAAGGGAAGGATTGTCATTAGGATTTGTCATGGTATATATTTTTTGCACTTTAGTGTGTTCAATGCTTTGTGTAAATTACCCTTGGTACCTTTTTGTATTCTACAGGTTTTCCAACAGACGGTGACCTGGAGGAGATGCGGCGAGTGTGGGAGAACTCAAAACGACTCTCCCCCAAACCAATGACGGTCCTGGCTGCCCTCTTCCACTGCTCAGAGGAGGTGGACAAAACGGACCTCCGGTTGAAAGTGTCCAAAGAGGAGAAGACTCTGGCTCTGTTCCTAGTCAAGTACAGACATGAGCTCAAGAAGGACAGCAAGCAACCACACAGCATCAAGCCTTTCACTGACATTATTATTGATGTGAGTCTTCATTGCTCTGATTTAGTTTGTGCTTTATTGAGTCTAAAGAAGTCTTCTTATGCAAAGTCAACGTTCAAGGGCTTTAACATTTTATTTTTATCCCATCAACTTATATTATTATTATTATTCAAACATGTTTGAATAATCTTTATTGTTCAGCATTTGAGGTGCCATGCTTTGCAAATCGCCCATTTCACCTTCTCTCTGAACATGCCCACTGCTCTGCACAAGAAGTACTTTAGCGTTGTGTTTACTCACTCCATTCAAAAGACATAGCAATCGCAAGTTTACTGCTTGTATGAAATATTCATCAACTTCAACAATAGGTTTAATATACATAATTTGTACTACTTACTTTTACGGTACATATGGTCAAATTATGAATTGTAATAATTGAAGAACAATTCCTTTTGTTTGGTGATAATTGCACATAGATCGCAGTAGATTACATTCGCCTTCATCTGTCAACCTTCTGGTCCTTTATTGTGAAGACAAATGATTGCCAGTGTTATACAGACCGTCACCTCCAGCTGGAATGTAAATTGAAGGCCGTTAAAGGCCAAGTGGGAGTGGATGTGAGAGACGGGAGTTGTTCAATTACATCCCTAGGCCAGAGAAAAAGACCAGCACTGTACAAAGACATCATCATTTCATACTTCAAAACATATTTCCTCTTTGTAGAACAGTGGCAGCAATTTTAAGGTTTAATGCAAAGTCTTTAAATGTTATGCATATACTGTTCCAAAATGAACACAGCAGCCTCAGAACGAATGACAGTTGTCGTTTGGGCTAGATCATTGATATATTGACTTTTAACCCTAGCCATTTGAAACTTAAACAATGTAGTAATTCAAAGTCTGAACCTACTCCGTACCACTTGTGTTAATTACATAAATTTACTGTTGCTTTATTTCATTACAAAAACAATTAACATGACGTAAAAGTCGATTATGTTTAAATGTCAGTGTTTCTGTGCCTTTACAGAATCGAGAGTCGGACACTAAGATGAAAGTGTATGAGCTGCTTAAGTATCAGGGCGAGGAGAAGCTGCTGAAGGAGCTGTGCCAGTGGTCCATCCCTCAGTTTCCCATCAACGGACACGACCTGCGGCAGTTGGGTATCACATCAGGGAGGGACATAGGTGCAGCCTTACAACGGCTCCGGGACATCTGGAAGAAAAGTCACTATCAGATGGACAAAGACGAACTGCTCAGCTACATCGAGTCGTAGCTAAACGGAAGCTTAAGCAGGGGCAGGCTTTGTGCTCTACTGGTGAATTGATCATATCATTATGGCACTTGCATGAATCAATGTAGACCAGAGCTTGTTACAGAAAGAACAGATGAATGACTCAAAATACAATCACAACCAAGGCCAGAACTGATTGGAAGTGACTAATATTTGAAAATACCGTTTGGAAAAGTTATTTGATTTTGAGGTTTCTCTCCAGTTCAACTGAAGTAATTTTGTGTTTATTTCCCATAAATGAAGGCCTTTTCACACAGTTTTATGTTATGTTTACTGTTATGTTGTACTCAAGGTTAGTATAATATAATAGCCACTCACAGTGCTATGATCAGATATATGCTTGCTTTATTGTTTTGTCTAGTCATAATCCCAAGAAAACCTGTTGGACTAATCTAAATGTGTCGACTCGATTACAACGATTCATAAGAATATCTTAACCATAATTTCACAATAATTTATTCCAATATGACATTGTTCTGCGTTCATAATTTGTAAAATCATCCTGACCCCGTGACGTCTGAACAAAGATTAATCAGTGTGAACAGTGGACTATATTTAACTAGAAAATCTGCAATGGCTGAAGCCATTGCTGGAGTGTCTGCGTCTCTCCCTCTCCCCCCATCTCCCTCCCTCCCTCTGTCTCTCTCCCTCCCTCTCTCCACTATATGTTCTTGTATTGTGAGTGATGTCACAAATGTTGTAGTATTATTATTATATTTTCCATTCCTCTCTCCTCGCTCCGTCACAAAATTCTAAAGAATAAAGTCTAAAGAATTCCGCAGACACTCATAATGCCCAAATTCATTTAAATAGGGAAAAAGTACTAATACTATTGCAAATTCTGTAAAAAGTACAAGTTTTTCAAATGTCAAAAGTAATAGCACATGTACTACTGCGAAAGCGATCATAATGAGCTATAACATGTTGAAATCGGTTGAAGCGGAAAATATAATTTAATGTGAAATACAAGAACATATAGTGCCTGCGTGACATTACGCAGACACTCAATAATGCCACAAAGCCAAGCAGACTTTTATTTTTCACGTATTGTGTGACATGGTCGCTCCATACCATCTCCAGCTACAAGGCTTGAGTAAAGAGAAAACACAAAAATTAGATATGTTTTGGTGAATTCATGACCTTCCCCAGCTGGAAGGCTTGAGGTGTTGGTATGAAGGTAAACAGGAGGGAATGTAAGAGCAGCACCAAACTACACTCTACACGGATCTGCCCTGTGCTGTCCAAACCACACCTTTAACACTGCAGCTCCAATAGAATTAAATGGACTTCTTGAATGACGTACTGAGGAAAAAAAACTAATGTGTGACATACCACATGTACACTCCAAGAATATAATCCCAAAACTCTTTTTTTTTCTTCTTCTTTTCTTACAATATACATCAGTTGATGTTCTCAAATCAAGAAGAAGACTGTGTTAGGTTTTTAGTTTATCTTGCACTGAGTGGCAGCTTCTGAGTTATTGATTTTCTGGTATTTACTCCTTAATAGTCGGATCAGGTTGTATTGGACGTTACTAAATTGCACCCCAATGTCTGGTTTTGTTTTTCTGTAGATATGCCTAAAAACCAGGCAATGGCAGTAATAATAATACAGATTATTGTCATTAGAGATGTGAAGAAGAAAGGTCTCGATGTTTTCTTAAAATTGTAGGGGTTATTGTGGTTGGGTGGGACTGTGTGTGTATGTGTGTGTGTGTGTATATATATATATTATATTATATTATATTATATTATATTTGCATTCACTCTGACAGTCCATGGTGTTTCAGGGCCCGCCCCTCCTTTCTGCAGACAGAGCCTTCAGAAGCTCTGGCTCTTCGCTCAGTTTGTTCAAACATGTTGCGCACGCAGGAACTCCACTTGCTTCTCTAACGCAAGTTTACATCTTCAGTTTTAAAATATCCAAAAGTTTGGATGCCATTTGGAACCCCGGGAATAGTGTATTCTGGGATCTTCGTGTAGATTTGTTCTTGCCCGTGCGTCTTCATCCAGAGCATGTCTTGGCTGAGCACAAACCAGACTTTGGAGCACGCACTAACGGAGGATGAGCCGCGCGACGAGTTCGTGGCCCGGGTGAAGATTGCCCTTCTGGCCATCATTTTCGTGACGGCGGGGGTCCTGAACGCGGGGCTCCTGTTGGTGCTGTGGCACCGTAGGAAGCTGTTGTCCCGTATGCGCGTGTTCGTGTTCCACCTGTGCGTCGCGGATCTGGTGGTGACTTTCTTCCAGGTTTGCCCGCAACTCATATGGGACATAACGGACCGGTTTGTGGGTCCGGACGTGCTGTGCCGCCTGGTGAAGTACTTTCAGGTCGTGGGCATGTTCGCGTCCACGTACATGATCGTGGTGATGACCGTGGATCGATACCACGCCATCTGTAACCCAATGGTGACGTTCCAGCGGCGCGCGGCCAAATGGAACTGGCCCGTGTGCGCCGCGTGGTGCGTGTCTTTCATTGGCAGCCTTCCGCAGATCTTCATCTTCTCGCGCGTGGAAGTGGCCCCGGGTGTATATGACTGCTGGGGCCAGTTTGTGCAGCCGTGGGGGCCCAAAGCTTATGTGACATGGACCACTCTTGTCATTTTTGTACTGCCCATCTTCACGGTGATCTGCTGCCAGGTGCGTATCTGCCGCACTGTGCACGTCAACTTCAACACGAAGAGGCACCACATCCACCCCAGGGCCAGCGGTGTGGCCAGGATGTTCAAGGCCAGGGTCAAGACTGTGAAAATGACCGTGGTGATTGTGCTGGCCTACGTGCTGTGCTGGACGCCCTTCTTCACGGTGCAGCTGTGGTCCGTGTGGGACGCACTGGCTCCGACGCACAGTAAGAACTTTCTAATATATACATTTATTATAGTGTAAATGTTATATTTTAAAGTATTTTGCAGCGTGGATGATTTTTCCAAACCTCCAACAGAAGAGAAAACGTGTCTTTCCTCATCTTTCTATTGGCTTAAATAACATCATATCCTCCCTGATTTGAAAGATTTGACATGACAATGCCCCTACCTTATTAGAGGAATAGCACAATTTAAATATAAATATTCTCTTTGGAATGGGTAACGGTCAAAATCTTTCTATCCAGGAAGGAGTCATATGCCTGAAATCCATGGCTATTTAATGGAAGAGAATCCACTTTGCTCCCACCTGCAAAATGCTAGAATGACATAATGTTATTCTTGGCGACATCAAACCAACTCCAGTGTTTTGTGAGTTGCAGCTGCCACCTTCTCCGTTCTCATGTTGTTGGCCAGTCTAAACAGCTGTGCAAACCCGTGCATCTACCTGCTGTTCAGTGGAACCCTCCCCAAGAGACTGCTGACCCTGATGCGCGTGTCCCAGGCCCATGAAAACAAAGACCCCATCCAGGAGGAAGGCACCATGGTGAGCTCACTGTACATCAGCCTCAAGAGTTTGTCCGACTCCAGGTGAATATGCACCAAACGCCAACAGTACAAAGGGCATATCACCGCAGGAAAATAACTCACTTCTAAAGCAGTGAATTAGCCTACTGTTCTCCATTTACTCTTTATTATCATGCAGTCATTTTGTTTAGATAAAACAACTTCATTGTACTTCCTTTGCTGGTGTAACATTTCTACACTCAAAATGTTTTTGCTGGTTAATGAAAAAATGCACAGGTTTTTATATTAACAGTATTATACAAGCTGATCAGAATCAGACATTAAAACAATATAATTCTGATGTATGCAAAATTGTGTAAGATCATCTAATTTATCTACCTCCACAGTTTTATATTGTGTGACATAAAACAAAAACATGTAGAATATACATGCTGTATGTTACAATGGCTATAATGGTCAATGATGGTGTTATTTTGGATTCTTGATTTGTCTTGTACTGTATTTAATAAATGTATTTGTGATGATTGGGTTGTTTTGTTTTTAATTCTCTTGCATTAACAAACAAGTCCTTAATGTTGTGCTGTCTGATGAGATTTATGAGATCTGTAACCAAGCTCTCTGTGCTTTACAACCAAAAGTGTTTGGTAAGTAATTAACAGAAAAATAACAGTACATGTTATGGCCAATCAAACCACTTATTGCATAAAAACAACTTGTATGGGACATAACCTTGTTTATTATTGTATATATGACTTTGAAAAAACTAAAATGTATCATTCATTTATACAATTTCTTTGCACTTTCTGAGCTCACACAATTGCACGGGTATAACACAACCAAAATCTGAAAATTGAAGACACTACACTACATTCTACTACGTCTTGGTGATTCGGTGCAACATAAAACAATTAACAATAAATAAGTCAAAAAGAGAACAATCTAAATCTGCTATGGGATAAACATAACAATAAGCTACATGAGGTTAAAATAAGAATAAAAATTAAAAAATAGGCTTAATATGTACACAAATTTACAGTTGAGTTTACATATGTAGTGCAGAAAGTGAACAGTGCAGTGAAATTGTGTTTAGGAAGTGTTCATGAGTCCAACCACAGAGGGAAAGAAACTGTTCTTGTTCTGGTCCGGATGGACCATAGCCTCCTGTCTGAGGGGAGTGGCCTCCTGTCTGAGGGGAGTGGCCTCCTGTCTGAGGGGAGTGGCCTCTTGTCTGAAGGGAGTGGCCTCGTGTCCAGGGTGAGAAGGATCGGCTGTGATCTGACCTGCTCGTCCCAGAGTCCTGGAGACGTACATGTCCTGCAGAGATGGAAGTTCACGGCCGGTCACCTTCTCAGTAGAGTGCACAATGTGCTGTAGTCTCTGTTTGTCCCTGGCTGTGGCAGACAGATCTCATCCACCTCTGGAGACTTCAGCTTAGGTAATGGACAAATCTGAGTCCTCAGTCTTTGGTTCCTCTTCTGAAGACGTGCCAGTGGGATTGCGGAGAGCCTCAAAGTATTCCTTCCAACAACATCCCCAGTTGAGATCAACAGCTCCCCACCCGCACTAAAAACAGTGTTGGGGAAGCAGTGATTAAGGTCTTCTGGAAGACAGGAAGTACTTTGTTGAAATTGGTAACTGTGTCTCTGACCACATGTCCCTGATCTGTGGAGTGCCCCAAGTGTCAATCCTGGGACCCCTTCTGTTCAATATATCTACATGCTGCCGTTAGGTCAGTTGATACACAGCGAAAATGTGACCTATCACGATTATGGAGACGACGCTCAGATCTATGTTTCACTGTCGGCAGGTGAAGATGGACCAGTGGATTCACTCTGTCACTGCATCCAACAGATCAGTGTGTGGAACTTTCTCCAGCTGAACTCAAGACTGAAATCATTGTCTTTATCCCACAGAAACAAAGAGAAAGTGTAAACAGTCACCTCCAGAGTCTCACCTTAAAGCCTATGAATCAAATTAGAAATCTGTGGGGATAATAATAATAATAATAATAATAATAATAATAATGTCCTGTTCTCAGGTCTCTGCACTGGCTCCTGTGGCTCAGAGAATAGACTTTAAAGCAGCTCTGCTTGTGTACAAGTCTCTCTATGGCCTAGCTCCAAAGTACATCTTGGATATGTTAGTGCCATATGAACCATCTCGGACTAAACATGGGGAATCTGCATCTCAGTTTTATGCAGCTCTTTGCACCCTTCATCTTAAACTGTTTTGTGATTTCTGTCATGTCTTTGAGATTTTAATTCATGTTTTTCCTGTTGTGTGAAGCACTTTGAATTGTGCTCCACTAATAAACTTGCCTTGCCAGTGCTTCGTCTTCCTGAGGCACTGGACATTTTGCCACATTTCTACATTGGCCGACTGATAAAGCATCATCTCAGTTCGAGGTGCACTATGCAACTTTTAATATAATATAATATAATGAATATAAATGTTTTCACAATTATATTCAAATTGTACCAAATAAGCCTGTTAACCACTCACTCCTGCTGCTGAATCTTATCTGGAAGTCACGGTGTATTTTAGTGGCCACTATAGGCCGCGGAGTAGTAATCCAGGCCAGGAATTTTGGTTGTTATTTTCCGGCGGTACTCATTCTCTTGAACAGAGGCCCGTTCATGCTCTGCTCTCCAACATGTGCTTCTACAACCTGAGCAGACAGCAGCTTGTAGAGGTCTGTGCATGCACTCTGAGGAGAACACAGCCTCAACCCATGCTCAAAAACCCTGTGTGAATCTTGGATGTTTGCAGCTTGTGCAGCAGCGTCAATTTGACACAAATTAGATAAAAGCTTTCTTTTAGAGACAAATATTAGATTGTTGCTAAGGCTCTGTTCACATGATTGGACCTTAGTTAGAAATACAAGCAGTAATTTAAGAACAGAGAGTGGATTTGTGTAATTAATTGAGCAGTCAAATGAGACTAGACACTCCATTCTGCACCTATACACTGAATAGCCCTCATAGACTGGTTTACTATTTACTGCTACCCTGCATTTTAGAGTACCACCAACCGCAACACTTGTATGTAGATACAGACTATTGCTGTGTTCATAACGTAAATTTCAGTTATCCATAAACGCCTTGACCTCAACTTTGTTCTCTCTTTCTATCATATAAAATAGGACATGCACAGACCACAAACAGTATGTGTAGCAGAGTACATTTTTACAATGTGTCTCTATGAGTCACTTACCAACCCTTTTTTGGGGGGGAAGTAGTATTTTAATTAATTGCATATAAATCGGGCATTATAGCTGTTAAAGCTGTTCATTACAAGTAAATAATTAGCTGTTAATAATAGATTTTTTTGAGACAGCTGATTGGATCAATGATTTGTTCTTGTAATGAGTGAAGTGTTGGGGTATTTCATCACATCGTTGGCATAATGCCTGTACAGACAATGTTGTGGAAACTATTGCTGATGTAAACACATCACGGTTCCAAGTCTTTGATGACCTCTTCAGTCACAAAATTCCCAGCATAAACAAAGTCTACAGAAAATTATTACATTCAATGTTCATTCAGGTGATATGAGAATATACTTTATAATCTACATTGACTCAGTGCATATTTGCTTTAATGAACCACATTCCACTGTACAGCAGGATAATTACTGCAGAGTACAGGACATGCTACACTGGAAGTTTGAAAAACAAATAAAACCCGAATGCTCTGATGATCCACATGTTTGATTATATGGTTTTGATTCATAAGGTCCTCATAAAAGTTTACCTGGTGGAAAACATCAAAGAAGTGCATTATTCATGTATTTGACCTGTGCGTGATTAAAAAGGCACACTACAGTGAGTCCATTAACTGTGCATGGTGAGTGTGATTAGCCCCCCTACTGTTCCAAATAAGACAACACATGTCCTAATGTATTACTGCAGGCTGATCTACTTTAGCCCAATAAAACATTTGAAATAATTAGAAAACAGTCCAGTCAAGAGGAACCTGTTTTATTTTCTTGTTTTTCCAAGTCTTTATACACCCTGGGGTGTAGGGCCTATAAACAAAACTGTCTTGTTGAACATGGGCAAAGACACCCCACAGTGACGTGGCGAAGCCCGACAGCTTTCAAACAACATTTCATGTGGTTGCTGTGGCAACGGACATATTGTGTTTGCCAAAAAATATATTATTATTATTGTCTATTTATTCTTTTGTCTCTCGGTGCTTTCAACATACTAAACATCTTTGGTAGAGCGGTCAGATCCTCTGACCCACAGGTTGGCTGTGTGTTTGCGGCTGCCTCAGGTGATTACTGCCAAACCGTGTGGCCGCCATCTTGGATTTAATATTTTAAAAATGCTGAGTCAGCCATTTTGCTCTCCGCTTTAACAAACTCCTCTTAGGCCGGTTCGCCCCCTGAACAATGCTGTACATCATTTGGAGAAGTGGGGCCTCAAAGTTATTCAAATGTTTTGGATTTATTTTATGGTCTACTTGCAGCGCAGCTAAATTTTGACATTTCACAATTTAGAGCATACCAAGTCAGATTTTTTAATTCGTTGTTAAACTTTCATGCCTGGACCTGCTCATTGTGGAAAAAATCTATTTGTGTGCAATAGCACCCTCTACAGAGGGAAACTACACTTTATGTGGGAGCAAAAATTCAGTTTGTCCAAATTTTATTGAATTTTGCCCAAAGTTCTATTTTGGCATTCTGATCACAAAAGTCAATTGGACCCATGTCATGTTCCTTATGGAATACCCGTAGCAATTACTGAAACCTCCCTTGTTATATCAAAAATGATCAAATCTCTTAAAGTTGCACATACTTACACACTTATAAACTCCTTCTTGGGTGTAAGCTCGACCAAGCTCAAATTTGGTGAATATTATCTTGATCATCATCTTCATGAATGGGGCATCAAAAGTTATTTTTGTTTTAAATTGTAAGTGTTATGGTCTCAGTGCCGCAAAATTTGTATACTGTTTGAAAAATGTGGCCTTTTGTATGTGAAACATTCAATTTTGCAAAATAAATGAAAACGTGCACAGATTTTGCTCTCCCCATCAAAAAGGTCTATGACACCATGCCCTATCTCTCAAGGTGTTGCCATAGCAATGTATAAAGTACATGATTCTGATTCTAGCCAATGTTTTTGTAAGTGTCTTGTCTTTGTGTGGCAGAGCTGCAAAGTTCTCTGACATTTGCCTCATTTTGCCGATTCACAGAAGCATGATATGCAAATGAGACTGAAGCAGAGCTCGATTTTTAAAATGTTCTATTCTATTTGAGCAGGAATTTCACCCCTTGAACATTCTCAAAAAACAATAAAACATGAAATAAAATAATAAACAAATGAATAAAACCAAACAAAATTATAAAAAGACTCAATACGGAATAAAATAATTTAAAACAAGAACACTGGCACTCAGGGTAGTCTTTCAAAAGTGCCTTGAATTATGATATAAAATCATTTAATTTAAAAATCTTTGAGATTCGTTCCATAAGCATAGAGCAGACTTCCTAAAAGCCTTTTCCCATAACTCTGTGGATTCTGTGTAACTCTAAAATAATCAGATAAAATCCCAACGAGAGCTTTATAAGCAAACAAAAGGCAGTGCTGTTCTCTTCTGGCATCCAATGATTACATTGTATTTAGAGGGTAATTCACAGTGGTGAGTTCTGTCGCTCTTGTAATGAACCTTAGAGCTGAACCTTCGAGCTGAATGATAAATCGAGTTCAGAGGTTTTAACACTGTTGCTGTAGAATGCATATTTATAATATCACCATCATCAAGAACTGAAAGAAATGTGTCTTGGATTAACTGTTTTCTACAATGAAGAGGTAAACACGTTTTATTTATAAAGAACAATGACAATCTGGCTTTAAGATTATTTGTGTCTGTGGAAAGAGAGTTTATCATTGATCAAGATGCCCAAGTATTTTTAGTTGTTAGACTTTAAACACGAACAGACCCAAAAATTCAGAGAGGGAAAAAAGGTTTGTAAGGTTTATACGGGGCAAGTTGCTGGTTGGCTGGCACATGAAGTGTTACCAAAAAAATCAAGAATCCAAGTATGAGAAAATCTCCACAGCAGATGAACAGGAGCTAGATCTACCGCAGTGTGAAACAACAGTGGCAAAGTCTTGTGGCAGAGCTGGTCTTTGAAGATGGAGGCTAATAACAGATGATACACAAGGTGTGGTGGGCGGACCAAGAGGAGGAGCTCCAGCCAGCAGGAGACCAGGAAAACAAGACAATGAAACAGGAACAATGGAATAACAGAAGTACTTGTACAACCACATTACCATTGACCGTAAGAATGCCTTTTGGAGAACAGCATACATTTAGTTTTAAATGAACACAGTTTTGTTGGATGAAATCAAAATCCCCTTGGATATTTTGAATCACTTGTGCAGCAGAAGGTGTTCTAGCATCATCTGCACACAAATGGGGTTAATCGGCTTGTTTAAGCAGACGAAATCTTCGCCTGGATCGTTGGCGAGAGCAGGTGGCTGAAGCCGAGAGGCGGAGAAACAGCCTGGAGGCAATTTGGCCTCCAGGCTGCATGATTTCCCATCATGCAATTGGACTTTGTAGTCCATGAAGGTGCAGCAATTGCTTTGCATTGGCTGCACCGCTTTGCGTTCGCCTCTGACCTCTGACCTTCTCAAACACTTCAAACATGCGCTCGGGTTACATCGCTCCACCTTACAATCGTGTGTATGTTTTTGCTACTTTATAAACTCTATAAACTCGATTAAAACTACTGCATAGCTATTGAAAAAAACACAAATACTTATGTAATATCTAGGATTTGTGATAAAGCCCTTTAGTATGACATTTTTTAAGGAACAAAATTTGAAAACATGTGGTTAATGAAAGCTTAAAATAGTTGAGATAGTACAAGTATTTGCGACATTTATGTTAAAGAGAAGTACCGCAATGAATTTGAGTTTGAAAGTTGAAGTTGGTTGTTTAAAGTAAAGGGCACAAAATGTCCTCGAAACATAATCATTTAAATTTTGTTGTAACTCAGCAATTTTGTACAAAACATTTAGAAAGCCAGAATGAGCGTCTTAAAAAATTACAAGGCTGAAGGAAATTTGAGTAACAGAAACATCATATTCTACCTCCTATTCTGTTAAAGCTTACGTGATAACATGATGAAATTTTAACTTATTACCTAACCTCCTTGCATGACTCAGTACATCCCTGATACAGAGTGCAACTCAAATTTAATAAAAAGCTTTCAAAATAAGTGATTTAAAGATCATATTCATCCGTGGCAGCATTTGGTGACTTCTGAAGGCGGCTGTTTCAATATAGCAGTAGAAAGCCTTTAATCATGTTGACATAAGAGAAAATACATTATCTATACACAGGCAGAACTCTGGGAGTGAGGTAGTGTTGAGTGGTCGTATGGCATTTCAATGAGCGTCCATAATGAATGTCAGATCAGATATTCTTACTTTTTATCAACCTCGTGTTTCAAATCCTCTTCGGACTGACTTATCATGCATTGAACCTATCTGTCTTGTGTCACAGAAGATCAGAATAACTATATTTCTGACATACTGAGCTTGTTAATCATATATTAGTATGCCAGTGCTACCAGAGAGAAGACGTAATGTGAGAAATGTGTCATTCAACTTAAAGGGAAGGTTTTTGTTGTAGAATAAATTGAAGTAGCCCGAATGTTGAAAGATGAGGCATGAGGCTGGAGCCAGGAGAGGTTTAGTTCCATCAGTGAGGGACCCGGACCCGGAGACATGAACCCTAAGACATTGTGCTAGTCATTCTAGAGCAGTCCAGCCTGATAATGCTTCCGTTGTAAGGAGTAATGTATATCGGGAGTCAAATCTGTGTCAAATTATCAAATAGAAATAAATAAAATGCATCAACACCTTTTATCCAAGTCCATAGTTGATACAGCACAGTGAGCACAGTTCAAGTCATTTTACAAGTCACTACAGAAGAAATAACACATACATTCCACTGTTTTGAAGTGGTTGATTTGGCCATACCAATTTGTCAATGCCCAATCTCGTCAAATCTCAGGAGCTAAGCAGGAATGGGTCTGATTAGTATGTGAGACCACTGGAATGCCACAGGAGGGCGGTAGTGCAGACTGTTGTTGTGTCCTTGGGCAAGACACTTCACCCACCTGCCTCCAGTGTCTATGTAGGCTTCTGCATGGATGAGAGTGTGTTCTGTGATAAAATGTGAATATATGATTATATTTCTGTGATGTATTTTATCTGCATAATAGTGATATTTTATCTGCATCATTAGTCTAAGAGAAGAACGGGTGTGTGACAAACTGCATTTGTGAAGGGGTCGTAAAGATGGGCCAAAGAATGTTGCCCCAGGAGGGGGGGTGACAGCCCAGAGGAGTTTGGGTAATGTTTACCCAAGGCTTGATCTCTAGGAAAAATACCAGCTGTAAAACAAGTGCCTTGATGTGAAGCTGACCAATGAGATATGTGACCCGCCTATTCCAGAATATCTAATAAAACCAACCAGCATGGGAAAAAATGGGGTGAGAGGCTGTTGTAAGCAGCCTGCGTGATCAGTCCCGGCGTTTTCTCCCAAGCTTGCCATACAAATGTCTGATATTTCTGTGTCGTTTCATATTCTAAGTTGAATTGTGTTCTCGATGTGTTACGGAATAGCGTCGGTGTATTGTCTGATTCCATGACATTTTCACAGCATGTGTATCATGTATGTTCGTTACTGCACTGTCCTGATCAAATACACAATACTATTAGAACATTTTTATGGCTGTTTCACTTGTCACTCAGTTTCACAAAAGCACCCAACCATGTCAACATTCATTATCATTGCAAATCTCATTGTATGAAATGACACCTGGAGTCACGTACAATATTATGATAATTTGTCTTTGTCCAGATGTTACACAACTCCATGTCAGATAAATGATCCAAGAGAAAAGCAGGCATGTGTAATCCACTATATAAATGTGAGCCACAGGTAGGGGTCTGTTGAACCAGCTGCATGTAAATGATGGCCCCTGCCTTGTGTTTGGAACGCTTCATTAGTGTGAATGAGAACAACACCAGACCAAGAGCAGCTCAAAGCAAAGTAAACTATAGTTCACAAAAGTCAGTGTGTATTCCCCATCGCTTTTGTTTATTTATCTGATAAATCTTGAGCTTCATTCAAATTCATATTATTTTCATCTAGAAAATCTGCAATGGCTGAAGCCATTGCTGGAGTGTCTGCGTCTCTCCCTCTCCCCCCATCTGCCTCTCCCTCCCTCCCTCTCCCTCCCTCCCTCTCCCCCTCTCTCCCTCCCTCCCTCCCTCCCTCCCTCCCTCCCTCCCTCCCTCCCACTCCCCCTCTCTCCCTCTACCCCTCCCTCCCTCTCCCTCCCTCTCTCTCCCTCTCTCCCTTATCTTGTGTTTTATATACATCCATGCAATATATATACTCTAATGATATATTGCATCGATGTATATAAAACACAAGATAATCTTACCTGTTGCTGACAGATCCCAAACTACTAAAGAATAAAGCCTAAAGAATAAATTCTCCTTCTCTCTCCCTCTCTCTCTCTCTCTCTCTCCCTCTCTCCCTCCCTCTCTCCCTTTCTCCGCAACATTACTGTTACATCCTCTCCACTGATAGACAACATCATTCAAATTTCAATAAAGGAAATAGCATTTAGATTAATTTGCAATGAACAAGGAACTGAATCAATACATTTACTATATTACATCTTTATACATCTTTATATACATTACATCCCACTTTACTCCATCGAGGCAGTGGAAGGTACATTTGAATATATGTGGTTGGCATGTGTGGCATTCGGGTGGTACTATAAATGTTTTAAACTAATTTACATTAAATAAAAATAAAGAAAATAAAACCAACAACGCCACCGGGCTTACACCCGGAAACTAACTAAAAGGACACACAGATTCGTTCTTGATTATACAGTGTTGTAACTATTTATGTGTCTATGCATTAATTTGTGAGTTCCGAAAATGGCATAGTGCAATTTATTATTTATGTTACATTTATTTTGAAATACCGCTACATCTTATTTTGAAGAGTAAAAACCCGGATGTGAAATGTGTGTCGTCCGCCATCTTGACTAATAAAAAAAAGGGTACGAAAATAAGTTCGGTGCTGCGTTGCAGCCGTTCAATAATAAACGGTAACCCGCAGGTTACAACAAAGACGATCGCCTCTGTCATCATTGGGAAGACGTTCACTCCACTACATTTTGGTGCCGAAACCCGGGAAGTAAGGACTTTATGAACTTTTGTGAAGCGAAGTGAACATCTATCGGCTATTGCTAACTAGCTAGCCGAGATGACAGAGGGACTAGAGCGGATGAGAAGGAAGCGCGCCACCGTGCGTGCCGCTACAACGAGGCTGTTAACTCGTCTCGAGGAGGAGGTGGTTAAAGAAAGACCAGATACAAGTAAAATACGTGAACTGCTGGTAGTTTTATCATCCAAGGAAGAAAGTTTAAGAGACTTGGACAAAGGGATTGAAGATGAGACGGCGACAGACGATCTGGAGGCGGAGATTGGGAGCACTATGGACTACATGGACCGCATTCTCACTTGGAAGGTTCGATCTTCTTGCATCATTGAAAGATCGCAACAAGCTACAAGAGAGACCATGAGTGAGCGAATCAGTGATGTAAGTCCCAGCTCAAATGTATCACACTCCAGACAAACTGTTAAACTTCCCAAGCTAATGATGGCCAAATATGATGGTGAAATAAGCCAGTGGCAGGAATTTTGGTCTCAGTATGAAACAGCTATTCACGAAAATGAAGCGTTATGCAAGACGGACAAATTCACCTACCTCAGATCCTATCTGACCGGAGCAGCAGCTTGAACTGTTGCAGGGCTAACAACAACAGAAGACAACTATGATGCTGCAATAGAGTTACTCCGGACCCGCTTTGGGAGAAAGGACATTGTGATAAGTGCCCACATGTCAAAGCTATTGAACTTGACTCCTGTGAAAAGATCTTCTGATGTGGCTGCACTGAGGAACTTGTATGATGAATGTGAGATTCAAATACGCAGTTTGGAGTCATTGGGAATTTACAGTGACACATATGGCTGCCTGCTATGTCCAGTGCTCATGCAGCTCATCCCTGAAGACATAGCATTAGACTACACCCGCAGACCAGACTCGACTAATGAATGGAAAGTGCTAGAGCTCATCCAGTTTCTACAGAACGAGGTGCAGAGCAGAGAACGGGCGCTCCAGCTTACCAGACCCGGCCACACTACGAAGGACCCTACTCCAAACTACAAGCCAACAGGGAGGACGTCCTACGCCGGTGATGTTAAACACAGAAAGTGGAACGTCCCGTCAGCGTCTGCTTTACACACAGCTAACGGCACACCCCAGACCTGTGTGTACTGTGACAGTAGTAACCATAAACCAGAGAACTGTCCAGACTATAACGTAAGTGCACGCAGAGAAAAGCTGAAAAAGCTGGGTAGATGTTATGTATGTTTAGGGCCCAAACACATAGCAAAGTACTGCAGAGTTAAAGTTTCATGTAGATTATGCAACCGCAGACACCACCAGTCAGTTTGTGAACAACCAGAAGCTAAGACAGATGTTGACTCCACCAGCAGTGGGACTACAGATGCTGTGTTGTCTTCTGTGACCAGTCCTGTCAAAGTTAAGGCTGAAACACAGAACACAGTACTGCTTCAGACGGTTAAGGCATGGACTGTAGGTCCCAGGGAGAGAAAGATAACTCGATGCCTGTTAGATGGAGGCAGCCAGCGTAGTTTCATTCACAAAAATGTTGTTAGAGCGCTAGGACTGCCAATTGTTAGGCAAGAGACTTTAAACCTCCATGTTTTTGGTTCCACCAGTCCGGTAACAGAAAAACGCAATATTGTAAGAGTTCAACTTGAGAACATGTGGAACACTGAAAAGAGACTTGAGATAGAAGCAGTTGAGACTCCTCAGGTGTGTACAGCTGTGATTAAAGTCCCATGCGAGATGATTCAAACAGAAATAAAGAAAAGAGGGCTTCAGCTTGCAGATTTTCCACTAGAAGGTGCTAATGAACAAGAGTTGCAAGTGTTAATTGGAGCAGACTACTACTGGCAAGCAGTTACTGGTAAAGTCCAAAAGGTTACAAACTCACTAGTAGCAGTTGAAAGCATTTTTGGGTGGGCTTTACAGGGACCAGTGACTACCTCCAGTATTACAGACACCACTTGCATGCACATTAGTTTGACAGAAGACACCCAGATCTCTAAAGAGCTTCATGCATTCTGGGAAGTGGAGTCTTTGGGCATAGTAAACAAGCAGACGGAGAGCCCAGAGGACTCAGAAGTCCTACGTGACTTTGAAAGGACAATCACGTTTGAAAATGGTCGCTACCAAGTTGAGTTGCCATGGCAATCAGATAAGGCGCAACTTCCAGATAATTTCAGGGTAGCAAAGAGGCGTTTTGAGAGCCTTTTGAAAAAACTGAACACTGATGTAACCCTGTATGCCAGGTACAACAATGTTATACAGGACTATCTGCAGCAAGGTATTTGTGAGGATGTTATAGAGGACACAACAGTGGCAGAGAACCAAGAGACAGTGAAATACTACATGCCACATCACGCTGTTGTACGAGAAGACAAGACCACAACGAAACTTAGAGTGGTATTTGATGCATCATCACATGAGGAAGGTTGCCCATCACTCAATGACTGTTTATACACTGGACCTAACCTAAACCTAAATCTGCTGGATGTACTAATTCAGTTCAGACTGCACAAGATAGCCTTCACTGCAGATATAACCAAAGCCTTTCTCCAGATCTCTCTTGCGGAAAGGGACAAGGATGCTGTTAGGTTCCTGTGGCTACACGGACCTCCAACCAAAGACTGTAACGAGGAGGTACGTGTTCTGAGAATGAACAGAGTTGTATTTGGAGTGTCTCCCAGTCCATTTTTGCTCGCTGCCACAATAAGAAAACATCTCGAACAATACAAAGCAGAACAACCAAAGGCAGTACAGACACTAAGTGACTCTTTGTATGTGGATGACTTTATTTCAAGCTCTCCAGATGTGCAGGAGGCTCTACATGTAACAACAGCAGCAAAGAACATTCTCTCTGAGGCAGGCATGAACCTGTGCAAATGGGTAACCAACTCACCTGATCTGAGAGCATTGTGGGAAGAAAAAGGTGTAGAGGACACTGGAGATGCAGAATTCTGTGGAAATGTGCTCAAGGTGCTTGGGCTTGTGTGGAGACCAGAGAAGGACGATTTTGTGTTTGATCAAAAGGGACTAATGAACATTTTAAAAGACAAAGAAAACACAAAGAGAGGTGTACTACAGACATCAGCCCGCATATTTGACCCTATTGGGTTTCTCACTCCGTTTACTGTGAGAGTCAAGTGCCTCTGTCAAGAGATGTGGGAGAGAGGGCTTGGTTGGGATGAGCCATTACCCACTGATTTGACTGAAAAATGGGAACAGTGGTGTGCAGAGTTACCACTGCTCCACCTGGTGGCCATTCCCAGGTGGTACTACATTGAGATCCAGCCAGACTCACACGCTGTAAAGTTGCATGTCTACTGTGATGCAAGTGAAAAGGCTTACAGTGCTGTGGCATATCTACAAGGACAAGACAAACTAGGAGAGACTGTTACTAGTTTTGTGGCCTCAAAGTCACGAGTTGCACCACTAAAGAAAATGACTTTGCCTCGTTTGGAGCTGATGGGAGCACTTGTTGGAGCGAGACTAGGACATAGTCTTCTCAAACCACTGAACTTGGAGAGGAACCAGCTAAACATGTGGACGGACTCAATGATCACTCTCCACTGGATCTGCAGCACAGCCCAGCGGTGGAAGCCCTTTGTGGCTAACAGAGTGACTGAAATACAAGGACTCACAAATCCGGAGTTGTGGTCCCACTGTGCTGGCAAAATGAACCCTGCTGACTTGCCCACACGAGGTCAGCATGCGCAGAACCTTATTGGTAATCAGTTGTGGTGGAGTGGACCCACTTCATTGTCTACAGCTGAAGGGAAAACAAATGTTGATGAAAACTATGTGTTAAAGGAGGTAAACACTGAACTGAAATCAAAGCATCAGACTGTTGTACAACTCACCAGCACTGAACAAACTGAACCTCTGTTGAATTTGGAAAGGTACAGTAGACTTAAGACTGTGTTAAGAATAACTGCATGGGTCAAACGGTTTGTAACTAATGCACGGTCCAATCAGAAGTGTCGGGGAGAGTTAACTGCAGAAGAGCTAACTGCAGCAGAAATTCACTGGGTAAAAGTTACACAAGAGAGTTGTTTTCATCCTGAAATATCCCAGCTAAAGTCAAAACAAAATGTGAAGAGAGACTCTAAAATCAAAGATTTAAAACCTTTCTTGGATGAAAACGGTCTATTGTGTGTTGGGGGAAGATTACAAAACTCTGATTTCAGTTTCAGAGAGAAACACCCCTGGGTATTACCTACAAATCACAAATATTCTGAGTTACTGGTTCAGTCATGTCATGAAAAGGTACTGCATTCTGGTGTAAGAGACACTTTGATTCAAATCAGAGAACATTATTGGGTTTTGAGAGGGAGACAGCTTGTAAAACGCAGTGTTGCAGGTTGTTACATTTGCAGAAAACTAAAGGTAAAGGCGACACAGCAGATTACTGCTCCTTTACCAAGAGACAGAGTGACTGAGTCCCCTCCATTTGAAGTTACAGGGGTAGATTTTGCAGGACCCTTGTATGTAAAAACTAAGGGACAGCCCACAAAGGCATACATCGCTCTGTTTACATGTGCAGTAACTAGAGCTGTGCATTTGGAGTTGGTATCAGATCAGACAACTGAAAATTTTCTCTTAGCATTAAAACGATTTATTGCAAGACGAGGACTATGTAAGACAATTTACTCTGATAATGCTAAGACATTCAAAAGAGCAGACAAGGACTTGAAAGAACTATGGCAAACCATTAAAGAGTCAGAGCTTACAGAGTTCTTTAGTGACAAAGGAATCACATGGAAATTCATTGCTGAGAGAGCAGCTTGGTGGGGGGGCTTTTGGGAGAGGCTTGTGAGATCTGTAAAAACGTGTTTGAAGAAGGTACTGGGGAAATCTTCATTAAACTTTGAAGAACTAACTACTATTCTCACTGAAGTTGAGGCAGTGTTGAATTCCAGACCTCTGTCGTATGTACACAGTGAGGCTTCAGAGCCACAGCCACTTACCCCATCTCTCTTCCTGGTTGGTAAACGCTTAACATCACTACCACCAAAGACTGTGCCTTCACCTGTTCCGGTCACTGCAAACCGTGAGGAACTGGGTCGAAGGTGGAAATACCGGCAGAGACTTTTGACCAGCTTTTGGAACAGCTGGCGCAGAGACTATTTGATGGACTTGAAATCAGCTCACAATTGTCAGACTCCTACACCTACTGCGATCAAAGTAGATGATATTGTACTGATAGGGGAGGATAACATGCCAAGACAGACCTGGAAAATGGGTAGAATTACAGAGGTTTTTCCAGGCAGGGATGGTCTAATTCGTTCATGTATCATTCGCACTTCTACAGGTAGTTTGTTGAGAAGGCCTGTTCAGTTATTGTATAATCTTGAAATATGTTGATGTAATATGACCAAATGGTGATGAACAGTTGTTCATCGGGCGGGAGAATGTTGTAACTATTTATGTGTCTATGCATTAATTTGTGAGTTCCGAAAATGGCATAGTGCAATTTATTATTTATGTTACATTTATTTTGAAATACCGCTACATCTTATTTTGAAGAGTAAAAACCCGGATGTGAAATGTGTGTCGTCCGCCATCTTGACTAATAAAAAAAAGGGTACGAAAATAAGTTCGGTGCTGCGTTGCAGCCGTTCAATAATAAACGGTAACCCGCAGGTTACAACAAAGACGATCGCCTCTGTCATCATTGGGAAGACGTTCACTCCACTACATACAGAGGCAGATTCCAGTTTCACATGTAATTTATTTAACAGGCTATTAAATTAATAAATACTTTAACACAGGCTTAGGTAATGTCATGGAATTAGACATACACCGATGCTATTCCGTAACACATCGAGAACACAATTCAACCTAGAATATGAAACGACACAGAAACATCAGACATTTGTGTGGCATGCATGGGAGAAAACGCGGGGACTGTGTCAGCCAAGCCGTTGTAAGGAGCCTGGCTGACCCTCCTGCGTCTCACCCCCGCGTCTCACACCGTTTTTTCCTATGCTGGTTGGTTTTATTAGATATTCTGGAATAGGCGGGTCACATTTGTCATTGGTCAGCCTCACATCAAGGCACTTGGTATTTTTCCGTAGAGATCAAGCCTTGGGTAAACATTACCCAGACTCCTCTGGGTTATCACCCCCCCTAGGGTAAACATCCTTTGGCCCATCTTTACGACCCCTTCACAAACAAATGCAGTTTGTCACACACCCGTTCTTCTCTTAGACTAATGATGCAGATAAAATATCACTATTATGCAGATAAAATACATCACAGAAATATAATCATATATTCACATTTTATCACATTTCCCTCCTGTTTATCAAAGCATTAGTCTACTGTATCATATGCCAAACACATTATTCTTTTCAGTTTTCAACATGTCTTTCATATTGGTGTTAAAATGACACTTTTACACACAAAAAGTTTATGCACATTTCTCAACATTGAACACACTTCTTTTCTCTCGGCCCACAACATTTCTACAGCATTACTGTCCTAAATTTTTAGTCAGATTGGTCAATCTTTGTAATTTGACGAACAGACAATTTATCTTGTCTATAATTTGGTGCGGTGTGATGGGAAATATAGAAGTACAAGCGGAAGGCCCTCAAACCCGCTGCTCTGTGGTCAGTCAGTTTGACTCGTCAGGGACCTCTGGACACCCCAATAGAATCAAATACGTAGTATCAGGTGCTACTGGGACCAGACTGTCCTCTAACCTCTCGACCTTGACCCTGCGGTATGGTTCTGGGTGATGCTGGTCTTTGTTATGACCATGGCTGGCCACAAAAGGGATACATAGGCACAACGTCCCACAAGTGTCCCCACACCACCATACGTCCTCTCTTGGTTCCTTAAGAGACCTCCTCCCGCTGCTCGCTTCGGTCACACCTATGACACATATGAACTGGTACATTTCCCATCTCAATTCATAATCTCATTAACATTACATGTAGTTATGTTGTAGCAGATAAAAAACTCTCTTAGTTAGTGCAAACAACTGTGGCTGTATAATATGCCATTGTGTTTCTTCAGCTTCTGTCATGTCAATTATACATTGTACATTATTACACATCATGCATTTCACAACCTTTCATGTTGATCACTTATTTTCTTCCCTCTATATTCCATTAACCGGTATACACAGTTGTGTATGTTGATCGATTGTCCTGATTGTCCCGATTGTCCCGATTGTCCCGATTGTCCGGTGCATAATACAGGTGTTCAGCACCCATATTACCGTCATCACTGTGATGATGATAACTGTTGATTCTTTTTCCACAGAGTATGGTACTCTGCGCACCGTAGCCTCTGTCTCTCGTTCATCGTAGCAGAGTATCGTACTCTACCGTAGACTCTGGACAAAACTCATACAAACGAAGTCCTGCGTCTGCGATGTTATGGATCTGCCGCTGTGTTGTCCAGACATTTCTCTCACTTTCCCATGAGAGCACCCATGTTCTCGTCCTCCCCTGGTCGGTGTGAGGACGACACGCTGTGGCTCCGTCTACTGGCTGTCCACTTGGCTCCGTCTCTGTAAACACCACATCTCCAACACGTTCTGCTGTGGTGATAAACAAAGTCTTTTCGACAGTTCAGTGTATTTCAAACAGTTTTCTTGTTTACAATTTTTTTTTAGTAATTATTGATTCGGAATATTTGTTTACACGTACATCCCTCCATTTGATAAATGGCTTTGCCCATTTCTCAAACTTCTACATAATTCTACATTTAAACAAAATTCAATAATCCAGATAGTTTACAACGTTCACTAATCCAGTATGTAATCAAGGAAGAGATGGAATTGCGTCTGTCTTACACTCCGCAATGTCACCTCTTGACCTTTCACAGTTCAGTGGTCACATCCCTGGCTGAGCCCCCCCTTACACGGCGCTGGGCCCCCACCCTGTGTGTCTGTAATCCGACACTGCCTCTGCGATCTGTAACTTGTAAATCTGTTTTACCACCATTTGTTTCAAACTCCAAATGTTTCAAACTCTAAATGTTTCAAACTCTAAAAGTTTCAAACTCTAAAAGTCTGGTGTCCACGTGTGCGCGCGTATGTATGTATGTATGTATGTATGTATTCAAATACATCAAACAATAATAATTATCTCAATAATTCCCCCGTTGAGCTGGCCATAAGGGTCAGTTCACAACTTAGAATTCTTCACATAATTAATAATTTCACATCTCCTCTGTTTGTGTGGCCTGAATAAAATCACCCATCTAATGTAATATGTGCTAATCTTCTATATGTGCTTCAGGTGAGTTTCAAACTCAATCTCTCACACCTGCTCATGTGGTGCTTTACAAACATTGTGTATTAGTTTGTTCTAGCAAGTCTATATGTGTATTAAAAATCAAAATGATCCTAAACCTTCCCCTTGGTTATAAGGCACATCATTTTGTATCAACCCTTTTTTCCCCTTGTCTCTCTCTGTCTTCCTCTCGCAACGGAGGAAACACCCATTTCCAAATTTCTAAACCTGCTTTTTCTTTCTCTCTTTTCACTTACTCTTACCCTCACTTGTAACCTGCTTTTACTTTCTCTTTGCTGCTGATATAAGTATCAGACGCTGCATCCCCTGGGATTCCAGTTAGTTATCTTTAAAATATCCCTGTCATTCTGCTTCTAAACTCATGCATTGATTACCCATCCCCCTGTTTAGTTTTCACTATCTTCAGGTAATCTGCGGGTCTCATAAAATTTATTCTTCTGCATTACACTCCTCCCCCCGGGTCCGTCCTGACTCCGTCCTGAGTCCTGTAATGTTAAGTTCCTGTTATCACTGGTTTTCATAACTTCTATAGCGTCTAAATTTAGATGATATTGTCTTATTTAAATCTATTCAATTCTTGATTGAATCTCCACAATCCTTCAGGTAATTCCTTTAGAATGTCAAATTCTTTCGCTGTTAATGTTAACTCTTCTCCTTATTACTCATCACGTCAACCCTCCCCCTGAGGTGGTGTTGCTCTTAATTGTCACTGTGATACGTAAAGATAACGACATCTGCTCCATCCTGAGTCCTCTCCAGATTATTTGCCAGTCAATAACCCCTGTTATCTCTGGCTATCTTTTATGACTTGGTGTCCTGTTGTCTTTAGTTAATGACCCATTCATGTCTTTCCAAGGAGGACATTGGCACGTCACTATTTAACTTATTCCCTCACTTACGTCTACATGCAATACGAGGTTTCCTCATGATAATACAAATAAAAAAGTTACTGATATAACTTTTACTATCACTTTACTTACTACTCATTCTACTCCTATGTCCAAAAACATCAGTAGTCACCCATTTACCCATATTATCACTTCCCAGGCCTGTGCCTGTATTTGATCCTAAATTTAAAAACACTTCTGTCTTTTCGTCCTGTACTTTCATCTAGTCATGCATTATGGTTACATAATAAGTCCAAAAGATAATTTTGTCAAGTCCAAAAATAAAACAAAACAAAACGTGGCTTTGTTTGGTGCACACAAAAAACACGATACCGTAAAAACACAACTTTTGTCTTCTATGTCGGGGACAGGAAGTGTCCTGTCTGTGATCACATTCCCCAAAAAATTGGCCATCTATGAAAATCTGAATTAATCTTCATCTCTTATCAAGTTTAATACAATCTTTATAATTGATTGTTGTCAATCAAACAAAACCCTAAATTTGTTGAAATACAGAGCTCTCAAATACTAAAATTTAAAACCAGCTGGGTTTAATTCCTAATTTCATCAGTTCAGAGCGTCCTCTGAACTGCTTTCTTCCCTTCCTCCTGCCTTGTTGACCCCCCTTATCTCCCCCTCTCTGCCACGTCATCTGAGCACACCGGAAGTCTCCCTCCAAAATCCTCTTATGACTTTTCCTTTGTCTTTTTACAGTTTGGGGTGATAATTCTGGCATTATGTGGTCTCGGTCGTCTGAGAGAAATGCTACTTGCTTTACAGTCACGTCATATCTCAAGCTTCTAGAGAAAATTCCTTATTAGATTCCTCCGGACATAAACGTGGTGTTTAAGATTCACCCGTGACTGCAAATTTTAGATCTCTCAGAATAACGCCTTGTGACCCTTGTATGATTAATTGTGATTCTCACTTAGTGTTAGTTAATCACTTATTAATCCTCATTCACACATTCACACTTCTCTCTTACTTACTTCGCTCGTGCACATCGCTTACATTCACACATATTTCCTCAGTAATATTAAACTGGGTATTTCCTCAGTAATACCTAACTGCCTTGCTTATGTGAGAAACTTATCTCGTCCATAAGCCTACAATATTTCCTCAGTAATATGAAACTGGGTATTTCCTCAGTAATACCTAAACTGCGTATTTCCTCAGTAATATGAAACTGGGTATTTCCTCAGTAATACCTAACTGCCTTGCTTATGTGAGAAACATATCTCGTCCATAAGTCTACAATATTTTTCCAGTAAATATCAAACTAATGCATAAAACGTTTTATGGCTAACTCTTTTTCACACACAAAGTTTTTGTCTGACCTTCTTTGTCGCCTGTGTTCTCCTGCTGCTTCGAAACGACGCGCTCTCCTCGCGGAGACTGAGGTGCGATGGGCGGCCACGGGAAAAGTGGACTTCTTTCAGCTGTGCACAGACTTCACCGATTCACCCGTCAATCTCCGCGAAGGGGCTGCTTGTCGTCCGGCTCGATAGGACCAGAAAATGTCATGGAATCAGACATACGCCGGTGCTATTCCTTAACACATCGAGAACACAATTCAACTTAGAATATGAAACGACACAGAAAGATCAGACATTTGTGTGGCATGCATGGGAGAAAACGCGGGGACTGTGTCAGCCAGGCCGTTGTAAGGAGCCTGGCTGACCCTCCTGCGTCTCACCCCCGCGTCTCACCTCGTTTTTTCCCATGCTGGTTGGTTTTATTAGATATTCTGGAATAGGCGGGTCACATTTCTCATTGGTCAGCCTCACATCAAGGCACTTGGTATTTTTCCGTAGAGATCAAGCCTTGGGTAAACATTACCCAGACTCCTCTGGGTTATCACCCCCCTAGGGTAAACATCCTTTGGCCCATCTTTACGACCCCTTCACAAACAAATGCAGTTTGTCACACACCCGTTCTTCTCTTAGACTAATGATGCAGATAAAATATCACTATTATGCAGATAAAATACATCACAGAAATATAATCATATATTCACATTTTATCACAGGTAACAACACAGTTTGTATCAGTTCTTTATGCGTGGATGTATAGTCTTTTAAGAGTCCAGTGGATCTGGACAACACAGGGCACAGATCATATCAACAGAGGGCAGGGCAAGGCAACGGCTCCAGCGCACACCGCCGCTCCAGAGAGTTTAGGTTACATCTGAAAAGAGACCTGGTTAACGCTAACCTGAACACTAGGCTCCCGGGATATCACGCTCAGGACGTACCACGTTAGCTGCCCGGGACCACGCGTTGTGGGGCTATGACAGCGAGACCACAACAATCCTGAGTCAGCAGAGATCACATCGGAGCGTTAACAAAGCGGCGCCAGGTGACAGGCCACGGCACTAAACCACAGAAACCATTTTATGAGTAAAACTACACGATCAAATCGCATTAGCAAAAGGGACAACTACTACCTGGAGAGCGGAGGTACGTGGAGCAACACCCAGACCCAGGAAGTGCGTAGGTCAGAGGATGAATGGCAAAACTGAACAACATTTTATTGGCCAACGGCCCTAATGATTAGCCAATAGGAAGTGGCATGGTCTGCCCGCAGGCCATACTGCCACACATGGATACAGAATAGTCTCATCCCTGGAAGTCTCCCTGGAGGGGTTCTACTTGGTTCATGGTTTATCATTTGTTAAGCATGGCAGGATATTTCAGAACGCTGCAGAGTATTCACAGACCCAAATGAGTATATGCAACAGCTTCAACATGACATGAGGAGCACTAATTACAGTCGTTAATGCTGTCACATTAAGGACATAGTGACAACAGTTGATATATTCATGAAAGTACAAATAAAACATGTGCAAATGTGATATCTGGCAGAGAAATGTCATTGGTAGAAAATACCATCGGCCTTTTACAAAATAAAACATGGGTTTGTGAATAATTCATTTGTAATATTGTCAAACAATTTTAATTAAAAAAAAAAAAAAAACAGTAGTGAGTAGTGGCTGAACAATAGTGTTAGGGTATAATTAGCATTGTCGATCTTAACTGTAATGGTTACACAAAAATATCATGTTAAAATACAAACTTAGATCATTTTTGATGTTGTCAATAGCAAAATGTCTTAATAATAGTATAATTAGTGTATGTTGTGATGTTTTTTTGGCAAACCTTTACCGCATGTCAAAAAAATAACTTTGAGGCTAATGATATTCTGTTTCGGACCTTCTTGTTGTGAGTTCAGGGTTCTTGCCACCTTATGAGGAGGAAACATTTGAAAAATGAACTTAGAAAAAACATTGAACTTGTGCATTTCAATGTGGCACTCTTTATTCAGCCCACAGTTTGAGATGCTTGTTATTAGAGCCACATCATGCACTTTTATGATTCAGTGGCCGTTCTCAGCATGTTCGATTTGTCGAGCCGTTTTCTAGTGACATCGTGACTTGCCCAGGACGAGAAGAGACGAGGATTCCACAGATTCTCAGAGTATATCCAGAAAATGATGATTGCCACAGTGAGATGACATTCAGGTTAGTTTTCTGTTTTTGTGGAGCTTTCAAACACATTGCTCGGCTATGTGGACGGGCCAGCATGTCTCTCATGTGTGTACATTTGGTGCAGATGCTTTTAATAGAAATTCCAATTCCTGTAGACTGTCTCTTGAAAACAGACACATTAGTTTTATCTTAAGAGGTAAGTCTACTCTGACATTGTTCAAACCTGGGCTCAGAACACAGCATTCTTCTCTTTTACAGTACGTTTTTATTCATGTTTTTATCTGGTTTGTATTGTGATTTGAATGCGTCTTGTCCTGTTGTATAAAGCCCATTGTGACATTTTTTTTTTAACCCAAAATGATGAAATGTTTGGATAGTAAGTGAGTACAGAGCAGTCTGCAGATAAGTTGTAGCTGAAAATATACCCTTTTACAAACCTTTTATACGTTTTTTAATGATTTCATAACATCCATCTGGACTAAATGTACGGGTAATCTAAACATGCTTGAATTTCTCTTATTTTTCATGTATTACTTTCTGAACTGTTTCATATTCAATATTTTTGGTTTGTAGGTTAGAGATGGACATTTTGCTGAAAGGTTTCGTGGGAAGTTGTTGACTTCAAGTGTTTGTTCTGAGCAGTATGAGCGATGGATGTGTTTGGACACATGCTGCTACATTCTCCTTACACTGGACCAGGAGCAGCATGTAATGATTCGGCCTTTGAAAGCAGAGTATAGGCTTTTGAGAGTATAGAACAGCAGCTCTTGGCTTTTGAAAGTATAGAACAGCAGCTCACATCCAGAGCCACTGTCATTAAGTCTGCCTTCATTATTTTGCTATCTTTGTCACAATTGTACCGCCTGTATCTAGCACAGCTGTAAGGTCTTGAAAGTATTTAAAATATATAGGATCGAACCAAATTTAAGGATTTACAAGCATTCAATTATACAAATAAGTGTTCAAATATAAATGCAACGGTCAAAAATGTTCTTGGTTCTTGTATTTTTTTGTAGTAATGTTATATTTTTGTCAGAGTATAATTGTAGTTTTTGTGTTCTTTCCCTGCAATGGTGGCATTATATTTTACTTGAGTAGCATTCAAAAAAAGTCTTAAAAAGCTCTCAAATTTGACTCACAAACTTGGAGCTACAATAGAATTTTAAAATAACATAGGAAGGAGACGAATGAGTGTATTCCTATGGTAAACCACCTCAGACAGTGATTTACAAAGTGTGTTTACCTCAATTACCTAATCTCACGTTTAATGTTGCTGGTTCACAGAACTGCATGCGTGTGTGTCTCATCAGATCATAACTCTGTGACGTTTGCCCTATCTTGTCCCTGAAGCTTACGTTTAGCTGGCGCATATCTGTCGAAGTGCAGTGAAACCAGAAGGTCAGATCAAAATGCCGACATTTTCAGATGCAATCACAGCAGGAGAAGACGAGCTGCAGGCCACGTTTTATCACTCAGAGGAGCATTAAATGGCGCAAGTCAAAGCTCCAGGTTCAAAAAGAGATTTACAAAGAGAAGCTGAACATGTACAACCTAATTTTATGTAGAACTAGGGAAAGACATTTCTCTGAAATAATTGAAAGCTGCAGTAACAACTCTCGTGTCCTGTTTGCCACAGTAAACAGATTAACAAACCCTCCAGCTCAGCTGCCGTTAGAACTCATTTCCACATCCAAGTGTAATGAGTTTGCATTATTCTTTAATGACAAAGTTCAGGGTATTAAAAATGCTATAAATCCCACAATGCAAAAAATTACCCTAAAACCACCCAGACACTTAGAGCTAACTCACTTTGCACCAGTAACTGACAAAACTGTCCATGAGATCATCACCAGTCTGAGTTCATCTACATGCTGCCTCGATGTGTTACCCACCAGATTTCTAAAGTCTGTGCTGAACAGTTTGTTAGTACCATTCAGTCACATAGTTAACATGTCGCTTCAATCTGGAACATTCCCAATGTCTTTGAAAACTGCGGTCATAAAGCCTCTCCTAAAGAAGAGCAGTCTTGATGCCGCAGTACTGAGTCATTACCGGCCCATCTCTAATCTGCCATTTTGGGGCAAAGTCCTTGAAAAGGTTGTTTACCAACAGCTCACAGATTTCCTCTTAATAAACAACTCATTTGATGTTTTTCAGTCAGGTTTTAGACCTCATCACAGCACTGAGACTGCTCTTGTCAAGGTGACAAATGACATCCGCCTGAACACTGACACGGGCAAAGCCTCAGTCTTAATTCTGTTAGAGCTGAGTGCTGCTTTTGACACTGTCGATCATGGGATCCTCTTACAGAGACTAGAGGACTGGGTGGGCATCACTGGCACTGCCCTAAACTGGTTAAGGTCCTATCTGGAAGACAGGAAGTACTTTGTTGAAATTGGTAGCTGTGTCTCAGACCACATGACCCTGACCTGTGGAGTGCCCCAAGGGTCAGTCCTGGGTCCCCTTCTGTTCAACCTCTACATGCTGCCATTAGGTCAGTTGATACGCAGTGAAAATGTGTCCTATCACAATTATGCAGACGACACTCAGATCTGTTTCACTGTCGGCAGGTGAAGATGGACCAGTAGATTCACTCTGTCACTGCATCCAACAGATCAGTGTGTGGATGCAAAACAACTTTCTCCAGCTGAACTCAGACAAGACTGAAATAATCGTTTTTGGCCCACAGAAACAAAGAGAAAGTGTTAGCGGTCACCTTCAGAGTCTCGCTCTAAAACCTACAAATCAAGTTAGAAAATGGACTCAGACTTGAACTTTAACAGCCACATCAAATCAATAACATCAGCAGCTTTTTACCATCTAAAAACATTGCCAAAATCAAAAATATAGTGTCAAAACCAGATTTAGAGAGACTTATCCACGTGTTTGTCTCCAGTAGATTAGACTACTGTAACGGCCTGCTCACTGGTCTTTCCAAACGAGCTGTAAAACAGCTGCAGTACATCCAGAACGCTGCTGCTCGGGTCCTGACTAGAACCACCAAGTATGATCACATTAGTCCTGTTCTCAGGTCTCTGCACTGGCTCCTGTGGCTCAGAGAATAGACTTTAAAGCAGCTCTGCTTGTGTACAAGTCTCTCTATGGCCTAGCACCAAAGTACATCTTGGGCATGTTAGTGCCATATGAACCATCTCAGACTCTGAGGACCTCAGGGACCGGCCTCCTGCTGGTGCCAGAGTCAGGACAAAACATGGGGAATCTGCGTTTCAGTTTTATGCAGCTAAAAATCTGGAGATGTGAGACAGGCTTCTACTCTGACAATGTTCAAATCCAAGCTAAAAACAGTTTTGTTTAGCTGTGCATATGACTGAAAGAATTTTCTTTGCACTCTTCTCTTTTATGACTTAAATTGTTTTTAATTAGTTAATTTTATTGTATCTGTAATTTTTTTGTGATTTTAATGCATTTTCCTGCTGTGTGAAGCACTTTGAATTGCCTTGTGTATGAAATGTGCTCTACAAATAAACTTGCCTTGCCTTGCCTTGCCATTATTGATGAGTGATGCTCCCTGAGGCTACTGCTATCCCCATCAATAAAACGCTCTTTAAAAGTTGACTTGAAAATATTAAAGATGTCTTGCTTGTCTTGTTTATGTTCTGGACGAAGTTACTTTTTGTAATATGTTTTCTTTACATTTTGGACTTGTATTATCACAGCACGAAGTATCAGTACCCAAGAAGTATCAGAGAGTTGTTTTTCTAGGAAAGGAATCAATACAGGCAGACTGAGAGCAAAGGCAGGGTAACCCACTGTTCCATTTGGTATAGTCTTTGAGTGGAGTGAGTCGATAGAAGACGATAATTGACGTCGTAAAAGACCTGTTACTCAAAAGAAAAAGCTCTGGTGAGATTACTCTGGATGGCGCATATTCAACAGCCACTGTATGAATCACTGTATGATAGGCCTATTGGCTTTCCCTTGACTGCCTACCTTTGCTGTGCATGTGTCTTTCATGTTGCACATACTTAAATGTACACCAGGAAGCCTTGATGACGGTTGTTTATCCCCCGGGTAGAAAAAGGCAAGGCAAGTTTCTTTCTAGAGCACAATTCGTACTCTAGGCAATTCAAAGTGCTTCACACAGCAGGGGAAAAAAAACATTAAAATCACAAAGTCAAGACAGAAATCACAAAACAGTTTAAGAAAAGAGAAGAGTGCAATTTAAATCATTTCAGTCGTATATGCACAGCTAAAGCACATACTGTAACTGCATCATGCTTCAGAAAGAACTTCTCAGTGTTGGCAATTTGTAGCAAGATGAGGTATTTCAAAAGGTTGCTTTGACAAAACTTGAAATGTTGTAACGTTGTTGTTTTTTTATATAGGAGAGCAAGTGTGGGTAGAAGTCTGGGCAGTTTGTCAGATTCAGGGGCTGACCCAAAAATCATATTGTCCATGGTATTGGTTCAATTATATTCAAACTATGGCTCAAAAGAATGCTCTCCTCTATCAATTTCTTTACATTTCCTTCAACCACTTAATACGTAATATTTATGATCATGTACGGCTCCCTGCGTTCTATCCATAACACCGATGTCTGACTGACTAAGCCATCTGCTCCCTGACATTTAGACAAAAATGGAGATTACAGGATTCTGCTCTCACAAGCTACAGCAGCCCCAGGTCATTATTAGCACCATCACATGCTGACACAGACAACTTTCAAATGTTCACACACATAGTCAGAGTAAAACACATTGTTCTACGAAGGTGATCGTTTTTCGCTGAAACATATAAAGGGAATTACATAATCTCCATACCATTTGTCTGATATAAAGGAACCAACCAAACTGTTTGAAGTAAGATGACAAGATGAATGATTCTGTTCATTGGCAATAAACCTTTTGTGATTCTGAATAGTTTCAATCAAAAACACATTGTAGTCTTCAACTGAGAGCGAACAAATGAAATGAATGGGCAACTGTAGTATAAGTGGCATCAGTGAAAGCTAAACGATTATTTTACAATTATTATATAATAATTATATAATGATTAACTGCATGTGATACAGGTAGCCGTGGGAGGTTTGGTGTGCAATGATAATAAACTCTGAAGAAACCATATCATGTGGTCCACATTTGTACTTTTTCTTCATTCAAGCATAATGTACAACGTGAAAGTGCAAAAAGTGCAACGTGCATTGGAAGAAGCGGAAAATCAGCAGTAAAACCAACTTAAATAAGAATTACCACCACCTACTCTCCCTGAGTTTGGGTCAGTGCTAACTTTCTAGCACTAAACACAAGGATATAGTTAAAAAACAACAAAAAAAAAACAACTACACTCTATCATTAATCTCTGTATCTTTTAGGAATCCTACCAGAACACACACTGTTTGAAAAAGGCGTCTTTTATCCTGTTGCACTACCTGGGTAAAACTACAAGGGCTAAAACAGGGATGACATATTATAATTAGCTTGTATAAAATACTCCTTAACACTCGATAAAAAAACAAAAAACACCCACACACTATTTAAAACCCAACAACACATAAAAACCCTAAAAACCAAAACACCAACTAGAATTAAACCCATAAACCATTAAAACACCCATCCTGCAGCTGAGAACTATACATTCTCCTGTCTTCGTCTGGCCTGGTTTCCCTGGGGAACTCTTTGGCACCTGCAGAGGCCACAGTTATTTTATTACTTGGTTTACGGATCCGCCGCACTTAGATGATCGATTTCTACAATATAAATAAATTAAATTATTATAAAAAAGAGCGCGTGAAGCAATTTTTCGTCAAAATCCTGCGTGAGTCTGTGACGAAGCGGCTCCGTCCCTGCGCGGCCCCGGGAGATCATGAGAAGACGCGTGCGCCCGTTTCCTTGTCTGCTAGGCGCAGAGCTAACTCCTTTATATCGCAAATACACATTTTAAACCCGTTTTCCACATTTTCTCCAGCGCGTTTTGCCGTGACTAAGGCTGTACACTTAGAAGCGTCAGTTCTACCAATGCAAAACACGCTAAATCTACTGTTACACGCTCCTGCGCGTATTTACATTTCGCCAGCCTGTTCGATATATTTCATTTAAAAATCTGTAAACCAAGTAATAAAATAACTGCGGCCAGAGGAGGAAAGTAACAGGCTTAAAAACTTCATAAAATCACAAAATACACTAATACACACATCAACAATTAAGACATCCTTTAACTGATATTGCTGTATCACTATTGCACAAATCTAAAGAAAAGATCTAAAAGTGGTGAAAGGAGCAATCAGTACTTTTAAACGAGTTCTACGCAATGTGCTTTTTTAATATGCAAATTATGTTTAAATGTACGAGGGTTAGGTGTATAAATGTGCTGGGTGCTAGTCGAAGTGCTTTTTGTAATTCAAAGTGCATAAAATGAAGGTTCCTTCTTGTTGAAAACAGCCTGTTACACAAAACTACAAATAAACACAATCTTCAGGAACAAAATTATTGAAATGAGCAATCTCAATTTTGTATTCAAACACAACATTGAACTTATTGTCAATTTAAAGGATTTTGAGCTACAAGCGAAACGAACACCTTTTTCCTTAAGAGTAAAAAATAAATGTATTTTACAGAAATATGAAACATAAACTAGGTCAAAACATATGCATAACAGTTAAAAGTAAAAAAATTCCACCAAAAACAGTTTAAAAGTATAAGCAGATTAGAATATTATAATGTTTGTTCGCCACCCTTGTGCTATTGTTGCAAATCATTTTCCATTACTACTACCACAGTAATATGACTTAATCTGTAACTATCAATCAGTTCAAAATAATCAATAATCAAATCACGGTCACGGTTGCCTTGGACATACTTGTATAAGTGTTTCTCCTTCCATTTACAGCACACAAATGTCGACTGAATTCCCCACATCATAACTATGCAGGTCACAGATGGTTTGTGCTGCCTGGGTCACATTAGCATACAAGTCAAATAAATGTCTCTATTTACTTAAATATGTGTGTGTGTGGGGGAAACAATGCTCAAGTAGCAGAAGTGTGACAACTAAATAACACTGTGCCCTACGGTTGCATTTGATAGAAGTAGGTTTACTCATTATTTTAATATATTAAAATTTTAATTCACATAATATTCGCTTTGTTTTCTTTCATAAACATTTTGACATTTTCAGACGTACACAATCAAAACTGTCTCATTGTTACTACTTCATCCTTTACATCACATTACATTTACCCTCCATATAATCTTCTCTCACACACTGTCCATCATTCTCATTCTTACAGTTTTTCCTGCACAAATAGGCAATTAAAGGGGAATCACATTCTTTTCTCGAAAATAAAAACAGCCTGTATGATAAAACTAAATTGTAGATTTTCCTCTAGTGGTGAGTCAACAACTGTACCACTAAATAAAATAGATGTTTTTGTGTGCAGTTTTAAGATTTAGCCAACAGAGGTCAGTATTTGAAAGGCTTGTAAGAAAGACACAGCTTTTAAAAAGAGAACTTCGACGCTGCAGTGTCGCCAGGTCAACAGTTTTACCCCGGCAATGGGTGGCTTTTTAAGGGCGGGTTAAAGATATTGTCCGCAGATTGGACATGAGCAATTTTACATGTAAAATGTATTCATGAATCATTTTACAATAAACCTAATGAAAATCCTCTTATGCAAAGCCATCCGCTCTGTCTGCGCGTGAGGGGAGGGGCCGCTCTGTGTCACCAGAGGGGCCGCTCTGCGTCACCAGAGGGGCCACTTTCATAAATACAGTGGAAAATAATTAAGAAATAAAACATAAAAAACCATACAGTGGAGAATACAGTGTCAGATGATTTTCAGACTCTTTTGCACAAATTTGCCGGCTGAAGCCTTAAAACTCTGATTGTCAGTCATCCAACAGATATTGTGTCCAATTTCTGAATGGTTAAGATTGAATTCTACCTTAAAATTTGAATAAAGGGGCGAGACAGTCGGCAGGTGAACTCAACATGTGCAACGCCTTAAACCACTTCACCACTGACAAGCATTTAAAGAGACAATTTACACATTGGCACATTTTCTGAAACGTTTCATAAAACTGTCTAAACTGTAGCGCACTTTGCAAAACAATTCACTTCAGTGGCAAAACAGTTCAGAATGTTTAAAAACACTTAGAACACTCATGTAAAAAGGATCATTTTTGGTTAGAATATGGACACAATAATCAGATTTATAAACTTCTCACCATCACCAAGACACAGAGTTGGAGCCCTGAAGGACCATCACACTGTTTCTGTTTGAGAGTGTGGTTTATGTGTTTGAGAGTGTGGTTTATGTGTTTGAGAGTGTGGTTTATGCTGCAAATATGTAGAATATATTACACACATCATTTATGTAACAATACATTTTAGCATCTGATATCGCTGTTTCAGACTTGGACAATAGAGTCTTTGGATCTAAACCTGGTTCAGACACTGTTTTCTCTAAAAAAGTGTTTTCTAATCCTTCTACAGTCTGACTATAAAATGTCTATTGTGCGTGTTCTGTTGTCCTTGTTCTGTTGTCCTTGTTCTGTTGTCCTTGTTCTGTTGTGTGTGTTCTGTTGTCCTTGTTCTGTTGTGTGTGTTCTGTTGTCCTTGTTCTGTTGTGTGTGTTCTGTTGTGCGTGTTCTGTTGTCCTTGTTCTGTTGTGTGTGTTCTGTTGTGCGTGTTCTGTTGTCCTTGTTCTGTTGTGCGTGTTCTGTTGTCCTTGTTCTGTTGTGCGTGTTTCTTTTGTGCGTGTTCTGTTGTCCTTGTTCTGTTGTCCTTGTTCTGTTGTGCGTGTTCTGTTGTCCTTGTTCTGTTGTCCTTGTTCTGTTGTGTGTGTTCTGTTGTCCTTGTTCTGTTGTCCTTGTTCTGTTGTCCTTGTTCTGTTGTCCTTGTTCTGTTGTGCTTGTTCTGTTGTCCTTGTTCTGTTGTGCGTGTTCTGTTGTCCTTGTTCTGTTGTCCTTGTTCTGTTGTGCGTGTTCTGTTGTCCTTGTTCTGTTGTCCTTGTTCTGTTGTGCGTGTTTCTTTTGTGCGTGTTCTGTTGTCCTTGTTCTGTTGTCCTTGTTCTGTTGTGCGTGTTCTGTTGTCCTTGTTCTGTTGTCCTTGTTCTGTTGTCCTTGTTCTGTTGTCCTTGTTCTGTTGTCCTTGTTCTGTTGTGTGTGTTCTGTTGTCCTTGTTCTGTTGTCCTTGTTCTGTTGTCCTTGTTCTGTTGTCCTTGTTCTGTTGTGCTTGTTCTGTTGTCCTTGTTCTGTTGTGCTTGTTCTGTTGTCCTTGTTCTGTTGTGCGTGTTCTGTTGTCCTTGTTCTGTTGTCCTTGTTCTGTTGTGCTTGTTCTGTTGTCCTTGTTCTGTTGTGCGTGTTCTGTTGTCCTTGTTCTGTTGTGCGTGTTCTGTTGTCCTTGTTCTGTTGTCCTTGTTCTGTTGTGCGTGTTTCTTTTGTGCGTGTTCTGTTGTCCTTGTTCTGTTGTCCTTGTTCTGTTGTCCTTGTTCTGTTGTGCGTGTTTCTTTTGTGCGTGTTCTGTTGTCCTTGTTCTGTTGTCCTTGTTCTGTTGTCCTTGTTCTGTTGTGTGTGTTCTGTTGTCCTTGTTCTGTTGTCCTTGTTCTGTTGTGTGTGTTCTGTTGTCCTTGTTCTGTTGTCCTTGTTCTGTTGTGCGTGTTCTGTTGTCCTTGTTCTGTTGTGCGTGTTCTGTTGTCCTTGTTCTGTTGTCCTTGTTCTGTTGTGCGTGTTCTGTTGTCCTTGTTCTGTTGTCCTTGTTCTGTTGTGCGTGTTCTGTTGTCCTTGTTCTGTTGTCCTTGTTCTGTTGTGCGTGTTCTGTTGTCCTTGTTCTGTTGTCCTTGTTCTGTTGTGCGTGTTCTGTTGTCCTTGTTCTGTTGTGCGTGTTCTGTTGTCCTTGTTCTGTTGTCCTTGTTCTGTTGTGCGTGTTTCTTTTGTGCGTGTTCTGTTGTCCTTGTTCTGTTGTCCTTGTTCTGTTGTCCTTGTTCTGTTGTGCGTGTTCTGTTGTCCTTGTTCTGTTGTCCTTGTTCTGTTGTGCGTGTTTCTTTTGTGCGTGTTCTGTTGTCCTTGTTCTGTTGTGCGTGTTCTGTTGTCCTTGTTCTGTTGTGCGTGTTCTGTTGTCCTTGTTCTGTTGTGCGTGTTTCTTTTGTGCTTGTTCTGTTGTGCGTGTTCTGTTGTCCTTGTTCTGTTGTGCGTGTTCTGTTGTCCTTGTTCTGTTGTCCTTGTTCTGTTGTGCGTGTTCTGTTGTCCTTGTTCTGTTGTCCTTGTTCTGTTGTGCGTGTTCTGTTGTCCTTGTTCTGTTGTCCTTGTTCTGTTGTCCTTGTTCTGTTGTCCTTGTTCTGTTGTGCTTGTTCTGTTGTCCTTGTTCTGTTGTCCTTGTTCTGTTGTGCTTGTTCTGTTGTCCTTGTTCTGTTGTCCTTGTTCTGATGTGCGTGTTCTGTTGTCCTTCTTCTGTTGTCCTTGTTCCGTTGTCCTTGTTCTGTTGTCCTTGTTCTGTTGTGCTTGTTCTGTTGTCCTTGTTCTGTTGTCCTTGTTCTGATGTGCGTGTTCTGTTGTCCTTCTTCTGTTGTCCTTGTTCCGTTGTCCTTGTTCTGTTGTCCTTGTTCTGTTGTGCTTGTTCTGTTGTCCTTGTTCTGTTGTCCTTGTTCTGTTGTGCTTGTTCTGTTGTCCTTGTTCTGTTGTCCTTGTTCTGTTGTCCTTGTTCTGTTGTCCTTCTTCTGTTGTCCTTGTTCCGTTGTCCTTGTTCTGTTGTCCTTGTTCTGTTGTGCTTGTTCTGTTGTCCTTGTTCTGTTGTCCTTGTTCTGATGTGCGTGTTCTGTTGTCCTTCTTCTGTTTCTTTGATCAATGTTCTGGATCAGAGTGTGCAGTTTTTAGGTGTACCGACTGTAGAACATGCCAAGAACGATATGTGTTCAAACGGTTGATCATTGTGGTTAATGTACTGTAGAAAGTGCTTCTGTAGTTTGGATTAGAGTGAGAATGGAGGCAAAGTGGTGCCAATATCAGCAGAGCGCTCAATCACCGGGTGGAAAGTTAACGTTATTACGACATTAATGTCAAAGCGAAAACATGTCATTTCAGAAACAATTGAAGCAGCCCAATGGGTATAGGCCAGCGATCTTCAGTGAGAGCGGGGACATTTCTGGTTTTCAGGGTTCTGTGGGCGCAGTGTGACTCCGCAGATCGATTCTTAAGTCTTTGTTGTGCTTGGCATCCTTCTACCATCAATCAGCTGCAGACACCCCACAAGGTCAGAGCGGCACTCCAGTACAATACACTGCATGACTCAGCTCCTCACTGCAGTCTCATCAGCGCCGCGTCACGTGTCATCTCAAACCATGCTTACCGCTCACAAAATAATACAGAACTGTCGATGTGGTGTTTGGCTTGAAAGGGCTTGTGTGCGGGTCTCTTCATACGTCAAACATGGTAAGCACGTTGGCTAATTTGATTTATTTTTATGCCAAATGACCTATGTTACATTGAACTAGTGGTGAGAGACCGGAGATTAGGCTGTTCCATACAGACCTACACTGTAGCCTAGTCTGAATCAAATCGATTCTGTATCTATTCTGCCGCAGTATTGTGAGTTTGAATCCCGACTCCCGACATGTCCTCCCCTCTCTTTCATCCCCCATTTCCAACTGTCCTCTCCAGCCATAGGGCACCTGATTTTCTAACCGTGAAAGGTATGTATTTAAACTGATACTTGTAGTTTATTTTTAAAATACCGGTAATTGTACAGGATCCTTGCCCTGTCCCGGCCTTACATAAGATACACATATGAAACAACTATGAATTATTTTACACAGAGGAAAAATGCACAGCAATAATCCTTCCAAATGTTGCCATCATATTCACAAATAACCACACAAAATGGCACATAATACAGTTATATTTTTAAACAGATTTTACGTTTATTTTATTGAAGATAAAGTAGATCCACATGTGCCCTGACAACCTGCTTTACCATTTACTAATCTCGCTGCTGTTTTTAACCAACTATATAATTTCTAGTGCCTGTGCACCGTTTGGCAATAAGAGTCATTTTTTAAAAATGATTTTGGTTATAATGCAGATGGTTTCTGTAATATAAACCATCTTAGATGCAGTTATAATGCAGAGTGATAAAAATACTTCCCAGCTCTCACAAGCTCTCATTGGTGCATAATATGAAGGCAAAGCAAAGCAGACTGTCACACCAAAGAAAAACATCTGGCTTTACTGTATATTTGAAACATTAATTACTGTAACTTTAAGGACTGTACAAACTGCATAACAACTATTCCAAGAAGGTCTAATAATAGCCAATGAGACATTTTGAACACTTCCATAATAACTGACAATTTGATACCATGTTTGCCCTTTCCCTGCTGCACTCAGGACTGAGGCAGAGCTTGATCTAACTGCACAGAGCAATGCGGTGGGCTGCTATGATTGAGATGTGCACACAGACACACAGACACTGGGGTCGTGGGCATGACAGTTTGATTTGTGCGTTGACTCACACGTAGACAGACGAGCAGCTTTCCCTCGACCAGCGCTGCCGCCCGCCACCCAGCTCAGCTGCTGCTAAACTGATTTGCTGCAGGGAAGAAGTCTCTGCCATCAATTACCAGGGATTTCTGCACTTCCAAATCCGGCATCATCTCGCTCTCCTCCGCTGAACACGTCAAGCTACACACAGACACACATCCTACAAGATTTTCTGTCTTGTTCAACAATCTGCCACAAGATCTAGAATAGATTCCTTCTTTAACAAAATATATTGAGAGTCATATATATAGAGTCATATTGAGATACATTCCTGATTTTGCACCTTACAATAACGTTTCAAAATGAATAGGCTACAGATAGAGACAAAAACAAAATATAGTGTAGCTTGTTCTTTCTTGAAGAGCTGGAAAAATAGTCAATAAAGGATCCTCTGACATAATGTATTAATCAGTTTATAAGACTGTAACATGCACTTTTTGTAATGTTTAGCCTTTTTGTGACTTAGCCAAGAGCTGTGAAACATGATAAACAGACAAAGTACGTTTAAATTGTTTTTCTTTAATGCCTATCTTATTTGATATATTTTGCTTGACTATTGTTCATTGTTGTATATTGCACTGAATCACCAGAGCAAGTTCCTAGCCTGTGAATTTGTTCCCTGACAATGGCAATAAAACATTTCTGATTCTGATTCTGAGGAGCCATCACATTCTGGCCTGTTTATCTATTCTGAAGAATTCCACCCAGATGACTACTTGTAAGTTAACTTCTGTTGCACTTTGTTGTTTTTTATCTTTGTACATGGGTGTAGTTTGTGGTGTTCACTCAAGTGCAATGCCAAGCTGGGAACAGTTACCCATCTATTTCAAAACCAACTTTTTTAATTATATTTATTACATTTATTATATTTAGTGCAAATTGGATTCATTTGGTCTAAAGTTAAAACAAAAATGAAATGGCCTCTAATGTTATGAGACACACAGCAGCAGGGATGGAATTTGTCCCCGCCCCCCTGCTGGCACTGCCCAGTTTCAAAGTTCATTTGGACTGTGAATGTTGCTGTGCTTTAGCTGTTTGGTTCCACTTTAAGCTGCTCCCTTTGTTTATCATCTCAAGTGTTTTACAGGCATTGCTTAAGAGCTCATCACCATGTTCCTCCTGAGATGGTTATGTTTTTTTAACATCTGCAGGACCATGTTATGCCTCTGATGTTGCCGGTGCCCTCCTGTTTGCAGTTACATGCTGGGAGAGCACGCTGAGGGTGGCTGAATGAAACACACTGAATAAACTGATTAGAAAGGCCAGCGCAGCGGTCGAGGAGGAGACGCTCTCACAGCTGAGTTGGACAGGAGAATCTTTGGGAAAATAAGGTCCACCCTCTGCACAGCACACTGAAAAGGCTGAGGAGCTCTTTCAGTGAGAGACTGCTCCTGCTCAAATGTTCTAGAGCGTTACAGGAGCTACAGTATTTTCTCACTAAGGCCATCTCTCTCTGAAATGACCAACAGCTACATGCATAACTGTAAATGTTTACATTTTGTGAATTTTAAATTTTGTCCTTCTTTTCCAATGTTCCTGTAGCACCTTTTTTGTATATGTATATATATATATATGCACCCCTATATATATATTATATATGACTATATATATATATATATATATATATATATATATATATATATATATATATATATATATATATATATATATATAGAAGGAGATCATGGGTTCGATTCCCGTGGGTTCTCTCCGGGTTCTCCGGCTTCCTCCCACCGTCCAAAGACATGCATGTGTTAGGTAAGATTGGTGACTCTAAATTGGTGACTCTAAATTGGCCCTAGTGAATGAATGTGAGAGTGAACTGTCTGTAATGTCTATGTCTCTGTGTTGGCCCTGCGACAAGTTGGCCACTGTCCAGGGTGTACCCCGCCTAAGGCCCGAAGTCACTGGGATAGGCTCCAGTCACCCGTGACCCCGAAAGGGAACAAGCGGTAGAAAATGGTTCGATATATATATATATATATATGTAACATACGAGTAACATACAAGTATTGTAAGGTTGTGAATGTCCACCCACTTGTGAAGGAATTAAAACACGACACACTGCATAAGTGTGGGTAAGTCTGAATCATATTTTTAAGAGAAGAATGGGGCACCAGCCGGATAATCGGCAATTTTAACAACTCTATAATCAGATATCTAAATTAATTATTTAATTAGACATTAATTTGCTCGTTGATCTAAAGGTTTGAGAACGTAACCGTGACATTGACCCCTTTTCTGGAAATGAAAGAACACTTAACCAAATGTGGGTTATGAAGATTTAATGACCAAATAATTAAACAGATAAATATGAATTAGGAATATGCAAATTAGTCGATAACAGATGGAAAACACTAGACATGATGGTTCTAGATCTATCTAGGTGTGTGTTAGAGTTAAGTCTAAGATGAAATTCCGCCAGCCTGTCAAGTGCATTCATACGAACGGAACCAGAAGCTGTGATCCTGAGGAGACGGGCCTGCGTGTGGTCCAAGGGCCTGCGTGGGGTCCAAGGGCCTGCGTGGGGTCCAAGAGCCTGCGTGGGATCCAAGGGCCTGGGTGGGGTCCAAGGGCCTGCTTGGGGTCCAAGGGCCTGCGTGGGGTCCAAGGGCCTGCTCTGGAGCTCGGCTCTGACGTTGTCTGGCCAAATCGGTTCTGCGATCTGCGTTCTCCTTGGCTCTGAGGCGTTCTCCGTGGCTCTGAGGCGTTCTCCTTGGCTCTGAGGCGTTCTCCTTGGCTCTGAGGCGTTCCCGAATGAAAAGGCCGTCGTGCTGCTCCACCGATGTGGCTGATCTAAAAGGCTGTGGACTTGAAAAAGTTGCAAAAGGTCCTTGCTTGATTTTGCGTGATGCAGCATCAATCACGTTTTTAAAAACGGGCACAGGTTTCTTAGTTCCGGGAGGGAACATTAGCTTCTCTTGGAAAAGTCTTTGTCCCATAGCGTAGCATTGCTCACGCTAACTAGGCCCGAGGCCTGCTCCCAAGGCCCGGTGTCATGGACCTTGCTGGTGGGACCCTGGCTGGAGGGTCGAGCTTCGAAGGAAACTCGGATGGAACTCGCTCTGGAGCTCAGATGGTACTGGTCTGTAACTCCCTGCTCTTTCCTTTTGTCTTTCCCCGCGGGGGTTTTGGCGCCGTGGCTTCAGCCAATCAGCATGCACGCTGGGGTCAGAGCTGATAAGGGAACAAGATCTGGCTTCAAGGCAAGGCAAGGCAAGGCAAGGCAAGGCAAGTTTATTTGTAGAGCACATTTCATACACAAGGCAATTCAAAGTGCTTCACAGCAGGAAAAATGCATTCAAATCACAAAGAAATTACAGAAACAGAAATACAATAAAATTAACTAAATTAAAAATTATCAATCCAACTGATTTTCTAAACTAATAAAATCACAAACAAAAGAGAAGAGTGCAAAGAAAAAATCCTTTCAGTCATATGCGCAGCTAAACAAAACTGTTTTTAGCTTAGATTTGAACATTGTCAGAGTTGAAGCCTGTTTCACATCTTCAGGAAGACTGTTCCAGGTTTTAGCTGCATAAAACTGAAACGCAGATTCCCCATGTTTTGTCCTGACTCTGGGCACCAGCAGGAGGCCGGTCCCTGAGGTCCTCAGAGTCCGAGATGGTTCATATGGCACTAACATATCCAAGATGTACTTTGGTGCACTGTGATTCTCAACGCAGCTGATTACGAAGCCAAAGTCCACACCCTCCTCGAGGACACGACCACATACGAGCGCTTGAAAAGAGATCCGACCAGTGGCTACAAGAAGAAAGTGATAGACTGTTTACAAAGGCTGAAAAAAGAGGAAGTGATAGACCGGCCTCTGTATTACAGACTGTATCCTGGTGAAGCCATGCCTTGCATTTATGGCCTTCCAAAAATACATAAAAAGGAGGTTCCACTCAGACCCATAGTGTGCAGCACAGATTCCATCACTTACAATGTGGCCAAGCATTTAACAACTATATTGGCTCCGCTTGTGGGGAATTCGGTACATCATGTGGAAAACACGCACAACTTTGTGGATAAAGTGAAACATCTCCAACTGGACCCAGATGACCTCATGGTTTCATATGATGTTGTGTCCCTGTTCACCTGCATCCCGACCTCTGATGCAGTAGCAGCAGTGAGGATCAGACTGCAGGAAGACACCACCCTACAGGAAAGGACCAAACTGACACCTGAACACATATGTAAACTGTTGGACATCTGTCTGAACACCACTTACTTTCAATTCCGGGGACAATTTTACAGACAGATTCATGGCTGTGCCATGGGCTCGCCCGTCTCTCCCATAGTGGCCAACCTGTACATGGAGCACTTTGAGAAGAAGGCACTGTCCTCATTCTCAGGCATAGCCCCAAAACTATGGCTCCGCTATGTCGATGATACTTTTGTAACAATTAAGAAACAAGAGCTGGAAACCTTCTCTGATCACATCAATGCTGTGGACCCACATATCAGGTTTACAAGAGAAGACGCTAAGGAGAATCGCTTGGCCTTTCTTGATTGTTCCACGATCAGAGGAGAGGACGGGAAACTCCAAATAGAAGTATATAGGAAACCTACACACACGGACCAGTATCTGCTCTTTGGTTCCAACCACCCACTGCAGCACAAGCTGGGTGTGATCAGAACCTTACAACACAGAGCTCAAGGTGTGCCCACCAGCTCAGAGGGCAAGAAGAAAGAGGAAAAACATGTCCGAAATGCCCTCTCAGCCTGTGGTTACCCCGCTTGGGCTCTCAACAGAGTGAAGAGAACCAAGAAGCAGGACAAAAGGGAAACTGAACAGAGAAGGAAGGGTGTTTCTATCCCTTATGTGTCTGGCCTCTCGGAAAAACTGCAGAGAATTTTTAGACAACACGAAGTCCCTGTTTATTTTAAACCAGGAAACACTTTAAGACAAAAACTGGTTCACCCAAAGGACAAGTTGCCGACTCAAAAACAGAGCAATGTAGTTTATTCGATCCAATGCAGTGAAGAAAGTTGTAAAGAACGTTACATAGGTGAGACAAAACAGCCTCTACACAAGAGGCTTTATCAGCACAGAAGAAATACAAGTTCAGGACCACAGAGCGCCGTGCATCTCCACCTTGAAGCCTCTAATCACTCGTTTGAAGACGGTGAGGTGAAGGTTTTAAGCAGGGAGAAAAGATGGTTTGAAAGAGGAGTCAAGGAAGCTATTTTTGTTAAAAAAGAAAGACCTTCTTTAAACAGAAATGGAGGGCTAAGGTTTAATCTTCCTGTTATTTATAATGGGTTACTGAACCCCTGGAAAGGTAGAGGACCAGGACAAGGACATTCAGATGCTAATCAGGTACTCAGGGTGGTTGAGCCAGGGTCTCACAAAGACAAAGAGGTTTCTAATAGCCCATTAAAATTCTGAATAGGCTAGCTCGGTAGATACAAGGAGGGAGTTTCTGTTGAAACAAACAACTCTTTCTACTTCAGGAAGGCTCCGCCCAATGGGCGGGTCTTACCACAGAACAGTATTAATATCGGAGTTCTCGATCTAAATTCTTTTATTGACAATGACTCTTGGATGAGAGTCGAAACGTCTATTTTTTCTAACTAAGTCCAGATGACTACAACTGAACCTTTTTCTACTATGGAACACGCCTGGACGAATGAGGGATTACACCGACATATTTCCAAGAATTTTGGGCTCTTCTAGTTGGTTCAAGAAGACAAATCTGATGCATGGAATGACACAGATCAGCCAATAGCAATATCACTTTCAAAAATTGATTAATATCTGCCAATACCGGTACTGGAACCAATATATATTGCCATCCAATTTATGATATTTGGTATAAATAGCTACTGTAAGATGAGCAGGGCCTAAACAAAGAGCAAAGTGTTAAAAGCAAAAACCTTCAAAAGTTTACCCATTAGCTACACATTTTAAGTGTGGGAAGAATCCTGTCCTACTAATTTATTTTTCTTTAATGCTTGCTCCAGGACATGTAGCTGCAAATATCATAATTATGGATATTAATGATCCGGGCTTGACAACAGAATAGATCATAATAAACATCCTGGAGGCTGAACGGTAACTCTGCAGTGCACAGTGGGTGACTTTACAGGGTGCTTAACCCACAAGGGGCCTGGCTACATTCTTCTAATTTGATTAAAGATTTTAGAGAATATGTAATGAAACATGTCTTTATACGGCTCAATTTCCCTTACTGCTTGGGGACACTTGGAAACTGCATGGCAACACATACATAATGAAAAAAGCAGTTAACTCCAAAATATGTGAGCTGCATAAGGAAGTGTAATTAAAAGGCCTTTATTATACGGCCAACATGCTTCGACCATTCTGAACATCAACAAAAAGAAAATTTGCCAAAGCAAGCAGAGTTTTTTTTAGACATTTAACTATATTAAAAATAAATAAAACCTTGCGTCCCCCCTCAGGTTTATAATTATATAGTATTTATTATCAGGCAACACGAAACTTTAAAAGCAAGAAATCAATTCCTTTGTTTTGATAAGACAAAAACATTTTCACCACCAATCCAATTGATTTATCTTTGTGGTCAAAAGAGGGAAAATGTTCTGGTGGTGGAAATTTACTGGAGGTGACGACGAATAATGGTGTGGAAACCTGTGAGCAACAGAAACATGTCAGTTTACGACACAAAAAACGTTCTATAGTAAATGCAAATGGGGCTTTTAAGATTCACTCCAGCTGCTGCAATACTCTATTCAGTGTTTTGTTCTGGCCCTGAGCCAATGCCTGTAAAACTGAGCAACCACAGGCGCCTGTATCGACTTACTTTTATACATGTTCTCTGTGTCATACTGAATCACACATAGGTGATCGTGCTATAACAGTTCTAGGTTATTGGTAAGATGTGATCAGGGAGCTACAAAGCAGCTGTATGTTTCTGAACCTTCTGGTGTGCAATGTAAATACATGTGTGTGACACACTATACAGGACTAATTTTGTGGTAGAAAGTCTTCTTCAGGACCAAGTTCAGCAGCATTATAATAGATATTGTGTAGTGTAAATAATGAATCATAAACAAGAACTCAAACTGCTGAATAATTCAAGGCAGAATGTTAGCTGTCTAGCCAGAGGTTCAGAGCCAGAGAAGAGTATGGAATCTGATTTTAAACAGCATCTTCCACTCAGCTGTATTAAACCAGGCCATTTTAAAAAAGAAGAACCTATTGGTCAACATTGGGGAGTTAAATTATTGTAATTGTCAAATATCAGTCTGCAGTGTTATGTTTCTATGACTGTGAGATAAAAGGTAACTTTTGGGAAATAAAAGGCTGAATTGCATGCACTATTGTTTGACTAGTTATGTTTTAACAGACAGGATAGTTTGTCTACCTTGTTGTAAGTTTTGGCTACTTCCTATCCTGCCATTAACTGTATAAAGTTATCTGACCCTGCTTTTTTTAGTTGTCATCACACGTTCATATAGACTAATAAATACAAATTAAAATACCATGACAATAGCTCTCTCAATTCATACCTGCACTGTAGTGAAGTGCAATTTTACATTTATTTTTACGTCGTGTCAAGCGCATCTATTTTTGGAATGGGGAAAGATTTTGCTCTGTGTTCTCCTCCAGCTCGTGTCAGTAACATCTCTGCAGTATGGCTTTCATGAGAACTTTCAAAGGCACTAGTGGGACACCAGAGCAAGAGTCATCATTTGAATTTCAAAGAGCTCAACACCACAAGCTGCCTCTGCAGCAGACTAAAGGTCCTCTTGACAAGAGCGTGTCTTCAGAATTAATCATCTGAGCAAAGATGTCTCCTGGATGCTGCCTTCGCTGCCAGCAGGAGAAACTGCCAAAGCAGGCTGTAATGACCAGGGAATCATGTGGAAGCATGTGAGGACAGGCTGTTTGTGGAATGACAGGCATCAAATGAGAAGTGTGACATTTCCAATACTGAAAGCAGGCGGACTGAGGCCTTCCTGAATAGTTGATTGTGCAAGGAGAGGCCAAAATGAGGCCATAAAGTGCTTGTTCACTTGTTCACTGAAATCACGTAACACACTAAAGTACACCAACACTATTGAAACAATTTCATGTTGTCAACAAGATAAAAACATGCCCATTTGTGCTCCTCACTTGCTTTAACTTATTTCACCTGAGCAAAGCTTGAAATGCAACATTTTCACTGTGTCTTGGGAATGTGTAAAATGTCCCATGAAAACTCCAGTGTGTTGCTCCCAGAAGCTTTCAGAAATCTCATTCAGGAGACATAAGGCAGTAGACAGCTTCCAGCCATCAGAGCTACGAGCTAATTAGCCATCACTAATGTGCATAAGATTCCTTCCTTCCTTTTATTTACACGGCTTATCAATGATACATCTGCAGGGAAATTAAACATTCTTTTTTTAGGCCATAAAAGAGCCTTCAAGGCTATGTAACATCACTCATCTAGAAGAAGAAGAAGTAGAAGTGTCATAGTAAACATGGTACTTATGGCTTCGGTCAGTGCACATTTTAAACCCTTGTCCTTTCTTGTAGGACATCAGTATAATCAAAAACAAAATAATAGTTTTAATTTAGAATATTCTATAGTTACCAGATGTATTTGCCTAGCACCTGAGTTAGGAGTTGAAAAAAAAAGCTCTGGGGTGCTAAGTCTAGACAAAAAGGTTGGGAAGAGCATACAGTGTGTTATTGTTTGATATTGTTTCATGGGAATTGAGCTACAATAAAATGTGTAAATCCAGAAATCTGACAAGGATTTATTTTTGCATGAAGATGTGACAATCTCTGTGCCCATAATATTGAGATATTTTTATAACAGACTTTTACACTTCTAGTTTTCCTTTTTAAATTAACATGACATTTTGAAAGTGTGACTTGCATCACATCCATGGCGTGCAATGTGACGTTTATTTATCGCACAAAGGTGCAAAAGAGTGCAGGGTGTCACAGATTTCAATCATTTACACTTTAACTTGATACTTTCCATATAAAGCATTGTGCTTTACCAATGCAGTACTTGTGAATGTTTCCCTCCACTTTGACATAAAATGCCAGCCATTTATCCTTTCCTTTTTATGTCAAATCACTTGAATTAAATAAACCATTAATATGCCAAATAAAATGTGTGTTATGAGAGGGGAAAAAATATGTTTAATTTGGCTTGCTTTCTGTAACTGTGAGAATAATTACATGAGCTTCTTTACTAGGACCAATTAGGGCGGCCTGGTGGGCAGAGATACCTAGCTCAGCCCATAGTGGCCTTATTACAGTATTGAAGCTCTGCTCCATTGGACACACTGCCACTCCAAGGCCACCTGCATTTGCTGATGTCATTTGAATTTCTTATGGCTGTTCTTAGCACTGGTAGCAGTCCAAGGGCTGTCTGTGAGATGGAGTGAGGAGAAAGGCTCCTCTGAATGCTTGTCAGTCAGAGTTAGTTTGGTTGTTTTAACAATGAGTTGAGACTATGTGTTGGAAGATGGTCAGTCAACAGCCAATTCTGGAAAGGCTTCTTCTTCTTCTAAGTGTTTCCGGCAGGCTGTGCGCAATGAGGCGCAATGCTGCCCTCCATTGTTATTAACAGATGCCGCCAGATTGGCGAAGAAAAAAGCAAGGCTTTTTCAACTTGCTTTACATATGAGAAAAACATGGACATGGAGCTGCTATTCTAAAAAGGTATTATGACAACCGATCTTTATTGAATCTTTATTGAACATTGATTATTAACTTTTCTTCCCAAAATTACAGTAGTGATTCAATTGCATACAGAGCCTCTGCTCTTAGTTGAACCTGGCAAGAACATGCTACGAGGTGCCCTGGGAAAGCAGAGGCTCAGTTGCTCGACCACCGACCCGAAGGTCAAACCTCACACTCACCTGTACATACTGTGGTTGTGTCTTTGGGAGTGTGTTTGAGAGTGCAGGGCAATGAAGTGAACTGAGCTCACAGCGACAATGTGGAGTTTGGATGTCAAATACAAAATTACAAAATAAAAATTGTTTCCTACAACTGAAATTTTGACCTTCTGGCTTGAACCTTTGCAAAGTCGACCTAGGTAACATTCAAACATGCATATTCTTGCTGTAGTTACTGTTCCCACCCACACCAGTCATCTCCTCGCTTCATTTCTGTCTCTTTGTTTTGCCTGCCTCAGCTCTCTCCTCTGAGGACTCTCTGCTCGAGGCTCCGAGGCAGCTCTGGTTTGCCCTCATTTTAGACTGTCTTCTCTCCAGTTACTTTTAAAAAACAACTGAGAAGAAATGTTTCCTCAAGGAAATCTTTCAGTTTCTTTGAGTAATGTGCTGTTGCTACTGAGAATTGAGACAAATATGGCATATGCCAAAGAGAAGCAGAGGAAAAAGCTACAGGTAATTGAGTTTATGTAATAGTATAGCATGGTAATCTTTCATCTAAATCCCCTCCTTTTGTGTATATCTTAATTTAAAATGGCTGGTTGGTTGGTTGGTTGGTTGGTTGCGGTCTGCTCCCTAGTATCTGATTGGTGCAGCATCACAGCACCTGCATTGCTGGCCAATCCTCTATTTAAGGACTGGCTTCACACCTATTGATGGGCAATACCACTGGTCAGTTTAAGCAGAGCAAGTAGTGAATGCGGCTGAAGGAGGACGGCCGTATGACACCAGTGCACTAGCCCCTGTAATATCATGTGATCAAGATGAGATCAAAGCGGCTTAAGGCACCTTGCAAGGCGGTGAAGCCGGTGAAAAGCAACAGAAGTGCCTTGTTACAGTACAAAGTCCAAATGCATTATGGGAAATGCAGTGCTGTGTAACACGTGAGGAGACAGCTGAGCTGATTGGGCCAGATCTGATTTGATTAGAAGTGTAACATCCTCCAGTTCTGCACTGTTCCTCCTCCTCTCTCCTCCATCACAGATGGTCCGAATGAGACAGAAAAGGCCCAGGCTGTTGTACAATACAGACAGTATAAATAATATATGATCTTGGGGTGCTAAAAGTAATTTTCACCATAGACTAAGACCAAGTTTTTGTTCTGGTGATGCGCATGTCTGTTCGTGGTGTGTGAGGGATACAGAAGCATTCACATAGTTTTATTTAGTTTTATTAAGTGCCACACTTCTGTCCATTACCTTTGATACGAGGTTGTGAGGCTGTTCTCGGGCTTGAGGAGCGCCGCTCAAGTTGATACCAGGCGGTGCGAGCCTGAGGGGGTCCCGCCGGGAACGGGATTTAGCTAGCATTAGCATCATTAGCTTGTGGGGGATTATCCGCCGAGGTTATAGTCCTTCAGTTTGTAATGTTTAGCTCCCGAAGCATTACCTCGTTTGCCTTTTCCACGTTTACTCATCTCTTACAGCATCTTATTCCTCGACTTGAGGGTGAAAAGGAGATTTCAAAGGCAAATATCGGCAGCAGGACATAGTAGTGCGACTAGTCAGTCTACGCCATACCTGGAGGTCCCTCACACAATTTTTACAGGTATAAAACAAAGAACACACACTGAATCACAGCAAACAAGTGTCTTTAAAAGCAACTTTTCAGCACCTGCCATTCAAAAGCCACTCTGGAAAATATCGTGCATATATATTTGTGGGTCATAACAACTTGCAGTAAAATGTAATTATATTGCACTTAGGGTTAGGTTTAGGGCTGGGCGATATGGTGATAAAAATGTAAGCGACCTGACCCCTGTGATGATCTACTATTTTGGTGAACCCGTCAAATCATCAATCACTAATTTTCAGTTTAATGTAGCTCTATGTGCTTTTCCTCACCAACTCCTCCTATTGGTTAACAGTTGAGTTTATTTACTTCTTCAAAGCAGTATTCATAGGTCAGAACTCACTCATTGCTACTGCCATCTTGAAGATGGAAGCTGTTAGTTGCGCTGTAGGCTGGGCCACAAGTGTTAAAAGAAATGATTATTCTTCTATAAGATCCCCAAGTAACCACTTTGTTTCAGGTAGATAGCAGCTGACTAATGCTAGTTCAAACATTAAACAACCACTGGAGTAATTGCACGTTTTTTAACATTTGCCTGATTTCCTTCTGTCCAGGTGTTATATTTTTGGATCAGACAGTCATTCACATGGAAACAAAGTTCATGCTCTTGAATGCTTTGAGGGGTGGAGAGCGGCTGTGGACGACAGCCGCTGCAAAGCTTTGCTGTGGCAAATTTGAGTGTGTGTTTAGTGTGTACGTGGTGTTACACAGCTGCAGTTGAAATCAAAACACAAATTGACGATTTTATTGATGGATGTATAGTTTTTCTGTATTGTATTGATGGTGTGCCCTAAATCTTTTGCACAATGAGAGAATAATCGTTTTTTTCTGTTGCATTTTATTTTTTACTTGTGAAGCTCATTTCCTCCAGTCATCTCCATGTTTTGCAAAGCAACATTCAGCTCTGTCGCTTCCCTCTCCTGCTCCTTTAAAGGCTGTCTGCTCAGACACAGAGGTGTCTTTGTGTTGTGGCATCCTCCCCCATCATCCATCAGCTCGCATAATTCAATTGCAAGTCAGCAGGTGTCGAGAGAATGATTCCTTCACTGCTTCCAATGTCACTCAAAATACTCTCTTAGCCACTCTCCCCATCTGTGGGCACTAATTCTCAAACACCAGCGCTTGGACTGCTCCAAATTTCTTTCCATTGACTCCAAGGTCACAGTCCTTTAGCTGGGGTCAAGGTGAAAGGCTGGCCTCATGCATATGGATGACTGACGCTCCATCTGCTGCTGCACAGAGGGCGCACGAGGGCAGAGAGTGAGTAAGATGTTTCTATTTAATCAAAACAAATGTCTTCTCTGAGTGGATTCTGATTGCACCTGTCAAAAGTGGGACACATCTTTAGGAAAGCTAGTTTTACCCTTTCATGAGAAATTATTTTGTCCTGTACCGTTTTGTCATGTACTAATTTAGTTCAGCCAATATCAGAGTCAAAAACCTCACTCAAGTAAGTTTAAGTTACTTCAAAACCAAGAAATTACTTGAGAAAATGTGTCAATTAATAGTACAGTATGGACGTAACATCTGATACTTTGAGGGCCTAATTTTCCTAAAATGCCTGACAAAAATGAACCCGATTTCGAAGTTGTTTTGGATTAATTGGAGGACATACAATTGGCTTCACTCTTTCTGAAGCTGATCCCCTATAGTTTTGGCCACTGAGGTCTGATTTACTCTAATTATAATTATGACTAAGCTCTGCACAGAGATTTTAAACCCTGCTTGGATTTTCTGATATAAAAAGCAGTAAAACTTGTGACTGGTGGGATGATCTGATCGTTTGGGCATATATGGGGTTTTGATAATTCAGACTCAAAACTGAAGGTAATATGACTAAAAATTTGTTTTAGAAGTTTTTGGAACCAGGCGGAATCCATATAAGATAAGATAAGATATACCGGTAGAAGTACATTTTTACTTTTCATTTTAGAGTACGTATTTTATTTGTTGTTTATGAGTATCAGGTGGTAAAAAAAGAAAACATGAAATAATGGTCAAAATCTTGTATTTTCAAAACAATAAATGCAAAAACTAAATAACGTTTGAAGGAGCTGTTCACTGCGACGAGTTGGCCACTGTCCAGGATGTACCCCGCCTAAGGCCCGAAGTCACTGGGATAGGCTCCAGTCACCCGCGACCCCAAAAGGGAACAAGCGGTAGAAAATGGATGGATGGATGGAGCTGTTCAAGAAACACAAATGTTAAAATCCTTCAATATCACTAAAACTAAAACTTTTACTCAAGTAAGAGATTTACACTGTATAATACTCAAGTAAGAGTATGGTCAAAAAATAACTCACTTAAACAAGTGTAATTGAGTAAGTGTAACTGAGTACTATTCTCTTCTCGCTATTGCTAATATTTTTTGCAGTAAGATGACTACTCCTCTCAGACCATAGACACAGCTCTGGTTCCACTTGTTGGTCACAAAGTGGAGGATTTATGTAGATTCACAGTGCGAGCTACAAATCCCCCCCTCAGCTTAAACACTGCCAGCTCATCTGCTTTCCTGACGCCCATTGTGAAGTGAATGCACATCTCATTCCTATTCCAACCCAGGTCTACATTAATACTGAAAAGCAACTGTATTGTTTCGTGACAAATCAATTTGTCACAGTGAAATGTAATTAAAGCCATCCAACAGGCAACGTGAGGGGCCTTGACCTAAACACACACATTTCATTCATTTCTGCCACAAGTGATTTAGTGTAAGTAAAAATCCATGACAAGAAACACAGTCCTTTTTATATCTATTCTAAATTTCACTTTGATGGCTCCGTATGCCTGTTAGGTTCAAGGTTTGCTTTAATTGTCTAAAGGAGAGACTTATCTTGACGAACGGGGCAGTTACACATACATCTACACACACACACACACACATCTATCATAAACCTATAAATCCAGTCTAAATAAAGTGTCTTCAGACTTTACACAATTCAAGACAATTGGGTTTATTGATGTTTTGTTTATTCCCTAGTTGACTTTTACTATCAATTAAAACATGTATTTAATATACTTTGTGCAATGTATTGCCAATGTCGTAGCAGTTCAAACCCAAGACAAAAGAAAACTGACTAACTAAAAAATGTAAAGTAAATCAGGTGTTCCCAATGTTATTGCTTTGTGTTTCCTTCCTAAACATAACTTGTAAAGCAGTAGTTTGTGACAAAAATGAGACTACTCGTGGTTTGAATCTAATAATAAAGTCAAAATAATTTCTTGTAAATCAGGAAGTAAGAGCTGAAAGATTGGCCTCTGATTGGCTGCCCTTGGGTGGTCCACCCCAGTTTAATTTCACCATTTTAAAAACCCTTTTTAAGCCACACACGCGCCAGAACATTAGTGCTTGTGAATACTAATGAAGTTCGTGTGTGTGTGAAAATCAGGCAATCCGGGTTTAAGGGACTATTAGAATTTAAAAGGAAATTTAAATATGTATTACAACTTCTACTTCACATAATCTTAAAAAAAAAAAAAAAAAAATCTCAGAATCTTCCAGTTAAACAAGCATCAATCATTTAATGACAGTTTGGCTTTGGGCCATGAGCAGGGCTTGTGTAGATTGTCATGCTGTTAACCACCAGACTGCTCAGTGGTGGGCCCATTCATTTGGTGATCCTCAGAGGGTCAGCCATTAAGCTCTTTATGTCTGAAGAGCCAGTCAGTGGAGGCTGCTGAGGGTGGGCTTGAGGAGGGGTGAACATCCACAATCCTCTTTTACAAATGTCCCCCTCAGTGTGTCGAAATGAGCAGCTTCATCGCATGAGGTGTAATCACTGCTGCACCGTGGCATTTACAACATTTCCAAATACTTAACAGCACTATATTGCTTTTATATAAAAATAAACGTGTAGCAGGCTTTAAGAGTTTCTTCAGTTCACAGCAAAGCGAGAGAGGAGAAAACAGCAAGCGCCTTGTCTGGTTTTACTTGAGCTATAACAGCCATATTAACATCCAAGTCCTTTATATTTCTAAGAGGTGGTTTATGGTTGTATGCAAGTATTGAATGGTTTGAAGGGCATCTGCAATGATGAATAATTTGAATAGTTTTTTGTAATATTTATTAATTTATGTATTTTTTTTCCCTTTAAGCTGGGGCTTGAACTCTAGAAGTAGAAAGTACATACAATAACTGCACTCAAATGTAATGAAGTAAAAATACAGCGCTTTATATGTTATTTAAGTAAAGTACAGAAACATTTACTTAAGTACGGTACTCATACTTTTGTACTTTGTTACTTTCCCCCTAGAGCAAATTATTATTTTATGTAAAAAACTCAATGGTGGTAACACAATCCTATTATGATTAAGACACAATATATAGTTAACTTTACCAAGAGAGGCAGCTTCTCAGCATTTAAAACAGAACAAACTATTTTCGACAAAACCTAATGAGCTCTGTACCTTTCTATTGTTGCCTCACTCAGATTTATTTCACTCTTCTCAATCACCACCTTCGCAGCAGAACAGTAACATCACCTTGCTTTAACTTGTACACTGAACAGTATTATTGTATTGGTGAGTGGCTTTGGAAAATGAATGGGCTGAACTGATTTTCCAAGATTCATCCAGCTGACTGAGCAGCTGACCTCTGTCTCAAGTGGGCCGTGTCTCACTGCTTCGTGCGCTGAAACATTCCTCTGAGAGTTCTTGTTTGGTTACCAGGCAGATGCTATAAATATTTAAAGACTTCTTGTGCATACCATGGTGTAAAATCAAGTTTTTTGCAGTGTAAAAGCTGAGCCATCGCCCCGGGATAGGGACTATTCCACGTGTCACTGCTGTACCATTGGCAGAGTACAAAGAAAGACTCTTACTGCATGTTTGCTTATTCATACGGCCCAGAGGTGTAAGCAGATACTGAAATAATATACTGTTTATACTGGTTAGGGCCGCATCGAATCAGAGTTAAAACTGAAATGGACACAATTACCAAATTTTCTCTGCAAAACAAATTTATCTTTCTTAATTTGCTTAAAAGCTGTATAGACCTCTACAAATATGTTCTAAAATGCATGCTTTTCTTTTACAGTTTTTAACAAGTCAGATTTCAGTCTTCTATCTAATGTTTCAAATGTGAACTTGAACAGAATCTTACTATAAAAACATAAACTAAACAAATCTAATCTCAAAATGCAGCCATATTAGTGGGTGCATTTGCGTGTCTTAATACTGGGATTGTGAGGAAAATGACAGTAATGAAACACCTCCTGAAGCTGTGACATGAGGAGGAAAGGCGGGAACGAGGTGGAAAAAGCACAAAGTGAGATGTAAGCAGACATTTCTAAATCTGCCCGGCAACCACAGTTAGCTTAGTAACCGTCAGCTGACTTAAGCTCTTGTACCTCTGACCTTTTCATTCCAAACTCTACTGTTATTGTCCGTGTCCCTGTGCAAAACAAGGTCAGTGTGGTCAAAATGAACAAATATTTATCTTATTTTTTATTCAAAAACATTAAACAGCAAGAAAAGGAACCGGACCAGTGGGAGTAAATTAAATACAAATGAATATAACGAGAACATCAAAGGAAAAGAAAATTAAGGCACACAAAGTCCAAAATTAGCATCCAAAATATTTTTTTTCCATTTTACGCATGTCAGTTAGAATGTCGGTCCAGTTCTTAATCGTCGGCACATCTGTCTTTTTGTGATGGTCTTTTTCCGTGCTGCCAGAAGTATATTCCAAAGATATCTATTTATTGTCTCCATGGCAGGAATTTTGAGGCCCTAATACATATTTCTGAAATTGCCTATCCAATTCTCTGAGCTCTGTTCAATCAGCTCCTTTCAATCAGTTCTGTTATATGTGTTTGTGGTTTGAATGTACCTCATTACAATAACAAGAACATGTAAAAAAAAAAATCTAATCACAAATACCAAAAAATCTACTTAATTGCAGTAACTTTGTAATTAGTTATTAATAGAATGAAAATGTATCACGACCATTATCCACAGTAGCTCACTTGATGAAATTAACAATAAGATAAGATATTCCTTTATTGTCCCACATGGGGAAATTTCATTGATGCAACGCAGGCAGATACAGAGGTAGATATAGAAGAAAAGAACAAATAACTTATAGGAAGTTTGAAAAACACTCTCAGTAGAAGCTCTCTTTTTTATATATAGCCTGGTATTATAATTATAATACCAGTAATATAATTATAATACCATTTATAATAATTATAAAGCCATAAAATATGAGTAAAGTTCACATTAGCGTCAAGCTGGCAATGATATTATTATTAACCCATTACAATTTGCTACACTACATTATAAGGTTCCCACTATAGTCCACATTTTCTTACAGCCTATAAACGTGAGCTGTTTGATCAGAGGTTGGTTACATAAAACAGATGGGAGTAGAGGCAGAAATATGCCACACAAGCAGGGAAATAGATCATTAACTTAGGCCAATGAAATTCACCATCAAAGCTTTTTGGTTCAGTAACTAGGAATATGGGAATTCTGATTCATCCAGATGTCAAAAAACTTAAACGTGTGCTGTTTGTGTGTAATATCTTGAGGCAAAGTCCTGGATTGTATTATCTGACCATGTGGGACCTTTCTGTGTTGAAGCCAAATTTGTCTACAGGAACAACAAAGTCTGTCCCCACCACATTATTTATACAACCGAATGTCCTCAAAGCATCATCCCTGTTTTCTGTTTCCTTTCCAAAGCCATTCCCTTTACTGATACTTTTTGAAAACAGGCATCATTATAATATAATATGCCTACCAATTTAAAACATAGGTTGGGGACCCCTGTATTAGTCGATCTGTTTATGTCAGAGATTTGCATAAAACTAATGTCACAAAATGTGCTGATTATCCAGGCTCTGCTTAAAATGTTTAGTCTAAAACACAGGCCTTAAGTTTTGAAATGTAATATTACTGTGAAATAAAACTAAATCTTCATCACATCATTAAGGGAAACATCAATTATTTTCTGTATACCAATTAGAGGAAATTACAAGGAAGTAATCCCAGTCACACACACACACACACACACACACACAACGCCACAACACATCAGCTCTGGCCTCTCTCTGGTCCTTCAATCACATTCACACCACCTCCTCACGACCACTTCACACTGTCCCTTCAATTAGACACTACCTCGTATGTGCCTCTGCCAATTCCATGCTGTCCTGCACTGCCATGTTTTTTTCCCCACTGTAGTTGTTGGATGCTGGATTTAAAGCATCGCACTTTGGCCCCCGAGATGGCGGAAGCTGTTAAACCACTGTGTTTATTGCACCAGTTAACACAGGAAATCAATGGGATCGCTCAATATTTCAAATACATTATTGACAATACTATATCTTGTGCGAGCTGCGTTGGAGGAGTGCTATTTGCAATACAACCGCTATGAATGTTTTAGTATCATGGGCAGTGATCAAACATATTAGTTCAATAAATATTTACCTATTCAGTCATCATGGAAGTTGCATTAAAATGTAATAATAACTGATTATTGCTGACATTGGTCAAAGTACCACAGATGATTAAATGCATGATTTTGTTTAGTCTTTCTTGGCAGTTTATGACCTGTATTAATATGAAGTCAGGGGAGGATAATTACACTAAGATGATATCAGTAAATATAAGCTGATGTTCACTCTGACTAAATAACTACATTCTGTAGTAATATCAGCCATAATTTCATAATTAGTAAGTCATCCACAGGCATCACTTTAGTTCAACCTTCTGCAACAAAACAAAAGGCTACCACTGTGGCTCCAAAGTATTCTTAAAACTATAACAACTCAAAACAACTACTTAAACAATCACAACTACATGCCAAACAAATGAATGTACAGAGAAGTGTTAAGCATGTGTGCTGTCCATGGTGCTGAACTGAGAAGTACACAAGTCACAAGAAACAGTTTAAACTAAGAAAAATAAAAAAATAAACTTTTGTAAGGAAATCTACAAACACTAACCACCTAAATGTATTGATATGACATAGTTGCACTTAAACAGATATAGAAAAATTAAAATGGCACATTGTATGACTACAGCAGATGACTTTACCTGAGCTCTTTCTCCTTGTGAATTGCTTTTGGATCTTACTCTACCATCAATCATTTAAAGTTATATGTAACTTTTGATACTGCGTGAAATAAATGACTGTGATTATAAGACAAATTAAATAAGATGTTGCTCTGGTCTCTTACTGGATGTTTTCCAGGGGCTTTGCATCATGGCACTATAAAAAAAAACATACTTTAGAGTCAAAAACTGTTCCAAAAAAATGTTTACTGAGTGCTGAGAGCTGCATGCCAATCAAAACACCAGTCATCAAAACAGCTTCATACGCCACACAAGAACCTTTTTTGCCCCAAGATTTCATTCGATTTTTCTCAAAATAAGCAATCTAACATGTTAACATTTATTACTTTCTATTGCATAAGGAGGATAATGATCATTCTCATGATTCAGTACATCTCATAAAGGCAAATGGTGGCTTTGTTTACTTTATATTGCAGCTTAACTGATGTGCTAAGGGACATGCTAATGGAACTTTAATGTGGTCATGTGATCCTGCTGCATCAAAGTCTGGCTTGAGTTTATTGCGTGCATGTCATGTGCTTGTAAAATGTGACTATATTAGACTAAATAAGTCAATGGTGATCATCAGTCCAAAGCTGCATTATCTACATTTCTGTTTAAAAGAGACATTATTATGCATCCTAGAGACATTATTATGCATCCTAGAGACATTATTATGCATCCTAGAGTCAAAGAAGCAAGTGTGCAAACAACAAAAACTTCCGACTGCAAAGTAAAAAAAAAAGAAAGAAAGTATATAGCCTGTTTTGCTTTAGCCACAGGCAAGAAGAGGGTATATATGTGTGTGCCATGTGCAAGCCTCCCCCTACTACCCCCTCTCTCACCCCGGCCGGCCGCCCGCTCCGCTCCCGCCTTTGTTCTCATCACAAACAAGAAGCCGAGCCGGAGCAGATGGCACTTGCGGTGGCGTGCCCGACGGTGACAGACAGACGCGCTCGGCCAATCGCCTGCCTTGGGATCATCTGACAGTCCCCCCCTCGGCGCCAGGTGTTTTGATGCTTCTTCTGCTGGTTCTTCGCCTGCATCCTCACAGTAGGACCGCCATCAGCAGCGGTGGTGTCCGAGGTGCGCGATCGGCGAGAGACAAGGGGGGATATTATTCGCGTAAAAGCGCACCATGCCGCTCCGTGTGCGGACCAAGCAGCAGTCTCCCGTCCCTGTAAACAAGCTTCGACTTGAACCTCACCACGGGAATATTCATCAGATCTAAAGAAGTCGTGTGTTTGGGTAATAAAGGCGCAGAGACACCGTGACATCCTAACAAGGTGAGACTAATACCAATTCCACGTATAGCTTTAATTGTCCTTACATAGGGTACATCAAACCCTTGTATAGGCTTTATAGAAACAAATGTGATAGCATTGTTTATTTTGATTCAATACAAATAATTAGATTTTAGATATCTTGTGGAAACATAACTCTGTGGTATTCTGTTTGGTTAAACGTTTTACGCATATTATAAGCTAGTGGGGCATTGGCCTTATTTGCTGTAAAAATCATTATAGATTTGTGAGTGATTGAATGCACTCATATCAAACCTAACCTGTAAATTGCAGACCTCTTTGCTGGACAGTGGACATACGTATAGCCTACAAGCCATTTTCACGTTAGTAGCGTTTTTTTTTTTTTTATTGCAAGCATGGACACATTTGCAGACGTATCCAAGGGCATGATCACGCGGAGTCTCGTCTAGTCTCGCAGAGGAATCTGGTTTGTGCTTCTCCTTCGTGCGTGTGGCTAAACCCAGTCTCACCCAATGCGTCAGAGCATCTTCCGCTCAAACTTAACTTTGATGTGCTTTTGCGGCGCTTTTGCAGAGGCCGGGGCTTTGGAGGATGGAGGAACCTTGTCTAAATGTGATTTGCATGTTAATGTCTAGTATGTGGGCAGATGTCTGTGTGGCTCGGTGCTGTGAGGGCAGCGCTGCGTCTCCAGGAGAAGCCGTGGTTTGTTGTGTTGTTGGCAGGGGGTCCATTGTGGTCTGCACGGACGCGCTGCCTCTGTTGCTGCAGCTGTTGCGCTTCTGTGATGGCGCCTGCTGCTCATGGCAACTTTGTACAGACTTTTGCAAAGATAATGTGCTCGGAGAGGAGTTGGTGCCAATTGGTTGATGTGAATCACATTGGAGTTTTATTTGCAAAGTCAGAGCCTGCGGAGCCACTTGGGCAATTCTCATTTTGGCAGCCATTAGATTAATAAAACAATGTGACTTATGCTGTTTCATTATTGACGATGCATTTCTCATCAGGGATGTGATTAGCACTATTGTCTGGTCTCATCTCATACGATGGATTTTCCAAACATCACTGGTGTAAAAGTACAGCATTAAGTCATATCATTGATTCTGTGAATTATGATTTATGGACTTTGATTGTATCAAAGCACATGCACTTTCTGAGGAGCCCTGGGTCATGTAAAAGACAATGCTGAATCAGCAGCTCACACTGACCCACAAACCCTGTTGACTCTCACATGCAACAATGTACACTAAAGTTCGAGCATAAATAAACAATACTCAAATTATATCCAGTAGCTTGCTAAAAGTCTAGCTGTTGTTCTCAACACAACCCTGTGTACTCATGTAAGAGGAACATTTTTATTAATCTGATTATTAAGATAACATTTGAATAGTAAAGTTGTGTCCTGGTGCATTGTACTGGAGCTTTTTCCATTGATACTTACCTCATGTTTTTCTTTATTCAATGTTGGGAGGTTTTTCACATTTTACTGATACCCTATCATACAGACAGTGTTGGAATGAAACTATATACATATACCAAAATATGTTTTCTGAACACTATTTTTGAGTATTCTAGTACAGATGGTGGTATTCAGAATACAATTACAGCGGCATATGTGCTATCCACTCGACTACAAGCAGCACTGCAGTTTTAATCTTATGTTGTGGATTAGACCATTATCAAATCAACAAAAAAGACTTCTAATGCAGATGATGCTTGCAGAGGTTATGGCAGGATGATTGATCTATTTTCTTTTAGGGCTGTGCAACAATTCATTTTTTAATTTGTTTTAAGACAAGATAACATTGATTTGAAATCCTGATCGATCAAAAGTAAGAAAGTTATAGATATCTTAATTCTTTGGAAAATTTTGCCCAGCTTGATTTCCTCTATTCCATACAGACTTTGGAATGAGTGCACACACTCATGTATTCCCTAATGACTCTTAAACTGAATGCCCACCATTGTCACTACAAAGTAGAAATTAAGTTTTTTCAATGGTGCCTAGGAGCAGGGGGCGGGGCGGCAGGTGTCGGGTATAGACAGACAGCAGCCATAAGAAAAACACCCCCAACCAGTCAATGCATACGCTTCAGGTCCCCAGGGAGAAGAGACAGGGAGGGGCTTAGCTCAAGGCAGAAGAGCAGACCATTCACGCCTTTTTAAGGGAATTTGTGTGAAATCGTAATTGGTACATTTGCAAACCTATCAGTCCTACAAGGGAAATTAACCATTTAACTTATTTTTTTAAAAGAGCTGATTCAAATGAAAATGGAAAACAAGCTTGTATTGTAAACTTCCAAAACAAAGGTTTTTCTATACTTTGGCATGGGATTAAAAAAAAAAAAAATAATTATTATTGACCTTTTATACCAGGAAAGTCCACTGAGATGTAGAATCTCTTTTTCAGGGAAGAAGGCCCACTGGAGGAGTCTTTTGTACATATTTTTATTGGTAGGGGCCAATCACAGAGAACAATCACACTCACAACCACTGCCCCACAATTTTGTCACATTTTATGTATAATTACCAAAATATCTTCTGATTATCATTTTTAGGATAGTGCTAAAATGTTGAAATATATATAAATATCGCCTATGCCTGGTGTAATTGAAGAATTACCTGGATTTATAAGACAGTATAAGGTACACCTATATATATTTTGTGTAAATATTTGACAAACTTTTTTGTCTTGACTTTTCATTTTTGGTCTATTTCTCAATGTAAAGAATCCAGCATACATTTGTTTTACTATTGTAAATCCCTGTTGTTAGTGAATTCAGAGATCATTTCAATATAACTTCAGCTGTAAATAGAGCCTGTGATCTTTCATTGTTTAAAGAGTGTACAATCAAAGCAAAAGAAAGTGCTTTTTGACAAACTATCAAAGTCCGATAGCACTGATACTGAATCTCAGATTGTAGCTAGATGTTTATCTCATTTAAATAATTTGTGCTTGGTTATTAGATCTCTAATGTTTGTCGGTCTTCATCTATGTGTTTTTATGTTTTACATACACTGCTATTACATAGTGACTATTAAGTCCATAATTGCACCCATTAGGCATGGACATCTTAACTTTTATTCTCCATTAACTGTAGGCATAAAAGACTTGGAGTGTAAGAACGACATATAATATGCAGTTAAGTCAAGTAGTTCCCTCACTTACTGCAAAGTCAATGAAATATAAAAACTCTTTTACCTGTATTCCATGTACCGGTAGTCTCATCATTTTCCAAGTTACTTGTTTCTTGAATGATGAGTGGGTTGTGCAAACACCAGAACAACCTCCAGCTGCAACTATTTTACTGCTTTAATCAATATTTACACACACATTACAGGACAAAAGCTGTAAACTGCCATTCAGACACTGAGGTTAACCAGGATTCATGTGCTCAGGACAGGACAATGTTATTCATGTCCCCTGTGGGTGTTTTTGGTAATTGGCATTTTCTGGCCTGTTTTATCTCATTCGTTTTGGCAAATGGGAACTTGTTTATCAGAATTGTTTCACCTGTAATTTGATCTTCCTTCATTTTACTTTCATATATTTCACCAGTGCAGATGAATAGGATCAGGAGCAAAAACAAAGAACGCTAGTGGATCGATGCTTCTAAGAGGAATGCACTTTTAAAAGCTGCAGCCATTAACATTTGCTTGTGCTCTGTTTAACAAGCTATACAATTCAATCTGAAACACGGAAGGAAATTGTGCAGTCTAACTACATTTAAAATATTTTTAGCAGCAAATAACTTAATTCAGATCTCCAACAGCTAACTGTGATTTCCATGTGTTTTAACTGTGATGTATTGATGCATGTGTTGGATGAATTAGTGGCTCTAGTCCAAACTATTTAGTGAATGGATATGAGAGTGGGTTGTGGCCCAATAATAGGGTGTGTGTAACTCAGTGTAGTCATGGCTTCCCTCTGATACTCCTGCTTCCTGCGAGGTAAATGACAGTGAGGGTGAATTATGGTTACCCGTATTTGTCAGATGTACCACAAATTATAGCCCAGAATTACTGAGAATAAATGCATGTTTTACCAAAATGAGAATATCACAGTGTAAATGTAATTTTATTCAGGTCAGAGCCACAGATGTCCAAAGATTTAGCCCTTTCCACTTCCTAACACGTTGTTTTTGGTGTTTTGCTGTGAATCCCTTGCACCTGCTGTGTGTTTTGCACAGTGTCAGTGGTCATGTAGCTCGTGTCAGGATGTCCCAGCAGACCGGAAAAAGAAAGAACAGGATGCAAGCTCTGATATTCTTAGTCTTGTGGTGTGTTTTTTTTGACAATTTGAAAAATGACCATGAAAACAACAGCCTTAACTTAAAAAGGGGTGTGTGATAAAGGCTTAAAGATTAACCCAATTTTTATTCAATGTACACAACACAGACTACTAGGCCATTGATGTGTTGCTGTTGCAATGTAAAATGAATACTGATAGGGTTATGAAAACATTATATTTACTGATTTGACTGACTGCATTAAGTTAGTTTGGACATGCCTCCAAGCAACATGCCTATTTTGATACATCTCACAATTTTAGGGTGAATTCCTAAACTACTTTGCACACTGTATTACTACTATTGTGTTGACAAAAATATATACTCATTATTTTTCAACCCCACCTCAACAGTTCATTTCCACCAGCTTTATGCACATGTTCTGTGTGGAAATCTAGTCTTTGTCTCTATTGTTAGAGGAGACATAAGTATTAACGCCTAGTGTTGGCTCAATTATCTTGATCAACATGTTTACTGGACAGTGACATGTTCTTGATTCTATGACAGTATTGGTAAACATATTGTGACTGGCTCTTTAGGCTTTGCTCCAATCCCCTCTTCATCTGAGTGATAAGATTAGCAGTACATTATAGTGCTTCATTTCTGTAAAGTGTAGCCTTAGATATCGCTGATGCCCTGATTTTAATTAAAGTACTGAGTGACCTGTTTTCGTTCTCTGGGTGGGTATGAATGAACCCCTTTCAGCTAATCTGCACTCCAGGATATCCATGCGCTAATCCCAACGCGCGCAAATGCATCACAATATACCCCACTTTAGCTTAGAGACAGTCCAGCCAGAGCTCCACCCAGGCTCATAAGGGAATCCCCTGCATAGGACAAGCACTCGCTCAGCTCACTGTCTCCCTGACACTGTTGCCAGGCAGTTTGACTTCACATGAATTAGTCAGCTCCCTTGTTTGAAAGCCTCTTAGACACTATCTTCTTAAACTGGTGTTGACCATTAGAGCTCTGTGGTGGACAGGGTCATGCCAACAAGGTGCCAGCATATGGTTTCAGATGAGTGCTTCTTTTAGTAAATACATTCACTAAGTAATAGGATGTCTTTAGTGTTGCTGTGTAGCGTGTGCCAAAAGTGGAATGAAAAAAAAGAATGGCAGTAGTAACTATCGCATAGATACAGCACTGCTATTTTAGGAAACAGAATATTGTCAAGTTTTTTCTGTTCTCTCAGCATGGATAATGGACTTCACCAAAAAAAAAAAAGATTTAGTCCTTATGGGCCTGTGTGTTGATGAAAGCCCTCAGCGGAGTTTGTTGTTTTGATGAGCTGCTGATCGTGCTTTTTCATCAAAACTCTTGATATTGCACAGCGCTCACTTAAAAAGGAAAGCTCACTAAACCTATATGTTTTAGGTTGTGAATTTGAATCTGGCTCTGACAATTAGCTGCATGCCCTTCTTTCTCTCTGCTCCATTTCACCCTTTGCTGTCCTGACTATTAAAGACTATTAAAGTGTTACATGTAAAAGTGACTAGGACAATTAAGCTAAATACATTTGTTTGTGTTTTTTCTTTTTGAGCAGCACCAGATTTGTTCATATGCAATCAACTCACACCCTTGCATGCGTTTTCCCAGGTTGTCACTTAGCAACCGTAGCCAGGGAGGAAGAATAATGTGTGGGTTTTGATAAAGGTTAAAGACTACAAAAAATACAGTGCAAAATGTAGTTTATATTGTTTTAATCACAGTTTTACCTTTTATGTTCCAGGTTCTACTGCTTCTTGAGGATTGCAGCACTTGAACTGAATCCCACAAAACTGCCTCACCTCTAGAAAGTGTGGTTCATGATCGTGACACACCAACTCTTCAAGTGGACTGCCCCTCCCATCCCTCCCCACCATGGCTAAGCTGCAGTTCAACTTGTGTCTTTTGGGACAATTATTTTCTGGACTCATTGTTGTATTGGCAGATTCCTATGGCCAGACCAACGAGTGTCCACAATTGTGTGTGTGTGAGATCCGACCTTGGTTCACTCCTCAGTCCACTTACAGGGAAGCTACTACTGTGGACTGTAATGATCTTCGGTTAACTCGCATTCCGGGGAACTTGTCCAGCGACACCCAGGTTCTCCTTCTTCAAAGCAACTACATTGCGCGGACCAGTGAGGAACTCGAGCAACTCTTCAACCTCACAGAGCTCGATCTTTCACAGAACAACTTCAGTAGCATACGAGATGTTGGCCTGATCAATATGTCACAACTAACCACCCTTCACTTAGAGGAGAACCAGATTACAGAAATGCCCGATTTTTGTCTTCAGGATTTAAGTAATCTACAAGAACTTTATATTAATCATAATCAAATCAACGCAATCTCGTCCAATGCTTTTTCCGGTCTGCATAACCTACTCAGGCTTCATCTCAACTCCAACAAGCTCCAAAGCATCAACAGCCAATGGTTTGAATCTACACCCAACCTGGAGATTCTTATGATAGGTGAAAATCCTGTAACTGGAATTGTAGACTTTAATTTTAGATCGCTGGTTAACCTTCGGAGTCTTGTTTTGGCTGGTATGGAATTAACTGATGTTCCTCCAAATGCTTTTGTTGGACTTGACAATCTTGAAAGTCTTTCATTCTATGATAACAATCTAGTCAGAATTCCACAAAAAGCCCTACGGAAACTACCCAACCTCAAATTTTTGGATTTGAACAAGAATCCTGTGCACAAAATTAAAGAAGGTGATTTCAAGAACATGCTGCAGTTAAAAGAACTAGCCATCAACAACATGGCAGAACTAGTGTCTATTGACCACTATGCTTTGGATAATCTTCCAGAACTAACTAAATTGGAAGCTACAAACAACCCAAAGTTTTCCTTTATAAACCGCCAAGCTTTCCGTGACGTTCCAGCCTTAGAAAGTCTTATGCTCAATAGCAACTCTCTTAATGCCCTATACCAGTCAACTGTTGAGTCGCTTCCCAACCTTCGTGAGATCAGCATTCACAGTAACCCCCTCCGTTGCGACTGTGTGATCCAGTGGATGGGAACAAATTCTACAACTGTTCGCTTCATGGAACCTCTCTCCATGTTTTGTGCCATGCCTCCAGACGTTAGGGGTTTTCATGTGAGGGAAGTAGTCCAAAAGGGACTTGTGAACCAGTGCTTGCCCATGATCGCACATGATACCTTCCCTAGTCACCTAAACTTGGATATTGGCATGACAGTAGACTTGGACTGCAGAGCCATGTCACAGCCTGAGCCAGATATTTACTGGGTGACACCGATGGGTAACAAAATAATGATAGACATGCTGTCTGACAAGTACAGCCTCACCCCCGAAGGAACACTGAGGATCACAAATATCCAAGTGGTGGACTCTGGCAGATACACCTGCGTGGCTCAGAATTCTCAAGGTGCGGACACTAGAGTAATAGCTATACAGGTAAATGGCACTTTGTTTGACACCACTCAGCTTATGAAGATTTATGTCAAGCAGACAGAATCTCACTCCATATTAGTCTCCTGGAAAATCAATTCAAATGTCATGAGCTCTAATCTCAAATGGTCATCTGCCACCATGAAAATAGACAACCCTCACATCACCTACACTGCTAGAGTACCAGTGGATGTCCACGAGTACAATCTCACACATCTACAACCAGCGACGGAGTATGAGGTGTGCCTCACTGTATCCAATATTCGACAGCAGATGCAGAAGTCCTGTGTCAATGTGACAACAAAGCAGGCGACTTTTGCTGTGGAAATCTCCGTCCAGGGCACAAACACCGCACTGGCAGTTGTCATGGGGACGTTGTTTGCCATAATCAGTTTGGCCACGCTTGGTGTGTACATTGCCAAAAGGTGGAAGAGGAAAAATTATCATCATTCCTTAAAAAAGTACATGCAGAAAACCTCTTCGATACCACTGAATGAGCTTTACCCTCCCCTGATTAACCTGTGGGAGGTGGACAGTGAAAAAGAGAAGGAGGGCTCAGCCGAGAGCAAACCCACCCAGGTGGACACTACACGCAGCTACTACATGTGGTGAGTTTGTGAGCCTGGTACATGGCTGCTGCACAAATTTACACTTATTGTTTGAGTACAAGCGGACTATGTGACTCTTACAATATTTTTCCTCTCTTTGCTCAGACTGACGTGTGGTAGCGAACGTCGAGCAGACATTCCATATTTAGTTTAGCAAACTACCTTTTTACCTCCTGTCTGAATTCAACTCTGGATTAACAGCTTTGTGTAGCTTCATGGACTCGGTAGTCACTCTATTTTTAGTACCTGTTTTGATGAACACAGCATGAGTATTGTCACAGCTTCAGAGAACACGAAAAAAAGAATAATTTTCTCTGACAGAACCTTGTTTACTTGTAAAACAGTTTCACTGTTAACTGTTGTGCACTGAGATATATATGCTAATTTGTCTAATATAAGCTGACAAAATTAGATTTAATATGCTGTCTATTGAAAATGTTAGCACCTCTTGAGGTCCTGTACTCTGAAGCCAGCTGAGCCTTTGGGAGTTGAGTTTAACTGTTTTGTTGAATTGATAATATGGTGCTCTCCATTTAGCATTTTTGTAATTTTTAGTTAATCTTCACAAAGTAAAAGTGAACTTTCTGTTCTCATTTGATTAAAGATTTAGCTATCTCAAAAACAGGGTAAAAGACCTGGTTTCAGAGTTCAAGGCCATGTAATGTTGTATTAACTTTGAATTAACTGAACTTTTGTACACATTAACATGTTTAGAGTTACATCTACAACAACATTACTGTAAACCAGCAGTAGAATGATGAATGTTATTCTAGGTTAGTAGATGACCCATATTTCCTTTATTTTTTATTTTTTTTCTTTTGCTAAAAAATATATACAATCACTAGCTTTGTTGTGGTTTACACACATGTTTATTGAGGAGCAGTTCAATAAAATCTTTCCTCATTTTAAAGACTGGTTTCATAATCTTTTGATATTATGAATATAAGAGCATTTTATTGTTATTTAAATTAAAAACTAAATGTTCTACAGATTAATGCGTCTGAAAAAGCATTTGCAAGTAATGAGCATAACTGTAAGATCTCATTTACAACCTCCACTAAGTGTTAGAGAGAGGGCTGTGGCTGTGCAATGCAATTATCATAGAAAAATATGCATTTTAATCCCAGAAGAAAATAATTACTGCACAATATGCCTTCTAGTAGTGCAATTTAAAAACTAAGATACAGACATGAGAATGCTGATTCCTCTCACATTGTCATATCTTATTATACAATGCATTTGTGACAAAGCTTGTAGAGGCAGAGTACATGTGAGTCTGATACGCAGTTATACAAATCAAACCAGAAAAGTATTATGAAATACAAGTAGCTTTTCTTGATTCACCTTTTAAATAATATTGTGCTGCATCTGTAAATGTCTGAATAGCCCATAGGCTATTCACCCTTCACTCTATGCCAATAGAGTGGGAACTGTGCAGCATAAATTTGGTCGAATGTATGAATTTGTAAAGTGTTTCATACTTTTGCACTGGTACTGCGTTGTAATTTAGTAGCATAAGGCGACATGAAGTCACATTATACACTTCTCTACAAAACTTCAGAAAAGTTGTATTTTCTGTTCTTGATGGATCTGTTGTATAAGGTTGTATCTATAGCAATGTACAAAACCTTTAAGAGTAGCTGTTATTCTGAGCACATTCCCTAATGTCTCTGTGTGGATGCCTCACAAGGGGGCAGGTTTGTGTGTGTCTTGCAAGTCTTCCACCTTGGGTCCTTCTGTATGTTGGGTCGGACCCTTTACCCTTTTTGAGACTATAGCGCTTCTTCATGCTTGCATTTCATTTAGTGTAAATGAGTGTCCTCCCTGGGATCACCATGTAGAGATAAAGTACTGCTGGACCAGCAGATATCAGCTATTGGTTAAATGTCTCAAATGTTGTTTTGTTACATGGCCCACAGATGGAGTCCAAAAAACACTTAACATGTAGAAGAGCTATACTGAGTGTCAGAATATTTTAACACAAAAAAGAAAGGAAGAAAAATCCAAACTGTTAGTTGTCAAATTCAGTGGGAACAGACATTGATTACTTCCTGCTGCTATGGCTGTAAAAGGCCCTGAAACCACATGTGTCCCAAAAACATAATCCCATTATTTACAAATGCAAATATGGTCAAATACAGCTTCTTTTGCCAAATTAAAATAATACGGTCCTTGTGTGCAGAGGTGCTGAAGCTCTTGTGTGGCATTTGTTACAAGTGCCCATTGGCACAGCACTTTCTGCACACTGAGTATCAGATGGATCAGCGCAGCCATCAATGGAAGCTTTTTCAAAGGCAGTGTGTCCCATCCCAGGCTGTTCCCATGACAACTCCTTCCCTATATCCACCTCTGAACCCATGGCAGCAAATGAGAGAGGTCCTCTGTGTCTGAGGTAGTAGTGACGAGGTCAGAACCTACAAGCACAACATGATAGACCTAGTGCTGACAGGTGTCGAGACGAATCTGACCGCAGTGACCACTGTAACAAATGTGTACTATGTACAAATAAACTGCAAATGTGGACTATGTTTTGCAATACAAGCCGCTAGTCACACCAGCTATTGTAAGTGCAAAGTGCAAATGACCAATGGAGGATAAGTAAAGATAAATCATCATTGCCTTGGTAACCTTTAACAAACGTCCAGCAGCCATTGTGGCGCAGCAGTTTGTGCTCTTGTTAAAAACATGTACAAACGCTCCTCTGGGGCCAGAACTCCCCTGAAAAAAAAGATGCTACATCTGAGAGGGACTTTCCCGATCAAATATAGGTCAATAAATAAATGATAAATGTTCTGAGTGTGAAATTATAGGCAGTGCAATTTTTAAAGCATCTGATTTCATATCTAATGTTAGTGTACAACCATACCATTGTGAAAGAAATTTTGCTGACAGGTAAGTATAATAATTACCAATGGTTGTGTCATGCAGTGTATTGACATGTAAACATACTGTAACTGCATTAAACTGCCTTAACATTATCCTAATTTATACTTATTAGTTTTGTGTCTGTTTCTCAAATGTAAAGCATCTTCAGGTATCTTGAAGGGCGCTATATCAGTGTTATGTATTATTGATTGATGACCGGCGATGTTGGCTAACAATAAGGTGAATATTCATTTTAATAATTCAGTGAAAACAGGTCCTCCCACAAACAGCTAGGGTTCCTTGCATTACTGGGGGTTCACAACTACCATGATTTGCCAATGTAATGATAATAATAAATATAGCCGCAAGCGGCAATGATCGGCCCTCGCCACGCCGCCGCCACACCGCCGCCACGCCGCAAGAGGAGGGGGCGCTAACGCGCCCCAATTGTCCTTTTATCACGCCTACTGCTGAATCTGTGACGCTGTCACATGTTCTCCCCTTTGTTTTACCATCAAAAAGCAATTTTATTTTGAATTCTTGGCAAAATGTGCGGCTTTGCCGCACAGACACCGTGACTCTTTGAATGAAAATGTGGATAACTTTTGATGGTCCTGAAGATGAGTCTCACCAAATTTCAGGTTAATAGGGCTGACGCCCTGGGAGGAGTTTGTGAAAGTCTAAAGTGTAAACATGTTCTGGCCCCATTGGAATAACATGGGAGGTTTCGGTCATCGTTACGGCAACGCCATAACAATTATGACATGGGTCTCATTGACTTTTTTGATGGGGATGCTAAAATTGAGTTGTGTGTCAAATTTCATATAATTTCGCAAAACTAAACATTTAACCTCCATATAAAATCTGTAGGGGGCGCTGTGGCGCCAAATGAATTTATTTCACTTCAAGTAGGTTTAGGGCAAAGAGTTTAACAACTGATTCTAATTTGACGCAATTCGGACTTTATCTGCGCAAACGGCAGAAATTTTAAATATGGGAGATTTCTGAAATTTTAGTTACAGTTTGCGGCTTCGCCGCACAGAGACCGTGAGAGGTATCAATGTAATTTGGATAACTTTTGATGTCCCACTCCTCAGTAGCATTTTCACCAAATTTCAGCTTTTTAGGGCCAACGCCCTGGGAGGAGTTCGTAAAAGTACGACGTTTGGAAAAACTCCGAAGTCATGTTTAGCCATTTTTGAAGCAATATGGCCGACATTTGGTTCGGGGGACGGCGTTGCCGTAATAATATTTTTTACTTCTCTTGTCACCATCTACCTCTGCGCCAAATTTCATGATTCTACGATCAGATTTTTTTTGGGTCATTTCCCATCTCTCAATGCATTTTTGGTACATTTGGTGGCGCTGACGCGCCAATTTTTTTTATTTTAGAAAAGGGAAATAGCCAGAATGTAGAGAGGCACGATTTTTAGAGGTGTGCAAATTTTTGTGACTTTTCGTCAATGTTCACTGGGTGAAAAATAGGGGGGTTGGTCCCGAGAAGAAGAAGAAAGAAAGAAAGAAAGAAATATAGCCGCAAGCGGCAATGATCGGCCCTCGCTACGCCGCCGCCACGCCGCAAGAGGAGGGGGCGCTAACGCGCCCCAATTGTCCTTTTATTACGCCTACTGCTGAATCTGTGACGCTGTCACATCTTCTCCCCTTTGTTTTACCATCAAAAAGCTATTTTATTTTGAATTCTTGGCAAAATGTGCGGCTTTGCCGCACAGACACCGTGACTCTTTGAATAAAAATGTGGATAACTTTTGATGGTCCACCCCTGAAGTTGAGTCTCACCAAATTTCAGGTTAATATGTCTAACGCCCTAAGAGGAGTTTGTGAAAGTCTAAAGTGTAAACATGTTCTGGCGATTTCCCCATTGGAATAACATGGAAGGTTTCGGTCATCGTTACGGCAAAGCCATAACAATTATGACATGGGTCTCATTGACTTTTTTGATGGGGCCAAAATTGAGTTGTGTGTCAAATTTCATATAATTTCGCAAAACTAAATATTTAACCTCCATATAAAGTCTGTAGGGGGCGCTGTGGCTCCAAATTAATTTATTTCACTTCAAGTAGGTTTAGGGCAAAGAGTTTAACAACTGATTCTAATTTGACGCAATTCGGACTTTATCTGCGCAAACGGCAGAAATGTTAAATTTGGGAGATTTCTGAAATTCTTGCTACAGTTTGCGGCTTCGCCGCACAGAGACCGTGACAGGTATCAATGTAATTTGGATAACTTTTGATGTCCCACTCCTCAGTAGCATTTTCACCAAATTTCAGCTTTTTAGGGCCAACGCCCTGGGAGGAGTTCGTAAAAGTACGACGTTTGGAAAAACTCCGAAGTCATGTTTAGCCATTTTTGAAGCAATATGGCCGACATTTGGTTGGGCGGACGGCATTGCCGTAATAATATTTTTTACTTCTCTTGTCACCATCTACCTCTGCGCCAAATTTCATGATTCTACGATCAAATTTTTTTTGGGTCATTTCCCATCTCTCAATGCATTTTTGGTACATTTGGGGGCGCTGACGGGCCAATTTTTTTTATTTTAGAAAAGGGAAATAGCCAGAATGTAGAGAGGCACGATTTTTAGAGGTGTGCAAATTTTTGTGACTTTTTGTCAATGTTCACTGGGTGAAAAATAGGGGGGTTGGTCCCGAGAAGAAGAAGAAAGAAAGAATATTAAAGCCGCAAGCGGCATCCAACGGCCCTCGCGGGCCGCCGGCCTTCCGACTCTGCGCTTTTGACTTGATAAAGATGGCGCCCTTATTGTGTCTTGAATAAAAAAAGAACTTGACAGACGGCGACACATTGGACATGGCCAATCCAGTGCAAATGAACACAAGTGTCAGTCAAATTTGCTGCGCCGCCGCACAGAGACCGTAGCACTTGGAATAAAAATATGGATACCTTTTGATGCCCCGCTTGTGTAGATGATTTTTCCCAAAGTAAAGCTTGATCGAGCTATTGCCCACGGAGGAGTTTGTTAAAGTGTGAAGCGTAAATGTGAACATTTCAAGGATTTGGCGTTTTTCCCATTTGTGACAGTATATTTGCAGCTCCACGGCACAGAGACCGTACCACTTAAAATCAAAATATGGATAACTTTTGATGCCCCGTTTGTGTAGATGATTTTCCCCAAATATGAGCTTGATCGGGCAATCGCCCTAGGAGGAGTTCGTTAAAGTGTGAAGCGTAAAAATGTGGTGATTTTAGAGATTTCGCTGTTTTCCCATTTCTGACATATATTTGCGGGTCCGCCACACAGAGACCGTAGCACTTAGAATCAAAATATGGGTAAGTTTTGATGCCCCGCTTGTGTAGATGATATTCTCCAAATATGAACTTGATCGGACAATCGCCCTAGGAGGAGTTCATTAAAGTGTGAAGCGTAAAAATGTGGTGATTTGAGCGATTCTACGATTTTCCCATAAGGATAACATGGGATGTTTCTGTCAACGCTACGGTTACGCCGTACAAAATATGACTTTGGCTCTCATACTTTTATGATCAGGATGGCAAATTAGAATTTTGTTCAAAATATCATGTCATTTGGAAAAACTCTATTGTTTATAGGCCACTCTGAAGGCCAAATAGTCAGAATTCTGGGAAACGTTTGCGGCTCCGTCGCACAAAGACCGTAAAAGTTATCCTTAAAATTTGGATAACTTTAGATACACCACTTGTCTAGAGGACGTACACCGATTTTGAGGTTGGTGGGCAAAACGCACTAGGAGGACTTCGTTAAAGTGTAAAACATAAAAATGTGGTAATTTGAGAGATTTTGTGGTTTTCCCATAGGGATAACATGGGAGGTTTCTGTCATCGCTACGACTACGGCGTAAAAATTTAGGCATTTTTGTGATTGGCTTTTGTGATCGGGACGGCAAAATAGAATTTTGGGTAAAGTTTAGACAATTTTGGTAAAACTAATTTTTGACCTTCAATGTTAATTTAAAGGTCACTCTGTAGGGGGCGCTATCACTGCCATTTCAATTTTGTCAGCCTAAACTGGTCCAAACTAGAAAGTTTAACAACTGATTCAAATTTGGTCCTAATCGGACTGGTTTTGATCAAATGGGAGCAATTTTTAGACCTGCAATATTCCAAAATAAGTTGTCCAACTTTGCGGCTGCGCCGCACACAGACCGTAAAAGGTATCTCAAAAAATTGAATAACTTTAGATGCCCCACTTGTCCAGAGGACGTACGCCGATTTTGAAGTCGGTGGGCAAAACGCCCTAGGAGGAGTTCGTCAAAGTTTGACGTAAACAAAATGGCTAACTCAGCTTGTTTTCATTTTCAAAGGAAGATGGCGGCCATAGGGTAAGTTTGGGGGCGTGGCCACAATGTTTTTTTTTGTTTATCCTCACGAGAGGAATGCGTGTCCCGAATTTCGTAGCTTTACGCCAAAGTTGACCTCGGGGCGTCTCCCATAGGCGCAATGTATTTTGACTTTTGTCGGTGGCGCTGTCGCGCCATTTTTTAACGAAAAAAAAAATGGCCCAGAAAAAATAAAATTTTTCACCGATTCTGAATTTTGGGCAAAGTTTGGTGAGTTTTTGAGCATGTTCAGGGGGTCAAATTAGAGATCAAAGCGCTGAAGAAGAACAAGAAAAATAATAATAATATTTTTAGCAAAAACAATATAGCCGTTTTTACTATAACAACAAATGATACATCGTTTGAAAGCTCTAAGCCTTCCCGATGCCGCCATGGGGTGGAATTATCATTACGAGCGCTTACGCGCTCGTCACTCCCTATTCCGTCGGGATGCCCCGCCCACTCCCCATAGACTTCCATTGATTTGAGCAGATACAAGCATGGCCCATGCCTGCGGCATGGATTCTCGCATACGGGACGATGCCAGGAGGGTTTTTGGAGGAATGCAGCGCTTCGCGCTGCTGTTGTCAACAATTAGTGAATGGGCTACGCCCATTCACTAATTGTTGACTATTTCTGTCATAGCAGGAGTAAGTATGCATGATCCATGCCTTCGGCATGGGCTAGTTCACTGTACTTGCCAGGGGCGACGGGGTACCAAACATGCGGGCTGCGCCCGCATGTTTGGTCAGACAGTTGCAACGCTGCCTTCGGCAGCGTTGCGGGAGCAATAGGCCCTCCCCCTGCTGGGGCTCGGGCCTAATAATAATAATATTTTTAGCAAAAACAATATAGCCGTTTTTACTATAACAACAAATGATACATCGTTTGAAAGCTCTAAGCCTTCCCGATGCCGCCATGGGGTGGAATTATCATTACGAGCGCTTACGCGCTCGTCACTCCCTATTCCGTCGGGATGCCCCGCCCACTCCCCATAGACTTCCATTGATTTGAGCAGATACAAGCATGGCCCATGCCTGCGGCATGGATTCTCGCATACGGGACGATGCCAGGAGGGTTTTTGGAGGAATGCAGCGCTTCGCGCTGCTGTTGTCAACAATTAGTGAATGGGCTATGCCCATTCACTAATTGTTGACTATTTCTGTCATAGCAGGAGTAAGTATGCATGATCCATGCCTTCGGCATGGGCTAGTTCACTGTACTTGCCTTCGGCAGCGTTGCGGGAGCAATAGGCCCTCCCCCTGCTGGGGCTCGGGCCTAATAATATTCCGATGCGAAAACAATGTTTCCCATTTTTCAAATATCATAAACTATACATTTTCGGAAAGCGCTCGCGCTTTCCTACCTCATGGTGTGGGTCCCTGGTCACTGACGGGTACTTTCGATAATTTTGAGTGGGCTCCGCCCACTTTGTGTTTTTGGCCCTCTATACAGTAATAATGTTCAATTTTTGCATTACATGCTTATATGCACGGAACATGCAAGAGATGGGGAACGTATTCGTGAGCTACTTAGCGCAAATGAGTGCTTTATATGGGGATGACGACCGCGAAGCGGTCGTCATCCCAATGTAAAGTGCTCGTTTAGTGCGAACTTTTGCACGGGCTTCGCCCGTTTACAACGGTAATGTTCCATTTTCCTACAACTAATTAGTATGCACGGGGCGTGCATGAGTGGAGGAGTGCGTTAGTGAGTGTTTGGAAGTGGGCGAGCGCTTCGCGCTCGATTTCGTGCGCACGTAGTGCGCACTTTCGCAGCCGTGCTTCGCACGGCCTTACGAGATTAATAGGCCTCTCGCCAGCTTGTGGCGCTCGGGCCTAATAATAATAATATAATAATAATAATAATAATAATGCATTTGCCTTTTCAGATACCCAAAGTGCTTTACAGTGCATTATTCTTTCACTTTATTCTTTGTTGTGAACTTTTGTAGCTATAGCTGTCCTGGGTCAGAGTGACGGAAGCAAGGCTGCCAATCTGCGCCATTGGCCACTCCGACCACCTCAGCACATTCATACTATACACAGTTTGCACGAGAGCCACAGCTGCCTCACTCTTGATGTTCCAGCGTTCTCCCATCCAAGAACACACCAGGCCCGGCTTGTTTAGCTCTCGAGAACTGATGAGATCGGACATTCGTTGTAAGGTTTCATATGTAAAGGTCACTTAAAAAAAGAAAACCTATTGCCTTACCTTAATCAAGTAACATCACTTCAAAAACAAGGAAAAGGTATACAGCGCTTTACTCCTTTCTCAGAGTAACCTTTACTCTTACTTTGATTAAGCTGTGTATTTGTCATATTGATGTTACCATTCCCCTACATAAATAATTACATCATTACTCTTTATCCACTACTATTTTAAAATCATGATTTTATCTTCAACATACAATACTATAATGAAAACAAAAACAATGTTACTTGCACAAAAACCTTTATTTTGTAAATCACCAGTTAGTCTACAATACTGTTTTAGTCAATAAATAAGAAGATCATCTTAAATGAGACAATGCACTTTACAGAAAATAAACCCATAAAAGTGAAGTTGCTCAGAATAAGTGCAGGACGTTTCTCTGTGATTCCAGGTCTAGTGTCCATGGATCTGTTCAGACTTCGTCCAGAGCAGATTAGATCCAAGTCCCTCCATGTGCCTGAGGCGAGTCTTCATCAGAAGAAATGTCCACACAGCAGCGGACAGGACTCGGACAGGACTCGGAAAGGACTCGGACAGGACGGACAGGAATCGGACAGGTCTCGGACAGGTCTCGGACAGGACTCGGACAGGACTCGGACAGGACTCGGACAGGACTCGGAAAGGACTCGGACAGGACGGACAGGAATCGGACAGGTCTCGGACAGGTCTCGGACAGGACTCGGACAGGAATCGGACAGGTCTCGGACAGGTCTCGGACAGGAATCGGACAGGTCTCGGACAGGTCTCGGACAGGACTCGGACAGGAATCGGACAGGTCTCGGACAGGTCTCTGACAGGAATCGGACAGGTCTCGGACAGGTCTCGGACAGGACTCGGACAGGAATCGGACAGGTCTCGGACAGGTCTCGGACAGGAATCGGACAGGTCTCGGACAGGACTCGGACAGGAATCGGACAGGTCTCGGACAGGTCTCTGACAGGAATCGGACAGGTCTCGGACAGGTCTCGGACAGGACTCGGACAGGAATCGGACAGGTCTCGGACAGGTCTCGGACAGGAATCGGACAGGTCTCGGACAGGACTCGGACAGGAATCGGACAGGTCTCGGACAGGTCTCGGACAGGTCTCGGACAGGTCTCGGACAGGAATCGGACAGGTCTCGGACAGGACTCGGACAGGACTCGGACAGGAATGGGACAGGTCTCGGACAGGTCTCGGACAGGTCTCGGACAGGTCTCGGACAGGACTCGGACAGGACTCAAAAAGGACTCAAACACTCGGACAGGACTCGTGGAATGCATAGTTCTTGCCTGGTCTGTGTAAAGGGAAAAGATCACACGTACCTTTATTTTTGTTAATGTACATTTTACTGGGCAAAGATTAGATATACAGTACCTGACAAACTAACCACACATTCAAAAGCCATTTTGTTTAACTGTCAATGTCTCATTCTGTCATTTCCCAAAACCAGAAACTGATGATGTTCAACAATTAATCCTAACTTTACCACACAATGTCAAATAACTTCATGTCTGCTTTAATACAACAGTTTTTTTATGCAACTGCATTTCTCACACATTCAAGCATGCATTCTTTAAAAATATGTACAATTGTCATATTGAGAGTAAATATATAATTTACTTTTGAAGACTCTGCAGAGGCTGCACCATTCAAACTGCACTTGTCCAGATGTATTTCAGGAAGTGACTTTAGTCTATATCCAAAATTAGTTACACAGATATTATGAGTAAAATGTTTCTATAAAGTGGAAATGTGTTGCAAGGATTTACTGTATTCACTCAATGCTGAAGTAAAGCTAAGAGACTTTGTACTCTTTAGCATTAATAATCTATAGTAAGTAAAGCGTAAATCAACTATTCCAAGTAAAGTACACATTACTGCACTTTTTGTTCAAATGTTTCTAATATTTAACTAATATCTTTGAGAAACATTACGTGGGAGTTCCTCTTCTGGTAAGGGCTTTAATCGTGTTATTTATATTCAGTGTCAAAGTGTAGTTTTTTTTTTTTCCAACACCTTATTTTACGGCTGGTCTTTAAATGATCATAATTTACATTCTACTATTATTATTCATTGTTTTATGTCGCAACATATTGTCTGATTATATTTTCATCTTTTCCTGTATAAATAATCAAATGAAATGAAACCACCAAAACATACGGACAAAATCTCTCCACTTAAACTACACAAGCTGCGTAATAAAGACACTAATGCTCGTTCAAAAAGTCTAGAGGCATTTATATCATGCCAAGGGTCACATTATAGAGTTGATACACGATTTTTGTGGGATTGACACAATAACATTGGGCACATTCATCAGGTTCAGAAGGTGTTTGTTCCACCTCAGTGATGTAATGTTCTGTGGCATGTAATAGATGTGATACTTGGTTTTGGCTCTTTGTTGCCTGACAGTGTGAATACTCTCTCACAAATGCTCGGAGATGAGATGAAAAGCCCTGCAGAGAAACACTTGCCAGTTTTATCTCAATAGTGAAAACATATGATAGTTTGTATATTGATTTCTTATCTAATTGAACATGATTAAAACAAAATCATAAAAGAATTGCAAGATCACAATGCATTTCAGCAAAGTTACTCAAACGATAAATCCATAATGGTTTGCCAAATGGGATGCGTTGTTGTTTTCTCTTGGGGTCTAATTAAAAAGCATTGCCTGCAGAGCACGGTAAGTGTGAATGTGCACTCGATATGAGCCTGATACTGAGAAGAAGCTCATTTTCATCCTGCATGGTCTTTATTTAACCAGGAGCACTGCAGAGTGCACTGAATACATCACAATGTAGTACTTGTAAAGTATACAAAAAATCAAAACTATTGTATTATAATATAGTTAAACCTTTTTTGGATTTTGGTTTTGAAACAGAAAAAACACAGAGAAGAGCATACACATACAATAGTCTGATGCCTCTGCCAGACCAGAACCACTTATCAATTGTCCTTTGAAACATGTGTGTGTATTAATGAGTGTGTAACCTATGACCCATGACCTGGGGTCAGATGTCCTCAGAAGATCCAACAAGGAAAGGAAATCAATTCATTTTACTCCTGTTAATTATAGAAATATAATCATATTTTTTTTTCCAGATTAACACAGCCTTGATGCTATTGTCTATCAATCAAAGGGAGCTCTGATAGTTTTATGAACTCCAGGAATTGTTGTTGTTATTATTTTCATCTGCATTTAGCCTATTCAAGTATTTTTATTTCTTACCCAAGACCCAAAACCTGTATGAAATCTGTACCAAATACATTTACCCAGTTATTGTTAAAAAGTGTTGCAAATTGTTCCTTTATTTAGTATTTAAAATAAAAAGAACGTCCAAACAAAGGAGCATTAGAATAAACAGCTGACTCAACTTCTAAGAAATAATGAACCACAAATGCAATAATGACAAATGTTTGGTATTGGACATGGAACAAGAGAGGACAAACACAGCCCATGATGAAGCCAATGAATGTTTTTTTTCTTGTTTGTTGTTTCCTTTTACATCGTTCTTAGCATGAAAGGTAGCTTATTTAACAGACTAACAGTCTTTCAGCTTTTTGTGTCTGTTTCAATTCAAAAAGTTTTTAAAAAGTGAATTTAGAATTACATTGCAAATATGAATGGTCATAGATGTGACAGGCCGCCACTGAAACTGCCTTGGGGACTATAATTCTGCAACTTAAATTTGGATGTACACTATGTGAAAAAAAAAACACACAATTGTCAATTATAGTTTTCCCAGCAGACAGCAATCATCACAGAAAATATCGCATTAATTCTCCATTTGTAAATTAGCCTATTTTTTATTTTATTTCGATCCTATAGCAGATTTAAATTGTTTTTATTTGTTATTTTATATAGGTTGTTTTATCATTGTTCATTGTTTTCACCAAAGCAAGTTCCTATGTTTGTGAATTCTGTTCATCAGCAATGGCAATAAACCTTTTCTGATTCTGATTCTGACAATGATCTTCTCCATCGGTGTGGATGAGAATGGAAAGACAACAAAATGGCAAAGCAAGGACAAATTCTGGCTAGATTTGTTTTAAATATTCCAACATAGTATTATTATTTTGTGTCACTGTAGATTTCAAATGAGCAAACAGATCTCAGATGTCTCTGCCATCTGCTGGACATACATGCCATCTAAAACCACTCTGTCACTCTTTCACGATAGGTCAATCCCTGGAATTATCAGAAATAAATTGAATCAAAAAGGGCTATAGAATAAATAAAATACTAACAGTAGAAGTAAAAACATCGAAATGTGTGTGAACGGCAATAATTGTCTTTGCCACTAGAGGGAGTTAGTTTTGATCTCCCGGAAGTGGGCGCTTCTTCTTAGTTTAGTGGTCGCGACGTGGATGGAGCATGGATCTATTATAATATCATCTTTAGCTATGGATGCAGCTTCCCAGGATGTTGTCGATATAAGTTGTGGTTTAGAAAATGTTCCTGTTTTAAAAAATAGTGTGGCTACGATTTCCCATTTTCAAGTAAGCTCACCTAGACTTCCTGTAGCACGTGTTATGTTTGCATAGCATGTTTTTTCGGCACTGGTTATCGGTTATGCGATTTCCTAAATCTAATTACATAATTATTGCATTTAGTTCCTCAATGATTTGTGACCTAATAAAGCAGCATCTGCACATGTCCAATATATGCTATGTATTTACGGTTTCTCTCATTTAGGCCTCTAAAAAAACAACCACGAGGTGGCAGCAAAGCCCCAACATTCTCTGTCTACAACACATTCAGAAAAGTGCTGACCCACTTCTGCTTTATAAAGATGTTCTTTTAGAGACCTGGCTCTAAACTCCGACTTTGTTAGTTTATTGATAAATAATTTGGGTGTATAGAGACATGCAAACCAAAAATAACACTATATAAATAAATAAAACGGATGCCATCACCTTCTAGATTAGCACTTCTGCATGCAGAAGGGGAATGCACTAGGTATGAATAATATGTATTAGGTTATTGTGCAGCTTATAATTCATTGCTCTATTTTTGTTCTCTTTAGTATTCCCCAGAAAACGTCCAGGGCCCTGGCTGTGCTGTTGACCCAAGTGAAGTCACTCTTTCCGGATGCTCTTGTGTTTCCCACTCCTGTGTTCTGGAAAGCTGTTCTTGTCTGCAGACTCATGGACAGGCTTACACCCTCCAGGGCACACTGATAGTCCAACATATTACACCTGTCTTTGAATGCAACGCCCTTTGCCTCTGCGGTGACTCCTGCCATAACCGTGTGGTGCAGATGGCAGTGAGACATAAACTGGAAGTGTTTTGGACCTCAAACACAGCCTGGGGTGTGCGGACTCTGGAGCCAATCCAGTGTGGCGCTTTTGTGTTTGAATATGCTGGAGAAGTGATCGGATTTGACGAGGCCAGGCGCAGACAGCTCACACAAGGACCAAAAGACAGCAATTACATAATTGCTGTGAGGGAACATGCAGGAGCAGGAAACGTCACTGAAACATTTATTGACCCGGCTGAGATTGGAAATGTAGGGCGCTTCCTCAACCACTCCTGCCTCCCCAGCCTGTTCATGGTACCTGTGAGGGTGCACTCAGTGGTACCCAGGCTGGCGCTGTTTGCAGGGCGGGACATTGAGGCAAAAGAGGAACTAACATTTGACTACTCCGGAACATACAGAGGTTTTTGTATTCAGCAAGGTATATGTTCCATACCAAGAAATCCCATTGAGGCCAGTGGAACAGGTGGACCTCAACAGAAAGTGTGCCATTGTGGCACAACAAACTGCAGAGGGTTTCTTCCTCTAGATTTATCAATTCTCAAATAGATTAATTTGAGTCTTGTTATGATATATGTGTAACCTGTCTCACTCTACAGTTTGTGAACTCACTAAAATTGCAAAAATTAATCTCACTGGCAAGGTTAGTACATTTTGTACTTGATTCTTTTTACTGTATTTGCGTCAATATTAAAGTGGACTTTAAGCCAATGACAATTCTTGACAGGTTTTTTGTTTAGTAGTGAAGAAGTAACTTTGTACTACTTAAATATAACCACATCTATATTAATACATACAAAGCCAAAATACAATAGTCTAAATGCTACTGTACTTGTATGCATTATATTTAGTAAATCATGTCACTGAGACATTCAGATTGTTGACTCTTCTGGATTGGCTTCAGGCCTATGAGATCTTTGGTACATTCTGGGGATGGCACAACTTAGACCCATCTTTTTTACATTAATTCATTTACTGTGGCTTTTATAATGTCATAGGAAAACATCTTAAAAATAAAAATGATGCTCTCTTCATCAACTAGATATTTCTTTGTAGAGTTTTCCCTCTGACCGTATATTTTGGGATTCTCATTGCGATGAAACCACAAGAGAGGTGAGACCAATTAAATAGGGCCAAGGGCTGTTTTTATATAGAAATGTCATCAGACGAGGGACTATGATGTCCTACTTTAGTGTGACTTCTGAAATCTGCCCTGCTTCTAGTCTAGACCTGCTTTCCGATTATTTATATCCACATCTGGGTTAATTAGAAAGGAGACCCAGGCTGCCCCAGCATGAGAGACTGAAGAAGGACATGAGACATGGAAACAGCCATAGATTGACAGCAGAACTATTGATTTATGTGTCAGAGAAAACAAAGTCCGGGATTGTGCTGGTCCATTTTTATTTTACTTACCTAGAATTTCTTTTGATATAAAGTAAACTACTTATTGAGAAGTCTCAGAACTGTGAAGGGGCCATTCCCCAAACATAAAATCCAAAAATGATTGTTTATTTATGGTATGGTCTCAATGAGACACACATCCTGTGAATAAAACTAGATTGTTGTAATTTGGCCTAGGTAAAAACATATATAATAAAATATAATATGATGCTTAGAAAAATACCCAGTTTAAAAATGATGAAACCAATTCTAATTTCAGACTTGTTTTTGTTTCGTTTTTTAGTTACCTCTTTCATATAATGATTATTTATTAGAGCTACATATTGTTTCTTTGACAAAAGTCATATGGTTAACGTTGGCCAATAGTTTTTGCCTCTCTCAATTTAACATCTTTGTATGTGTCAGATGTCCTTGAGATCTCCATGGTGATCGGGTGTGTGTACAGGAGGCAACTGCGCCGCATGACAGTGATTGGTTCAGAGGTACAGAGAGTGGATGAATGGCGCCTTTCCATAATGGTCACCTAGCAACCGCCGGTCTATTACATGAGGTGAAGTTCTATTTCAAAGCCCCTCCCCTTTGCAAATAACACCAAACACCTGGCACATCCTTTCCCCTGACACTTGTGGACAGTGTGTCATTTGGATTATTCCGTAACCTCATCAGCTCTTTGCAGGTGTCTAGTAAATCAATTCAATTTCCTCTGATCGTGAAAATGGCACAACTGAAATGAAAAACAGTGCAACATTAAAGATTGAAACCTGCTTGATGATTATACCACCAAATTACAAGGCCTAATTAGAATATGCAGGTCTAATCAGTGATCTCCTACTGGGAATATGCAGGCACTTTTAAGTGGAATAATTGTCCTTATTTTTAGTGAAGACCTTAACTACCTTAAACCAAAGGGCTTTATAATGTTATCCAGTCAAGCAGCACCTTTATTCACAGGCGTGTTGGCAGTGTGTGATTAAAACATATAAAGAGGAAGCATACAGTAACACTCTGTATGGTTTTATTGTCACCGTGTTTACACTGTGATATGGACAGTAAATTTGCCTTTGGTCCCTCGGGCTTGGATGTATTCTGTCATTTATAAACCCAATCATTGTGTCTCATTATTGGTGTTGGACAGGGGTCGTGCGCAAGTACTATTGATCTGAAGGTGAAAATGACTTGTATTGCTCCCTTGCTGTGTTTATAATGATAGACATGGCTGAAGAACTACGCTGATGCACGGACGGCATAAAGTCAATGGTTTGTACCTTATACTCTTTTTATTGTTACACTAGAGCTACATTGGACAGGCTGAACTTATATCAAAACAACACTTTTTAATCTGTCACAAAATGCTCAGAGAGGAGATTCTGATGATGTGGATCGTGATTGTCCAACTGTTACTGTCGTCTACTTTGACTTCAGAGTAACGGTCGCGGCAGCTGCTTTGTCACAACAGCTGCTTTGTTACTTCGGTACAATGATCAATAAAGGCATCTTTTGTTCAGCCATAAAGCAAGGCTAGTGCTTGTGTATCCATGACAACTGACAACTGTCAAAAATGTATTCGATTTAATTCTGAGCATATAATAAAGGTTTGTCTGAGGCTTTAGGTTTAAGGAGTCAGAACATGACCTAATAATGCAGGGTGGGAAACTTGGAGACGTACACCTTTGTGTTTTTGTTTTGTGGTGGGAAGTCCCCTTTTTTAATTTATAGGAGCAGTTTTGTAATTGTTTTATGTTATGCAATTACTCCCTTTAACTGGATCCATCTGCAATTTGCAAATTGTTTTGTTGCTAGGAATTTTCAAATGACTAACTTTGGTTTTATGGATAGGAAATGGAAGATGCTTCACTGGAAAACACATTGAGATGCTGCATTTAGAAAATACGATCTAATTGCTGTCATTACGTCTCTGGAAAGCACAAGTGGGAGGTGAAAAAGAACAAGCACTTATCTGGGTATGGACACACCATGAATTCCACTTTAGTCTTCCAATGTTCAAGATCTGTAACTGAAAACCCTCATTAACATCTGATAAGTGGAATTATTTAGCAGTAATGCACTTTTAGACATGATAGCATTCTGTATCTTCCATTTGTTTCTCCATGTTGCTGCCGTCATATTGTTCTGATACTAATTACACCAATTGTTTTGAGCAGATTGGTACCTGGGTCTTGCCGCTGGCCTCTGTTTTGTAAAGCATAATAAAATGTATATAAATGTTAATAATTAGGCCCGAGCGCCACAAGCTGGCGAGAGGCCTATTAATCTCGTAAGGCCGTGCGAAGCACGGCTGCGAAAGTGCGCACTACGTGCGCACGAAATCGAGCGCGAAGCGCTCGCCCACTTCCAAACACTCACTAACGCACTCCTTCACTCATGCACGCCCCGTGCATACTAATTAGTAGTAGGAAAATGGAACATTACCGTTGTAAACGGGCGAAGCCCGTGCAAAAGTGCGCACTAAACGAGCACTTTACATTGAGATGACGACGAAGCGGTCGTCATCCCCATATAAAGCACTCATTTGCGCTAAGTAGCTCACGAATACGTTCCCCATCTCTTGCATGTTCCGTGCATATAAGCATGTAATGCAAAAATTGAACATTATTACTGTATAGAGGGCCAAAAACACAAAGTGGGCGGAGCCCACTCAAAATTAACGAAAGTACCCGTCAGTGACCAGGGACCCACACCATGAGGTAGGAAAGCGCGAGCGCTTTCCGAAAATGTATAGTTTATGATATTTGAAAAATGGGAAACATTGTTTTCGCATCGGAATATTATTAGGCCCGAGCCCCAGCAGGGCGGAGGGCCTATTGCTCCCGCAACGCTGCCGAAGGCAGCGTTGCCCCTGGCAAGTACAGTGAACTAGCCCATGCCGAAGGCATGGATCATGCATACTTACTCCTGCTATGACAGCCCATTCACTAATTGTTGACAACAGCAGCGCGAAGCGCTGCATTCCTCCAAAAACCCTCCTGGCATCGTCCCGTATGCGAGAATCCATGCCGCAGGCATGGGCCATGCTTGTATCTGCTCAAATCAATGGAAGTCTATGGGGAGTGGGCGGGGCATCCCGACGGAATAGGGAGTGACGAGCGCGTAAGCGCTCGTAATGATAATTCCACCCCATGGCGGCATCGGGAAGGCTTAGAGCTTTCAAACGATGTATCATTTGTTGTTATAGTAAAAACGGCTATATTGTTTTTGCTAAAAATATTATTATTATTTTTCTTGTTCTTCTTCAGCGCTTTGATCTCTAATTTGACCCCCTGAACATGCTCAAAAACTCACCAAACTTTGCCCAAAATTCAGAATCGGTGAAAAATTTTATTTTTTCTGGGCCATTTTTTTTTTCGTTAAAAAATGGCGCGACAGCGCCACCGACAAAAGTCAAAATACATTGCGCCTATGGGAGACGCCCCGAGGTCAACTTTGGCATAAAGCTACGAAATTCGGGACACGCATTCCTCTCGTGAGGATAAACAAAAAAAAACATTGTGGCCACGCCCCCAAACTTACCCTATGGCCGCCATCTTCCTTTGAAAATGAAAACAAGCTGAGTTAGCCATTTTGTTTACGTCAAACTTTGACGAACTCCTCCTAGGGCGTTTTGCCCACCGACTTCAAAATCGGCGTACGTCCTCTGGACAAGTGGGGCATCTAAAGTTATTCAATTTTTTGAGATACCTTTTACGGTCTGTGTGCGGCGCAGCCGCAAAGTTGGACAACTTATTTTGGAATATTGCAGGTCTAAAAATTGCTCCCATTTGATCAAAACCAGTCCGATTAGGACCAAATTTGAATCAGTTGTTAAACTTTCTAGTTTGGACCAGTTTAGGCTGACAAAATTGAAATGGCAGTGATAGCGCCCCCTACAGAGTGACCTTTATATTAACATTGAAGGTCAAAAATTAGTTTTACCAAAATTGTCTAAACTTTACCCAAAATTCTATTTTGCCGTCCCGATCACAAAAGCCAATCACAAAAATGCCTAAATTTTTACGCCGTAGTCGTAGCGATGACAGAAACCTCCCATGTTATCCCTATGGGAAAACCACAAAATCTCTCAAATTACCACATTTTTATGTTTTACACTTTAACGAAGTCCTCCTAGTGCGTTTTGCCCACCAACCTCAAAATCGGTGTACGTCCTCTAGACAAGTGGTGTATCTAAAGTTATCCAAATTTTAAGGATAACTTTTACGGTCTTTGTGCGACGGAGCCGCAAACGTTTCCCAGAATTCTGACTATTTGGCCTTCAGAGTGGCCTATAAACAATAGAGTTTTTCCAAATGACATGATATTTTGAACAAAATTCTAATTTGCCATCCTGATCATAAAAGTATGAGAGCCAAAGTCATATTTTGTACGGCGTAACCGTAGCGTTGACAGAAACATCCCATGTTATCCTTATGGGAAAATCGTAGAATCGCTCAAATCACCACATTTTTACGCTTCACACTTTAATGAACTCCTCCTAGGGCGATTGTCCGATCAAGTTCATATTTGGAGAATATCATCTACACAAGCGGGGCATCAAAACTTACCCATATTTTGATTCTAAGTGCTACGGTCTCTGTGTGGCGGACCCGCAAATATATGTCAGAAATGGGAAAACAGCGAAATCTCTAAAATCACCACATTTTTACGCTTCACACTTTAACGAACTCCTCCTAGGGCGATTGCCCGATCAAGCTCATATTTGGGGAAAATCATCTACACAAACGGGGCATCAAAAGTTATCCATATTTTGATTTTAAGTGGTACGGTCTCTGTGCCGTGGAGCTGCAAATATACTGTCACAAATGGGAAAAACGCCAAATCCTTGAAATGTTCACATTTACGCTTCACACTTTAACAAACTCCTCCGTGGGCAATAGCTCGATCAAGCTTTACTTTGGGAAAAATCATCTACACAAGCGGGGCATCAAAAGGTATCCATATTTTTATTCCAAGTGCTACGGTCTCTGTGCGGCGGCGCAGCAAATTTGACTGACACTTGTGTTCATTTGCACTGGATTGGCCATGTCCAATGTGTCGCCGTCTGTCAAGTTCTTTTTTTATTCAAGACACAATAAGGGCGCCATCTTTATCAAGTCAAAAGCGCAGAGTCGGAAGGCCGGCGGCCCGCGAGGGCCGTTGGATGCCGCTTGCGGCTTTAATTATTATTATTTTTCTTGTTCTTCATCGCTTTGAACTCTAATTTGACCCCCTGAACATGCTCAAAAACTCACCAAACTTTGCCCAAAATTCAGAATCGGCGAAAAATTTAGTTTTTTCTGGGCCATTTTTTTTTCCTAAAAAAATGGCGCGACAGCGCCACCAACAAAAGTCAAAATACATTGCGCCTATGGGAGACGCCCCGAGGTCAACTTTGTCGTAAAGCTATGAAATTCGGAACACGCATTCCTCTTGTGAGGACAAAAAACAAATATTATTGTGGCCACGCCCCCAGACTTACCCTATGGCCGCCATCTTCCTTTGAAAATGAAAACACGCTGTGTTAGCCATTTTGTTCACGTCAAACTTTGACGAACTCCTCCTAGGGCGTTTTGCCCACCAACTTCAAAATCGGCGTACGTCCTCTGGACAAGTGGGGCATCTAAAGTTATCCAATTTTTTGAGATACCTTTTACGGTCTGTGTGCGGCGCAGCCGCAAAGTTGGACAACTTATTTTGGGATATTGCAGATCTAAAAATTGTTCCCATTTGATCAAAACAAGTCCGATTAGGACCAAATTTGAATCAGTTGTTCAACTTTCTAGTTTGGACCAGTTTATGATGACAAAATTGAAATGGGCGCGATAGCGCCCCCTACAGAGTGACCTTTAAATTAACATTGAAGGTCAAAAATTAGTTTTACTAAAATTTTCTAAACTTTACCCAAAATTCTATTTTGGCGTCCCGATCAAAAAAGCCAATCAGACAAATGCCTTAATTTTTACGGCGTAGTCGTAGCGATGACATAAACCTCCCATGTTATCCCTATGGGAAAACCGCTAAATCTCTCGAATATCCACATTTTTCTGTTTCACACTTTAACGAACTCCTCCTAGTGCGTTTTGCCCACCGACCTCAAAATCGGTGTACGTCCTCTAGACAAGTGGGGCATCTAAAGTTATCCAAATTTTAAGGATAGATTTTACGGTCTCTGTGCGACGGAGCCGCAAACGTTTCCCAGAATTCTGACTATTTGGCCTTCAGAGTGGCCTATAAACAATAGAGTTTTTCCAAATGACATGATATTTTGAACAAAATTCTAATTTGCCATCCAAATCATAAAAGTATGAGAGCCAAAGTCATATTTTGTACGGCGTAACCGTAGCGATGACAGAAACATCCCATGTTATCCTTATGGGAAAATCGTAGAATCGCTCAAATCACCACATTTTTACGCTTCACACTTTAACGAACTCCTCCTAGGGCGATTGTCCGATCAAGTTCATATTTGGAGAAAATCATCTACACAAACGGGGCATCAAAAGTCAGTCATATTTTGATTTCAAGTGGTACGGTCTCTGTGCCGTGGAGCTGCAAATATACTGTCACAAATGGGAAAACGCCAAATCTTTGAAATGTTCAAATTCATGCTTCACACTTTAACAAACTCCTCCGTGGGCAATAGCTCGATCAAGCTTTACTTTGGGAAATATCATCTACACAAGCGGGGCATCAAAAGTTATCCATATTTATATTCTAAGGGCTACGGTCTCTGTGCGGCGGCGCAGCAAATTTGACTGACACTTGTGTTCATTTGCACTGGATTGGCCATGTCCAATGTGTCCCCGTCTGTCAAGTTCTTTTTTAATTCAACACACAATAAGGGCGCCATCTTTATCAAGTCGAAAGCGCAGAGTCGGAAGGCCGGCGGCCCGCGAGGGCCGTTGGATGCCGCTTGCGGCTTTAATTCTTTCTTCTTTCTTCTTCTCGGGACCAACCCCCCTATTTTTCACCCAGTGAACATTGACGAAAAGTCACAAAAATGTTCACACCTCTAAAAATCGTGCCTCTCTACATTCTGGCTATTTCCCTTTTCTAAAACAAAAAAAATTGGCGCGTCAGCGCCCCCAAATGTACCAAAAATGCATTGAGAGATGGGAAATGACCCAAAAAAAATCTGATCGTAGAATCATGAAATTTGGCGCCGAGGTAGATGGTGACAAGAGAAGTAAAAAATATTATTACGGCAACGCCGTCCGCCCAACCAAATGTCGGCCATATTGCTTCAAAAATGGCTAAACATGACTTCGGAGTTTTTCCAAACGTCGTACTTTTACGAACTCCTCCCAGGGCGTTGGCCCTAAAAAGCTGAAATTTGGTGAAAATGCTACTGAGGAGTGGGACATCAAAAGTTATCCAAATTACATTGATACCTCTCACGGTCTCTGTGCGGCGAAGCCGCAAACTGTAGCTAGAATTTCAGAAATCTCCCATATTTAAAATTTCTGCCGTTTGCGCAGATAAAGTCCGAATTGCGTCAAATTAGAATCAGTTGTTAAACTCTTTGCCCTAAACCTACTTGAAGTGAAATAAATTCATTTGGCGCCACAGCGCCCCCTACAGATTTTATATGGAGGTTAAATGTTTAGTTTTGCGAAATTATATGAAATTTGACACACAACTCAATTTTGGCATCCCCATCAAAAAAGTCAATGAGACCCATGTCATAATTGTTATGGCGTTGCCGTAACGATGACCGAAACCTTTCATGTTATTCCAATGGGGAAATCGCCAGAACATGTTTACACTTTAGACTTTCACAAACTCCTCCCAGGGCGTTAGACATATTAACCTGAAATTTGGTGAGACTCATCTTCAGGACCATCAAAAGTTATCCACATTTTCATTCAAAGAGTCACGGTGTCTGTGCGGCATAGCCGCACATTTTGCTAAGAATTCAAAATAAAATAGCTTTTTGATGGTAAAACAAAGGGGAGAAGATGTGACAGCGTCACAGATTCAGCAGTAGGCGTAATAAAAGGACAATTGGGGCGCGTTAGCGCCCCCTCCTCTTGCGGCGTGGCGGCGGTGTGGCGGCGGCGTGGCGAGGGCCGATCATTGCCGCTTGCGGCTATATTTATATGTTATTTTTCCTAAATGGTTTGACTATAACACAAAAGACTCAAGACAACACTACACTATAAATAGGCTATTTAGTCTGTATAATTGTGTTAGTCCACAGCCTTGATCTAAGGTGAACTTCCATGTTTCTGACAGTTTTATCCCGTCACACAATAACACCCATTTAGTCCTTCTTAAGCGATGTGTGAGCCTCTGTTTGTGACACGCTTTTAATCAATGGCTATAAATATGCTTCACTAAAGTGGGGATGGGCCTTGGGAGGCTGCAGTAAAACCTATAAGATTAGCTCAATTATAATTTCACTTAAGATAGCTGTTTATAATAGCTGTATTATACAAATTGGCAGAAATTTGCTAAATTAAATTGAAAATAATAAAAGCTATACCTTTGTGAATAAAATAGTTCAACAGTATGATTGTGCAGACCCGGAGGCTGGTGTTCCTTCTTCTTTGGCTTGTGGTTAATGATTCTTATGCGATTTTTCCTTAGCGCCCTCTGTCTAATTGAATTTTGTAGAAATAATTCAATACAAGGTGAATTTTATTAACGTATACAGTTATTTTACATTAGATAAATTACACATTACAACCTATTTCTTAACATCAATAATGAAATATCAATCATTAAGAATTACTGTATTTGTGGTAGTGACTGAAACATATGAATTATGACAATACTGCTGTCTTTACGTTCCTAATAAAAAACTAGCACAATGGAGATTTTGGGGGAAGAATAATTCATTTAAATCTTCCTTTTTTCCTCATGAGCCATTGAATAATCATATTTATACATAATTTGTGTATCACCATAAAAATGTAGTTAAGTTTCAGGTTGGAAAGTAAACATTGTAGTTGGTTGCAAAGTTGCAATGACATTATTGATAATGGTTACAAATAATGTAACCAACAAAGTGTCCCGCTATACAGGAACAAATATAAATATAAATAAAGTTTTTTTTGGGAAACACCTTAAGGTTAGATACAACTGTGGATGAATTTCTTTAAGTTTGTAAAAAAAACACTGACAAAATCTATGAAATTTCCCCATGTGTGGACAACAAAGGAATATCTTATCTTATCTTAATAAACAAACACTATTACCACAAAAAAGCAGCAGAAAGAAGGACATCTGAGCGCGGTCATCTCAGTGTGGTCCTTGAGAGCGCAGCCTCCGAGTCTACTGCTACTGCTACATTTCTCGTCATGTTTACACTGCATTTCCCACAAAGCCTTGCGGTATTACGCAGGCCATATAAATAGTAACGAAAGGGGCGTTCCTCAGTGACATGTGGAGGAGGTAAGAAGCGGGTTTTGCCGAAGGCACATTCAGCTGTCAGAGATAAAGCTCGGATCGCCTGCACCTGGAGTTCCAGTGCCATGGACTTAACCTGCGGATAGAGCTGTAAATGATCCCCCGCTGACCCACTTGGACGCCTTTGCTTCCTCTTCTCTTTGCCGCCCTCTTTGCTTCGTGCCAGGTAAAATGAGCCTAGTTTTCCAGTTCATGCAATGTTCTTTTTTGTTTCAGCATCCCTTTTAAGGAAGTGGCCCACGCTCATGTTTCTGCTGTTTTTACAGTAAACCGTACAGTGAATGTAGAGCCACCTCCTGCACCAGATCTGTGTGTGTGTCTGTGTGGATCTGTTTGTGTGTGTGTGTGTGTCTGTGTGTCTGTTTTGATCTGTGTGTGTGTCTGTGTGGATCTGTTTGTGTGTCCATCTGTGTGTCTGTTTGGATCTGTTTGTGTGTCTGTCTGTGTGGATCCGTTTTTGTGTCTGTCTGTTTGGATCTTTTTGTGTGTATGTTTGGATCTTTTTGTGTGTATGTTTGGATCTGTTTGTGTGTATGTTTTGGATCTGTTTGTGTGTCTGTCTGTTTTGATCTGTTTTTGTGTGTTTGGATCTGTTTGTGTGTCTGTCTGTGTAAATCTGTTTGTGTGTCTGTCTGTCTGTTTGGATCTGTTTGGATCCGTTTGTGTGTATGTCTGTCTGTCTGTTTGGATCTGTTTGGATCCGTTTGTGTGTATGTCTGTCTGTCTGTCTGTTTGGATCTGTTTGGATCTGTTTGTGTGTATGTCTGTCTGTCTGTCTGTCTGTCTGTTTGGATCTGTTTGGATCCGTTTGTGTGTATGTTTGGATCTGTTTGTGTGTATGTTTGGATCTGTTTGTGTGTATGTTTGGATCTGTTTGTGTGTATGTTTGGATCTGTTTGTGTGTATGTTTGGATCCGTTTGTGTGTATGTTTTGTATCTGTTTGGATGTCTGTTTGGATCCTTTTTCTATATTTGTTTGGATCTCTTTGTGTGTCTGTTTGGATCTCTTTGTGTGTCTGTTTGGATCTCTTTGTGTGTCTGTTTGGATCTCTTTGTGTGTCTGTTTGGATCTCTTTGTGTGTTTGTTTGGATCTCTTTGTGTGTCTGTTTGTATGTCTGTTAGGATCTATTTGTGTGTTTGTTTGGATGTGTTTGTTTGGATGTGTTTGTTTGGATGTGTTTGTGTGTCTGTTTGTATGTCTGTTTGTATGTCTGTTTGGGTCTTTTTGTGTGTTTGTTTGGTTCTGTCTGTTTGGATCTGTTTGTGTGTATGTTTGGATCCGTTTGTGTGTATGTTTGTATCTGTTTGGATGTCTGTTTGGATCCTTTTTCTATATTTGTTTGGATCTCTTTGTGTGTCTGTTTGGATCTCTTTGTGTGTCTGTTTGGATCTCTTTGTGTGTTTGTTTGGATCTCTTTGTGTGTTTGTTTGGATCTCTTTGTGTGTCTGTTTGGATCTCTTTGTGTGTCTGTTTGGATCTCTTTGTGTGTCTGTTTGGATCTCTTTGTGTGTCTGTTTGGATCTCTTTGTGTGTTTGTTTGGATCTCTTTGTGTGTCTGTTTGGATCTCTTTGTGTGTCTGTTTGGATCTCTTTGTGTGTTTGTTTGGATCTCTGTGTGTCTGTTTGGATCTCTTTGTGTGTCTGTTTGTATGTCTGTTTGGATCTATTTGTGTGTTTGTTTGGATGTGTTTGTTTGGATGTGTTTGTATGTCTGTTTGGGTCTTTTTGTGTGTTTGTTTGGTTCTGTCTGTGTGTCTGTTTGGATCCTTTTTCTATATTTGTTTGGATCTTTTTGTGGATATGTTTGGATCTCTTTGTGTGTCTGTTTGGATCTGTCTGGATCTCTGTTTGGACCCGTTTATGTGTCTGTTTGAATGTGTCTGTTTGGATCTGTTTGGATCTCTGTTTGGACCCGTTTATGTGTCTGTTTGAATGTGTCTGTTTGGATCTGTTTGGATCTCTGTTTGGACCCGTTTATGTGTCTGTTTGAATGTGTCTGTTTGGATCTGTTTGGATCTCTGTTTGGACCCGTTTATGTGTCTGTTTGAATGTGTCTGTTTGTATCTGTTTGGATCTCTGTTTGGACCTGTTTGTGTGTCTGTCTGTGTGTCAGAATATTTGGTACATCTATAAATAATCAGATGGTGAATTCAACTAGTGTGGGAATTAATGTTTCCACTATTTATTATAAGTGTCTACTACAAATGCAACACAATGAACAGCTTTATAACATGTGAAACTTTTATGTAGGTCACAATGTTTAATTTCTGTTAAATTTCTTGATGGATTTATTTTATCGTTTTATCTGATTTAATTTATTCTAATCATCGTTTAGCCAATTTGTTCTTCATTTGCGCCACACAAAACACCAAATGGAGCACAAAAGTAACCATTTATTTTTACCTTTTTTCATCTCACATTACAAATATAATATGATTTCTTACAGAAAACGAGACTGCCGTTGATGTTCTAATCACTGTAGGGTTCAACTATTAATAGACACACCAGTATTCTAATATGACGTTTATTCTTTTTCCGTCCAAAAGGCACCATGTCGGACAAGATGTCAAGTTTCCTCCACATTGGGGACGTGTGCTCCCTTTATGCAGAAGGCTCCACCGCTGGATTCATCAGCACTTTAGGGTACGTTGTATTTTGTTGTAACTTTTCTTTTGAGCAGTACAAAATATTCAAATATTTACAAGAAATGGTTATATTGATTTGATCTGTGGCCTGTATATTATCCTCTTTTTGAGTCTTGGGTGCTCAGAAAATGTTTTTCCGGGCCCCAATCTTTGCACACTCTGGGCACATGTTGGGCCATTTTTGAGAAATCGAAATATTTACATTAAAATCTGCTGCTTGCTACAATGAATTTACAGTATGAAGAGGCTTTATTATTAGACCAATTTGTGGTTTCCAATAAAAAAAAATATTTAAAACAATTATATAGTTATGTTATAGTTTATTACTAAATACACGTGAAAATATTAGTCTTAACATGTTTTTTAAATGTATTATTTAAATTCCCTACAGGGAATATATATATATATATATATATATATATATATATATATATATATATATATATATATATATATATATATATATATATATATATATATATATATATATATATATATTTTTTTTTTTTTTTTTTTTTTAATTAGTTACCAATTGAAGGTTCTGCATTTTAATTTGCTTTACATTTGTTTCTGACCTGCCTTAGATTACCCCTCCTCATCCTGTTGCACTGAGAACCGTTTAGCACCACCACTTGACATCTTTCCTCCTCTCTAATTACAGCCTGAGCACCGAAGTACCTCATTGTGTTTAAACTGGGCACATCAGAGGCAGTGCCCAGTCTGCCATGTTTATTGGAAATGTACTTTGTTTCTTTTTTTCACCTCGGCTGTTTTTTACTACGAGGGACACGCGTCTCCTTTTCCTCCTTTATGAGCCGGATTCTCCTTCCTCTTGCTATGTCACTGCTCTGTTTACCACTTGCGAGTCCCTTTTTTCGCCGAGTCCTTGCTCTTTCACAGTTGGGTGTTGTGCGCCGCCACCTTCCATGGCAACTAAATGTATGCACATCTTTCAAGACTGTGACGGCGCTTCTTTGTCAAATCTCTCATCTCGTGTGGTAATGGCTGCTGATAAGTCCACCCTTCACTTCTGCCGCTGCGTCCTCCACATTACCCAGGAGAGGACACGGTTATAAATAGCTTTATTCAATATAGACATCATCATCTGTCCAGCAAAGCAAGGAGAAAGACCTTTTTAATTTGTCATTTGAGAGCACTCGACCTCAAACACATCCCTCAAAATTGCGCTCGTTTTTGAGGTTGTGCGCAAACGTATACCTCTGCCAAAGAAAAAAAAGAAAAAAAGTATGGACGCATTAAATGTTTAAGATGCCGGAAGTGTAGTGTATAAATACCACAAAATGGGAGATGTTTTTGATAATGTGATGATGATATAACTGCAGTTTTTACACTGGTTCTGCATTTATTCCCATTTAATAGTTCTAGTTTATTGTTATTATTTACTTTCTGAGGGCCTACAGGAAACAAAACCTCTGAAAGCATCATGACGCAATCCATTCTGCAGTTTGAGCTTCCTAGAGCCTCTTAGAGATAATGATAATGGGACCGCAATATTTTGCACAGAGTGTTCAATTGTAAAAGGACGATATTTTTATATATATTTTATTTTTTTCAGAGGCTAAATCAGTTATTTTGTCCGCTATAATACTTTATAATACACATTCAGAGATATGAAAAATGTATTGTATATGTACAATGTTTATCATTCATCTTAGTATATCAAACCAGTCAAAACTCATTTTGACATATAAATAAAAAGGTCAGCTCTATGTTTAGCTTTGAGTTAGTATTGGCCTTAAAAGAGCTGCTCTGTTACCATAATCTGTTGATAGGTTATCATTTATTATTTTTGCATTTTCTATCAACACATGTGCCCCTATTTTAGAAAAAAATAAAAAATAAAAATGATGTCCTGAAGTTACCTTAAGAGCTCTGAAAAGTGCTCTGGATTTGAACTATTATTAGTTTTATGTCAGTAATAATTATTCCCCCATATTGTTTGGTGTTACTCTATGCTCCAACTGTATTCCCAAAGGTTTTTTCAACAAGTTATTAGTCTAATGTGTTCCCAACTTTGGATTTGATTATTAGACTTTTCATTATCACAGCATGTTCGCATTCAGAAGCTTTATGTCCTGTTTCTGACAAATGCATCCAAAAAAACCCACTCGCAAGTTAAATGTTTTAAGCTCTCATTTGGAGCTTTGGTTTAATACTATTGTCTGGGTTGAATGACAAACCATTAATAAATGTTTCCAGGCTTGTGGATGACCGCTGCGTGGTACAACCCGACACTGGTGACCTTAACAACCCCCCCAAGAAATTCCGAGGTAAAGTTCTGCTTGTTTTGTTAAAGTATTACCGTCTTTGTCAATGTGCTCAACGATTGTCAATGATGACCCCCAGAAGGCAGAAATAATTTGTTTTCCACACTCAAATATGATAATTAGGTGTGATCTCGCTTCAGGCAGTGCTTTTAGATCAATAGAATCAACCAACACAACAGTCTCTATTCATTTTTACCGTTCTGTGTCAAATGATTGTTAAACACTCCTAATCTACCAAACTCCTTGTTTGTTTATATGTCGCTGAGGCCTTGTGCATTATCACTTCAGTTTTCTTCTATAGATGGTGGAGAATGATTCTCTTCTCTCTGATACATGGGTGAGGAAACAAAACAAAAAAAATAACTTTGGTCAATTTGAAATTGATCCTTTTCTGAGATTCTCAGTTCTCCAGAGAGAACTCTTGTCTGGCCCGTCCCATGAGTTAAACGTCCCAACACTGTGTTGTAAACTGGATTGAATATTAGCACACTAAAGTAGTCATATAAATACTTTGCTTTGTGCTGTAGTTTAGAAATGATCCACACACACGATTGCGATGATCACTTTGGCCCTTTTTAACCGACATGATCCATTAGCTTGTCCTGTGGCAGGAAAGCATGTGGTTTTGGACAGTACACATTGTAGAAAAAAAATTGATTGATGATGTATTTTTGCTTGGGGTGCGGTGCACGGTGTCAAAGGCGGTTAGCGCTCCTGCCTCCCAAGAAGGAGATCATGGGTTCGATTCTCGGACCAGACTAAACATCACATGATCTCTCTGGGTGGAGTCTGCATGTCCTCCCAGTGTTACCGTGGGTTCCTCCCACCATCCAAAGACATGCATGTGTGTGGCAAAATTGGTGACCCTAGTGAATGAATGTGAAACTGAATGATTGTCTGCAATGTCTATGTCTCAGTGTTGACCCTGCGACGAGTTGGCCACTCTCCAGGGTGTACCTCGCCAAAGGCCCAAAGTCACTGGTATAGGCTACAGTCACCCGTGACCCCGAAAGGGAACAAGCGGTAGAAAATGGATGGATGGATGTATTTTTGTGTGAAATAGCACAGTTTTGCCTTATTACTCTGCCTTATGTTAGTAAGAGGCTGTCTCTCTCTTTAAAATCAGTCTCCGAGTTCTCCATTTAGACACATTAACCTGCAGCAGGAAGGTGGTTAAAATGAATGGTTTGTTAAAGACCCTCACACATTTTGTCCTGTGTCTAATCTCTTAGCCTAATTAGCAGCAGGGCAGGTGTTGCGCCCGTCATTAATTATTGTGCTATTTATAATGACATTGCTGTTGGTTTTGACAGTGCTAAAAAAAATCTAAAAGATTTCAAACTATACCCAACGATCACATGTCTATGTTTTATGGACGGCCTTTAAGCCCTTACGCTTTTGGCTAAAGCGTAATTGGCTCGAATCTTAAAGACCCTCTGTAGTTTTGTATTCTGATGTCTGATTTACTCTGATTAAAAGTAGAAATGGGCTCTGCACAGGATCAGCTTCTAATTTCTTAGTTAAATATGAGTAAAGCTGGTGTTGGAGAGATGGTCTGAGCCACTAGTTTGAGCTTATGTTGGGTTTTAACAATTAATTACTTTTTTTTAAAAGCTGAAGATAAATTTACAAAATATGTTTTAGGGACTTGTAATAAAGCAAACATGTCCAGGCCTAATCCATATAAAAGTCCTATTATTTATTTTACATTATTGAGGGTAATTTGTTACTTGTGGGTTTGGCGTACAAACTGACCCTGATGCTTCCCAGAATGATTGATTTGACTGGAAATAAGTGGGCTACAGGGTTATTTTTAAGTACGACATATCAAGCAGCTTGAGAGTTCCCTTTTATCAGATGGTGGAAAAAATGTAATAAAAATAGTTAAAGTCCAACATCTTATACGTGGAAAGCCTTAAGTGTTTCAATAAGAAAACTTTGTTTTGTATCATTGAATATGAAATTTGAAAGAGGCAGGCCCACCAGTGGGAATCTTTTATTTATTCCTTTTAGTCCACTTTCTGATAAAGGGAAACTATCAAGCTGCTGGGCATGTAAAACATAAAAATAATGCATTCATGGATGAATCAGGAGCAGACACTCAAATAAAAAAAGAACCCTAAAATTCACAGAAATCACAAAAGGCCTTTTATATGGATCCTAACTGGACTTTATTAGAACTCCCTAAATCTAATTTTCTGTGAAATTAGCTTCAGTTTTTAAAGATTATTGTCAATGTACAACAAATGCCCAAATAGTTTGGATCAGACATCCCTCCAGACAGATGCTTTAATCCTCCTTAATCTAGGCTTGATTCACAAAAGAGTCCGGTCATTTATTTGTCCTCCAAATGGTTCAGAAACAGCTTCAGTTTGAATTGGGGTTCATTTTAGTCCGGTGTTATAGGAAAAATCGGCCCTCACTATTAAGGCGTTTTTAAGGCATTTGTCAAGGTCTTTTTGAAGAGCATAAAAATAAATAAACTTCATTCCAGCTTTGAACTCAAAGTTATAGTAAAAAAGTAACACACCTGTTTATTTATTATTAGACCTTTTGTTTAGTGTAGTTTAGTTTACATGTATTAGTTTACATGTATTATTTAAAGTAATCGCACTTCACAGTCAACAATTTAAATTACTGTAGCTCTAGATCAGAAGTCTTTTCAGTACTTATTATCTCGATACTTTTTATCTCAATACTTATTATCTCGATACTTATTATCTAAAAACTTTTTGCAAGAGTCCTGATAACTATTTTCAGGCAATATCCTGTGCGCTGTGTCTATTATGTGATAAAACATGTCTTTAATGTATTAGTTTGAGCTTTGTACTGTGTATTCAGTTTTAGTTTTTTTATCACCTCTTTTTACATAATTTTCTTTTTTATTATTATAAAGAATATACAGTGCTCTATATTCAATTATATTCAAAACATCAATGATATGGATATTTTGATCTGCCCGCCACTAAACTGAGCCATTCTAAACCAGAGAAATGATACACTTTGCTTCCTAGTTCCTCTTGAATTCAGCTCCATTAACGTTTAATGACTTCTTGTCCTCCGCTTAATCGACTGTGTGGCTCATATAGTCGTCCTGTCTTGTTCCATCATTCTTTCATCTACTCGTTTATTACGGTACATGTCCATCGATGTTGTGTTCATCCATCACTAACAACTCAAGGTGAACCTCGTGTCTGCTGTTCTTTACTCTGTCTTGTGACTTTTACTCACCATCTCTTCATCTGAAAGAGTTTGAATGAAATGTTAAACCCGTTGAAGGTGTGTTATTGGAACATTTGTATTGTAGTACAATACAATACAAATGTTCCAAAGCCTCCAACAGGCTTGTTAGAGGCTTGTATTATATGCTTGATGCATCTCAAATGTACATGGGTAGACTTTTCTACAATGGTGAGTTTTATAGATGATGTCCCCCCTTTAAGGTCCTCTGTAGCTGTTTGACCTTTATTGCAAAAGCCGCCTGTGTTAAATCCTTGCGTCCCAGTAGACGTGCAGAGTAATTATAGCTCACTTAAGCTATTTAAAAAGCTGCCTTCAGGATCGAACCCTCTGCAAAGTATTGGTATAAATTGTTATTCTCTCACTCTCTCTGTGGTCATATTGTAAATGTTTCATAAAGGCTGCTGGTGGTCACATTGATGCGAAATTCTGATTGCATGGCTCAGACAGACACAGTGCGTGGTGATCTAAATCTCTTCTGAGCAGGTTAGGACATGGCCTCCATAACCACTTTACCGGGGCAGATTTTGGACAAACTTGAAACTGTAATTTCAAGACACTAAACTGGTGTTGGATTATTTTTGGGTGTCGAACACATATTCTCAGGCTACATGTGAAGCGAGGAAAGAACTTTCTACAAAAACATGACCTTGTCAGTACTATTTATTTTTGGTCCTGTTAATGTTGCCATATGAATTGAATTCCAACTCCCCTGAACAACATATTCTGAATATCAGTGGAACTTGGTTAAAAAAAAGTAAAACAATATCATATTATCAGTGCAACTTGTTTTTATAGTTTGAATAATTTATTACGATGTCTAGATAAGACTCTAGCAGGATCACCCCAATTATCAGAAAGGACATCAGAGCTACTTACTTTTACTTAACTTACTGAAATCATTCGGTCAGGTTGTTAGTCCACTAAAGCATGCTATATTATTATTTGTATACGTCTTATTAATTGCTCCATTGTACATCCACGTATCTTCCTGTTCCTCCTCCACAGTCTTATCTGCTCTAGTTCTTCTCCTTTTGGCCCCATTTTCCCTCCCTATCTTTTCCCTCCTCTCTGTGCCTCCTTTTGCTCACAGAAGCACACACGTTGCCCGCATTTCCTTTTATACCTTACACAGGGTTATTTTTACTTTCATCGCACCAAATAACGGGATCGGCCACTGAAAAGGGATAAGCATAAGAGTTATTGGGCTATGCTACTGATCAAAACACAAAGTAGTTTAATAGAAGTTGTTTATCCCGTTTTTGAATGCCTCTGTATTCTGGGAAAGGCGCCCCCAAAAGAAGTGCTAAAATATAGGAAAGAATCTTAAATACACCAACTTAATTTATTGTTTCGAGTAAATTGCCTCCTTTTATGGGTGCAATTGACTTCCACTGCATTGACTCGAGCCAAGTTCCTCAATGTGACCTGACTGACCGAGTTTTGAAATGGCCTACAAGTGAAAATGAAATCCATGTCCTCATTTAAAACACTTGGCGTGTCAGGGTGAAGAAAAGCTTTCGGTTCAAAGGATACTCATTTCTAACATACATTTTGAGTTTAAAGGCAGACTTGTAAGATGAGTACATGATTTATGCTTCAACTCAAATAGTTTTAGTCGTACAGTTGTGATGTATGTCCTCCTTATGCTTTCTTTTTTGTCCACTTTCCCCAGATTGCCTTTTCAAGCTGTGTCCCATGAACAGATACTCTGCACAGAAACAGTTCTGGAAAGCTGCAAAACCTGGAGGCAACAGCACCACAGATACAGTCCTCCTCAACAAACTCCATGTAATAACACATTTAGGTTTCTCTGACAATCATTATCAAATCTATGCTGACCGAAGCGTACAGTGCACAAGGTGGAATCAAGTCCCCATCATATAACAATAATATGGTGTTATTTTTATCTATCTATTCTGCCTGACAAGCCTTTAAAAGTACTTCCCTTTAGTTTGCTGGGTGAACCTTCCAACTATGCCACTGTTGGCTCCATTTTTAGTGAACCACAAGTTCTAAACATTAAGTTTAACTTCTCAAGGTTTCAATGGATGTATAATGGATATATTACAAATAAAGTTATTTGGCTTGTAGCTGCATTGTTTGTTTTATTTTACAGCATGCAGCTGACCTGGAGAAGAAACAGAATGAGTCTGAAAACCGAAAGCTGCTGGGAACAGTCATCCAGTATGGAAATGTCATTCAGGTAAATTGGGTTTAATCATCTGGCTCGGCATAAACTGAAATAAAGTTATCCTTGAGCCTTTTGAATATTAGCTTCAGAGATGGACTCTGTCTCTTTTAATGGACTTCATAGCACTAAAATGTGCTTTGTTTATTTCAAACCAATGGTTGTTTTTTCAGGTTTTATACATATTTATTTTTTATTATATTGTTTTAGCACTTTGGTAATTATAGTGTATACAAAAAAGGTTAAATATTTGGCCTCAGGTCTGTTGTCAAATCTGGGTAACAGTATTATTTTTCTGTCAACAGTTACTCCATTTGAAAAGCAATAAATACCTGACAGTTAACAAACGCCTGCCTGCACTTTTGGAGAAGAACGCCATGAGAGTGACTCTGGATTCTGCAGGAAACGAGGGGTCCTGGTTCTACATCCAGCCCTTCTACAAGCTGCGGTCCCTGGGAGACAGCGTGGGTAGATCTTGGTGTTCCTTTCACCTTAATCATTCTCTGTTGGCAATGTCGTCAACAAGATGTAATTCCTTCAAACTGGAGAGTAGAGGGTAATTGTACCCATAAGAATGCAATTTTACCCCATATGCAATGATTTAAAAGATTAGATTACAAATTTACAGTACAATAAACAGTACAAACATATAATATAAAGTGTTCAAAACTATAATATTATAAATCCAATTACGTCCAACATACTCAACTAAAGGAAAGAGCAAATCACTAAAACATTAACTAAAATGATGGATCTTCCATAATGAGGTTTATTATAAAACCTGCCTCACTTTCTGAAATTTTCCCTGATTAATGAATTCACTGATGAGCACAAGTTTCAACAGAAGTGTTCAAAGTCCTGAGGAACACTAACATCAGAAGTCTGCTGCATCTGAACAATTTGAACATGTTCTGATGGACAGCCAACGGTGCCCTCTAGTGACTCTATTGTGACACTACAAACCACATTATAATCCAGGCCATAAAAACATTATTGCCTTATATTTAAATACTACAACAACTTTAAAAGAACAAGTCACTTTGTTATGAAATAACTGAACCAGTTGGTCTGTTTAGGTGGTTATTGGAGATAAGGTGGTGCTTAATCCTGTCAATGCAGGACAGCCTCTTCATGCCAGCAGCCATCAGCTGGTGGACAACCCTGGTTGCAATGAGGTATGACGCCACTATCTACTTGGTTCTGACAAAAGACTAATGTACATTTTATTATTTGTGGCTGTGTGTCTTTTCTTGTTATAGGTTAATTCCGTTAATTGTAACACTAGTTGGAAAGTTGTTCTTTTTATGAAGTGGAGTGACAATAAGGAAACCATACTGAAAGGGGTAGGTTGCATCACAGCTTTGTCTCTTTGCTAAAATGTCTTCTGTCTTTTAAAGTGGATGTTTGTGATGGCAGGGCGACGTAGTCCGGTTGTTTCACGCAGAGCAGGAGAAGTTCCTAACCTGTGACGACTACAAAAAGAAGCAGCATGTATTTCTAAGGACAACTGGCCGACAGTCTGCGACATCTGCCACCAGCAGCAAAGCACTGTGGGAAATCGAAGTGAGTGACAAACTAAACAAAGGTTTTGTTTTCTTTCTTGATATTTTCATATTAATTCTTAAGTATCCTTTTTCAGGTGGTCCATCATGATCCTTGCAGAGGAGGTGCTGGTTATTGGAACAGCCTGTTTAGGTTCAAGCACTTGGCAACGGGCTGCTACTTGGCTGCAGAAGTTGGTGAGGTATGGTCTAACTCTTGATCATTGTTCATTAATCTATGTTACATGGATACACAAACTTATTGTAAGTAAGGTTCACTTCTGTATTTCCTTCAGGTTAATCAGGACTTTGAGGAGGAGAGTGCTGAGCAGCGATCTGCTGTGAGTTAACATCCTCTTTCTAAATCCACCATAGAGATTTGATTTTCATTTCTTCCAAAGAGTTTGTTAAATCACATTGGGTTCATCGCACTTCATATTTGACATGTCTGTAGGTACAGAGATATCTCGGGATCCTTGTATCATCTTTTTTCTTTTTTAACTAGCTCTAATTGCTGCCTTTTTAAATAAATATATATATATATATATATATATATTTTGCATTGAAGTCCTAACTATATTCTAATTTTGAAACAATTGGTGGATAATGTTTTTTTCCGCAATATTTCTTCCACCTTCACTATATATTATTAATTAGGTATTAGGGTTACAAAGAAAATTAGTTTCAGGGGAAACTTTTGGATGTATTGTTTTTCAAAAACAGTGTCCAGATGACTACAACTGAATTGCCTACGATATATAATTAATCTAAATCTAAATATTGGTGTAATTATTTTCTTTACAAAGTTCATCATTTGTGGTTAGAACAATTTGAACATTTATCAATTAATGTAAATGTCATTCAGAACAGATCGGCATAAGTCATAAAGTACACACTTTGTATTAATCCAGTTATCATTTTGTATTGATCCAGTGGCTTTCTTTTTAGGTGGCAGACTTTACACCCTTTAACTTTCAGGTAAATTTATCCAATCCTAATTTTACATTTACAATAAATAAGTGTATTGTGTTTTGTTTTAGTTAATTATTGTACTTACTTTATTTGGGAAGTTTTACACTATACATTGAACACACTAGATCACTGCACAGTAATGTACAGAGCCCAATCATAGTTTGACCTAACGGCTACAGTGACATTTGTTTTTTAAACATAATGTTCTGTTAAGAATTATTTGAGGGCAGTGTTGTGCAACAGTTAACATCCAAGACTATGATTACAAAAAATATACAGTAAAAACATTAAATTCTACACTAACAGAAAAATATTTTGTAAATGAGACCCCCCTGAAGCTTAAACTAAGTGTGGCCCATGGTATTAGTCTTAACATTAGTAAAACAATTTTTGTACTTTACTGTTACTTATCTGCCTAATGATGATCTACAAACAAAACAAAATATATATAAATATATACATACAAACAGTAGCTGCACACATATCTTTGACATTACACTATCTTGTTCCTATGAAAGACTAATAAAATCATGATGTTGCATCTCTTAAAAGGAAGTAATTGTAAGATAAGATAAGATGAGATATGCCTTTATTTGTCCACACATGGGGAAATTTCGAAGCTGCAACACAAGTAGATACAGAAGAAAGGAACAGAAAACACTCTTAATAGAAAAAAAATCTTATAAACAAAACTCTTATGTACAGAATCTCTCATATTCTGAATAGGGAATAGAGGGAAGAAAATAAAAAAAAATAAAAATTGAAAAATCTAAATAAAAAGATAAAACACAGGACAAAATAATACTAATCATAGTGGTAAAGTAAACACTCTTATTTACAGCAGTTCTATGCACATGAATATGACATTATTGCGTCTGAGTATTGCACATGAGTGTGATATTATTGCGCAAAGTTTTGCAGTAATTGCACATGAATGTTACAGTATTGCACATGAATGTTACAGTATTGCACATGAATGTTACAGTATTGCACATGAATGTTACAGTATTGCACATGAATGTTACAGTATTGCACCTGAATGTTACAGTATTGCACATGGTTAAAGTCAGTACACGTCAATATATAGAGTATATACACAAGGGCTTGTCACACAATGGTAAGGTTGCATCATTTAGAATCCATCAGCTTTACTGGGTTTTGAGGTTCACTATATTTGTTTCCTTTTTAAATGTATGCTCGTTCCACTTAAGTGTGTTGTTACACTAGTGTACTTGATTGGAAAACTCTCACTCTAAATCATAATTACTACTCCGTTTATTCTATGTTTTACTGTATATGTGTGTGGGCTGTACATTTACCGGTCACTTGCTTTGATCTTTGTAGTTAGATGGAGACAATGAAGCTCTGAGGGGCCGTCTTCGAGCTCCACAGGAGAAAATCATGTACACTCTGGTGCCAGTTCCAGATGGCATGGATATTGCATCTATCTTTGAGCTTGACCCCACGACGTTGAGAGGGGGCGACTCTATGGTGCCAAGGTATTATGCACATCGTCATGAACTGGTTTCACTTTCAGCTGACATATCATGACTAGGCTTTCTGGGGAGATTTGGATCATTGACCATGGTTAAGGTTAAGGTTAGGGAATCTTGTCGTTATGGGTTATGTGTTTTGTTTTCAGTGGTGAAGAAGGAAAGTCCCTGTATAGTTTGGAGGGTTTCCATTATGAAAAGACTGAAAGAAGGCACTGTGAGTAGGCATACAGGGGAATAACTGTATTTCAAAATGCTATATGCTGTCATTTAGATTAGGCCATAAACCACAGAGATGTCATTCATTTACCAAATTAAAACGTATGATGTACTGGATTTTTGGCCTTTGAGCTGTCACACAATAACACAATTTTTTTTAAAGCTTTTTAACGGCTTTGCCCAGTGTATTGTTCCTCATCATTGCTCATGAGATAAGAGGAGTACTTTTATGTTCAGCCAGTTGCTTGTCTGGAAGGTTTGATACTTGTAAAAAAAAAAAATAATAATAATAATCCTGACCAATTGTTGGCTGGACGAAGAGCTGTGCAAATGTGAATTATTAGGTTTTAGTTATGTAAGACCTTAAAAGAATCTGACCTTTGTGAAGAGCCTGTCTTGTAAGTCAGAAAACACTCGTGTTGATCAGTTTGAAGATTTTGGCTTGAAGTTTTGTTGTACACTTTACAATGCATTTATTTATATATATATATATATATATATATATATATATATATATATATATATATATATATATATATATATATATATATATATATATATATATATATATATATATATATATATATATATATATATATATATATATATATATATATATATATATATATATATATATATATATATATATATATATATATATATATATATATATATATATATATACACAAAATTTTACATGGCTGAAGATGTATCACTATAATGGATAGTTGGTGGACAAGATAATATTTAAATTATTTTATTTGGTTCTATGACGATGTAAAGAGTAGAATAAGAATAATGTTGAATATTTGCTGAAACATGGCACATCACAGAGCACATACCGGTAATATTTCAAGGATGTGTATTCCTTATTTTTTAGGAGTTCCTACGTGAGGCTAAGGCATCTCTGCACCAACACATGGGTTCACAGTACAAACAATCCTATCGATAAAGAGGAAGAGAAACCTGTTATGTTGCGGGTGAGTAACTGATGCAGGTTCATAGTTTCAAACAACTAAAAGATAAAACAAGACATTTGTTTTTATAGATAGGAACATCTGGAGTTAAAGAAGACAAGGAAGCCTTTGCCATTGTGCCAGTGCCCCCTGCAGAAGTACGAGATCTAGATTTTGCCAACGATGCAAGTAAAGTTCTGGCATCAATTGCTGGAAAACTTGAAAAGGGTACCATCACACAAAACGAAAGAAGGTGTGTATGAAAAAGAAAAGTTTCTGTTCCTGGTGTGATGTAAGTTACAGTGTATATTTTATAGATTTGTGACCAAACTCTTGGAGGATTTAGTTTTCTTCGTTGTGGACATTCCCAATAGTGGGCAGGATGTTTTGGAGATTATGGTTAACAGGCCCGACAGGGAGCGGCAAAAACTTATGAGAGAGCAAAATATTTTGAAGCAGGTTTGTGTCTGATTAAGTATCCATATTATGCAGTATGTATGTTTAAAAATAATATAAACTATTGTTGGTTTTGGCAGATTTTCAAATTACTGCAGGCCCCTTTCACAGACAGTGGTGATGGACCAATGCTACGACTAGAGGAGCTCGGAGACCAGCGGCATGCACCATTCAGACATATCTGCAGACTGTGTTACAGAGTCTTACGACATTCTCAGCAGGATTATCGAAAAAATCAGGTGGGGCAGGAACACAAACTCCTTGGCTTTTAATAACAATGACCGTTTTGCAATCTCAAATAATCTCCTTTTTTTTTTTGCAGGAGTATATAGCTAAACAATTCCGCTTCATGCAAAAACAAATTGGATATGACGTGCTCGCAGAAGACACAATAACTGCTTTATTGCATAACAACCGAAAACTACTTGAGAAACATATCACTGCTGCTGAGATAGACACATTTGTGACTCTTGTGAGAAAGAATCAAGAACCAAGGTGAAATTTTGGGGGAGAATAGACTGTAAACAAGACACCATCAAAGAATGTTTGGACGTTCTGTCTTAATTGCCGCTAAAAACGTTTTAATATGTTTTCATTTGTATCCAGGTTTCTTGACTACTTGTCAGATCTCTGCGTTTCTATGAGCAAATCCATTCCTGTTACACAAGAGCTCATCTGCAACGCAGTACTGGACCAAAGCAATGCTGACATCCTCATTGAAACCAAGTTTGTTAGAGTTTATGAAATCTTTTGACATCATAACTTTATTAGATTAAAACTAATCTTTGTGATTGTTTCTTAGGCTGGTGCTGTCAAGATTTGAGATTGAGATCTCAACAAATGGGGAGAATCCAGTGGAGGCAGAGGATGAGGAGGAAGTGTGGCTCTTCTGGAAAGATAACTGTAAAGAGATCAGGAGTAAGAGCGTCCGTGAGCTGGCTCAGGATGCAAGGGAGGGCCAGAAGGAGGACCTGGAAGTGGTCAGCTACTATAGGTGAATACGACACTTTAGAGAAATATCTGGACCCATATAGCAATGATTTACAAACCTTTTCTTTTCCAGGTGCCAACTGAATCTGTTTGCCAGGATGTGTCTGGACCGCCAGTACCTTGCCATCAATAAGATATCAGGTCAGCTGGATGTGGACTTGATCCTTCGCTGCATGTCTGACGAGGACCTGCCGTTCGACCTGCGTGCCTCTTTCTGCCGCCTGATGCTTCACATGCATGTGGACAGAGACCCGCAGGAGCAAGTCACCCCTGTTAAATATGCTCGACTTTGGTCTGAGATTCCTTCTCAAATTTCAATTGATGAGTAGGTTGATTGTCAGAATTGTTTTACATTTTATTTTACAGTGCTTCTTAGTTAATACATTGACCAAATTATTTATTTAAATATCCAGTTATGACAACGATGGGACCTCTAGAGATGAGATCAAGGAACGCTTCTGCCTCACCATGGATTTTGTGGAGAATTACCTTCGAGAGGTGGTGTCACAAAACATCCCTTTCTCTGACAAGGAGAAAAACAAGCTTACCTTTGAGGTACAGACACTTTGGATTAAGTTATCTAGTTCTAAAGCATAAATTGGCTTCTTCCTCCTGCAGGTAGTGAACCTGGCAAGAAATCTCATCTACTTTGGTTTCTACAACTTCAGTGACTTGCTACGATTGACCAAAATATTACTGAATATTTTGGACTGTGTACATGTCAACACGGTATATCCCATCAATAAGATAGAGAAGGGGGAAGAAAGCAAAGGTACACACATTTTAAAATATCTTTACATTATCTATTCGTGTATTAGCCTCAGGGCAAGTTGAAGGAAAAAGTGCACTTTGTGTTTTCAGGTAGTAATGTGATGAAGTCCATTCATGGAGTGGGCGAGCTGATGACACAGGTGGTGCTGCGTGGAGGTGGTTTACTGCCCACGACCCCCACACACCAACCTGAAGGAGACGTGCCTAAAACACAAATTGAGCCTGAAAGAGAGGACATCATGGTCATGGACACAAAGCTTAAGGTTATTGAAATCCTACAGGTAATCCTCATGTTTTCTTCTTTTTTTTTTCAAAATGGATCTTTTAGTTTATCCCAAGTTGTTCTTTACTCCCTTAGTTCATTCTCAATGTTCGGTTGGACTATCGGATTTCCTGCTTGCTTTGCATCTTCAAGAGGGAGTTTGATGAGAACAACAAACAAGATGAAAACACTGTCAGCCAAAATGGTGCCAATAACGTCCCGCCACAAATTCCTGGTTAGGCACAAAATATATTATATATTTGAATTATATGGTCTTTGCAATAGCATTGCCCATCTAAAGCAAAAAAATAATTTCTACTGTAGGAAATTTGGACTTCGAGAATATTGAAGAGCAAGCTGAAGGAATCTTTGGAGGAAGGTAATTTAAAAAAGAAAACCCCTAGATGCAATTTGCAATGTATAGCCTATACTGTATTTTCCGGAGTATAATGCAAAAAATGCATAATAGAGAAGAAAAAAACATATAAGTTGCACTGGAGTATGAAATGCAGTTGCAAGTGTGAAAATAACAAATAATATCACATATAAAGTATAAATATAAGTATAAGTGGCACCCGGGCCAAAACTATGAATAAATCAATTAATACAGATTTTTATTTCAATTAATCAATTTTTTGAGCTTTTTACAAAATTTTTAAGAGATTTCATATTTGTTTCTTGTGTCATTTGAATGTAATTCCTGCTCTGTGTAAGGCATGAAACCTCTTGTTTATAGTTAGTGTGTTGTTCAGATAACGATTATTCGTCAATACGTTTGTTGCCAAGGATTTCAATAATTCAATAATATAATATTATTGAATTATTATAATTATAATAATAATTCAAGTTATGAATAATCAATGAACTTAGCTAACCCTAACCCAGCCCAGTTGCAATGTTCAATTGTTTTCTGTGTTTTATAGTGAGGAGAATACCCCCTTGGACCTTGATGACCACGGGGGCCGTACTTTCCTCCGAGTCCTGCTACATCTGACCATGCACGACTACCCTCCCCTTGTGTCTGGAGCACTTCACCTGCTCTTTAGACATTTCAGTCAGAGACAAGAAGTCCTCATGGCCTTCAAACAAGTATAAGCTCCTGATTGTTCCAGCTTTATACCCACTTTATACCCCCCAAGGAAAGCTCATGCATATGTACTTCTTTTAGGTGCAGCTGCTTGTGACCAGTCAAGATGTGGACAACTATAAACAGATCAAGTCAGATCTGGATCAGCTTCGATCTATTGTTGAGAAATCTGAATTATGGGTTTACAAAAGGCAAGGAGAGGATGGAATGGACGGAGATGGGCCTGAATCTGATGGCAAAAAGAAGGTCAATTCAGCCTCAGTGTGACCTGTTATAACACCATCTGTTTTGCTTGATTTTCTTTCCTTTTGTTATTAGGGTGATTCAAGTTCAGATGGAAAGAATTCTGAAAGTACCAGCAATTATAACTATAGAGTTGTAAAAGAGGTTAGAAAATCTTTGATTTGGTTTGTGCTTTCCTCGTGACTTCATTCTGAATGTGTATAATTCCTAGATCCTGTTGAGGCTCAGTAAGCTGTGTATTCAAGAGGGAATCTCAGGGAAGAAGAGCAGGAAGCAACAGCAAAGACTGCTAAGGAACATGGGAGCTCACAGTGTGGTTCTGGAGCTGCTGCAAATCCCCTATGAAAAGGTGACAAATTACCCTACATTTTAGATTGCATGCTAGCATAGTCTGTGGGCAATTAGTTATCTTCCCCCAGACGTTTTGAATATAAAACAGTAGTAATTTCCATAATTTTGGTGAGTTTTGGCTGCACAATGCCATAATCATAATCATAATAATAATAATAATACAGACTACTGTAGCCAGCACTGTATTTTGGGGCAGGCACAAAAGTTACATAATGCACCTTTAATCATACATTATTGCAGTCTACTTTTCCAAGATTCAAATGGGGCCATTGTTTATTATAAGAACACTTGTGTCGCAGTGTGTTTAACTTGTTCTCTTTGAGCGGCACTGGAAACTGGACTGTGTGGTTTTATGTTTTTATATAATTTTTCAACAGGAATGCGGATAGAAATGAGTTGTGGTTGTCCGCTATCACTTAGTTCATCAGCTGTTTGTGCGTGAAATTCAGTGAATAAGAGGCAGATTAACCTGGATAAATGCTTATGGGATGTAGTACTTATTTTATAGATTCCAAACTGTCCAAAGCATCAGAGCGCTTCAGCCCGTGTGCAGTGCGGCTGTTTGTCTCTGCAGAGGAGAGACAGAGGAACCGAAAGCATCTAAACGGTCACATTTATAAGTGTGTGAAAGACTAAATGTTCCCAAATCACGAGTCAGAGTCAAGTCCGAGTCCCGAGGGTCACGGTTCTGAGTCAAGTCGAAAGTCTCTAAGTAAGTTTCTAAGACTCCCCTAAAGGCAACTCAAGTCCAACTCAAGTCCAACTCAACTCTAGTCCGAGACCTAGTCCTTATCGCTGGCAGACCGCTGCTAAAGGGATCATCACGTGCATTCTTAAAATCTTCTTTGAACACCTAATATTTGAATTGTTTTTGAGAAACAAATAACAAAGTAAATGCATTTCAATAATTCGAACATTCAAATCGCCCACTGATTGTGTATTTTACGTAATGAAATGGATATTACCCAAGTAGTCTGATGAAGTTCTTCTCTACCAGGGTGAAGATATCCGAATGCAAGAGATTATGAAACAGGCTCACGAGTTCCTTCAAAACTTCTGTTCAGGGAACCAACCAAACCAGACACTTCTCCACAAACATATTAACTTATTTCTTAACCCGGGGGTGAGTATCATCAGACATTTCTCCATTACATATTACTTGTCAATACGTATCTCAAGTTAAAATGTTCACATTAATAAGAAGCACATTTTAACATATACCTTTTTGAGTGATATTGTTGTTTCCGTTTCAGATTCTAGAGGCCGTCACCATGCAGCACATCTTCATGAATAATTTTCAGTTGTGCAGTGAAATCAACGAACGTGTTGTTCAGCACTTTGTCCACTGCATTGAGTCTCACGGTCGACACGTTCAGTACCTCAAGTTCCTGCAGACGATTGTGAAAGCTGAAAACAAATTCATCAAGAAATGTCAGGACATTGTTATGGCTGAGGTTAGAAAATAAATCACTATATACACTATATAGTTATGTCTCTGTAAGCTGTTGTCAAAATATGTGATTGTTGCTGTTTCTCCTTTTTTAGCTCGTAAACTCAGGTGAAGATGTTCTGGTGTTCTACAATGACCGAGCCTCCTTTCAGACTCTAGTGCAAATGATGCGATCAGAACGGGATCGTATGGATGAAAACAGTCAACTTATGTACCATATTCACCTGGTGGAGCTGCTGGCTGTCTGCACCGAGGGCAAAAATGTTTACACAGAGATCAAATGCAACTCACTGCTGCCTTTGGATGATATTGTGCGAGTTGTTACACATGAAGACTGTATCCCTGAGGTGTGTCCAGCATGGCTTGTTTTCAGGACCGCAATTATTAATCGGATCAATCATAATTAAGCGGCTTTTCAAATAATCATATTTTGATCCCCGTTATTGTTATCTGAACTGTACAGACTCCAAAAGACATGCCAAAAGAGCTTTTACAGTGGCATTTTTAAATAAAATTGTCTAGGAAGGAAGAAAGGAAGAAAAAAATGTCCTTTTTTTTTTTAAATTTTATATAATCTATGTAGAAGCTTTCTGTCACCATGTTTCCACTTTTATGTGGTTAAACATGTATTATAGCTTACTATAGCTGTTATATGTTTTACTATTTCTTCATGTTTTTCCTCTATAGGTGAAGATTGCGTATATAAACTTTCTGAATCACTGTTACGTGGATACAGAGGTTGAAATGAAAGAAATCTACACATCCAACCACATGTGGAAGCTGTTTGAGAACTTTCTAGTGGACATTTGTAGGGTAAGACCTGTGATAAAGTAGAATACTGTTTTGTGCTTCATGTCACGTTATTATGCCATGCTTCGCCTATAATTCTGTCACCTCTACATTCAGTGGATCTGGAGTGTGTTACCTGTTGCTCACATGCAGGAAGTGTGATCTGTTGGCGATGTGTCATGTTCATCTCTTTATTGGCTTCTTTTCTTTTCCTAGGTGTGCAACAACACCAGCGACAGGAAACATGCGGACACTATTCTGGAGCGTTACGTAACTGAAACAGTCATGAGCATCGTCACATGTTTCTTCAGCTCTCCTTTCTCTGACCAAAGCACAAGTCTTCAGGTAAACATAAGATATACAATACTCAATTACTGCCTGTAACTCTAATCCTGTTCATGGCATTGATTTATAAACCTGAAATCCACAGAGTTTGTCTGACCAGACTCGGAGGGTCAGGTCATCAAGAATATTATTAGTGCAAATTTAATTAATAAAAACCCACAAGCCATTAGAAAAGGGGCATAGGAACAAAAAAACACTTAAACCAATTATTGTGTGTAATAAACATACACATTTTAATAATGTAGTGAATTTGTGTAGAACGCCGTTTTGGACAAATCTTGTGTGCCAAAAGGGGCGCAAAAAGAAGACGAAAAAAAAAAAGATTGAGATCGAATGGTTTACAAGATATACAATATGGACAAATACTCTTCATAAAACCTGCTCTTTGAACTCTTTTCTGTTGCTCAGTTGGCTTGCTATATGTATGTAAGTATAACTTTGTCAAACCCAAGAATCTTATGTAGTTTTCCTGAGTGTCTAGCTCTAAAGCCTTAAAGGTCCCCAGTTTTGGTAGCTTTGTCAACACATAAAGGTTCTTGTTCCCAGAACTCTTGTTGCACAAGGTTTTACATGGATATGGTGCACATGATGCACTGACGCAACCATACTTTTTGGTTTTGCTTTTCCTTCCAGTAACTCGCAGTGATTCTAATGATTAAAACAAGTAAATAAATAGATACAATCCCATACTCTTCTTTATACTTAGTTAACCAACTATACTTACTTAACTATACTAGTTAATTAGAAATGGTCATGTTTGGTTTGGTCTGTTTGATTTCTGTGCCCCCCATTCTTAGAACGTTGTATAATTCTGGTTCATGAGCTCGTTACAACCCTCTTTTTCTTGTAACAGACGGCCTTTCTTGGAAAGATATCTGAGGTATTTATTGTGCTATTGGCTGTGAACAGCTGATACCTTTTTGTGGTTGTAGTAATCACTTTACCTAAACGTTCTGACTCTGAGCACTGATTCTATTGTGTTGTGGTGGGACTTAACCTTTTGGGAACCCTTTGCACCCCAAGCACAATAGTAAATGCATCTTTTATCATAATGTTTAGCATAAACAAAGATTACCCTCATTTTGAGCACAGTAAACTGTAGGTGTTTGGTAGTCTTTTTTTATTTCTGTTCGTTAATTATGATGTTCTTTTATTATTTGGTTGTAATTTCCTTATTTTTCAGACTCGCCAGCCAGTGTTCGTTCAACTTCTTCAGGGAGTTTTCAGGGTTTATCACTGCATCTGGTTGAACCCTCTTCAAAAAGCCTCAGTTGAGGCCTGTATTAAAGTGCTCTCAGATGTGGGTAAGATACCATTTTACTATTTTACCAAATACCATTCTATTTAATATTCTAATCATGTTTAAATTACGAGACACCAAGTAAAATAATGTCTGCGGTCTTTGCCCAGCTAAGAGTAGAGCCATTGCCATCCCAGTGGACCTAGACAGCCAGGTCAACAATCTTTTTGTCAAGTCCAATAATGTTGTGCAGAAGAGCATCCTAAACTGGAGACTATCAGCTAAAAACACTTCACGGCGAGACTCTGGCCCGACTACCTCCAAGGATTATAGAAATATCATTGAAAGACTGCAGGTTTGTTCGGACTTTGTATGCTCTTGTGTGTAATGTGCTTGTTTTCCTCTCCAGAACATGTTATCATATTCCCAAATGTATTTATTTGCATACCAACTAGAAACGATGAACTTGGATTGCTGCCCGACAGTTACTGTTTCCTTCTTGTCACACATGAGTCAACTTTCAGTAGAAGTCTTTTATGACTTTGTTCATTTCCTCTAACACACATTTAGTGAAAGTGTTACTTCACTGCACGTCATGAGGAACGTCTTGGAAATGTTTTTTTTTTTTTTTAACTTTTAAATTTCTTAATCCCTAATGTTACATCTGCAAGCCACAAAGTAAAACGCCCAAATTTAGTTTCATCAGACTCAAGTGCAAAGGAAACATTTTATTGTAACTTTTGTCTTTATTTATATATATATATATATATATATATATATATATATATATATATATTATATTTCAGTGGTGTTACAGTAATAATCCTACATACAATTGCACTGTTTTTTAGGATATTGTCTCGGCATTAGAGGATCGTCTGAGACCACTGGTCCAAGCTGAACTCTCAGTACTTGTTGATGTCCTGCATCGTCCGGAGCTGCTCTTTCCTGAAAACACAGACGCTCGCAGAAAATGTGAAAGTGGGGGCTTTATTTCAAAGTAGGTTCATATTTCAGACCATTAAGCTATTATTATATTTTAATAATTATGCCAAAGCTTTTACTGATTGGACCTACACAAAAGTACTAACCAAATGATTACATAGCTTTCATATATTCCCAGTTATTATTGCTAATGCATTTCATTAAAAACCCTGGCTGTATTAACTACTGCCGCTTTATAATAAATTACAAATATGGTCTCAAATTTAATATGTGGTGGTTGTCGTTTTCTTTTACCCAGACTTATCAAACATACAAAACAGCTTTTGGAGGAAAATGAAGAGAGGCTATGTATTAAAGTCTTGCAGACATTAAGAGAAATGATGTCCAAAGACCGTGGCTATGGGGAGAAGGTATGTAACCCATCCATCTTGATAAAACAACAGTAATTGAGTAGGACTAGGTCATTTTAAACTATATCTTAATGATAGCAAAAAATACTTCAGTATCTTTCTTTCAATACAAAATGGTGATTCCTGAAACGGTGCTTTAGAACAGAAAGGATACCATACCAAGAGTTAACCATACTTTATTCTTTATACACTTTACACTTTTTTATTGAATATCAAAAAGGGTAGCTGTCAACATTTGGCCCTAGACAGAAAAAAAACTTTAAAAAAATCTCGTAAAGGAAGTGCAACTTTTATGGTTACTATTTAACCAGATATTACACAACTGGTTTCCCTCGGCTTTCTAGGAAAATAATTGTCACAACTTATGTAATTTTTATCCTATTGCATGTTCCAACATTTTCATTTACCATCCATCCCCTTCTACTAAAGAACTAGCTTTTTTGCTTTTGACTCAAAAGCAATGAAAATGTGAACACTAACTCAATAACACATTGAAACGTTTTGTCATATGTCACAAATAACCCAAATAACTAGCTTTACTAACACGTTGCCTCTTTTGCAGCTGATTGGTTTTGATGATGAAATGGATGTGGCGGAGGTTGTCTTTTATACATTTACTAACTGTTTACATGTGCTTGTGTTAGCCTTTAGCATTATATTGTCATTAGTCACATGTGTCTGCCACATAGTCCCATCAGTGCATTATGTGTGTCTGTTGAAACATCTGTTGAAACATCATTGATATCGGAAAAAACGATAATATTTCCCCTTTGATGTAGATCTTATTCACCTCACCTAAATAAATAGTTATGAATATTGGTTCAGGCTTTGTAACTACTTAATTGAGTGGTTAGGGTTTGGAGTTAGGGTTATGGTGTTAATTAAGTACCCTAGTTACTGAACTATTTGTTCATACTTTATTTATTAAAATACAAGTGTAGTTATTATATTATTACATTTATGTATATTATTAAGTTAAAACTAATAGATTGGTCATGAAACTGTAAAACGACTTATATGGGAATGTGCAGCCATACAATGTCCACCTCCGACGGGAGTATTTTATTGAGTAAATCAATGTGTGAATATCAAGGGTTCAAGTGAGGGCATTTCTTTCTTTATAGTAGCTTCTTATCCTCAAAGGGAGTCCAAGGGTAAGATTAGAGAGTAGACCTCATGTCATAATTACTTGGAAACATGTAACATTTGCTCACAGACATCACATTTTCAGGCAGAAATGTGGCAACAGAAGAATGTGGGACTGTTTAATCAGAAGCATGATAACAATAATCCAAAGCATTTTCTTTGGAATGGGTGTTTCCCAAATTGATAGGAAGCAACCAATTCCCAGTTTCCATGTTATTGGTTGTGTTGGTTGATACTTCCCCACATGTCTTCATGCTACTTGGCAGCAGTGGAAATCCCCAGCTTGCACAAAAACAGGGCTGTTCTTCCTGGATACAAGTGCTTTGTCCTCGTGGCTCCTCCCATATAGTGGATCTGAAAAAGAAAGTGCACACGCTCCCCACTGGAAGCTCATGGCACATGCCGTTTGACCCTATCATTCACCCATGCCAGGCAAAACTGGCCGTAGATAGTTTTGAATAGAGTAGATGTTGTAAGCTATCACACGTGTTCTGTAACTTGTTTAAACTCAATGGCCCTACTGAAGATTCTCCGGATGAGTTCAGCTGTCCTGTTTTTTTGAACACACTTTCTGAAACCATCTGTGTGGGTATCCAGGGAGAGCGCTTACAGAAGCAGTGAAGCAGTTTCTCTTACTCCTAGAAATAAAAGGATGATCCAATAGACGCCAGACAAAGTCATGACCAGCCTGTCCCTTTTGTTGTTGCTCTTATCCCCAGTTACTGCCCGAGTGTGGCAGAGGGCTCTCTTTGTTTAGGAGGCAGCGCGCGTGATTATGGGGGCATTGTGGGATCGTATCTTATTCTAGTGATGTAATGGGTGTGTTGAGGATACGTCTGAGTTCAGCTTATATAAAGAACTATTTTTTAAATTTAGCCTGATGGTCTGTGCAGACACATTTGTAAGCCCAGAATCCCATGCATGCATGGATTATATCTGTTGTGTACTTTTGGACACATTTGCAACAATAATTGTATATTTTATTTTAAAATGTACACTAAATAATACAGATTTACTTGAGCAAGTTCACCTGGAATAATAATAATTTGATTATTGGCCCCTGAATGTTGACTTCAAAACATATTGAGGTGGTAGGCAATGTCACATATTAAAATTATGAGAAGATCCTTTTTTTATTTTTTATTTCAAGCACAATTTAAAGTTAATTCATAGCAACTGACTTGGACTGATGGGAAACAACATCTGTTGACCTCAAGGTTGACAAGTAGAAAGATGGACGGAAAGACAAAAGTTTTATCTATAAAAAACAATCAAGTTTTCTGCTAAAGTGAGCAATTCGCATCAAAATAAATGACATAGGTGCTTATTTGTCCCAGTTTTTCCCAGCAAAGAAATAATGGATTTGAAAAACTGATTTCTCCTCTGGTATCTTTTATTTTAAACTTGCAACAAATGCCGGTAACAAAAGAAGGTTTCGAGTTCACCAACACCTTCTGATCATTGCCTCTTGTCTTGTTTAATCTCCTACAGACCTGCTGCTGTTTTCTTTTTGATCAATGGGGGTCGCTATAGACATTTCTGAACTGTACAAAAGTCTACCCGACATGCATATCTGCTAAAGGCTGGACAATTCTTGACCCCTGGCAGCAGTTACATAGTAGCAGTAGTCAACAAGTAGCAACAATTATATTATATTATTTCCTGAAATGGGCTACCTTCAATGATACTTTGCAAAAAAAAAAAATGCAGAAAAACAGCTGCACAATTAAAAAAGGAAATCGTGCAATGACGCATTTTGTAATAGAATGGTTGTGAGAGCTGCATACAAAGTAAATCATTATCCTTAAACACATAATTTATGAATTATGAAGCAGTTTGTCTCTCAGTTGTAATTGATTTAGCATAAAGGAAATTAATTGGGAACTCTGCATGTGCATTATTTATATGAATAATAAGGTTAAGGTACACTTTATTGTCCCCGTAGTGAAATTTGTCCAATGTACAATTTATTTACACACAACTTCCTTATACTGTCGGCACAGTAATTGTCCCTGTTTGTAAGCTCTGAAGATTGTGTCTGAAATCCCTTGAAGATATAATATTGACTGTAGTTCCCTGGACACTCCTCTGTAAAAACTGGGTCACACGTACAACTCCCATCATTAAACTGGAACATAACATCAAAGCACCTGCATCTAAAGTGTTGCTTTGTAGAAACCTTGTCTTTCTTAAGAAAACGTTGGGCTGATGTAAAAGGATGTTTATCATAGGGAAATTCCAGTAAGTTACACTATTAATCAGCAAAACAACAATCCTTGTCCATATAAGGAAGTGACAGTTATTGATTGGTCTCTTGATTTCAAGGAAATATTTTGAGCCATTTCAGTTTTTTACATTTTGAGATAATCATAAATTGTTTAGATATTTGAAAATTCTAATAATTTAGAAAAAAAAAATGATAATCGCAAATACTTGGTTGTATACATTTTTTATATTTGAATATTTTTTTAGAGTTTATAACAAAACATATTTAAACACAAATAACACTTAAGATGTAAGTTGTAATGGGTTGCTTTTTTATATATTTCAATCAGGTTTTAATGTTGTTTTCTCCCTTCATCTAAAAAACATTATGATATTTGTAATCCTGAATACAGATAAAAAAGTCCGTGCGTCTCAAAGCACTTAGTTTCAGTTACAAATGAAAAAATAAATAAATAATGATATATAATTATTTTTTTAATACTTGAATTAAGTGCTTTGAGCCACACAGACTGTTGTTTTGTTTGTTCTGGAAGCCCTGAGAACATATTGGGCTGCAGTGTACAGACCAATCGAATAGTGGTGGAAGCACATCCTGATTCTTTGGTCTTGTAACATAGACATGTTGTGCTTTTTGCTGCAGTAGTTGACTGTTGCTTATCACTCATGCTTTCATTTTCCACTCTGCACAGCAGCATGTTTGTATCTTTGTGAGTGCAGTAGCTCCTTGTTAAGTCCCTTACTGCATCTCTAAATGCGGCTACCATTTGTATTAGTCTTTGGTTTCCCTTCAGCAATCTCTCGCTCGCACCTTAACTAACTTCATCCTTCTGTTTTAACCAGCTGGCTCCTCCTCCAGAGCCCGAAACCCCGGCTGAGGTGTGGTAAACTTCATTATAGCTGGCTGTGTACTAACATATTTCTAAATAATGTGCCCATTATAACACTGTGTATATGTGTTCAGTGTGCGAGTCCTCATTTTAGCCAAACATTTCCCATGATTCTCTACCGCTACAAACTGTTGTATTTTTCCTAATCGTATCTAACCCTCAATTGAGCCTTCCACACAATTCTACGTCTTCCTTTTTTCATGTCAAGTTCGTGTGGTTGGGGAAGGAAGGTATTGGTGCTGTGATTTTGACAGCTTATATGACAGCTTATTTTAGCTGGTGGCCTAGATTGGTTCTCTCCATATTTTCTAATACAAAAGATCAGTCTGGTCACCACCTCCTCTGCCGCATACCAGACCAAACTCAGAAGAGCCATACAAACAAGCTTTTATTACAGTGACACATTCTTCTGTAGTATTTTTTTTATTTTATTTTTTTAGATATTTTCTTTGTAAGCGGCATTATCATTTTTGGTGGTGATACGGACAGAATCACAATCTTTATTCATGGCCACACATGCTTTCTCTGATTGGCTAATCCACCTGTCAATCATGTCTATCTGAAATGGGACCAGGGCCCAGAGTATATTTAGTTTGAGAGTGTGTAGAGTATAGGCCAAGCTCATGGTAGATTCAGACAAATAAGGGCTGTACAACGTGGAGGAAATTAAAGACAATATTATTAAAAAAGAGCTAAATGTTGTCTATTGTTACTATATTATTTAGACATATTAGAAGCATCTGCAAGAAGGTCCATAAGTTGTACTAAATAATGGAGGCGTTGCTTCATATAGAGTGTGTGGCTGTGCGTACAAACTAACTGGCACACTAAAGCTGCTGGCTGAAATTGAGCTCTGCTGTGTTATTTTACATTGCAGAGTCTAAACATCAGCTTCAGCTGATGTTTAGACTCTGCAATGTCTATGCAATGAGTTTTCCTGCCATTCAAAATACGTTGTCAATGATGCAGTAAAACTGTCATCACATTTGTGAAACTGAAAATTAGAAATAACCTAAAGCCAAATAAGCCAAAGCCTAAATGTAGTTTTCAAAGGAATTGCCATAATGTATTATGTACATTATGGCCTAATGTTACGTCTTCTTCCCTTACTGTTCTTAATGAATTATAAACCTTCTTGCATGAAGCCTTGAATGACATACCCACCTTTTTCCCCCGATAGTTCCCTTTCTCCTCTAATCATATGTTATGTTATATATGTATGTTCTTCATGCATGCTTAATAACTAATGTGCACTGTATTAACTGGCTGTTTTAATTTAATCTCTCCAAACTACCTTTTGGATCTTTCAATTTCTTTTTCACTGCTTGCTGCTTACTCACCTCACCTTTTAAGGAGCTTGATCCAAACCTGCCACAGAAGCAACTGGAGGATCAAAAGAGGGTAGGTGCGGGGTTTAGACTGTCCAAGCTCTGGTTCAGACTCATAGTTTGGTCATCAAGGATATTGACATGGTTAGTCAGATGCTACACGCATTGGGTTAATAATCAGACAAGATATAGCATTAATAATCAATGTAGTGAATTAAAAAAAAAAAAGCTGCACTCAAAAGTAATGATTCAAATGTTATAGTGTATGTGTATTGACAGGAAAAAGCCAATAGAATTAGTTTGTGTCATAACTTCAGATGGAGAATGGGCCCTATACAATGATGGGTAATTCATTGGTTTTGATCCACACATGTGATCTGCTCCACAACATTGGCAATATTAATGATATGGCCTTCCACAGACTACAATGTGGGTTGAAAGGGGGCTGAAGATATTTTACGTCAAAAATGTCACCTTGTTTAACTGTGTTGATCGAGAAGACGGTGAAGTTTGTGCCAGTTTTTGTTTCATTTGGATCAGACCATTAATTACAGAGATATGAATTATAAACCAGGTCAACAGCTCTGCATTCTAACAGTTGGAGTACAAATACCAGAATTCTGACTTCTTCTTCCTCCAGCTCGGTATTAAACTATTAGTGTTGCAATGTCACTTGAACCCAACCTATTTATTGTATTGTAAGATCTCAGCTGTACAAAAATGATAGGTCTGCACAATGGGCAAATGTGATTCCAAAGCCAGGATATATGTTTGAAATGCTTTATTATAATCCTAAAATCAATAGGTACTGAGTAAAGATGGGGATTATTGAACTCAAGATCAAATACAGCATTGGTCTAGTTACATACTTCATTCAAAGCATTACATTACTTTCTGATCCATCTCAAGGGTGTGTCAACTGAGAAGTAATTAAAGAAGGAGAATGTATTTACAGTAAATCGAACATTTCATACATAAAAGTAATCCAATGGACTAAATAACAAAATAAACCTGCAAGATTTGAACTGTACTCATACATGAAATGAATTGCGGGGCATTTTTTGGTGGGCCACAGGAAGAACAAAAAGGAGCATAGAGGAAGAATCCTGCTTCACACACGGTCCAGGCTCTGAGAGTCACAGACATCATTTTCATGTTTTAATCTACTTCTGTGTTTTACTTTCCAATCCAATGCCTACAGTCAAATGGTACACAAGAGCACCAGTTCAGTTTACCTATCATCTGGTACTTTTTTCATGTAGAACACCATATCGTAGGCTTTGCAACACCGGCGCCAACTAGAGTCATGTTTAAACCACTGCCACTAAAATTCACATCCTGTGCTTACGTCCATTTTACCTTTTAACAGGGAGAAGCTCTGCGCCAAATCTTAGTTAATCGTTACTACGGCAATGTCAAACCTGGACAACGGCGAGAGAGTGTCACTTTTACCAATGGACCCCTGACTTCTGGTACCCCGGGAAAATCACCTGCAGGTTTGTATGGTTGAATGGTTGTATACATCAAACCACATGCTCTGAATGTGCAATGGAGCAATATAACAGTGTTAGCATGAAATTGACAGTGGACACTTATTCAGACTTGGGTCCAACACAACACAGTCTTGTTAAAATATTAAAATATTACCTGCTTATACAACATAGTTTTATAGTAAAGGAAAACTACCAAGATAACCGTGAATGTTTTTACCAACGTTGCAACCACTTTTCTTTCAAATAAACTAAATAGTAAGCATAATTGCATATTTGTCAAATACTTTTATGTGACTCAATTTTCTTTATTGTAGGGCTGTTAAATTAATTAACTGGCTGATTGTGTCTTAGTCGACTAATTGTTATATTGGGATTATAATATATATTATTATGTATTATATTTATATATTATTATATATAAATATTATATATAAATATTATTTATATTTTATTATATTATAATATATATTATTATATATTATATTTATATATTATTATATATAAATATTATTTATATATTATTATATATTATATTTATATATTATTATATATTATATTTATTATAATATATAATAATTATTATATTTATATATTATATTTATTATAATATAAAATAATTATATTATATTTATTATAATATATAATAATATATATTATTATAACAATTATTAATTGTTATATTGGGATTATAATATTTATTGAACTATTGGCTATTGGCATGAGGCCATATTATCTGCCCCGGGAGTTCTCACATGTGATTTTGATCGCAGTCTATGTGGCCCCGTCTGCCAATGCTGAAAATGCTTGTGAAGCACTGCTCTCCTGCACTTGTAGGCTGCAAACACAGCATCCACAGGCTCTCTTCCTCATCTCTGGTGACTTTAACCACGCTTCTCCCTCTTCTGTTCTACCAACATACACCCAGTATGTTACCTGCCCCACCAGAGAGAATAGAACATTGGACTTCTTTTTTGCCAACACCAAGGAGGCTTATTCTTCTTCCCCCCTCCCTCCCCTGGGCAGCTCGGACCACAACCTTGTACATCTGAGGCCTGTGTATGAACCCATCGTGCGCAGGCAGCCTGTGGTGTCCCGTGAGGTGAGGATGTGGTCTGCTGAGAGCGAGGAGGCTCTGAGGGACTGCTTCAGCACCACTGTCTGGACTGAGCTTTATGACCCACATGGGGAGGACATCAACACCATCACAGAGTGCATCACGGACTACATCAACTTCTGTTTTGAGAACATTGTTCCCTCCCGGACGGTGCGGTGTTTTCCAAACAACAAGCCATGGATTAACCGTGAACTGAAGGCTCTGCTGAAGGAGAAGAAGAGAGCCTTCAGGTCAGGGAACAAGGAGGAGCTGAGGACTGTGCAGAAGGAGCTGAGGAGGAAGATCAGGCAGGCTGAGGCCGGCTACAAGAGGAGGATGGAGGAGCAGCTGCTGCAGAAGAACATGCAGGGAGTGTGGAGGAGCCTGAAAACCATCTCGGGCTTCAAAATCCCCCCTGCCCAGACAGAGGGGGATCTACAGTGGGTGAATGATTTAAATGTTCACTTCTTGAGGTTTGATCGGTCACCCGCCCCTCCCCCTGCACAGCTGCATGCTCCCTCTTCCACAGCTGGACAATGCCCTGCATCTGTTCCTCTTCGCTTATCTGCCCCGGATCACCAGCTCCCCACTTCGCCTGGACTCACCCATCCCCCCAGCACACGGTCCCTCTGCCAACCACTGACTGTCACAGCAGCACAGGTGAGGAGTGAGCTGAAGAGGATTAAAGTGAGGAAGGCAGCAGGACCTGATGGCATCAGCCCCAGGCTCCTTAAGTCCTGCGCAGATGAACTGTGTGGAGTTATGGAGCATGTCTTCAACATGAGCCTGAAGCTGAGGGTGGTACCACAGGTCTGGAAGACCTCCTGTCTGGTACCTGTGCCTAAGACACCGCGCCCCAAAGACCTCAACAGCTTCAGGCCAGTGGCTCTCACGTCCCACCTGATGAAGACACTGGAGCGGCTAGTCCTGGACCACCTCCACTCCACCGTGAGCTCAGCCATGGACCCGCTGCAGTTTGCATATCGGCCTGGCATCGGAGTGGAGGACGCCGTCATCTCCCTGCTGCACCGCTCTCTCTCTCACCTGGAAAAGCCTGGCAGCTCTGTGAGGATTCTGTTCTTCGATCTTTCCAGCGCCTTCAACACCATCCAGCCGCTGCTCCTGAGGGACAAGCTGGAGACGGCTGGTGTGGAGTATGACCTGGCAGACTGGATCCTGGACTACCTCACAGACCGACCCCAGTTTGTGAGAGCCCGGAACTGTGTGTCTGACACTCGGACCTGCAGTGTGGGGGCGCCCCAGGGCACTGTCCTCGCGCCCTTTCTCTTCACCCTTTACACTGCAGACTTCAGACATGACACGGACAGCTGTGTCCTGCAGAAGTTCTCTGACGACTCTGCCATCATCGGACTCATCACGGACGACGATGATGCGGAGTACAGAGGACTGGCGCAGGACTTTGTGGACTGGTGTCAGCGGAACCACCTCCTCATCAACGCGGGGAAGACCAAGGAGATGGTGGTGGATTTCCGCAGACGCCACCCCACTGCCCCCTCACCAGTGAACATCCAGGGACGGGACATTGAGAGAGTGGACTCATACAAGTACCTGGGTGTTCATCTGAACCACAAACTGGACTGGACTCATAACACAGACGCACTGTACAGGAAGAGCCAGAGTCGGCTCTACCTCCTGAGGAGACTCAGGTCTTTTGGAGTGACAGGGCCACTCCTGAAGACCTTCTATGACTCTGTGGTGGCATCAGCCCTCCTGTACGGTGTGGCCTGCTGGAGCAGCAGCATCACAGAGAGGGAGAGGAGGAAGCTGGACAGAGTCATCAAGTCCAGCTCCGTCTTGGGCTGTGCTCTGGACTCGGTGCAGGAGGTGGGGGACAGGAGGGTCCTGGCTAGATTCACATCTATGCTGGACCATGAGTGTCACCCCCTGCAGGACACTCTCTCCGCTCTGGAGAGCAGCTTCAGTGAGAGACTGATCCACCCTCGATGTGTGAAGGAAAGGTTCCGTAGGTCTTTCCTTCCTGCTGCTGTCAGACTTTATAACAAAAACTGTTGGTACTGAACACTCGCAATACTGACCTAACCATGTGCAATTCTGTCATATGTGCAATTGCTGTTGGAATTCATGTGCAATTCATGTGCAATTACTATGAAATTCATGTGCAATCTATGTGCTGTCGTGACACATATTCATGTGCAATTACTGTCGTGATCACATGCAATGGTATTTATGTATTTATTTATTTATTTGTCTATGGGAGTTTTTATTTATTTATAGGAGATCTTCTACTGAAAGTGTTTTTCAGACTTCCTATAAGTGATCTGTTCTGTTCTTCTGTATCTACCTCTGTATCTACCTGCGTTGCACCAATGAAATTTCCCCATGTGGGACAATAAAGGAATGTCTTATCTTATCTTATCTTATATATTTAGAGACAACAGCAGAAAGGAGAAGACACAAAGTGATTTAGCTTTTAGCTTGTTAGTTTGTGGAGTGACCGATCCATTTATTCAGCTGTTTTGTACCGTTTTTGGAGACTTTATCATGTGCAAAGTTGTTGTGGACAGCAAGATCAAAGAACTTTTGTGTATTTTGTGTCAGATATATGATCAGATAATAGAAGCTCTTCTAGCACTACACCACACTCTTTGTCGACCAAGGTTGACTACAGCCCTACTATTGGACATAATACATTATTAGTATGGGTTGTAACAACATACTTAATGTCTCCATCCTACTGCAGTTTTTAATCTTTGCATTTCTTCATTGCCGTCTCGGCTTGTCTCTCACAGTTGTGACTTATTGTTCGTGGCTCATGCTTTAGACAGTGAAAGGAGAATCTGATCATATTCACAGTCATGTCCGCGTGCTGAGCTAAGCCCTTGGCCCTTGCCTGTTCTAGTGAGCACAGAGACCGTCTCCTCGGCACAACCAAGGACGTGTTGTTGCCTGGCGACAGTGTCTGGAATGGGATGTGTTGTTGATTCAGTGGCTCATTCAGTCAGAGACATCTCTGATGGGTGCTTTTAATCTGACCACTCATTCATGGTGTGGTGAGCCAGTTGCACAACAAAATGCTCAGATAGATTGTAAGAGATAAGTATGTTATTTATACAAAAAAGATAAATGGTATTAAATATACATTTAAAAAAGTAGAAGGAATGATTAAGGGTATCATACACCAACTTTCTGTCATCATCCAAAGATACTGCACAAATAAAACTGGGGGCTGTCCTATGCCTCTGGTCTGCAAATGTGATGTGTGTTTCAGTTGCTGTGGTTCGATATATGTTTTGTTTTTCTCAGTTGTATGTTCTGGAATCGGTGGCCGAGGAGAGTTGAGTTTGGCTGAGGTCCAGTGTCACCTGGACAGAGAGGGAGCCTCTGACCTGGTCATAGACCTCATCATGAATGCCACCAGTGATCGGATCTTCCAGGAGAGTATTCTGCTGGCCATAGCGCTGCTGGAGGGCGGGAACACGGTCATCCAGGTGAGTTGGGTTACTGAGTTCAACACTTCAAAACTCAACACGTTCTGTCTGACCTCTGGCACAAACTACCCTGTGATTAAATGTAACCTGAGCATTCTCTTCCACTGCGCCTCAGCTCTACCTCAAAAAAGATGTTATCTAACAGTTGTGAACTGGTGTCAAGAGTTGAAATGGTTGCCCTTAAGCTGAAAGTCTATCTGCACAAATGAGAAGAGTAGAGGCTGACAAAGGGAAAAATACTGCTTCATCATGTGCCTCGCTCCCATGTACGCCGTTGACAGTTTGGACAGCGTTTCTTAGTTTAACCATATTTAGGCCTCATACATACTTGCACATGGCATTGAATTTTATAGTACATTTATTTGTAATGGATGACTAAGCTGTTGCGAATGGTCTTTTTACTCAAACAGCTCGTTTGAGTTAGGCCGCCACATGTTGATATAATATCTTTTAGTGTGAGGGGGGTTTGAACTGCCATTTGCCTCTGCAGTGTGCATTTGCATTTCTTCAGTAAGCAGAGCAAACATGCTTCTGTTTACTCTGGTGTTTGTGGTTTGTGTTGTTGCAGATCAGTTGTGTAATTGCACAGAACAATTGCCCGACAAAAGCTGACTCTTAGAGCGCACACACTTATGACGTATTTTAATGCCCACGTGAATGATGCTTAAGGCCAAACATTCCATCATGCACAGTTTCAGAAAGGAGAGCAATAAAAAGCAAGCTCCTATGGTGTGAATTATGTTCATTGACAATGGCAATAAACCTTTTCTGATTCTGATTCAGATTTTTTTTATTTGGCCGGATCTATGCTTCAACTTTTTATCTTCATTTTGGCATCTGTTTTGCCACAATGTGAACACAAGTCCACTTTGTTCAGGGATCCTGTAGGGTTCAGAGTGAATTTACAACATATCACCAGATGCATCACATTTCCCTATCTTACATAACCCAGCCTCCTTTGTGCACAGAAGACTTCTTGTCTCAATCAAAAACAGGACAAAAACAAACTCAGAGATTTCTTCAAGTGGCGTGTTTGTTTGCTTTTGGAGGTAATACAGGGTTGTAGCCCAGCAGAAAATATTCTGAGAAACGGTCTGCAGGAGGCGGAAGAATTCGACTATATTTCATTGTCGTTTCTGGAACTGTTTGACAAGCCCTAGGGATGGGTTACGTGTCATGGCCCACACTGCCATTATCACTGTACTTAGTAAAAATAGGCCCTGTTTTCTGTTTGCATATCTGTGTTGTATACTTCAACTCCATAGTCTAAGATAAACACAGTGAATATCTCAGTTAATGTAACACACATTTGATCTATGGTCTAGAAAGTAGTATAGTGATCCGAATTGATCCAAATAGGAAAAAAAAGAGTATATGATCTAAGCCAAATTACGCTTTCCTTTTTGATCTTTCACTATGTTTACAATGCAGGATTAGAACACTAATTTAAAAAGTATGTTTTAGTTGCATATACTATGCTAATGTCAATCTTAAGTCTTAGTCAACGACCTAAATAGCTCAGTGACTTAAATAACTTAAAATGCATATGTTCAGTAAAATTATGGTATATAATCTGATTATAGTAGAAAAAGCTTCAGTTGTAGTCATCTGGACTCAGTTTGAAAAAATAGACGTTTCGACTCTCATCCAAGAGTCATTGTCAATAACAGAATTTAGGTCGAGAACTCCGATATTAATACTGTTCTGTGGTAAGACCCGCCCATTGGGAGGAGCCTTCCTGAAGTAGAAAGAGTTGTTTGTTTCAACAGAAACTCCCCCCTTGTATCTACCGAGCTAGCCTATTCAGAATCTTAATGGGCTATTAGAATCCTCTTTGTCTTTGTGAGACCCTGGCTCAACCACCCTGAGTACCTGATTAGCATCTGAATGTCCTCTACCTTTCCAGGGGTTCAGTAACCCATTATAAATAACAGGAAGATTAAACCTTAGCCCTCCATTTCTGTTTAAAGAAGATCTTTCTTTTTTAACAAAAATAGCTTCCTTGACTCCTCTTTCAAACCATCTTTTCTCCCTGCTTAAAACCTTCACCTCACCGTCTTCAAACGAGTGATTAGAGGCTTCAAGATGGAGATGCATGGCACTCTGAGGTCCTGAACTAGTATTTCTTCTGTGCTGATAAAGCCTCTTGTGTAGAGGCTGTTTCGTCTCACCTATGTAACGTTCTTTACAACTTTCTTCACTGCATTGGATCGAATAAACTACATTGCTCTGTTTTTGAGTCGGCAACTTGTCCTTTGGGTGAACCAGTTTTTGTCTTAAAGTGTTTCCTGGTTTAAAATAAACAGGGACTTCGTGTTGTCTAAAAATTCTCTGCAGTTTTTCCGAGAGGCCAGACACATAAGGGATAGAAACACCCTTCCTTCTCTGTTCAGTTTCCCTTTTGTCCTGCTTCTTGGTTCTCTTCACTCTGTTGAGAGCCCAAGCGGGGTAACCACAGGCTGAGAGGGCATTACGGACATGTTTTTCCTCTTTCTTCTTGCCCTCTGAGCTGGTGGGCACACCTTGAGCTCTGTGTTGTAAGGTTCTGATCACACCCAGCTTGTGCTGTAGTGGGTGGTTGGAACCAAAGAGCAGATACTGGTCCGTGTGTGTAGGTTTCCTATATACTTCTATTTGGAGTTTCCCGTCCTCTCCTCTGATCGTGGAACAATCAAGAAAGGCCAAGCGATTCTCCTTAGCGTCTTCTCTTGTAAACCTAATATGTGGGTCCACAGCATTGATGTGATCAGAGAAGGTTTCCAGCTCTTGTTTCTTGATTGTTACAAAAGTATCATCGACATAGCGGAGCCACAGTTTTGGGGCTATGCCTGAGAATGAGGACAGTGCCTTCTTCTCAAAGTGCTCCATGTACAGGTTGGCCACTATGGGAGAGACGGGCGAGCCCATGGCACAGCCATGAATCTGTCTGTAAAATTGTCCCCGGAATTGAAAGTAAGTGGTGTTCAGACAGATGTCCAACAGTTTACATATGTGTTCAGGTGTACATATGTGACACCTGAACACATATGTATGTATGTATGCTAAGGAGAATCGCTTGGCCTTTCTTGATTGTTCCACGATCAGAGGAGAGGACGGGAAACTCCAAATAGAAGTATATAGGAAACCTACACACACGGACCAGTATCTGCTCTTTGGTTCCAACCACCCACTACAGCACAAGCTGGGTGTGATCAGAACCTTACAACACAGAGCTCAAGGTGTGCCCACCAGCTCAGAGGGCAAGAAGAAAGAGGAAAAACATGTCCGTAATGCCCTCTCAGCCTGTGGTTACCCCGCTTGGGCTCTCAACAGAGTGAAGAGAACCAAGAAGCAGGACAAAAGGGAAACTGAACAGAGAAGGAAGGGTGTTTCTATCCCTTATGTGTCTGGCCTCTCGGAAAAACTGCAGAGAATTTTTAGACAACACGAAGTCCCTGTTTATTTTAAACCAGGAAACACTTTAAGACAAAAACTGGTTCACCCAAAGGACAAGTTGCCGACTCAAAAACAGAGCAATGTAGTTTATTCGATCCAATGCAGTGAAGAAAGCTGTAAAGAACGTTACATAGGTGAGACGAAACAGCCTCTACACAAGAGGCTTTATCAGCACAGAAGAAATACTAGTTCAGGACCACAGAGCGCCGTGCATCTCCATCTTGAAGCCTCTAATCACTCGTTTGAAGACGGTGATGTGAAGGTTTTAAGCAGGGAGAAAAGATGGTTTGAAAGAGGAGTCAAGGAAGCTATTTTTGTTAAAAAAAGAAAGACCTTCTTTAAACAGAAATGGAGGGCTAAGGTTTAATCTTCCTGTTATTTATAATGGGTGACTGAACCCCTGGAAAGGTAGAGGACCAGGACATTTAGATGCTAATCAGGTACTCAGGGTGGTTGAGCCAGGGTCTCACAAAGACAAAGAGGATTCTAATAGCCCATTAAGATTCTGAATAGGCTAGCTCGGTAGATACAAGGGGGAGTTTCTGTTGAAACAAACAACTCTTTCTACTTCAGGAAGGCTCCTCCCAATGGGCGGGTCTTACCACAGAACAGTATTAATATCGGAGTTCTCGACCTAAATTCTGTTATTGACAATGACTCTTGGATGAGAGTCGAAACGTCTATTTTTTCAAACTGAGTCCAGATGACTACAACTGAAGCTTTTTCTACTATGGAACACGCCTGGACGAATGAGGGATTACACCGACATAATCTGATTATATTTAAGAAAATGTTTGCCTTTTTTTTGCTCCTGTTTGCAATTCTGTTACTTTCTGGTTGGACATGAGCAGCAGCTATGCCCTAGGTAGAGGCAATTCCACAACTGTTCCCTAGCAACCATAATGTAAACAAGGCTAAAAATCGAATTACACAATAGTTATGATTTGACACATAATAATACCTGATAACACACTTATTTTGTTCAATAGATGTTTAAACTATCAGAAATTGCGTTTTAAATTGTCTCGCATTCTGATGGTATATAGAGCTTTTTGTTGACATAGGTAGACGTAACCTTTTTTTTACTTTTATTGTCAATTTGTCTTCACAAACTGCATCTTGACTGATGTAAAACTATAATAATTACCAAGTCTTAACAAAGTCAGGATTAGAGAAACATGAGACAGTGTCATATAGGCACACAGACCGGTACATGGTTCATCGGGACAAGATAGCATGTTTTGACATTACTTCCCTGAACTTTGTTATTCAGAGCTTTTACACAATAAACTGTCTCCTGACTCATGCGACTCATGCAAGCAGACACGTAGCTCACATTTAGTAGTAAATAAGTCTCTCTTGGCTTGTAACCTCAGCCCTTCATCCTCATCTGAGCACAGGCTCACAGGTTATACTTGGTGACAAGAGAGCCCTTTTCCAAAAGTGCTTTATAGAGAGACTATTTAAGCGACTTATATAAGAGAAGACGTGCCAAAGAGCTGCTCACCGAGCCCCCCCATCTTTCTACTCAACACCACCCATATGACCTCAGATCACGGAGCTGTCACAAGAGCAAACAGGTGCCTCTGCTGTTACTCAATAGGCGGGTTGTGGCACGCTGCTCCCGCCGAGCGTGAGTAACACTCCCCCACTTTGGCTCCCCTGACAAATTCACAGTACACTTCTCCTGGAAAGCTTTTATAAGACTGCACATAGGGCTATACAGTATCTATGTTGAGTCTCTTTTACCTTTTAACCCTTTTGAAATAGGGTGCAGCAGTTGGAAAATTGTCTATTGTCTATGTCTAGTTGTCTATGTTAAAATAAAAAATAAAATATATATATATATATATCTCTCATTCAATACGAAAAGCAACAGAACAAAAACAAACAAAATTGAAAAATGAGGGATGTAAAGCATTTCATAATGCAGCTATGGTACCACCATGGAGATACTCATCATTGTGGTGTCTTGAGTACCCTCCCTAGACCTCCATTAATTTATTGTTTATAGCCATTGTTCACTGACAATGACAATAAACCTTTTCTGATTCTGATTAAGGAACAATGTGGCTTTTTTTTGTACAACAGGGCATGAAAGGCAAGAAAGGAAATGGTTCGAGTGCTAGTGGTATAAACAAAACGTTTATAATTCCACTGGGTTTATTCCAAATACTGTGTTGGCTAATGTCTAATATGCAGCAAATCTGTGGCCTAATATGTCAAATCTACTGCAGAGTAAAGAATAAGGAGCCCCCTCAGTGCATTCCCAGGGGGCTTAAAGGACCGGTAGTCTTTTTTTCTACAATGATTCAGCAGATAACAAGTCTGCAATTTGATATACATATTTCAAGGTTGCTCTGATCAGATAAAGAGGGTTAAAAGTGGTATGGACGATTTTTTTCAGCAATTTTTTTTATCATATTTCCTCGTGGCGTGGATAAATCATTTGTCCTGCCACGTATCAATCAGAAAACGCACCTACCGCTCACCTGCAGCAGCGTCAGGCTCGTCCCCACGTTTCCGCGTGCGTAAGCGCATGGATCTATCATAATATAGTTCCCTCAGTGTACAGGGCAAAATGAAGACGGAAAAAGACAGTTCAAGCTGACGCAGAAGTGGACAGAAATCTACGGGAGACGAGCGATGCGATGCGATCTGTTGCGCTAATAAACAAACGCACGTGTGTGTTGTATCAGTCCGCACGGGGGAGTGCGCATGCGCACTTCCGCCTGCGTTCTCAAATCACCGAAAAATCGTCCATACCGCCTTTAAGTCACTTTCTTTAAAAAAGTGTACATGCTATATGTTAAGTAAACGTTATGCACATGCAGTACATGCTGCTTCATTATAAATATTCATTGCTTCTCAGTTTTCTCTTGATTGCCTTAAGTACATTTTCAATCATTTTTGCAGAAATTGAGTTTAATCTGGGTGAGTCATAAGATATGTTTTAAACGCTTCTGTCCCACAGTTGTTGTTTTTGTCTCTGGAGGTTGGCGTCTTTGCATAAGCCTTCTGCAGACTCTTATCAGATCTGTATAACTGAATGACCCTCTCTTGTCCAACAACATAAGAAAAACAACTATTGCATAATGTTTGGAGGGAGGAAAAACAGCCTAAACCTAATTTTGAAAGTATCATCCCACCCAAGAAATGCAGTCAAGTCAAGACCTCACTCTCTCCTAATTCTCACAGTTGCACTGAACCTGGAAAGAGTATTGTGTAAGAGACTTTCAAAGTGCACAGAAACTCTGTATGTGATAACTCCTGCAACCCCTGTTCCCATTTTTGGACTCCACCTCTCACGCCACACACTTGGTCCATGCCGTTCTGGCAGTAAAAAGTAGGGCAGGGTTTTCCTTTCTCCCTCTTGCTGGCCCTGTGTGCTCTGATGTAACAGCGTTAGCACTCAAGCACACTGTGCCCTCACTGTAACCACTCAGCTGATTAGAGCCAGTGCTTATGTAAGGAGGGATTGTCTACAGGAAAATGGGACAGAACATGGTAGAACTGCTGGGAAACAACAGCTTCTCAACTAGACTTTTATTTGTTGCAAGATCTGTTCTGCCTTTACACATACATTAATGCAAAAGTTGGAATTTGATTTACAATGCTTTTAGCATTTGCTCACATGTTAGCGTTGCAGTTTAGAGGAAAAAAAAGCTCAGTAAAACTTCAAATTTATTGCATCCTTTATTCCTTCATTTATACTCGTATAAAATGTGGGTAACACAATCACCTTTTTATCCAGACCATGTTTGCACTTGTTGCATTATGCACAGTCGTTTGATGCCCATGGTAGTTGTCAAGCGGCCAAAAGTGTGTTGTGAGGGCACGGAGCAGATCAGGGTTCAGGTGAAGCCAGAGCTCTTGGCACTGCTTGATGGAGCTTTTGCATCATCTTTGAATAGATCCCTGGCAAAGTGCCCCGCTTATAATAACACGCCATAAAACAATGTATCCTGTTATATGATGCCTTGCAAGTGAAAGTTAATACAAACAGCATTTTTGCACTGTATAATTATGTGTTTACTTTTAATCAATCAATATTATTATCAATATTATTTCCATGCCATATTAAAAAGTGCACGTAATTAAATGATCCTATTCCAATTTCTCCAGAGGTCACTCTTCCAACGTCTAACGGGCGATAATAAATCTGAGAAGTTCTTCAAAGTTTTCTATGAACGCATGAAGCTCGCTCAGCAAGAGATTAAAGCCACTGTGACAGTCAACACCAGTGACTTGGGCAACAAGAAGAAAGATGAGGAGCCACCGGACAAGGACACGCCAGCCCGGAAGAAAGGCATGTTTCTATTGTTATGTCTGATAATTATGTAGTTATGATTTTTATACAGTGTCATTCGCAGTGACCGTTGAAGAGCTATGAAGTTATACATATGGTAATTGATATATTTCTTTGTGACCAGTGAAAGATGTGCCAGTGGTGGCTGTAGTGACTGAGGAGATGAAGGAGCAGCTCGTGGAGGCTTCAGTCGTCACCAAAAAGGCTTTTAACACGTACCGACGCGAGGTGGAGGCTGAGGAGCATCAGGCAGGAGCAGAAGGCACCCCTCTGGCTACAGCTGACAAAGGCCAAGACGAGAACGAGATGAGCGTCATTATCACCATCATGCAGCCGATCTTGCGCTTAATGCAGCTGCTCTGCGAGAACCACAACAGAGACCTGCAGGTAAGTCTTCACTTGACATCACTCTGGTCCCTTTTGCGCTTGTCTGTCAATGTTACAATTGGTTTTGCTGTATTTATGTTATCACCATTTTAGCGCATTTCTGATTACCTGAATATTGTCATCAGGATAATGCAACTACATTTGACATACATTTTTGTCAATATTGTCCTCCCCTAAATGCCCCTAGCTCTATAACATGCTACTTTAAAGTGAATTAGTCTGGTTTCACTATGAGGACCAAGTGTAATATAGATCAGTCAACCAAGACGAGAGACTTCCTTTTTGCACTGATTGTGTTGTCTGACTTGTTGCACCGGGGTTATGCCCTTGCTTCCTGTATGAGCTACTGCATCTACTATGTAGTATTTTAACAGAAGGAGAGGTATTTATCTTTTGAAAAGTAAAGGTAACATTGGACTAAAGAACTAATATGCCAGAATACATAACTAGGACTATTTATGTGTTTACTGTTTTCACTTGTTTCCGCTCGGTCTTGTTTCGGTTCTGTTTTTTCCCAAAACTAAAAGAAAATAAGAATCATTGAGTAAGATAATCTCTTACCAGTAAAAAGTGGTATAATATTAAACGACACAGAGCATCGAGCATGTTCAATGTTTCAGACAACATGATCTTATGTATTTGCCCAGTTTGTTTTATTCAAAATTGTAGAAGTAATACAGTTTAAATATTTTTTTGTATTTTGTATGATTGCGAGAAAGGAGTTTTAGTGCAGTTACACTTACTTTTATTCTAATGGTATGTTTTTCTTTAATTTTACAGAATTTTTTGCGCAACCAAAATAACAAAAACAACTACAACTTAGTTTGTGAGACTCTGCAGTTCCTGGACTGTATTTGTGGCAGCACTACTGGAGGTCTGGGCCTTCTGGGGCTCTACATCAATGAGAAGAACGTAGGACTCATCAACCAGACCGTCGAGAGCCTGACTGAATACTGCCAGGGCCCTTGCCATGAAAACCAGGTAATGCAACACAGAAAGATACGTGTGGGAAGTGTTTTTTTTTTTTATGATCTTATTCTGTTGCCATTCTTCCATCAGTCAGTCCCCAGGGCATCAAATGCAGTCATTTTGAATCATAGTACCAGCTGCTAACGTGATGACAAGATCGAACATAAACATGTCACCAGTCGCCACAACTTTTACCAGTGTTATGTTTTCAATCTTGGATACGCTCGTTTCTTTGTCCTGCGTGGGTGATTTCCTCATCTGTGTCCTGTTGGTTGCCGTCCTTTGCTTAACCTTCTTTGTCTCCACTGGGCAGTAGGTTTGTGTTGGTGCTTTGGAATAACATTATCTTTGCTCACGTGACTGCTCTCCAGCGGCTCATGTTTTGGTCATTTACTGAACTGGGTGAAATCGGCGTGACTTAAGAGCAAACTAGTTAAACATAGGACCCATTTGAACTGATTTCATTTCCTCCTAATCCAAATAGGCTGGAGGTGACAGACGAAAGGTCTTTATTACAACACAATGGTTATTTTGTATTCTTCCTTTTTCCTGTTTATCTGCCTCGTGACAGGTTTTATTTAGAATGTGTTGGTTAATTCTTTAAACACCACCACCATTTGTTGTAAAGATATACGTGTCAGTTATTAATGTATTGGTCAATATGTGCGGGTCCAAATAAAAGTCAGAACCTAATTTTTCTTTCAGAACTGTATTGCTACCCATGAGTGCAATGGCATTGACATTATCATTGCGCTCATTCTCAACGATATTAATCCTCTTGGCAAGAAGAGAATTGACCTGGTGCTTGAACTAAAGGTGAGTAAAAGTTGAATTTGTTGGTGTAAACAGTTGTTTGGTTGGTGTGGGTTGTTAGCACTAACCTTGCCACTGTTTTGTAGAACAATGCTTCAAAGCTTCTTCTTGCCATAATGGAAAGCCGCCATGATAGTGAGAACGCTGAAAGAATACTTTACAACATGAGGCCCAAAGAGCTGGTGTGTATGAAACAACTCAAGGCTTTATTATTTACGAACAAAAACAAAATGTCAGATTTTTGGAAAATTGTTTAGTGACAGTGATGTCTGAAAAAACTATTTTAAGATATAAAATAACAACAGTAGATTATTGAAAGGTGCAGAAAATTCAGTTTTAGGGGTTTTGTGTATTGTAAAAGCAACACCATGGTATGCTGTCTGCATCTAATTGTACGGTTTATCAACACAATATTTGCAAGAAATGACACTTAAAACTGTTCTAAATCTTTGAATGTGCCCAAGAATCCATGCATGTGAATACTTATCTGATACTTGCTGTGTGTAAAAGTGTTTGTTAGAGCTTGTAAATGTCTACTTCCTCCTTTCGTGGCTTGATACTCCAGCTTTAAGCTATAAAGATATTCACTGATAACAGCTGACAATTTAGTTTACAATAACAATTTCATAATGCCCAGCCCTCTAAATTATGACTCTACCCCGAGGTGAAAAAGATGCAACTTTTTATTGTTGTATTTTTCAGGTGGAGGTGATAAAAAAGGCGTACATGCAGGGCGAGATCGAGGTGGAGGAGCCGCCTGAAGGTGAGGACGCTGAAGAGGAGCACAATGCATCTCCACGCAATGTTGGCCATAACATCTATATATTGGCACATCAAGTAAGTATGAGATATGAACGTATTGACACACTCATATCTGCTATTCTGCCACATGCACAGCACACCGCCACACAATGGTCCACACCTTAAGAACACCTGACGGATCATTTTAAGTTTAATTACAATGTGCTCAATTGTAACAGTGATTACTTTTACCGTAGACCACTAACAAACAGCATGTGATCAGATAATGACTAGGTTATGTGTCATTGTCAAACTGTTTTTGCTGGCGTGATTCCAGTTGGCTCGTCACAACAAAGAGCTACAGGCCATGTTGAAGCCAGGAGGGACCTATGGAGAGGGAGACGAGGCTCTGGAGTTCTACGCTAAACATACTGCTCAAATTGAGGTCTGTGGTTTGGTTCAAACACTCACACATCTTATACATAAGCTCATTTCACCCTTGAGAGACAGAAAGGAGCGTTTAGCAAGCTGTATTACATGGGTTATTTGGCGCTCAAACCCGGGCAGATGGCTTCCCTGGGGCCTGGAGACTGGTGTTGGTAGGATATGATGAAGAGGGTAGAGGGGACGATGAGGACGATGTAAGAGACGCAGAGGAGGAGATGGGGAGGTGGTGGGTTGCATCACGGATTGATAGCGGCCGAGCCAACTGCATGAGGGTTTAAAATGGGCCGGACTGGGTTCTGATTGGGTGCAGCGGAGGTGCGCCGTGCAGCGGGGAGGAGTAACTCTGGTGCGTCGATTGAGCCCTGGTGTAGCAGTGGACGTAGATGGGGTGGAGTTAGGTCTTCCATGCTGAATTACGCTAGCTTCATATCTGTGTGTGAACCTGTTTGTCTGTTCTATGTATCTCTGGCCTAGAGTAAAGTCCTTGTTTACTGTAGTATAAGGACAGCCACCTCTACTGTCAATGAATAATTTCTGTGGATAGAGATCATGCTCATTCACTCTAACCTCTAGCCAAGGGGTGGGCAATTTTTCTCCGAGGGCCATATTCGAATCCAGTCAAGTAACGGAGGGCCGGCCCGTGAAAAAAAAAAAAAAAGTACATTTCATAAGCATTACAATAAGACGGCACAGTAAAGGGCTAGTTAAATGTGCTCACAGACTGGTTATTCTTTTTTTCTACATTCACGTTGCGGTCAGATTGCTAGTGTAGGAGATTCTCTTATTTCTAGAGAGAAGCTATCTCATGTGTCTTTGTCTTTGAAGGTTGTACTCTCTTGTAAAACATGTATGTTAATAGTTTGTTTTGACTGTGATTGGACCAGATTGTCCGTCTTGACCGTACCATGGAGCAGATCGTCTTCCCTGTGCCCAATATCTGCGAGTTCCTCACACATGAGTCCAAACTGCGCATCTATTACACCACAGAGCGCGACGAGCAGGGCAGTAAGATCAATGATTTTTTCCTCCGTTCTGAGGACCTCTTCAATGAAATGATCTGGCAGAAGAAGCTGCGAGGTACTCAAGAGGCAACTGGTAGCACAAACAACGTTCCCTGTGCGTGTTTCTCTTTCCTACTTTTATGTCTTAGTTCCTTTTACTCGCCTTTTTCGTGCATCCCTTGAAAACCTCCCAAAAATTCAGAGATCCTGTTGTAAATATTACTGTAGAAACAACACACTATACATTTACCCACTTCAGCACCTATAAATGACACAAAGTATCTAGTTATTAAAGTTATAGATGTGGCGAGTAAATCAAAATAATAAAACCAGGAGTGGAAATTGTGAGGCTCTGGAGGGATGCGGAAAAAAGCATGTAAACAGGAGATGGCATGCAGTTCACATGTGTATACATTGTTGCATACAGACGTTCTAACAACATGTAAAACAGGGAATCTGGAGTTTGTGGTTGCTGTGTTTCAAGAAGGGGCTCATCATATGTATATAGTATTTATTCTACTTGGTGTTTTATTTAGTTATAGTCCTTATTGACTCTTTAAAACAGGTTTTATGATAAAGCCAAGAATAAGACCAGAAGATGTATTAATTTATTATTAGGCCCGAGCGCCACAAGCTGGCGAGAGGCCTATTAATCTCGTAAGGCCGTGCGAAGCACGGCTGCGAAAGTGCGCACGTAGTGTGCACGAAATCGAGCGCGAAGCGCTCGCCCACTTCCAAACACTCACTAACGCACTCCTTCACTCACGCACGCCCCGTGCATACTAATTAGTAGTAGGAAAATGGAACATTACCGTTGTAAACGGGCGAAGCCCGTGCAAAAGTGCGCACTAAACGAGCACTTTACATTGAGATGACGACCGCGAAGCCTAAAAAGCTGAAATTTGGTGAAAATGCTACTGAGGAGTGGGACATCAAAAGTTATCCAAATTACATTGATACCTGTCACGGTCTCTGTGCGGCGAAGCCGCAAACTGTAGCTAGAATTTCAGAAATCTCCCATATTTAAAATTTCTGCCGTTTGCGCAGATAAAGTCCGAATTGCGTCAAATTAGAATCAGTTGTTAAACTCTTTGCCCTAAACCTACTTGAAGTGAAATAAATTCATTTGGCGCCACAGCGCCCCCTACAGATTTTCTATGGAGGTTAAATGTTTAGTTTTGCGAAATTATATGAAATTTAACACACAACTCAATTTTAGCATCCCCATCAAAAAAGTCAATGAGACCCATGTCATAATTGTTATGGCGTTGCCGTAACGATGACCGAAACCTCCCATGTTATTCCAATGGGGAAATCGCCAGAACATGTTTACACTTTAGACTTTCACAAACTCCTCCCAGGGCGTCAGCCCTATTAACCTGAAATTTGGTGAGACTCATCTTCAGGACCATCAAAAGTTATCCACATTTTCATTCAAAGAGTCACGGTGTCTGTGCGGCAAAGCCGCACATTTTGCCAAGAATTCAAAATAAAATTGCTTTTTGATGGTAAAACAAAGGGGAGAAGATGTGACAGCGTCACAGATTCAGCAGTAGGCGTAATAAAAGGACAATTGGGGCGCGTTAGCGCCCCCTCCTCTTGCGGCGGTGTGGCGGCGGCGTGGCGAGGGCCGATCATTGCCGCTTGCGGCTATATTTATTATTATTATTATTATTATTTTTTTTTTTATTCAAAATCTAAATACATCTCCATCCGCCATTTGACCTATTTTAGCTTTAACTGGCTAGATTATTATTATTTTAATCCAAGCCACTTAAAAAAAAATATTTGTTTAGTTTTGACCACTAAAGTAATCGATAGTTGCAGGGTCAAGGTTCCCTTATCTCATCTGGATGTTTTGTCTCTTTCTAGATTATATTAAGGAAACATATAATTTAGAACAAACCTCCAGTATTGACAGTTTGTGCTTTACTTAATTAGCCAACATTAACAATGTAACAATTAATACCATTATTTTCATAATCATCAACCTAAATTACATTAATTGGACTTATACTAGTCTGTTCTGATATTAATGCTGTTATTCAGAGAAAATTTCTAATTACATTATCATTCACTTTGAATTAAAACAAGACTTTGCTTCTGTATCCAGCTCAGCCCATCTTGTACTGGTGCTCCCGGAACATGTCCTTCTGGAGCAGCATCTCCTTCAACCTGGCTGTTCTCATGAACGTCCTCGTGGCGTTTTTCTATCCTCTGGAAGGTGTCCGTGGAGGTCAGTCCATTACCAATTCAGGCCAGTAGTATCCATGGAAACGGTGGCTCATTAACATTATGTAGTATTGGTACAAGGAAGATGAAAAAGTTCTAATTGAGTACGTAGCTTTAATAATCATTATTGTATATTCTCCACGTCTGATTTCTATTTCATTCATAAGATGAGTAAATGCACAGACAGTTTGACTGTGCAACAATTGCAGCTGTAGATTCACTGCTTAGACGGGCTCATTGGCCTCAGTTTGGATGTTTTGTCTATAAATATGAAATACTTATTATTATACATTATTATTATTATTATTATTATTATTATTATTATTATTATTATTATAATATGTTATTATTAGTATACATTATTATTATTATTATTATTATCATATGTTATTATTAGTATACATTATTATTATTATTATTATTATTATTTTTATTATACTTTATTATTATTAATATTAAGAGTAAAAGACATGACTGAGGCTTTCTGTCCATGGTAAAAACACATTCAAATAAAAAAAAAATTGCTATATTTTAGTGGGTTCTAAAGTTTCAGAAACTGATTTTACATCAATTGTACTTTTGGTTATTAGTTTCTTTCTGATATCATTGTGAAGACAATTACCTCTTAATTAAACACTGCCTTTATAGTCGATCATGGGCCATTGAGTTCACTGTGCTGTGGTTTGGGTGTAGCCTGACAGCGCCTGTGTCTCAAGTGGAGGTGTGAAGAGGCTGAAATACAAGCTGTAGATCTGGATCTCACACTGCGATACTGTCACAAAAGATTCTTCTGTTTATAAACTGGCCCTGACCCTGTTTACTGATATATGACCTGCTTTGTTGATTTGAAACTACAACCTCTTTCTCACAGTTATTTTTCTCCTCACGTTAGCTAACCAGGGAACATGACACTATGGAGCTAACTAGCAGAGATACAAAGGTATTGAAGTCCTCTGGATTACACGTGACAGTGTCTCCTCTCACTACACTACACAAGATGGAAGAGGTGTAGTGTAGTGTTTACGATATTTATGATGCAGAAGGAAACATATCCAAACTATTCATAATAATTCTTCTTTGGACACACGAGGTAACTAAGAACTATTTTATCAGAAGTATGCCGCAAAGATGACATTTAGACTCCCTAACTCCCTAAACATGATAAAATGGCATTAATATATAATACTGTCTGTCATCTCTTTAAAGCTGTTGCAGTCAAGGTTCAATAATTGTAGTGCCTGCTAGAAGACATGCATTGTGATCCTCCAGACTTTCTGCTGTCTCATTTGGGGACAAAAAACAGACTCCTAATCTATTATTTTGATCATATCTAGTGCTGAAAGTTCACGAATCAAGTCTTATAAAACATATTATATTGCATATTACTCAATGTGAGCCAAAGGAAGTCATGTTTGGTTCAACTTGTCTTCTTTTTTACTCCATAATCCTACTCGCCCTGCTCCGGATTAAAATGTGCTTAAATGTTTGTTAATATTATGCAAGCTTAAGCCTAAACCGTTAATGAACCTCTATTGACCTTTTTTAGAAATGGCTGGTTAAGCGCAGAAAGAGATGTCTGCAAAATAATAGAACAGGTTGTTGTTTACGAAGTACTATCATTAATGACCAATATCCCTTAATTTTGATGCGCAAGTTGTGGCAAAAAGACATGATTTTGCAATGTAGCTGTCTGGAGTCAGGTCCCATTCAAATGCATTCAGTCATTAATTGTATGTTGAGCACTCTGGTTTGAGTGGTTTACAGTGAGGAATAATAGATTGATCTGATTAGAGCTGCAACGTAAGCAAGGTGAGGGAGATGAATGGGCTTAGGTGTGGTGTGCGCGGTCTACGGCCAATGAATTGAGCTGCAGCAAAGTATTTTTAGACAACTAGAGTTATGCAACGTCTAACTGTCATGTGATGTTTACGATACACACGTCTCAGAGGCAGATGCATCAGAACAGATTAAGATCTAGAATTATTGCATAATTTCCTCGCCCCGAATGACTTGAAATGCAATAATTCTATATTATCAAATATTCTGCCAATAGAAGATATAATATAAAAAACTGTAATAATTATGTTTTTGATGCAGTGTAGCAGTTTATGCCATTAAAAGTATGAGTAATATATTTTAGTTAACAAAATTAAAACTAAACAAAACGTTATCAGAAAGTACCGTGCATCTTTTTGTCAAATAAAATTACTGATATTGTCAAAAATGTATTTAATGGGACGAGTGGAGACTAAATCCAAACTGCACTCTTTGATCCCAGAACCCCAAAACAAAACCATATAAACTCCACATCCAAGTACAAAGTCTGTGTACATCTCATGAAGCAATGTAATCAAATCTGGTTGACTAAAACTGTTATGGATTTAGTCAACTAAATGAGCACATTTTAGTCAACTAAAACTAAAACTATTTGTGACTAAAACTAAAAACTATTTTAGACAAAAGACTCTTACACTTCAGTGTTTATTTTGAGATAAGTTTCTATAGTACTGTCTGTTACTGACTTTAAAATAGTACTTTCACTTCTGGGTCCTGGTGCACAAAAGTGAAAGTCTCTCACATCTTTAAAAAACAACAAGTAAAACAAGCAATGCACTAATAGATACAATAATCTGTAAAAGGCTGTGAATACTTTGTTGAACCACAGATGTTACGAATACAATAATCTAATGTTGTAAAGACTCATTTCTTATATTTCTTGTTCGATAGGGACCCTGGAACCCCATCTCTCTGCTCTGTTGTGGGTGGCCATGTTCGTCTCCCTGGGCATCGTTATTGTCCTGCCTCAGCCTCATGGTATCCGGGCGCTTATAGCATCCACTATCCTGCGCCTCATATTCTCTGTGGGTTTGGAGCCAACACTGCTGCTGCTTGGGGGTTTTAACGTAAGTGAATAACGTGACTGGCCCAGTTTGCCTAATTACCAAACAATATATTATTAAAGTTTGCACAAGAAACTGGAATGACAGTAAAACATGTATTCACCGCTCTATTCAAAAGACCAAAACAATGATTTGCGTAAATTAATGTTATCTGATATTAAACTAAAGTCTTAATCCACTGATTTAACTTTGCAATACTTTAAAATGATCTTTGAGGTAACTCGTAAACTTATGGTAGTTGTCTCCTTGGCTAAATTACTAATCCCATTGACCCAACTGTTATGTTACGCTTTGTTAAATGCTGTAGGTGGTGTGGTATATTTCTGAACATTTGTTGTGTTTTAGCTATGTAATAAAGTGATCTTCCTGATGAGCTTTGTGGGGAATCGCGGCACGTTCACCAGGGGCTACAAAGCTATGATCTTGGACGTGGAGTTTCTCTACCACCTGCTTTACCTGATCATCTGCTCTTTTGGGGTCTTTGTCCACGTCTTCTTCTACAGCCTGCTGGTACGCCTGTGACTCTGCATTACGCTCCACAATTTGTGCTAAATAACACGTTTGGTATTATTGTCTATGTTGATTTTTATGCCACCTCGAACATGCACTGTCTTCCCTTGCACAGCTCTTTGATTTGGTTTACCGGGAAGAGACTTTGCTGAATGTGATCAAGAGTGTGACCCGCAACGGCCGCTCCATTGTCCTGACCGCAGTGCTGGCCCTCATCCTTGTGTACCTCTTCTCCATTGTGGGATACATTTTCTTTAAAGACGATTTTATTCTGGCTGTGGATCGGATACCCAACAAAACACTAGGTATGGACAATCGCTCGCTTGAACAGAATATGTAGCATTAGGGCTGCAAGATTCATCGAAACGTGAATGGATGCAATCACAAAGGCTTCGATTATTTAAGTGCTGTAATTTCCTCCACAAACAACAAAGTACCCTGTCCTATTCAACATGAAAACTGCTAACTCTGTAGTTCAGATCTGTATTAAAAATGTACTGTTTGTCCGTCCATTACACTGTCTTTTTGTCTATTCTCCTGGACACGTTTAAAATGTGAAACTTGAACAAAATCATTATCAAAACATAAATTGTACTTTACTTACTTGACAGAAAAGTTGCAATCAGATATTTTAGGAAATCATGCGGCCCTTTTTGCCATTATAAGCAAGAAAACAGTATGTGAACATCTTCAAGATTCTCAATAGCTTTTTCACTCCTGTATACAGAGTTTGGGGCGAGCATGGTTGGCGAGTTCTTCTCAGGAAGTGCGTGTCGAAAAGAAAGTGGTGAAAACTGCTCATCTGAGGCTACAGCAGATGGTAAGCCAATAGTGTTTCTTTCAACATGCAAAACGGGCCATCCTTTTTAAACGTTGTAGTTTACTATAGTTCCCATTGTGCATTAGCAAGTTATTCGTAGTATGTGACTGTGCAGTTCTAGTATGTTGTAAATTGGTGCAGTGCCTTGAGTTGAAACTGGGTCAAAGAGATCCAATCTGCGTGTGTTCATCTATTAAGGTTCCTAAGTGTTTTTGCGTGACCGGCTGTGAATGTGTGCTGCGTGATGTTATGTGTGACCACGCTAAGTTTCCTATATCCTCTGACTCAGTTCATTTGCCAGAGCTTTAAATCTAGCAGACTGGTGGTCATAGGATTAGGTCAGATTTGGCTAATGTTATTTTTTTTTGTAGTGAAACTCTAAAACCTGATGTGAAGGCTTGTGGGGTCGACAGGTCGGCTCTAAGAGGCTCAGGGGTCTGCTCATTGACGGTGCATTTTGCTGCAGTAACTTCAGAAAACTTGCTGACCCAAAGCGGTGCTAATAAGTCAACCGTTTCAAATCCTCCACAGTATGCGACTGAATGTACCATCACGCTGGGTAATTGGGGCAGTATGCTGACTTCAAAAATCTATTTCTATGATATTTAATCACTAGCAAATTGAATCATGCTGTGTGCGTTGGATATTGGTGTGTTTTTTTTTTTGTTTTTTTTTATTATTCCTTTCTTCTATTTTTATGTCGCTATCTTTAGTGTATTTTCATGATTGCTGTTATCAAAAGCATGTCATGTGGATAATGCCCATGAAGACAAAGCACTGTGTTCAGCTCCAGGCAGGAAGTGGCATATAATTCTGTTGAATTGTCTTAATAGCTGTTGTTGCCGTCCAGCCGTCAGCCGTGGTCATCGAAGACAAGGAGAGATCTTGTGACTCTCTTCTCATGTGCATCGTCACGGTCCTGAGTCACGGCCTGAGGAGCGGAGGAGGTGTGGGAGATGTGCTGCGAAAGCCCTCAAAAGAGGTATAAATACACACAAAAACATCCAAATGAGCAAACCTGTTTTTTTTTACATATCCATGCATGCATTAACAACTATTATCAGTAGTACTGCGCACTACAGAAACTGCATCATGTAAGAAACTCTTTACTTGACTATTCCTAGCAGTATTGTGGCCTCTGGCATTCAAGGTCTCTTTATTATTACATTTTAATATTTACTTTTTATTCTCTTAAAACAAAGGCATCGATGAATACCGACGTCATTTGCTCCATCTGACTCCCTTATTCTTATAAGAGAACCCATGCTAACTGTAACCACAGAGAAGTTTGGTCATGTTTCGATTTTGAACCAGTTCAAGATCTTTGATACTTGCAATATATATTTTACAAGAATAAAGTGTCATGTTCTCTGTCTTTGCCTCGACAGGAACCCCTGTTTGCTGCCAGAGTCATCTACGATCTGCTCTTCTTCTTTATGGTCATCATCATTGTCCTCAACCTCATCTTTGGTGTCATCATTGATACGTTTGCTGACTTAAGAAGTGAGAAGCAGAAAAAGGAGGAAATCCTCAAGACCACATGTTTTATTTGTGGTGAGTGAATTAAAATATCACATTTCATATATACACTCAATTTGAAAGATGACCTTTGACACAATTTTCATTAGTGTTGTATTTGACACAGACTTTACTCTAAGAAGAAATTGTGAGTGTTTCTTAAATTGATACCACACCTTAAGTCTACTATAAACAGCCGGTGTAGTTTAAATGCATATGTTCTGGACGAGTCTACAGAGATTTGATTTCACAGGTCTGGTTACAAAATGGGGGGGTGCTTTTCTGAGTAGCATAAACACCGCAACTCCTCCTCTTCCCAGAATGGTTAGTCATGGCAGGTGCTGCTGTGGAGGAGCGGTTTCCTCTGTTACAAATGGGTTTTGACCAGTACTAGACACTCACTCCGGTCGCTGTCTCTGTCTGTAAGATTGTAACTAAGTAAGATTTGTAATGATAATTGGCTCAACCTCTTGAGTGTGAATTATCAAAATGTCCAAAAGAAACAATACACACACTGCATGTTTGCAATGAAAAAAAATAAAAAATAGAACACGATCATTTTGAAAATAGTTTAGGAATGTTTGTATGACTTAATGTTTATGTTTCATCCTCAGGTTTGGAAAGGGACAAGTTTGACAATAAGACGGTGACGTTTGAAGAGCACATTAAAGTTGAGCACAACATGTGGCACTACCTGTTCTTCATTGTGTTGGTGAAAGTAAAAGACTCTACTGAATACACTGGACCTGAGAGCTATGTGGCAGAAATGATCCGGGTAAGAGCTTTATACTGCATCTCTATCTTATTCAGTCAAATGTAGATCTTACTGCAAATGTAGGATTCAATACAAAAGTAAAGTCCCGGGCCAGATTAAGTGACATTTAGCTATCACATTAGTCTGCTCTGTGAATGCAGACAGAGCCAGGGCTTAAAATATGTTAATCCCCAAAGCAGTCAGCCTCTAATCATCACACTCGGGTCTTAACCTGCATCATACACAGCTCATTGGCATTTCTTTGACTGAATTAGAAGTAGAATTTAAACAAAACTGTACCAGAATCTTAAAAAAAAAAAAATCTTTTTTTTTTTAACTTCAAATTATTATGTCTCTAACAGATAAAATGGCTTTCAATATGAATTGCTTTATCTTAAACAATTCAGACTTTTAATCGTTGCTATGTAACACAATCATATGCTTTTACGGACACAGGATTAGCTGTGGACCTCTTGATTAAAAACAACCCCAGCATCGTGAATGATTAGGAACCACTGAATCTTGATTAAAATTCAATTTATTGCACAGCCCTTTGAGGGAAGTACATTTTCAAATTCCTGTCCCTCTTTGTGTTAGTCTTAAATAATAGTCAAAGTCACTCTCATTTCTCCCATCACTCCTCGCTCACTCTGGTGAGAATATGTTAGTATAGTAGAATAGTATTTTTATTAAAAAGTCTAAATTGTGATATTATTAGGTGGACATTATTCATTAATAAGTTCGCATTATTTTTAACTAACTGGATCAGAAACAAAGAGCCTGTGTTTGTCTCTGAAAGTTGACACATTTTCTTATTTGATGCCACAGGGGGCTCATAGGGGGCTTTTATTACCGTCTTTAATCTGAATCTTGTGAAGAATCACCTGATTTGGGATCAAAGCCCATTCTTTTACCCATTCCTCAAAGTGAGTTCAGTAGTATGTTTGAAGGGGGAGGAACACAAGGTGCTAAAGACCTCAGTGACCCGTCAGCTGACCCAGTCAACCCCAACATTAGCCCAGCCTTTCACAGGAGCTTGACACTGCCCTCAATGCACTCTATGTCCTGTCTACAAAGGCGTCTGTGTCTCTAGTTTCATTTCTGTTTATGTGCAAAGTTTAATCAGTTTTAACAAATCCAAATTAAATTATATAGCGGACGAGTTGGGTATAAAAAAGTTATATACGCTCACTCATCATTACACAATCCAGCATGAAATATGATTTTCTAAAAACGACAACAATACCTGTCACCCCAATGTTAAAACAAAATACTATATACTTCAAATAAATGATCATATTCAGAGCTAACAGTGCTTGCTCCTGTGGTGTGTAAAGTCCCTCTTCTACAATGTTGTTTATCTGATGCTGCAATAATGTGGAGGGAGAATAAAATAAAAGGAGTAGAGAGAGTCATACTCTGACAATGACTGGGATTGACGTCAAAGCTGGCTTTGGGTAAAATGTCACTTCAAAGGTGCAATTGTCTTCGCAGTTTTTTCTTTTTAAAAAAGCGATCTTAAGCAGAAGCAACAGATAAAATAATGTAATAGTCCCCTTTCTATAATGATGCTTCCATGACCAGTTAACACCTCCCTAATGAAATGTGTGAATATTCTGGGCATTATTTGCATATCGGCAGTGAGTGGGCCGTCAGGTGGTTTGTGGCATGACTGTGACGTTTTCTGTTGCTGTTTTAGCCACAGCATCCTGTTTCTCTGTCATCGCCCGTGCGGTTATAATAATGAAAACTGAACTTCCGTCATTTCCATTGAATGTTGTGTTGCTGAGTCTTAAGGTTCTGGCAGCATTTCTCTGTTTACTGGAAACACTCGCATTTGTCAACATTGGAGATGGAAAAAAGGCAGCGCGGCCGGTGAGCGTGCCGTCGAGCGCACTTAAATGAGCTTTTTGGCTCCAGGGACGATTCTGTTACAAACAGCCAGGCAGTCACACATTAGGCTTTTCATGAAACTTTTGATGACCTAAGATAAATGGTTCATATTCACTTTAACTATTTTTTTACTTACTTAACTCCAATGCCAGCAATGACATCGTTGTTTTATCATTGTTAATTATTTCATGTTGCACCGAATGACATAAGCAAGTTCCTATGTTTGTGAATTCTGTTCATTAGCAATGGCAATAAACTTTTTTCTGATTCTGATTCTGACAATTATATACATTATTAGGATGATTTTTGTCCTGGTCAAGAGTATTCTATAAATACTAGTCAAAAAGCGTCGACACAGACCTAACCGGGAAGTCCAGAATTCTCTTCCAGAACACTTCCAGAAGTGGAACTGAAAAGATTAAAATTGTATTAATTTTATAATAGTACTTTAAACAGTGTTTTATATCACTGTCTCTAATCATATTTGCGAGCAGAGAATACATACAGGAAACAAATCTGGATCAGGGTCAAAAGAGAGCTATGGGTTTAATATTTTGAATAAATCATTTACTTTTACCTTCCTGTTTTTCTGCTGTATTTGGCATATTTATGGAAGAAGGTAAATAGACAGCATTCAGGAAGTGGAACATGTTCACAACATCTTTTGGTCCTCTCAGAATGACTCCTATGTGCGCATCATCTTAGTGCTGTGTGATTCCCCTGGACGTCTGTCTGACCCAGGTGTGGTTTGTGGTTTGGACACCACCTCAACCATCTCCAAAGCAACCGCTGCAAGCTGAGGGACTTTTTATACAGATTGTTAGTATCTGATCTCAGTGGCTACACAACAGCTTCTGCTTCATTCATGCTACATGAAGGCTAGTACTTCTGCAATCTAAAAACCATGGCACTTGTATGGAATATCTGTGCGAGTGTGAGTGTGTGCTGTGTAGTATAAATACAAGGGAACGCCATCACATGACTTCAAACAGCGCACACAATGGCATGTAGTGGCCGAGTGCCAGACAAGATAGCAGTGTGAAGGAATGGCGTCCTTGTGTCGTTCTTTTTCACTACACAAATAAGCCACAAACCTGATCAACTACACAATGTGGTACGACCAAACAAGTTCAAATGTTTCCATCTTTCAGAATATATACTGACAAACATCAACCTGATTTATAATCACAAATATTTGAATTAAATTGACCATGAACTCTGCTTTGTGGAAATAAATATATTACACGCTGCTTAGAATGAGAATCAGAAAAGGTTTATTGTCAATGAACAAAATTCACAAACATAGGAACTTGTCTTGGTGATTCTGTGCAAAATAAAACAATGAACAATGATAAAAACAAGATTTATAGAATCAAAAGGGCATGTGTTGAAGAAAAACAATTTAAATGTACTAGAAGATCAAAATGAAAATAGGCTTACTATGTACACAACATTTACAGATGTAGATGCATCAGAGGTGAAAATGTGTGAACACATCTTAGAGAAAGCAACTCTAAACTAAAAATATAGTTTAAATATAGTGCATTTGTTCTTGTCTTATAAGGATATGGTTTTATTTAATACTGTTCATACCTCAATAGCTTGTGTGTGTATGTAATAAGATTATGAATAGATTTATCTTACTTCTGCATATAGTTTTAGTGAAAGTGCATATAATTATAGTTAAATTGTTGCTGTGTGTTGGGGACATTTTTAAACATTATACTCGTGATTTATAATATGGAAAGTCCCTGATGATTTGATTTTATTAGCCTATAGGAAAATATTAGATTTGCAGGACCGCTACATACAGCTTTGTGTTTTCATGTGAGATTAACTACATTACAAATTAAGGAATTATCTGTACACAGAATGAAAAAAGGTACTTTTAGCTGTATCACACTTTTTTTTGTTTTTGACAGGATCACAACCTTGACTGGTTTCCTCGAATGCGGGCCATGTCTCTGGTGAGCAGTGATGCAGATGGAGAGCAGAATGAGATCCGAAGCCTGCAGGAGAAGCTGGAGTCCACCATGAAGCTCGTGTCCAACCTGTCGGGTCAGCTGACCGAGCTCAAAGAACAGGTCAGAACTCAGAGGAGCCCAGTCCGTTTGACGACCTTTAGATCCATACCTTACAATACAACCTGTTTTGTCTTCAATTCTTTAACCAGTCTTTTACCCATGATACTTTTAATCATTATTATTATTATTTTGGAGGATACGGATATAAAACTAAATTAATAAATAATTTGCTTTACCTACTTTAAATTAAGCAGTTGGAAACATTGATTTTAGGGTGCACGGTGTCAAAGGCGGTTAGCGCTCTTGCCTCCCAAGAAGGAGATCATGGGTTCAATTCCCGGACCAGATCAACATCACATGATCTCTCTGGGTGGAGTCTGCATGTTCTCCTCGTGTTACCGTGGGTTCTCTCCGGGTTCTCCGGCTCCTCCCACCGCCCAAAGACATGCATGTGTTAGGTAAAATTGGTGACTCTAAATTGGCCCTAGTGAATGAATGTGAGCGTGAACTGTCTGTAATGTCTATGTCTCTGTGTTGGCCCTGCGACGAGTTGGCCACTGTCCAGGGTGTACCCCGCCTAAGGCCCGAAGTCACTGGGATAGGCTCCAGTCACCCGTGACCCCAAAAGGGAACAAGCGGTAGAAAATGGATGGATGGATGAAACATTGATTTTAATTGTAACTTTTTTTCTTTTATCTATTTATTTTTTCTTAAACATACAGCAACAAAAACTTGCATAAAGCAAACTAAGAAAGATATTCATACAGATCCACATACAGACTTACACATACACACGTACGTACACACACATATGCACACACTCATTCTCTCTTATGCATACATAATAATAATAATAATAATAATAATAACAAAATTCACTCCAAACTAATTTGAACTTTCTGTCTTATTTCTTAAACAGAATGTGAAAATCTGTGTAATCTCTGAAAAAAATGAAAGCATCACCTTTAGCTTTGACTTCCCATTACATAACTTTTTAGCCAGAGAAATGCTCCTTTTTTTTATAAGTCTTATTATTTTTGCAAGTTTTGTTTTTAAAAATGTAATACTAGCCCTGAAAAACGTTCCCTGAACAGGCTGATATGTGCACAAATATCCCACTGTATGGCATAAGATTTATCTATTTCCATGGAGAATGTTCCAAGTATGGTTTCAACTTTCTATTTCTGTGAAATCGTGCAGGTTGCGTGCCACCTCCTGAAAGTTATGTAATCTTTCTTTAAATACAATTCGCTGATTCCTAACCAAAATCCCTACCTTGAATCCAAATTTACACAATCACTTATTTTTAGGGTTCCTGGTAAACCATTGTATAAATGTCTTTACGCTTGACATGAGAACTCTTTGTGAGGAAGTGAATGTCACCAAGACATTTTGACCCAGACAGATTGTTGCTTAAAGTTGCACATGAGCACAAACTCTGAAACCATAAACACTTGTATAAAGTATACATTTAACAGCCTTTAACAATTTTATTTTGTGCCCACGCTCAACAACTGAGTTTCACCTGTATTACTTTGCTCAATATTTCTCTTCAAATACTCATTACAAGACCTAATTTTCTTTTCACTTTAAATCATTTTTGTTTCAGTCTTGTGGCACGAACTGGAACATACAATTTTAACAAACTTAAATTTCTAAACTTAAAACAAAAACAAGTGTGTAATGACTCATTGCTTGATCTCTTAAATCAAGTTTCAGTCTTAGTGCGACTTTACCATTGCTTTCGTCAGCAGAGAGTGATGATGGTAAATGATTGTGCAGCTCTCCAAATAATACATTTGCAGTAGAAGACGGGTCGGACGGATGAAGATTTGTTTTTTTTAAATGTTCCAGGCTCTACTAAAATGTGTCTGGCTTGTTTTGTAGATGACGGAGCAGAGGAAGCAGAAGCAGCGGATCGGTCTCCTCGGACATCCTCAACACATGAACGTCAACCCGCAGCAGCCCGCTTAGTCTACAGTGGCACAGGAGCGCGTGGCACACACAGCATAATGCACACTGTAACGGTAGGGTAACCTAGCTTATGTGTAGCTCTACCTAAGCACTCAAACTCTGCCCCGTGTTGTTCTGTGTTTGAATTGGTGCCAAATTAAGTACCGGTAGTACAGTTTTTCAAGGCCTTTGCTAATCTTACTTTGCAATCTGTTTTTCTTTTGTACTGGCAGTATTTTATCTTATTTTTGTGGTGCAATATCTGAACTTATGCAAACTCGTTGGCACAAAATTATTTTTGTTTCTTTCTTAATAGTATGTTTGCTTTACTTAAGGAAATGTAGAGGTATTTCATAAGCTGGACTTTGACTTTTTAATCTTTTGTGGATCCTTTTTGATTTAATACTCAATAGAGATTAGTATATTGGGCTAAAGCAATATATTTAGATTTTTATATGTCAAAAATAATAAGTGGCATATTTCTGTTTTATAAATCCGCTTTATGTAAAATGGCTTAATGTGTTTTATTTACTTTTTCATCTGTCTTGTCTCCCGTGCTTTTATGACTCAGGAGTTGTGAAGTTATACATTTAATCACATTTTTCCTATTTCCATATGTGCCTCTTTTTGTCCACATTTAGTTTCACTTTTTTGTAAATGTTAAAAGTGTATTATTTTGCAATCAATTTTTTAGAGGAAAATGTCTTTGCTTGTATAGCATTGTATAGAAGGCTGAAGAGAAAATACTTTCACAAAATGTTTGTTAGGGTAAATTTAAAATCAAGATGAGGCTATTTGTATATTGAAGTAGAACTATTTATTAAACTGTTGCATTTATCCTTTGTGTTTTTGTGTTCTTTATTGTTTGAATATTGTTACTCTACAAATGTGACACACTTAATAAAATATACAAATGTAATACATTTATCAGTTTTGATTTTAAAATGTACTGTAATTTATGGAACTATATGGCAACAATTGATATGGTTATAACACATTTAATATTTTTTCTTGACCTACTTCTGGTCTTACTGACCAAAAAAAATACCCTAGTTAATGTGCAACGATGTACAATATCAGAATCAGAAAAGGTTTATTGCCATTGTCATTGATATAATATATAGGCAAATATAGGAACTTGTTTTGACGTTAAGTTGCAACATGAAACAATGAATAATAAAATAATTATAATAGCAACGTCTATAGAATCAAATATGGCATGCATAATTTAAGTGTTTACTAATAAATAAGGTAAAAAATAAACTTGATCTCAATATGTACACAGATATTTACACAAAAATGTACAGATGGTCATAAATCGTGCAGAAAGTGAACAGTGTGTGAATAGTATTGGCTGAGTATTGATAAAGTTGCAATACTGTAGGTGTTATTGTACAATGCTCCTTGTTGGTTGTTCAAAATCATAGAATGTTTTGTCATTTTATCCGCTGCTTCATGTGACCTGCAACGATAAAGAAAAAAAAAAAAAAATCTTATCAAAAGCAAGAATTGTTTGGCCTCAACTGGATGTTTTTAATTCGAGCTATTTGTACAGGACCATCTTTAATGTTTTCTTCAGGAGGCTAATTTCATCCTAGGATGGGTCGTTATAGCTCAATTCCAACCTTTATTCGTAGTTGGATTCATATATAAAATATCAGACCCAGCAGTAGCCTATGAAGATGTATTCAGTGGTGTTTATTCTGATGCCCTGGTGCTGCTAAAGATGTTCTGGGTCGGGATCACTCGGCATGTGCGCCTGACGTCACCAGCAGGCATGTGCCATGAGGAGATCAACGTGACAAGCTGCAGGGAACAGGCTTTATAGTGCTCCCAGTGGAGCCCAAACACTCGCGCACGCAGCAGAGCATCCCCGCCCGCAGGTGCACGTGCCAATGAAACTAGTACATGAGAGCGCGTGACGTGTGCCAGCCAACACATTTAACTCGTAGACTTAGATCTCAGATGACATGGGCATGATATTTGTTGAATAGGTTTATTGTTTGTCAGTTTGTTTGTTTGTTTGTTTGTTTGTTTGTTTTGTATTTATGTTTTTGTTTTGTTTTTTCAAAATAAATTAAAAATGTCATAAAAAGAACCATGTGCTTTGGGACTGTTATATCCTAATATACTGAGAATAACTACAACAGGACTTACACGTTCCAAGTAATCGTGTCTAAATAAAGCAGACAGCACAATTGTAGTAATCAGGTTAACTTTGGCTATAATAATACAAACCGCATGTCCCGGGCCAACATGGTAAACATGTTTGCTCTTAATTGCCTGGTAAAATAAAGGTAAGTCCTAAATAAATAGACATCCTCCGCTGGGACAATGATGCGTATGTTCTGTGTAAACACAGTAGGTGTCCTGAAGCATGGTGAAACACGGGACTCGGCCCCAGCGGTAAAGTACTACACCAATGAGCGGCCAGTGCGCACGCGGGGGCGAGGGGGGGCCAGGGGGGGGGGGGGGGGGGGGGGGGGGGGGGCACGGGAGCGTGTTTGTGCGCGTCTGGCTGTGTGAGCCGGAGGGGAGGGAGAGCAGTTGAAAGCGCCGTCCAACACGTGAGGCTCATGTGACGGGGAGCGTGTGTCTCTCGCCCAGGGACGTGCCCGCAGTCACAGGGTTTATTTAACACGTAGTCAAACCCACCCCGCGCTCTCACATGAACCGGGCGTGGATCCTCCTCTGACAGACGCACTCCGACTTCAGTGTGACAACAGCACAGCACAACCTCTCCGCGGATTACAGGACGTTTTCACTTCGTTTGCATCGGGTTTCTCGGAGTTTGAAGTGGTGGATGTTTGGGATTATTTAGAAAGTATTTTGCCAAGTTTTTCCTTCTGTATTTTGCGACATGGAGAGGATAACTAGTGCACAGCCTCCTCCTTGTCTGCCAAAACACCCCGCGATGGATATATCTGACATGCAAGGGTAAGCAATAGAAACATATATTTATTTAAAAAAAAATAAATAAGCAAAGTTAATTCATGATAATAACAAAAACTTTTATCTCCACTTTATTAGGATGGATTTTCCTATGTATGTGTACAAGTCCAGAAGAGGAATGAAGCGCGGGGATGAGAACAAGGTAATTACAACTGTCTTATAAACGAGAATATGTTTTGTTTATGTACGTATTTACTTTGCTTTCAATGTAAATAACAATGTATTTTTATCTTCAGGAGACATACAAGCTGCCACACAGGCTGATAGAAAAGAAACGGCGTGACAGAATCAATGAGTGCATTGCCCAACTGAAGGATCTGCTGCCAGAACACCTAAAGCTGACTGTGAGTATAGACCTGTACATTTCTACAGCCACATGAGGTCATATGCAAATGCACTATAGTCATTTAAACGCTTTCCTTTATACTCAGTTAAAATAAGCATAATTTAGATACACATATTCTTTAAGTAACAATTTTGATAATTTAGTCAAACTGAAACTAGAATTTGACTTGTCCAAGTGCGTATGTGGATCGCGTGACTTTACACGTGTTCTAGACCTGTCCCCGGTTCAGCTGCAGAATGTATTACATAAGAAAGATCAACATGCTTATCTGAGGTGTTCCTGTTTTAGACGTTGGGCCATTTGGAGAAGGCTGTGGTGCTGGAGCTCACTCTGAAGCACGTGAAGACTCTGAATGTCCGTCTGGAACAGCAGCAGCAGAAGATCATGGCGCTGCAAAAAGACTTGCAAATAAGTATGTCACTGGTTTCTATACAATTCCTTATGGAAAAAATATTATTGCACTTTGCCGCTGCAATTTTTACATTTTTAAATGTATTTATGAAAATACGTTTTTTTTTTTTAAATACTAAATTCTCCTAGGCACTTTTTATTTTAATAAATGTTCTTATAAATACACCAACTTAAAAAAAAAAAATGTAATCATTTATTTTATTTAATTGCTCGCTCTTGAATGTAGCGTTCCCTTGAAACACCAAGATGTTTTTAGAAGTAATATTGTGTAATTCCCGTAGACTAAATGTACTTAATAAATGAACTATGTGAATGTCATTAGTGCCATAGAGGGAGTAGTGCCTTTAGGTAGTTTTTGTTGGTAACACTACAACACTAAACTTGCAGCAATAACAACTGTATTATTTATATATTAAATGTCTCATTTTGTCCTACAAAGGTGACCATGGAAGCGACGGCTCAGTTGACAGCGAGGAGATGTTCCGCTCTGGTTTCCACCTCTGCGCCAAAGAGGTTCTTCACTACTTGGCCAACCAAGAAAGCCGAGACCTGAGCGCGTCCCATGTCATAAGCCACATCCACAAAGTCGCAGCCGAGGTTCTCCATCACCAGGACAGAGTTCACCCTGAAGAAACCCCAGCTCTTCAGATAATAGAGAAGAAAGCTGCCGCTGTGTCCCCCCAACCTCAGGCTAAAAACTGCGTTCCTGTTATCCAAAGAACTCACCCTCATGGAATGGGGGAGCAAAGCGGCAGTGACACAGACACAGACAGCGGATACGGTGGAGATCAGGACAAACGGGACCAATCCAATGAACGCATCAAGCAGGAGGCCAATGAACCTCCCGCCAAGAAATCCAAACTTTCCGAAGAAACCACTGCCGGGGATAGCTATGTCCACTTCTCCCCCAACCAGCAGCCATTTTGCTTGCCCTTCTACCTCCTCCCACCCACAGCTGCCTCCGCCTACCTGCCCATGCTGGACAAGTGTTGGTATCCTGGGGGCATGCCGGTTATGTACCCATGTGTGAGCAGCTTACCTCAGGAAACACTGCCCTCCTCATCTCTTGTCATGTCCTCCAGATCAGGTTCACCACTGCTCCATCATACCTCCTTGGACTCTACTCAGCATAAAGCTTTAAAGCAAGTCCACCCTATCAATGTGGAAACCAAAGACTAAAATATCAAAAGTGTGAATGTTTATGATTTATGCACTGGTGTCCTCTTAGAAACATTGACTATGCCAATATGGCTTTTTAAACTATTATGGAGGCTCTGAAAAATGACCGGTTATTGCATTAACTGTGAAAGAGGATTTTGGTGAGTTTTTAGCTTCACCGTTGAATGTCTCAATTGGAATTGATCTCAATTGTAAGGCACAGATAAGCCCTCGAATGCATTTGCACACAGTGGTTTGTTATGAATGTAAAAAATTAAAGATGCCCCCTGTAGATGCTGCTTAAGCTACCTAATGTATACAGTATATCTATGAGCTCTACTTATTTGAGTATTTATTGCTCTAGTAACTGCAACTTTTTGTAGACTAGAATGTTACAGAATCTGGTTCAGTGAAGACCAGTTTGTAGCCTCTCTCACTCCTACATTACCCTGGAACTTTGTGACACATTTGACTGGAGTCAGGGCGTTGTCACTGTTAAGAGGTGTGTCACTCATATCTGCAGAGGAGTGAGCTGACCACACATGCTTTTATAAATAGTCACTCGTGACCAGTTGCGTGTCTATGGACTTTCTGTCAACTTGTCTTTATTTTTGATACAGTGTTTTAGTAGCCGAAGGTCGTTTGCTGTTTGCCATCTGTATGTGTGTACATAACAATGTGATTTTGCCCATTTTCTGTTCAGTTCGGGACCTCCCTTTAGCTCATGCTGTTGCCTTTACTCGCATACACAACAGTGGCAGATGTTCTGTTCTGTTTGTTCTATTGTGTATGTGGCAAAAAGAGTGAATGTAATATTTCAAACAAAGATAATAGTTTTGTAAAGAGGTACTTTGAATTTTTATTTTGAAAAGTAAAATTAAATGTTGTATATATTTTGTATATAATGTATCATTTAAATACATTAAGATATTAATAAAGCTTTTTCCTCCTGATGAATCTAGATTGCATTACCTGATAGCTGAAACACGTTGAAGGCTGCTAACGCGACAGCTCCCCACACATACTTACATAACACTTACATAACACAGAAAGCATCAGATTCCCTGTGAATCAATAACATGTCTAAGATTACAAGCTGTAAACATTTCATATTGGGCTGGATTTGAGTGTTATCGAGAAAATATGACCTCACTCCTGTCCTGACCCAACAGTAGTAGCCAACTGCACACCACACATGCTCATTAACAGTAAGCGATAAAATCAGTCTCTTTTATTGTAATTATTATTATTCTCTCTTGTAATTATCACCGTACTCCTATGGCAGGCACAATCCACTAAGAGCTCCAATATTAGGCTGGTTGTAAGGGTCTTTGAGCTATAGGCTACTTACATATTTCAGTTTGCATCATAATTTCACAAGTTAAACCTTCTCAGCTATTCCAGTATAAGCCAACATCACAGCAATAGTGATTTAGTACAAAAATGATCCAGCCCTGCTCATCATGTAGACCCAATTATGTCCCGAGTGGACAGAAATGGCACAACTACGCCATCTAGTGGTGGAATAGCGTTATGTTAATGATGTGCATTACAACGTTACAACGCGGCAAAGTTACAGCAATCACTGATGGATCTGCAACAAGCAACTTCATAAAGTCTACAAACTGTATCTTCCACATGATAATATCCTTCCAAGTAAAGTAAATAAATGTCAATTTCAGTGTGATTTGTAGTAAACTGAAATCACTCAAATATATCAGGCCTGGAGCAGTGTATGCAAATAGTCCAAGTTATATTTAACAAAGCAAGTTCCTCTTTTGTATTATTTCCATATCCATCTGATGGGCGGTTTGCTTGGTCAGACTATTTTAGTTCAATAACCTTTTCGGTAATCCACATTCTGCGTGCTTAGGCCAAACCTACATCCTGTTTTTATTGTGAAAGTAGGAAGTAGACTGCAGCAGGATCGTATCTCAGAGGAAGTGTCAGGAGCGGAGTTGGACCCTCTGCAGAGATTCGCACTCCTCGCGTGGCCATGCTGCTCCGCGGGCGGTGCTGGCTGCTGCTCTGCGGGCTCTCTGCCCTCTGCGCCCGGGTGAGCCTGGCTGAGCTCGCCCCACCCACCGTCAACATCAGCCTGGACGAGGACCCCGGGGTGCGCTGGAAGCCCCTGAGCCTGTACTTTGACCCCGCGTACCTCAGGAACGCGTCTGCACAAGTGATTGAGTAAGTGCTGATCGGATGAGCCTGCAAACAGTGTTTCTATTCCAATGTTGTGCTGGGGAACTAGTTACGACGGAGTTATAATCAGAATCAGATCCAGAACCAGAACCAGAACCAGAACCAGAAGCAGAAGCAGAAGCAGAAGCAGAAACAGAAGCAGAAGCAGAACCAGAATCAGACTATAAGACTATAAGACTTACGTATAACTTTAGACAACTTTTTCATGCGCTGGCTATGGCTTGTTTTCCTTGCAATGTGTAGCTTTGGTCTAGGGCAGGCATGTCCAAACTAGGGCCCGGGGGCCAAATGCGGCCCTCAAACCAATTTTTGTTGGCTCTCCAGCTCCCTGCTATGTTGGCCCAAACAACAAAAAGTAGTACTTTTTACTGTGAAATTGGGAAAATTCAGGCATATTGATGTTATACCAACCTAATATTAATGTTCTAGGTCTAATTAAAGGTGTGGAGGCTCATTGCAACTACGTCAAATGCAAAATTTCAAATGATTCACTTTGTCATTCAACAAATTCGACATTGTCAAGTTGTTTGTGGCCCTCTGGCCCGTTTAAGTTTCAAAATGCGGCCCTTGGTGAAAAAAGTTTGGACACCCCTGGTCTAGGGTTTATTGGTTACTGGTTAATAAATGCCACTTCATGAGATGATTACTGTTTCAGCTCTACAGTTCCCAAATGGGTGCACCAGGCTGTCAAACCTGTTGTTCTGGCACTGGAGAAGTATATTCCTCAGCCGTATGCGGGGGAGATCCGGGGCCTCGCTGAACACGTTGGAGGAAGCCTTGCAGATGTGATCATTCTCAACTTTGCCTATGAAGTAACTGCGTAGGTGGCTCCTCTGTTACACCGCCCCTCTCTGTGGAGATTGCTTGGCCTTGATTGTTCCACAGTATGGCATTAATCTTATCCATCTCCAGACACAGAGATAAACAGGTGGCATGTTACAGGTGAGATCTATGGAGATGAGCTTGCTTGCTGTTTTTGAGGAATCAAACAAAATTGAATACAAGAGGAAAGTTTAATTCTATACTGTGGAATATTCCAGGCAAAGCAATAGCATATCCATGAAGACCAGCAGAAAAGTTACACAATGCACCTTTAAAGTCTGTTAATCTATATGTTTTCTTTAGATTTTGCACAAGTATCATAACTCAGGACCAAAATGGAAATGTGTACCATGGCAGGAATCTTGACTATCCACATCCTGTCCTCAGAAACCTCACCATCAATGTCAATTTTGTCAAGAATGGAAAGGTTGTATGATGTGCATCCCATTGTAAAAAGCCCAAACCTGAATTCAACAGTTTCTTTAACTTAAACTTTATTTAGGTTGCATATACAGGCACATCATTTGCAGGCTATGTAGGCCTATGGACTGGTCAAAGCCCAAATAAATTCACTGTGTCAGGTGACCAGCGAGGTAAGAAACAACACAATTCCTTATGTTACCAGAGAGGGAAGCTCTACATGCCAACTGTGATATATTTCTGGTTTAGGTAGTGAGCATTGGTGGAACTGGTGGAAGAACTGGGTGTCGGCATTCATGTTTGGGAGGTCTCCTGTCGGCTGGTTGGTGAGGGAGGTGAGTAACAGAATATATAAAGCTTTCAACACAACACCTGCAATATTGACTGAACATATATCAAGGAACCATGCACCCATAACATACTGTACACATCCATGATCGGTGTACACAGAGACACAATTACTGCGCTGATCTACACGGCCCTTCCCCCCAAAAAGTCGATACCGGAAAAAAGGGGCACACACTTTAATTTCTCATAGAACCGCCTTTACCTTTGAGTCCAGCACCCATCGGCTGTGGCTTAGTTGCAATATTAAAGTTTAATTTCCATCCAGTGTTGCATTATTTTTCCTTCCCTATTTTAGCCTTCTCCAGCTCATCCCAAACACTCTCACTGGGGTTCAGATCTGTAGTACCCTAGATTAGTATCGCTGACAACATTTCTATGACCACGGGATTTGTCTTTCCACATGGGTGTTTCAGAAATGAGAAGCCACTGCATCAGTTTGAATAAATAAATACTACAACTCGACACAAGTTTACACAAATACAGTGTTAATATGCCAGTCTATTTTACTCTTTCGTGTCTGAGATTGAAAGAATAGACTACTAGACAATAACTGATACTTTCATAGTGAGTCTAGCAATTATTAAAATCCAGTGCGTTATTAATCTTCAAAGTGTTAGGGTTAGGGTTAGGGTTAGCAAAGCAAAGTCAGCAATTATTGCCTGATAACGTTTAGAAATGTGTTCATCATCAGATATATGCTATTTATAAGCCAATTACCTGCTTCATATTATTAGCCACCACTACTGTAATAATAATATAATAGCTCTAGTTAAAGTTGGAGATGTTCAGTCCACAGAAAATTTTAATTTTTGCAGACTCTGGAAAATGCGGAAGACTTCCTGGACGCTGTGCTCCGCCTCTCTAAAGTGCCTATCATCACTGGGGTGTATTACATAGTAGGCGGGGTGCGAGCAGGTGAGGGTTTGGTCATTACCAGAGATCGCACTGGCCCTGCAGACTTATGGCCGCTAGAGCCCATCAATGGAGCGTAAGTATATTTTTTAGAATACTGCATAATGTAGTGGAAAATTTAAAAATTGTCACTGCTACATTTCCTTTTTATGGTATAGATGGTACAGAGTGGAAACAAATTATGACCATTGGAAGCCTCCTCCAAAAAGAGATTACAGAAGGTCAGTAATCAATATTATTCTCCTTCATTTTGAATGAGGTTATGTAAATCTAGAAATCTTTAAAGTCTACGGTATGGCAATCTCTAAATCAGAATAAGTTATTAATTTCCACAAAGAAGACTCACATCTTCTGCGTCAGTTACAGTTAAAAAAAGGGCAGACAATACCAATAAACCAGTGTTTCTCAACCAGGGATACCCTCGGGGTATGGGAACACTTGCCAGGGGTACTTGGACTGATTTATGATTTAAGAGAATGATGGTTTAGTAGCATGTAGTATTTTAATTATAGATGTTCTTGGTAGTACATTTTAACTCCCTAATGTTTTCGTTGGACCATTTTGCTATAATTAAAACCAAAAATATAAGTTACAGTTGGCAATATACTTTGGAATGATATCTCTCTGTCGATATCAGCCTGGTCACTCCGTAATCTCCATGTTCATATGGGCGATTGACAGGTGGATTAGCCAATCAGGGACACACATGGTTCATCCACGTCAAAACAAAACAAAAGTGTGTATTCTGGATCCCAGGCAAGCATCATACCAGTAAACAAATTTGTAACAGATTTATGCCTATTATCATTTCAAAAGACAATATGAAATCGAACAAACCACAGAAACAGAACTTCTTGATGACAAAACAAGCAACGGAACATGCATACAACTTACCACAAGCTGCAGCCTCACACGTGGTTGTTCAATTTTTTCAATATTCAATTTTTTTTATAAAGCAAAAAGCTTTCCAAAGCAAATAGAATAACCTGCTTTGAGTCATACAAAAAATATACAGCTTATGAATTGCAATTAATATATTTATTATAATATAATATATAATAACAAGGATTCTTTGATGCAATTCTCGTTAGCTTACCTTCATAATCTGATTCAAAAGGTGATCTTCCTAAATAAACATCAGCGTGCTATAATCTACAGTAAACCACCAGTTCTTGGTTTAAAAAATGCTGGTCAAGTTGCGTACTATTTCAACAAATTTAAAACTGTTTCTTGCGGTTGATTTTTCCACGGCGCTAAAAACTGTGGGTTGTTTGTCTTTCCTGATTGTTCTTTTTATTCAGCCAATCACAGCGGTAGAAACAGTCTCCTACCTGTCCAATCCCAGTGAAGCACTCTGAACCTACCCTTTCCCTAATCCACTTGTAGACTTGGGGTGTGTGTTTTGATTTTTTTTAGCGTGTTTTTGAATCTGTGCGTGCTTTAAAATGTGTGGATGTTTTTGAATTTGTGTGTGTTTTTTCATTTGTGCATGTTTTTTCACTTGGGTGTGTTTTTTTTTTTCATTTTTGCATCTGAATTTGCACTTGTTTAGGTATTTTTTGCCCTTTTTTATTTGTGCGTGTTTGAATTTGGGTACGTGTTTTGTCCTTCAGGGCCACCGTAGTTGGCACAGATCACATGCCCTAAACCTCTTTGTGGGCTGCGCTCATGGATCTGTTAAATTGGGCTGTGCTTCGACTATTGCTGTTTGTTAAGATACGAGCGCATTGTGTGGTATAAAGAGAACAAACACACTCCTGCCCTGCTGTGCGAGCTAGTATCTGCAAAGGCGTCAAAAATACATCATGTGGGGGAAAATGTGGTACTCTCTTTTTCAGGAAAGTGGCCAATAAAGCCTTAAATGTAACAGGACAAGACCATATCAACATGGATACACTTTATCAGGTAAATACAAGCAGACCTACACAACAACACACATATTTGAACACATAAGTGACACACTAATGATGTTCTCTCCAGGTTTTGTCTCTGTACCCCGTATGTAATGGGTAAGTTTTTTGTTTGTTTGAGTGGATCACTTGACAGTGGTTATGCTGCATGCTTTCAGTTCCCATTCCTTGACCTCAGCATGAATGTCAAGCAACTATTGTCTGAGCACAAATTTTAGAAAAACACATAACAGAAATAAATGGAGATTGTCACACATTGTGCTAGACGTTCTTGTTTGTAAATGTGTTGTTACAATAGTACATTATAGATGTGTTTCATGTGTTCTAGTATAACTGTTTATACAACCACTATGAGTGCAGCAGTGCCAGATAAATACAACACACTGGTCAGACCACAGGTAATGTTTGTGTTGCTCAAACATTCAAGCCTATCTCTTTTTTTCCCTTATAATTCTTGTTTTATTTTTACCCAGGGCTGTCTGCCGTGAGACGGACAATTAATAATTGACCACATCTGAGGCATTTGAACTGTTTTTCTGTTGTTGTTGTTGTTGTTGTCCATCCATCCATTTTCTACCGCTTGTTCCCTTTCGGGGTCGCGGTTGTTGTTGTTTTTTTTTTTTTTTTCTGAAGGCACTTTACAATAATCATTTTGTGAATGACTTGTGAATGATCATTGGATATTTATAAAGGTGGAAATACTTGGACTAGAATGAAAGCTTATAACACCAAACAATTGTTGCAGGTCACATAAGCGGCTTAAGGTGTGGCAATTAAAAAAATTAAAGGTTTGACCTCATCCAAGATAGGCCTACCCTTAAAAAAATGTCAAATAGGCCTTTCTGTGTAGGCCTATTTGAATTGTACTTTTAGCCTTTTTATGTGGGCCTATCTATCAGGTTAAATAAATTTAATTCTGAATATTTCAGTTTGTTATCAGGTTGTTGAATTTTATCAATACTGTAATGTCTCTCAGGTTAGTAATGAATACCAGTTTAGTGCTCACAAGTTGTCACTTTATCTCTTCACAAAATAACAATGCATTTATAACAGTGGTGTGAAATGAACATTTAACAAGATAATGTTTTAACATTAAGGTTGTTACAATACTTAATAATTATTATATACAAGATTGATCAAATAAACTGCACTTGCAGACTCCACACTGTTTGTCCTGTTCCTCCTTTCCTCCTGCGCGCCCCTGTGCTGAGGAGCACGCGCGCTGACGCGTGGTCACATGGCCTGACGAGGCACTGGACACTTCCTGTATGTGCTAAGCTGTAACTACGCTGTCATCCAAGATGCTGGCTCTCATAAACAGGCTTTTAGACTGGTTCCGCGCTCTCTTTTGGAAAGAAGAGATGGAGCTAACATTAGTGGGACTTCAGTCCTCTGGGAAGACGACGTTTGTCAACGTCATCGCAGTAAGTAGCTCTTTAGGGCCCCGGCGTCCACCCGGCAAAGACTATACGAAGTAAACTACTATTTGGACTGTGTCTAATATTGCTGTTATACAAATTGCTGTAGGTTATTACCGCTTATTCTTAATAATGTTTACACTTGTCTTTATCTAAGAGTGACGAAGTTGCACTGTGTTATGACTGGTGAATGCAGTCATGTGCCCAGCAAGATGACATCAAGGATATGGTGACAACAGCGACTGTCAGACTTGAAACACTTAGATACTAGATACACATTCCCATCTGAATCATATGAGCAAAAGCTTTGTGTGTATTTACACAGCAGCCTATGTTTAGTTTAGTCTACCACAGCAAAGCTGTCATGTGATTGTATGCACTGTTTTAATATTAAAACTATCATTTTACTATTGACCAAACTACATAAACTGTAATGCAGCAGAACGCATACAGTTTAGCTCAATGTTGTTGTTGACTGGCAACCAACTGCAAAGGTGCATTTACCACCATCTACTTTATTCTTTAGACTTTATTCTTTAGACTTTAGTTCAACCTTATATCACACTTATACCACAATATTACTTCAATGTGAGAACACTACTTATTATGCACAAAGGGCTTGATGAAATCTGTATCTGTGTGTCATGGCGAGAACGTACTTTAATCAGCTATCACACTGCTAATGAACATGATTTACACGGACATATATAACGAACACAAACTATGTTGAAATAAAGATTTTGTCTGTGTCTTCCAGTCAGGACAGTTCAGTGAAGACATGATTCCCACAGTTGGTTTTAACATGAGGAAGGTCACTAAAGGGAACGTGACAATAAAGGTAGGCCAACCTGTCAAAGAACTCAAAATAGAGAAACTCTTTGGTCTGTAATTTCTATTGTTACATGTTTCTGCTTCTTCATGTCGTTCAGAAGTGGAATTCAGGAGGGGAACCAGTCCTTTAAAATATCAAACTTACCTCATGCTGTCTTCTTACGCAGTTCTTTGTTTGCACTTTAGATATGGGACATAGGTGGACAGCCACGCTTCAGAAGCATGTGGGAGCGCTACTGTCGAGGAGTCAATGCTATAGTGTAAGTATAAGTCTCTCCCCAAGTTATTTCAATTCTAACTTTGATATTCTGTGTAATTCTTACATGTTGTATTAGTTACATGGTAGATGCTGCAGACCGTGAGAAGGTTGAAGCTTCCAGAAATGAATTGCACAATCTTTTAGACAAACCACAATTACAGGGAATTCCCGTAAGTACATCCTGGTGTCATCCAGGCTCTCTTCTATTATATTATCATCAAAAATCCCCTTGTCTTTCAGATCTTAGTACTTGGCAACAAACGTGACTTGCCAAACGCTCTTGATGAGAAGCAGCTGATTGAAAAAATGTAAGATTTTCTTTCAAACTAAGACTTGCAAGAGGAACTATTGGTATTCCAGCTTTAATTAGTGCATAGTACACAGTTATTTACAATTCAAATACTTGCTAATCTTGTGTGTTTATGTTATATTATATTGTTTTTATCTATTTTATAGGAATTTATCTGCCATTCAAGATCGAGAGATCTGCTGCTACTCCGTCTCATGCAAAGAGAAAGACAACATAGGTAAACTTTCGTCTTTATTACAAGCATTATCCAGTAGTATTCTTCTCCTAATCAGTTCAAGACAATTCAAATTTCAAATACACATGCTTACAATTAATAAAGTCAATAAATTCATACAAGTTCTTCAGTCAAGGACTATATAATTTCTTGTTCGTGCTTTAAAATAAAATGGAATAAATCATGTCTAATCAACTTCTGACATAATCGTTGTAAACAGCTGCAGTACATCCAGAACGCTGCTGCTCGGGTCCTGACTAGCACCAGGAAGTCCCATCACATTAGTCCTGTTCTCAGGGAATAGACTTTAAAGCAGCCTTGGTTTTGTACAAGTCTCTCCATGGCCTAGCACCAAAGTACATCTCGGACATGTCTATACAAAGAAAAATATGTAATTGAAAACCCTTTAATTATGTCTTTACAGACATCACTCTGCAGTGGCTTATCCAGCATTCAAAGTCTCGACGGAGCTGAAAAGTGAAACTGTCCTCCAGTCGTTGGTCCTTGACATCCAGCCCGCCTTTGTGAAGTAACCCATGTGTACACTCGGCACTGTCACCACATGCACCGCCTACAACTCTATGAAAGCTCCTCATCCCCAAAGCATCACAAGAGTGCGTCTGAAGCTTGATTGTCTATAACCCTCATGCCTTATCACACGCTACACACACTGTTCTGTGAGTATTATCAGTTTTATTTAGGGATGTACCAATCCAACACGGGTGGTGAATCAATGTATACCCAATGTTTGTTCATGTTTGGGTTCTGAATCTTGCTGTATGTGAGTCACAAGTGGTCGATTTACTTGATTCACACATGTAGACAAAACATCTGCAGCCTGTACACAGCTGTCCAGAACTGTTTACACATGTAGCCTGCCATTCATACATTTAATGAGACAGTCCTTTTGTACAAGTGGTAGTTTGACAGCTACTGTCTCATAAACCATGGTGTCAAATTAAAAAGAGTTAAAAAGCAAAACATTGTAAGCAGTGACAAGCAAATGATAATTGGCCATTCAAAGTATTCAAAAGTCGAGGTCAGTGCAATTATGTACACAGTTTGAACTATATTGCAGTGGCGTGTGGTCAGAGTAATCAAGGCAAGCACTGATCGACCAAAAAGGCCCAAAATTACAGTGTGTCACAATTATATTTAAATTGGTCCGAAATATATCCAAATTATGTTCATGTTTCTAAGTCAGAGTTTTGAAACTTGGCGCTGCAGTTGCCTCACTTCTGCTGCTGAGGAGAAGTGAAGCAACTGCAGCGCCAAGTTTCAAAACTCTGACTTAGAAACATGAGCAGGTCTCTAATAGATAGTTTTTAATGATTAGAGGTTAGAAATATTTAACATTTATCATTTAACAAAATTGAGCACTTATTTGTGTAGTGAATTGAGATTATTTACTCCATCCAGCAGTCTTCACAGTTATGGGTGTTTAGTTCAGTGTGAGACTGGGGTTTGAAACTCACCCTTGCACTTTTGTGTGCAAATGTGACCCACTAAATATAACTAAGTCTGCTTGCCCATCCATGAAAGTCACCGCACGCTACTGCTATATTGTACTTATTACTTAGTTTTGTTTCAAAACGTTGCGGGGGTATTTGTCTTGGACTGTAATGTATGACTGTAGATGGTAAGTGTCCAGAGGTGTCTTTCTTCAATGACTAAAATCTGGGTTTGTGCATCCTGCACACATTTCTGTCACAGACACAATTCATTTGCTTCTTTGCCAGCAAACATTAGGTGACATTTGGTGATTATATCTCTACCAAATCAGGATGGTGGGTAATTTGTGTTGTGGCTTTTTTTGCTGGTATTATAATTATAAATTATTTTGACTGTTTCAATGTTTACATATAACTGTAGGTTGTGTTTAAGATTTGAAAGGGGAGTTTTAAGTGCCTTTGGCCAAACAGGTGAACGGAACAGTTAGATTTAAGTGCCTTTGGCTAAACAGGTGAGCTGAACTGTTAACGACTCCTCAAAAATAAACTCTAGCGAGGAATTCCTTGATAACTTGAACATCACCACTAGATAATCCTTTATTAAGTGATCATAAAACATACAAATCTAAGTATAACTTAAAGAAAGGTAAACTAACCTTAGCAGCACATTTGATTGGTCTATGATACATTTTTAATGTTTTAATCTTCTCCTGTACTCCCAAAGAATGAAATGCATTACAGGCATTGGGTTGTGTTTCACAGAGGGTTAGCAGAATTGTTAAGTTTATTTCTGAACAAAGCAAGGGTGCGCCATTGGTTTGTTCTTTCTCTAATCCTGTGATTGGAGAACAGAAACCCACTGTTAGTCAGAAGACAGACTGATATTTCCAAAGGCTACTCCAGTCACACCCTCGGGCCTTGTCTGGCCGTCTGTCACAAGCACGTGCTTCAGTAGTGCAAGTGTCAAATGTAGATCAACATGTATGTTTTGTTTTTCCCCCATGGTTGATGCCATCTTAATGTCTATAAAATGCACTGCACTGCATAGTTAAAGTATAATAAGGAAAAGCAATCTCCAAATAAATATTTTTTAGACTTCCACAGCCCTCCCATGAGGAAGAGGTGTAATGAAATGTTGCACACTGCCCTCTTTGCACTTAAGTGTTTAAATAAAGCTATACACCTTTTATGATGGCCGACCCAAGCTAAATATTGGCCTTATTTAAGGCCGATAGACAATACACTAAAAAGCCCAAATATCTCTAGAGAAGGGCATCCACAGAAGTGCACTTCAGCAACTCAGATGACAGAGGATTGTTGAATGAACCGAACGTATCCATTTGACCCAAGTTTAGATCTGATAGTAAATGTCAACAGAAGTGATTTTTGAGACATACTAAAAGAAATGTACTTAAAATTGTTTCTTTTATAAAACTGGATAGTGTCAAAAATACTGTAATCTGGAGTTAATCTGCATATCATCAACACAGGTCTAACATTAGGTCCAGAAGAAAATAAGATAAAATAAGTAATGAGCGTTTTTATTTTTTTGCTTTGTATTTTTCCTATGGTACAATACGAACAAATTAAAAAAAAATGTACATTCTTATGTACTTTTTATTTTACGATATCTCTTCAACTCTAACAAACCAACTGAATACTGTATGTTCTTGCACAAACAAAATTCTCTTCTCACATACTAGGTTCCTTGCCCAGCTTTATAATTATCTTCAGTTTAAGTATAATGCTCGCTGGTCAAATAATGTTTTTATGACAATGTTGTAACCCACCTGCTACTATTATCGATTACTATCAATCATGTTAATGTCAATCCATCCATTGCTGGTCATTCTCTGTTCCCTGAGATGTATTCTGTGTCTGCTGGTGATTGTTGCAACCTTAAATATCCACTGTTGGGACCACGATAGCAGTGTGGGACTGTTAAACTGGCTAAGTCCGTGGGTAAATGAGGAAAGCTTTGTTACATCTGTATTAATAATATAACAACAAGTTACAATAATGCTTATCTATTTGTATGAGCATGTGCTGATCTGTCCACAACCAAGCTTTTGTAAATAAAATGTTAGCATTTTTTATTTCTGATAAATGTTCTTGATGTCTTGTTGGCCATTCTTTACCCGTGATTGGTAATAAAATGTTTATTTTTATCGATTGTAAGACTGTTCACGTTCATTGTTCTTGCAATATTTATTTCTGCCAGTAGATGGAGGCAAAGGCACGTCTGATTTATGTAACACACAATGGCTCTTAGAAGCAAACAAGTTCCAACTCCATCCTTGATAAGTGCAAAAGTGTTACTGTTCTTATGCATTTGAAAAAAAATGTATATTTATACATTTGTGAGTGGAATATATTTTCCTATACGTGTATGTGTGGTGCGGAGGTCATTTTGGGCTTAATCTGAAGCTAAATAATTGGGGAGTAGACCTTTATAGTTTGATAGTATTTGGGGGTCTAGCATATTTACTATCAATTATTCTCATCCTTTCACAATCCTGTCACAAAGTATGTGTGTTCGTGGTTTCCTCATCTTAACTATGACTGAAGCAGGTTCCTGTCACAATGATTTTAAATACATTTTGTGTTTTGTCAATAAGCAAAAAGCAAACAAAGGCCTAAATCAAGTGACCTCCACCTTCCGTATGTGTAGAATATTTGGACACAGCACAGATGCCAGCTGCTAACATTCTTGCTATTGGCTAAAACCTAAATGTTTCTCGGCTGTGCATAACAATATAAGGGAAGTTGAGGACAAGTGTTGCAGGTGGACAGTCTGAGCCCCTCTTTGCCAACACCTTTAATGAAGCTGGTTTGAGAACACAGCTGCTGGCTTTAAGAGTGAGCCAGGGCACAAGTTGGGATGTGTGGACAGATCCAGGTGGGATTTAATAGATTCCACAGGTCACTGGAGGTTCAGAACCCAGAGTCTGTGTGCAATTTACCTTCGCAATGACCCCATGGACTCTTCATTTAGTTACATTATGAACAGTTGATTGGTACAAATGAGTGTTCATTAGAAAGTACAAGAACCAACAACGCCATATTGCTCCAGACATGATTCACTCGCATTTCTCTCTCCAATTAATGACCTAAATTAAATGTAAATAGTCTCAACTTCGAGGGATGTGAAGGACATTTTTGTTTCCTGTCCCACCCTTTTGTTCAAACTGGTTTAGACTTTGCACTGAGGTTGACTGGACTTAAACTTTTATCAGGACTGGTAAGGTACAAAAGAGAAAAATTAAATCTATGGCAAAGAGTTTTGTTCATTCCGTTATCATGATCAAACCAGGTGGAACCGGGTTTATGGATGTGGAAAGCCAGCAAACACTTCATTCAGGCACTTGTTTAGGAACTTGACACTAATTGCAGTGTGGAATGTCACCATTAATAAAGAACAGCATGGCACATGTAGGCACACTTTAATGGGCAACAGCCTGTAAAAGACATTTATAAGGGGTCCACAGTGCACAGCCACTCAAACTATTGGCAGCTGTTTACCTTTCTTATGATCATTCAAGGATGTTGTGTGTAAGCCTATTTATAAACTTTAATGGAGACATATTATGCTCTTATGCTGGAACTTAACATTTAACTGCAACATAAGTATATCACCGTTTGAAATGTTGTCCATTATAAAATACTATGTTGATAGAATTTGGTCCATTGACTGATAAAACCCGCCTCTTCTTTTACTGTAACAAGCAGCGGATTGTCATTTATATGTAGATTTTTTGTGTGGCCATGTGGCATTTTATAACTCGTGCATGCATTTTATAACTCAGATGATAACTCATTTTTCAAATAATCACAACACAGTACAGGGTTGTGGGCAGGGATAGGAGATGAGGGAAAACAGGAATTTTCTGACCCTCAAACCTCAGTTCCAGAACAATACAGGATTACAAACAACTTTGAGTAAGCAAATACTGTTGTAACAAGGTTATAAGCTCATTAAAGCTGCTTTTGCATAATTTGTCTGTATGTCTTTAATATAATATTTTGGTACAGGTTGGAAGATTATGACATTTGTGGGAATTATAACTATAAAGGAATTATGGAGGATTTTTTGGCGCCAAATCTGAATCTCTTTCCTCGTGGCGTGGACAGCCGAGTAGTTCATTCACATGTCAATCATAGGATACACCTACTGCTCACCTGCAGCCTCGTCGGCTCGTCCCCAGGAGAGCAGCACGATTTCCTGGCTGCGCATGCGTGGTTGATAGGCTGGTGTGTGTCTAAGCACATTGATCTATCATAATATAGTTCCCTTGTGTACAGGACTAAATTAAGACGGAGAAAGACATTTGGAGCTGGCTCAGAAGAGATGGAAATCTACGGAGACGAGAGATGCGATGCGATCCGTCGCGCTAATAAACAAATGCACGAGGCAACGAAATTTGCCCTTTCCCCATTGTGGGACAAATGAGACTAGATTGGGCCTCCTTGTTTTTGTACTTTATTTTTGTTGAGCCTATAGTCCCAAGAAAAGTAGAGGTCATGGATGTATTTGGACATTACATTTTGGAAAATACCGGTACTTTTGTGATGATCAACTGGACAAACAAATATCTCAACTTAAAAAGAGCAGATAATGGTTAGAATTTATGAAAAGAAAAAAAAAAAAAAAATTTTCATCCGTTTAAAATGTTTTGTTTCTTACGCTTACCTCAACTTTTTTACAGATTGTAGAAAACCTGATTAGACACAAACTGAATTCTTTCCCCTGCGAGTGTGAGTTGTTGTTCTCTTTGATAAGTCTTCTACCCTCCACTCTTCCTGCTCCTCAGTGCATTAAAAATCACCACTTCAGCTCCTTGGGCACTGATCAAATAGGCCACCTAATGCATTTTCCACCATTTTATTCTAGTGTAGCCCATATTTACATATAGATTGAGTATTTATCAGTCTACGTTTTAAGGCAGATTGACTGTAGTCCACTTTATTAAAGCGTGTTGGATTGATGTATATTTAATGAAAGGTTGATGTAGGCAGTGTAATTCTCTGAAGACGGGAGTGGATTGGTATGTGCGCTGAATACTAATATTACTGTAGACCTCAAAATTGTTTGTTTAGTGTCTGCCTTTAATGCTCTATATCTTCCATATTTGTGTACTCTAAAGCTGAAGGGACTTCTAAGCCTTCACATAAGGCCTAAACATTCAGCATTTAAATATTACATTTATATTATAATTACTTACTACTTACTATTAGTAAATATTTATTTTAAGGCAAGGATAATAAAATATGTCGGAAATAATAAGACGTAATGTTCTGAGTACAGAAAACTAATCAGATTTAGGGTTGTTTTGGAGACTTTCAGAACTGGCCACTCATTCGCTTGTGTTGTTGCCGTTGATCTGGCACTGACCAATCAGATTCTCCCTTTACAGTTGATTGACAGGCTGGTCCCACCCACGACCCTCGAGGAGTATCGGTGCTGCTCTGGTGTAATGACTGCAGGGGCCTTTAGAGAGCGCACAAGCGCGTTTGCATTGAAAGTTAGTTGACGGCTAGCTCTATTATTCACCTCTGTTTGAGTTTAAGAGGAAGAAACAAAGAGAAGATGAATTCATTTGAAACTTTCATTTAGACAAATAATAAGATTTATACTCAGAGGAGCAGTTTGTGTTCGCAGTGTAAATATTGAGGAAACACAAGTGCATCTCAAATCAACCAAAGATTTATGACACTCGGAGTTCACGGAGCACAGGATGAATGAACTCTGGATTACACACAACACTGACATGACAACAAGTGAATAAACTTCTCATCTGATGAAGGCAACAGCGGTGAGTGTGACCTAATGCAGTGATGTGCCTTAAATACGCTTTGTAACATGGTAAACTAACCCTTATGAGGAATACATAACTACAAACTGATGTGTCTCCAAGATTATCTTTAGTTGTTAACATGCTGGTTTTGTCAGAACGGGTGCTTCTGTGGCCAAGGTTTGCCACTGCTATTGACCTTATTCCGCCCCGCCCACGTCATCGGCACTTCCGTTGTAATCGCACTTCCGGTCCAGCGGCAATTCCGTTGGTTTGATTGGAGAAAGAGGGAAAAGTCTCTGCAATTAAACATGCTATAAAGTAGATCAATTTGTGTAAAATATTCAACGTTCATGTGACCAATAAGTCAACAGTGCAATTATTCCCTGGGCGGTCCGAATATTGCTTTTTAGTCTGTGTTTAGTCTTATTTTCTCTGGAGGTTGGTATGGCAGCCCTATGTTAATTAAAGGCATAATGGACGATTTGCGCACGCGCACTCCCCTGTGCGGACCTACACAACAGCCTTGCGGTTAGACGTGCGTTTGTTTATTAGCGTGACGGATCGCATCGCATCTCTCGTCTCCTGTGGATTTTTGTCTCTTCTGAGTCAACTCGAACTGTCTTTCTCTGTCTTAATTTTGTCCCGTACACTGAGGGAACTATATTATGATAGATCCATGCGCTTCGACACGGGGAAACGTGCTGCTCTCCTGGGGAAGAACGAGGCTGCAGGTGAGCAGTAGGTGCGTTCTATGATTGAGACGTGGCAGGACTAATCGGCTGTCCGCGCCACGAGGAAATCGTCCATTACGCCTTTAATACAATCTCCCCTGACTACTTTCTTGTTCTCTGGAGAGTTGGAGCTCTTACTACTCTGCCATCACCTGACTCTCTCTTTAGATGTCACAGTCCATGATCTCGTTCATCAACTTGTCCGTCACGCCCATCCCTGCACGGCTTGGCCAATCATCTCTCAGCACGCCCATCCTCCCCTCGTCCTCCAGCCTATAAGCAGCTGGGGTCAAATTTAAAAGGACTGCTCGGTTTGCTTTCAGCACGTGCATCTTTCCTCTACCCCATCACCCCCTCATCTTCTCATCTTTAGACCTTCTCTTCCTTCATCACCACATTGTCAAGGCTCCAGGGGTATAGACTCCTATTCATTCCCTACTCTGCAAATTTAACACAGGCTCATTTATTCTTGCTGGGGCCAAAGTTGTATAAATGAATAATTCATAATTCACATTCTCTCTTTGAGTCTGTCCAGGTTGAAATGTCCCTCTCTCCACACCAATCGCTCATCAGTGGATGGATGATATTTGTAAACTTGGAAATGTCCAAATCTCTACGGTATAAATTGTTCAAATACATTTTTACACATGTATTGTGAAATGTTGAATAACCAGGCAAACTGGATAATTGCATTGCATTGAATAATAAGATGTCAAAGCGTGTCGACAGTTTAATGCAGTCTTTGACCGTCACATTATGAGCTGTGGGAAGCCCATTATCTGGCAGCTCCTTGCTTCACATCCACAATAACCATATTGGAATGGTGCTTTACAATAGAAGGTTTAGGAGAATGAAGCTACTGAAGTTTTCATATGTACTCCAACTTGTTGAAAAATAACTAAAGAGACTGCTTACTCTTTATACATTATCTACAATTTATAGAAAGGAACTAACTCAAAACAACTGAAGTGAACAATGCAATTTACTTAAATATCCAAATATTTGAGTAATCTTGCAGATCTGCTGAACATAAATCGGATCTTGATGACTCAGGTTAATCCTGATCAGACAAAAATATTGTGTGCTGTATTAACAACACAATTACCATAACAGCATAACTGCTTCTTTATACCTGTATGATGACATTATAAACATATTCCATTGAGTCATGAGTTTGTCAGATGACAGGGACAGATGTTCTCACAGACAGTGGAGACAGCTGGCTCTCTTTTGATATGAGCCCAGATAGCTGACCTTGGCACAAAACACATGGCGCCCGAGTCTGTGTCCCTCTCTCTCATCAGCTGCCAAGCCTCTGTAGACCTGCTGCATCTTCCCACACTCATTCTGAATCCCTCCAGTGTCCACACTGAGCAGCGCTGGAGAACCTGTTGAGGCATATTTACTGAGAGATCATTTGTGAAATCAGCTTTAGGTTGAAGTTGCAGTGGTTTTCTCATAGGGTGCATTCACACTTGCCATGGTTTGATCCTGTTTTGGGCCCAGCTTAGTCCTGTTTTTTTAAATGATCTAGTCCTGGTCTATCCCTGGTCCAGTCCTGATCAAGTTCCAGGTTTAATCCCAGTTTTGTTGTGTCAGATACGGGCATCGCTTTTCCCATGGGATTAATGCTTTATTGTAAAAATGTATTCGGTCAGAAACAGCAGTACTAATTATACTGCAATTTTCAATGCACAAGTACATACTGGTGGTTACAACAATCCGTAAAGAAATATAACATGTGCATTCTTAGACAACAGCAGCTCTACTTCCAGATCACTGAGAAACCATTTGGGGGCTAAATTCTCTTTCACACACTTAAGGTAAATATTGATCCTGCATATCTTTAGATACTAGAATCACTTTCCAGGATGCATTGCACAAGCATTTTAGACCAAGTTTGCTTTTGTTGATGTTGAAAAAATATACTGTATAAAAATTACATGATTGGATGCTAATCTCTAACCTCTGCTGGTGATTGGTTATCGCTGTGTCTTTGTTTGTCCGTTATTAGCTGTATTTTAAATTTTACTTTAATGCACAGAGTTGACCTACTTGTCTCTGCAAAATATTAATTGTGCAATATCCCTATCAAACTCAATTATACATCAATCAATCAATCAATCAATCAAGGAAATTATAAACTTGAACTTGAAATGGGTTAAAATTGGATGCCCAGTGTATAGTAGACCACAAATTGTACATGCCAGTGATGTTCATTGGGAAAGAGAAGCAGGCTCTTAGAAAGCGCTGATTAATTTGACCATATACTTGCAGTAGGCCTAGACCTGCAGAACCTGGAGGGTGAAACAGAGTGACAGGTCTTACTAATGCACATACTTACTTCACCATGACATTCCATTTCCTGTCCATAACATGTAAGGTTTTCCACTCTATTCTTTGTGCTAGTTTAATGGAATGCCCTTTTCATTTCAGCAACACGCCTGCAACCGTTTCCAGGTTTTGCTTTAGCATGTTGTAGTTGAAACTTTTCCAAAGCAAACTTTCCACCAACATCCCCTTGCCATGTTTTGTACGGCCCCGATCACCTAGCCTCTCTCATGTACTTGTCTATGGTGTAATTAAGCAAGTGTTTGGACGACTAAAAGTGCTTGGATACACAGGAAAGGAGATGAGGCGTAGCAATCAGAACTGAAGAAAGAGTTGCATTCTTTGCTGCAGTTAGCATGTCCATCACACTCCCAAGTTAAAAGCTTTCTGATTAAAGGTTGTCTGTGGAACAACAGCGGCGTGTGCATGTCACCAACTGGTCCAAGATGAAGCAAAGCAGGAATGTGATTGTTTTAGGAGAATGCTTCTCCTTTGCTGCTGGCAGTAGTTGTCTCTTAAATAAGGGCAAGTTGCTATTTGTGGCTCGCGTTAAATTAGTGTCCCAGGCAACAGTGAAACATTGGAGTAAGCAACGACTCTGTGTCCTATCATGCACACCAGGGGAAAGCATATACAAAAGTCGACAGTAGACAGAAGCGTTTGAAATAAATATGATGTCTCTGGGTCACACTGGGTCATCATCTCGTTGTCCTCCGGCAAGGGTAAATGAAGACTGTTGCAGAACGTAATTGAACTTACGTCATAAGGCGCTGGTACAGCTGGCAGCCCGGTGTAAACGCTCTCTCTTCTTTCTCACACTTATTGTGCTTTATCTCCTATATTTTGTAAATATAGTTAGTATATTTTTTCTATTTTTCTGTACGATAGGGACACGCGCTGGAATAGTTTTTTAATTCAACTGTTTTTGACTTCTTTCGGCTGGATTTGAGCGTTTTTCGTTGCGTTCGTTGTGTTGTTGTGACGTGAGCTAGCTCCGAGCGAGCCCACCAGCCCCCCCCCCCCCCCCGCGCCCTCCGGCCGCGCTAAAGTACGGCGTGTCGTCGGTACACGTTTATATACACGTTTATATGAAAGAGGAACTTCACGAACGATCGGGACACTCACTGGAATCGCTTTAAATTAACTTGTTTTGACTTTATTCGGCTGGATTGAGTGTTTTCGTCGTGTCGTTGCGATGTGTCTTGGCTCTGAGTCCCCCGGCTCCGGCCCCGCCCCCCGGCTCCGGCCCCGCCCCCGCCCCCCCCCCCCGGCTCCGGCCCCGCCCCCCGGCTCCGGCCCCGCCCCCCGGCCGGCGCCGTACCGCGTTTCCACAAAGGAGGAACTCATGAAACTGCGGAGAACAGTCGTCTTACCCGGAGATCGTCACGTTATCCCGTCGCAATACTGACCTAACCTAATACTGATGTGCAATTCTGTCATATGTGCAATTGCTGTTGGAATTCATGTGCAATTCATGTGCTGTCGTGACACATATTCATGTGCAATTACTGTCGGGATCACATGCAATGGTATTTATTTATTTATTTATTTATTTGTCTATGGGAATTTTTATTTATTTATAGGAGATCTTCTACAGAAAGTGTTTTTCAGACTTCCTATAAGTGATCTGTTCTTCTGTATCTACCTCTGTATCTACCTGCGTTGCACCAATGAAATTTCCCCATGTGGGACAATAAAGGAATATCTTATCTTATCTTATCTTAACTTTTACATCCAAAATAATACACATTGAGACTTGTTTGTACAGCAAAGCTCTGCAGAACAGTTTGGACATAAAAACATTTGGATCTTAATTTTAGCAGCAGGAAAAAAATGAAATGAATGGATTACAAAACTGTATCAATTAGCAAGGACTGGACTCAAAATTATAGCAGAAAAATTGAAAAAATGTCATTCTGACTTTAGCAGACTTTGGACCAATTGGGACGATTATGCTGGACAACCTGTTTTAGGACTGTGTAAAATGTTTGTATGCTTCCTCTCTGTCTTTTTTCTGTCCTGTGTTCATTTTGTTGTACCAAAAAACATAAATAATAGAATAAAAAAGAAAGCAAGAGACTTGTCTAGAGTTTTTAAACAACACTCACTATTACAGTAAAAATACACACAGGTGGGTGTTTATTATCATGTTATCGTAAACACTAATTTGTTTTTAAGTAGAGACTAATGAGACCTGTTTTGGTAATTACGGCATTACTACTTCCAGAACACATGTGTAGTACCTCAGCTGGAGAAAGCATTGCAAAAAACAAACAAAAACAAAACAAATACCAAAAACGTGTGTGTGTGTATATGTATATACTGTATATATTGGTCATGGTCACCTCTGAATTGAGTTGATTAAACTCAGATGACCAGAGCTTCTACTCGAGGTGACTGCAGTTCCTCTGAGACGCACAGCCGTCAGTCAAAGACACAGGGACTTGGAACAGCCTCCCAGCCAGAGACAGTCTGACACTAAACATACTCAAGACAAACTTTAGTGGAACCAGGTCTGTAATGGCAAGGCAAGTTTATTTGTAGACCACAATTCATACACAAGGCAATTGACATGACGGAAATCACAAAACAGTTTAAGACCTAAAAGAGAAGAGTGCAAATAAAATCCTTTCAGTCTCAGCACAACCAAACAAAACAGTTTTTTGGCTTGGATTTGAACATTGTCAGGAAGATGTAATCACTGATTTTGAAGTGTTGTTTAACTCTAATGTAATTTGTATTGAGTGTGTGTACAGTGTTGTTCTGACTAGGAACTGCAGGGGGAAGCAGCGATGGGCTAATGCTCGCATATTTACATTATATGTTTATTAATATAAACTGTCCTTTTAAATAAATTAGTTTAACAGGAGAGAATGTTTGAGTATGACACAATTAAACTTTATAATTATTATATATGATTGTTTTAATTAATCCATGCTACTTCTATGAAAAAGTGAAAAATGTGAGCTGGTCATGTTTCTTGGCACACAAGAAAGTCTCAAGCACTGTGGCATTCGGTGTTCTGGTAAGTTTTATTTGCTCCATAAGGCTTCTAAAATACAACCAGGATCCAGACTTTGCTGCTTTGGGAAAAATGAAAAAGGGCAGGCTAAGGTCCTTAGATATCTATCATTTTGTAGTTTTGTTGTAGATGTTGTTCTCTCTTTTATTATGGTCCTCTGTCCTTACACCAGCTTGACAAGTAGAATGTATTGTATGACATTCGGAGTTTTTTCACGGCTATTGCTCTGTCATTAGCTCTGTCTCTGGTGTCGACCTTTTCATTCTGCAGCCGCGGTGGTCCCTCAGTGTGGAGACATGTTGTCAGCTTACGCACATGGCACCTCTGCTCTCAACATCACTGTTCTAATCTCTATGCATGAGAGAGGTCCCACCGCCACCTCGCAGCCTCTGGAGAGCATTCCTGCAGCGATTGGTCATTGAGTGGCTCCATTGAGGTGGGAGAGCGTGGGTCTGGCATGTTGTCGCAGCCTGATGGATGACCTGTCTGACTTTATCTTAGCAGGACGGACACTGTGGTGGCTGCAGCGATCAGATTGTTACTGCTGACTCCTTTATCAGGGCCGGGTATAGAGCTGTCATCCTCAGAGAGCAGGGATCCCAGGCCACTATCGTCCTCTCTGTCAGGACGTGGGAATTAGCCAAGTATGTGCTCACGCCAAAGCCGAGCATGGCTTTGGCGTGAGCACATACTTGGCTAATTCCCACCTCTATTTGTTTTTCCATGTTTACTTTTATTCATTTTTTACTTATTGTTGTCGTTTCCATTTTAAATTCAGAGCTAAACTTTAAAAGAACTACTCCATTTTGTTTTCTGAACCTAGGAAAACTAATTTGACTGGAGTGGCCACAAATAATGTGACAAAGTGGTTCTAAAGTACTGTGACAAATCCGGGGGTAGGTGAAAACAGACCTTTTCTGAGGAGTACACAAACATGCCTGACTCAATCAAAATACAACTCTGAGTAAGCTGATGGGGGATAAAAAGCTCATCAAAGTGGATTTGACACAATATGTCTCCTTTAAGTTCACTTTCAGATAGTGCCATCCTTTGCCAAGGTGAGCTGTCAGCACTGGCTCTCACAGCAGCCTGTTGTGGCCTGACGCTGCCCGAGGGAGCTGTAAACGTGTTAGCACTCTATGCACACTGGGACCACTGGTATTACTGACGGAACAAGACACACCACCTGTTCCGTCCTGTCCCGGGCCACTGCCCTCTCACAGACACAGTGGGAACTCCAGAAACACAATTTTTTAAACTCAATAGAGAAAAATGCATTAGGCTACTTGTGAACACGGGGCCTCTATATAAAAGAGATTGACTTTATCAACCCTTTAGTCAGTTAAAACGTTCAGATCAATAGATGTCAGCAGGATGTCACACTATTTGACATTTTAATAACTCAAAACTCAAGATGATGATCCAGGCACTTGGGAATTAAGAATAACTGCTCTCCGTCCTTTGCAGATAAACACCTGGGGCCCTCTTTCATCTGTAGCTCCAAAATTGAGGCTTTTGACCAGCAATAACATCCAGGTTAATGTTGTTTGCAATACATAGATTTTTTTATTTTACGCCTTTGATTGTGCTCTTGTTCAAACATAAATTGTGCTTAATTAGTCTCTTAATTTGGTCATCATTATTATTATGGTGGATCAGTCAATTAGTCAATGATAATAAATCTTTATATCGCTAAAGTTGTATTTAAGTTATTTAAATGACAAGAAGCAGGTGAGAAGTCCCTGGAATGGCCTGTTTGATTCAGGGTTAACATGGCATCCTCATTGCATATTTACATACATAAATAATGATAATTTAACACAATACAAGTTGGCAAATAGGCTAAATGTGCTTTAAAAGTATGACACCTTTCATAGGGTGATTTTAGGGTTTGCCTTGTGGGTGCGATCCCATGTTCAGACATTTGTGTTACTGCAGCTGTTGGTGGAGGCCTTCTCTTTTAGTCCATTATGTCAGCGGAGTCGGGTTATGAAAATATCATCAGTCATTATGCATTTGTGTGAGGACACAGGGCGATGCGTCACTGCTAAATCTGAACCAGTGACGTCAATAACAGGACTTACCAGGAGTTGTGTGAAGAATACAGACTTGCTCAATGTCCAATTTGTAGCATAGATCCAGGGAAAAACTTATTTTCTGATGACAGCCAGGTCAAAAACATATTGTGGAATCCACAAACAAATAGCTAGTGTTAAACTTCTCCGGTTTGTTTATCTCCTGACAGGAAGTGAAATATTTATTAAATATCTCTTTTTATTATTTACCGCAGTTAAATTATACATTTATATTATTTAAATAATAAATGTAAAATGTGGGTTCGATTTCCGGGCCAGACCAACATCACATGATGTGTTACCGTGGGTTCTCTCCGGGTTCTCCTCCCACCGTCATGGCAACTCTAAATTGGTCCTAGTGAATGACTTTGAGAGTGAAGTGAGAGTGAATGGTTATCTGTGTGTTTATGTCTATGTCTGTTGGCCCTGCGACGAGTTGGCCACTGTCCAGGGTGTACCCAAAGTCACTGGGATAGGCTCCTGTAAGCCGCGATCCCAACGGGAAAAAGCGGTAGAAAATGAATGAATGAATGAATGAATGTAAAATGTAACATAAAACAAAAACAAAACATGTTATGGGCTAATAACATACAATTCTGGCTCAGCAGTAATACACGTTTGATATTAAAACATTTAAAACATTTCTAAATTAATTCTACTTACAATAGTTCAGAATATAAAATAACATATAAAAATGTGTATCAATAATTTAAAAAGCTTTAGATTTGATTTTGATGTGACTCTATTTCTAATCAGAAGAGCCAAAACCGAAAAATAAATAAAGAATTAACTTGTTTCAAATTTCTCGGGCTATAATGTGTGGATTAATCAATCGATCAATCGATCAATCTATCGATCAATTGATTAAATTACTTTATGTCCTCTAAGGACATTGACGTTAACAGGAGGACTGGGCAGAATCGGGAAGGAGGATAACTATGCTACAAATTGGACAATAAGCAAGTCTGGAATCTCCACAATTCGTGGTAAGGACTCAGACATGTCATTTTTGGTGTGAGGACCGTCTGTTTTGATTAAATTCAAAACATGCATTCTTTCAAACTTGCCATAATTCACTCATCGTTATGGCTTTTCAAGGAATGTTCCACAGTATGGCTTTTGTCTCCATAAAAGTAATGCTTTAGAAGGCAGTTTTGTTTTGCAATGAAAATGACAGGTTTTACTTTCTTTTTATGTGTTTTCTATAACAACAAACTATTGGACACACATTGTTGTCATAGTTAACGTGCATTACTGGACATGGCCAACTGCACAGTTTTGAGTTGAATTAGTATTAGTCTGTTGGCTAGAAGCAGCATTACAAAGGCAAGAGAGAGAACACAGACATAAGTTTGATCTTCATCCAAACCTGTCCCACTATCCAATAATGGCTTATGGCCATTTTGAATCCTTAACAATCCCAGAATAACAGACACTGGAAGCAACCCTCAGCATTGGGGCTTATTATTAATCATTTAGCAGTATTTCTTCGCACATATATTATAAATAACATGATAAACACTGTATATAATTACTCCGAAAGCCTAAAATGAAAGAAAAACAGAGAGTTTAGAGTTCATTAAAAAGTGAATCATGTGTTGAACATCTTTCGTGACTATTGCCATCCATCATATGTTAGCTTGTGGTGATATAATGTAACGGCTTGAAACCATTAAAATGTTTCTAATCTCACCTTCCCACCATGAAATATGACCATCATGGTGTAGTCACAAAGTGGAGGTAGTGGGAGATGTGGCCTGGGGCCGTGCACCTCCCTCCTCTCTGCTGTGGAGTAACAGTATGTGACTGTACACAAGTTTCCCCTAGTGGCTCCATGTGGGTGCCATTAAACCATCATTAATGTGTGAACTTAGCCGCCCTCAACAGCACCTGCAGTCCCTAGAAGCTAGAGTTACACAAGTTGATATGTGATTATTGGAATATTAAAGCCAACCAAATTGAGGAGAATCCATTATCGTTATTATGTTTCAAGACAAAATAAGACAAAATATTCCTTTATTGTTCAAATTTGTAACGTCTAACAGAAAAAAAATGTTTCCACCGTTGCATGTTTTATACCATGGACCTTCAACAATTATATATTTATGCATATTAATATAACAATAGACCATTCCTACCAAAGGCAAGGGAAAGAAAAACTCATACAGAAAATATTGAGATGTCTCAACAATAGTGTAATATAAGAGCAAATAACTTTTGCTGATTACCCTTGTAATGCTGATTTGTTCTTCATTACAAAAACACTGGACTTGATTGCCAAGTTGTTGATATTATAATGTTATAAAGAGATTTTTTTCTCAAGATGATTCTCACATGGGGTGGGTTACCAGTTTAATGCTCTTATAAATACAAAGATCTTCCCTCAGCCAGTTGTGTTGGTATTGTGCATAGTGTTCACAGTAGTGCTATATTGTGAAGAAGAACTAAACATGTAGCCTTAATTTGTATAAGGGCAGGCGTGCACCATGTAACAGAGATCTAGTTTGAAAAGACGTATTAGATATATTACTACTTTTGTCTTGTCTAAAATCTAGCACTGTTGCTGTTTGAATAGGTAAAGGTCCTCAAAATATCTACAAAAAGGAAGGTAAAAGACATGTATAGGAGCACTGTCACTCAGTGTGGCAATGTGCTGCAACTTAAAAAAAATAATACGTCTAGAATGTTTGAGTACGTCATAAAGTTTTCGTCAATGAGATCCAGTCACTTGCGCATCGTTGTGTTTGCTTATGATGAAGATACGCTGAAGTGCAGATAGTATCTCCCTCTATGATCTCATACGCAGTGATTAGACCTTATGTTTTGTCCAAAGCCCCCTGAAGACACTAGCTGTACATGTTTTGGTCGCTCTGTATCTTGATTACAGGGAGAGGCGTGCTTCTTTCATGTGCAGTGTGATAATGCTGGAGTGCTGATGTCTGCTGACAGGATCTGAGATCACGTCTTCCTGCGTCTGTGACAGTTGTTCACAGTGTCTTTGTTTACCTCTGATGCTATTTGTCTGTCTGATGCTATTATTCTGCTACTTTAGTGACACGGCAGGGTTTTGGGCACAGAATGAGAACCTACATATGGCAGCGCAGCTATACGCACTCAATTAGGAGAGCAATGATTAATCGACAAATCGTGACAAAATAATCCCCCTAAGTTTAATTGGTGTCTCAACAATTTCAAATCTAATTCACACTCACAGACCGGTCTACTCAACACATGGACTCAACACATTCACAAGTAGTGGGGGATCTAGGATAAGGGAGGGTACGGCTCTAGCTTCCAAACATAAAAGAGTACACATTGGGACCAGAGCAGTGGCGGCCAGCAGCACTGGGTACAAGCTTACAAATATAAAACATTGAAAGTCAGCTGCTCAGATAGTACCTCCTCTACACTTGCTCCAGATAAGTAGCCCTGAAGGCTCCAACACATTACAAACGGCTGCCACATTGAACCACAGAACCCTGAACTACAGAATCTATGGCCCTTCCTTGACTTCAGTTCAGCCGCAGTAATACCAGCTTTGTTTACTACTACCATCCCACTGCATCTAACGCTCTACCACAGGCCACAGATAGAAGGAGCGATGGTGTGACCGCTCAAACTCACTGAAATCCCCAGTTTACAGCCTCATTTACTTGGTCATCATCATAAGAGCGACCAATGGAGACACAACAATAATGATTCTGCAGCTGCTGAAGTTCTTTAACCAAACTCTTGCAAATCCAGTGGGGAGAAAACATAAACATCTTTCCCATCCACAAATGCATAAAGCGCTTCCTGCAGTTCCTGTTTCAAAATAAATAAGAAATAGTTGTATTTCAGGTAAAACAGAGTCCCCTGGTGTCGCCATCTTTGTTTTGGTTGTTTCGCGTCCAACTTGCTGTTGTTGTTCCTGACAAACCACATCAACCCGTCTCAACCCACCCTACTGCAAGGTGATGGGCCCATTAAACCGCTGACAAGCTCAACAAGATGAATTCTCAAGAGTTTGTGAATTCAAAAATATCGGGAGAATTAATCTTGCTGGCAATGTTAAGTCATCAGGCCCAAGACAGCACTGTTTCGATGGAGCACCACAAAGACAGAAGGCGAAGTAATGAAAGTGGACTTTGGTCTAATAATGTCCTGTTTGTTTGTTTCCTCTTAAATCGATCAACTCTGCAGACCTCGTTGCAAGAGGACTTGACAAAAAAGAGCATAAGAGTGTGGACAAGATGGCAGGATTACTGCTTATTGAAAATTATATAACATATTAGAACAAATTCAATAAAATAGATGCATAAACCTGCCGGTAATTATGTCTCTTGTTTGTGCACTTGTTACACAGGGAACTTGCCTTAAAGCACTTGTACTTTGGAAATCTAATTATGACTGTCGAGTGCTGCATCCATCGTAAACATTTTCTTATTCATGATACAAAACAAAAAACTGCAGCCCTTATTTGAAAGCTATGTCAGCAACAACTGATGCTCACTAATAACTAATGCACATATAAAATAAATTATAAACTGAAACTTGATTAAATATATTTGTGATTAATTGTAGTCTTCTCTAAATCACAAAAGTCTTAAGGTGCTGTCTGCAGGTTTTTGATAGGTGGCTGCTGAGAATGAACAATGAATAAGTCAAAAAGAGTTTGGCTTCCCATTGGCCAGGGTTTAGTTTAGGTGGACAGGGTGGATGTTCGAGCGGAGGGATGCTTAGGTGGATTGTGGGGTGAGAAAGTGTCCTGCATAAAGGACATTTCAGTGTAAAGGAACAATTTTAGGAGAGCACAACCAGCAGGAAAGGCTGTGCCCCCCGCTGTATGCTGGGTAATAGGCTGAGCTGGAGTGACAGGAGCAGGTCATGCCTTCTGCCCCTCTTGTGCTCCAGCTCGTTAGGAGACATGGCTTGATGCACACATCAGGCCTCACTATAACCAGAAGAACGCTGACATTAAAAATGAATGCCATATAAACAACCATACCACATTAATAATGAATGAGATATACCTGGGATACTGCCTTTACTGTTGGCATACAGTATATGCTAAGATAAGCTCGTTTCCAATTCCATCAGTTGGAAAGGAGAGTCAGTCCATGCTTGGTTGATCTGTGACATTAATCTGCACTGAAGGTCTCCAGCTGATAGCGTGGACTGCTCAGAGATTTGCAGGCCATTTTTATGATGATTTAAACACAGAGGAGTTGCTTACTTTGGGAAGCTGTCTTTGAATCATAGAACTATCTCTGAAGTTTAATAGTTTGTGTTCACGTTGCAAAATGTCTCATAATTTCGGATGGAGGGCAGGAGCCAATATTCACAGTTTTTTGCAAGAATGTCAAACTTATCATTCATAAATGTTTTTGTTAGACTACAGACTTGTCATATTAATTAACATTCTAGAAACCCTGTAGTTACAAACTAAAGCCAAGTCAGAATTATATGGTGGCATTAGCTATTTAACTGTTAAATTGTTGACTTTATCAATGTCTGTTCAATTGAGTGTTGTAAAACTCAACCAACCCCACATAAAAAGGGAAGTTTCCAAACAGCCCGGCCTAAACTTTGTTGCAGGTACTCTTTAGAGCAGGGGTGGGCAAACTACGGCCCAGGGCCTTTCAATCCGGCCCGCCAAGCTTGTTCAAGTAATATTTAAAAAAAAAAAAAAAAAAACTTTTTGTCCTCAGGCATCTGTCTGCACGTGTATCCTTAATACCAGGGGTGCATGGCCAACCAGTCAGAGACGAAGAGCCACATTTTTGACTGTGTTACCGCAAAGAGCCACATCATACACATGGGCACACATGAACATCACCCCATCCCTTCCTCTTACACACACACCTCTGCTCAGCCAAATTATTATTATTATTAACAATATCATGTCACACACAACCATGATAATGACAGAAATTGACTCCTACAGTACTAAGACCACAAGCCAGTCATTTTCAACAACAAACATTGTGTCTCACACACAAACTCTCAGTTCAACAAAGTCCAAAACCATAAATAATTTACATACCATGTTGAAGTTCAATATTGCTTGTTTTCTTTTAGATGAGGGCCGTATTCCCGTATTTTGGACGGGGTATTTTGAAATGTGGACAGGCATTTTCGAGTGCAAGGACGGGGTCATTTTTATTAATAAATCTCAGAAAAAAAGGAATATTATCATTAAATCGAGCCGGGAAGCGTTTGATTAAAGTCCGCCTCGGCCATGGCCTTGGCCATGACAGTTTACAAGTGAAAATTTGCATCCTGCGCGCTGATTGGCCGACAAAGTTTGTGTGCTTGGCTCTGATTGGCTGCCAAGCCGTGGTCCGGAGAATGCCAAAGCTCCATTTCGGTGCACATACTCAGCAGGAAAGCGTTGTGCGTGTTGGCCCAGCGGTTAGCGACATGGCTTTGCGTGTAGAGGTTTGTGAGATCGGAATCCCACATGAACTTTTAATCTTGCATTTTTTTCCTCGTCTCCCAACTCATTTATTTCAATATCAAATTAGTTCAGGGGTTTTGGCAGCATTCCTCTCTAGTCCACTTTTACTATGTAGTTAGGAGACGAGGGGGAAAAAATGCAAGACTAAGAGTTCATGTCATGCATCGATCTCACAGACCTCTACACTTAAAGCCATGTCACTAACCGCTGGGCCAACACACAGGCTGGTTTCAATGCAGTGCCGGTGAGCACCAGAACCCTGCGGGCGCCTCCGCAAACGCAGAGCGCCGTCTGGTACAACACAAACACAAATGTTGATATGAATGTAAAAGAGCCGCATGAAACCAGGCAAAGAGCCGCATGCGGCTCGCGAGCTGCGGGTTCGCCACCCCTGCTTAATACCTATGACGTGAAATAGATTAAATAATAGATTCAATAGCTTATGTTTGACAGAAAAGTGATATTTTATTTGATATTTAATTTTTTTGATTTTTTTTTTCACACCAATGATGGCGGGCCGGCCCTTCGCTACTTGCCTGGATTCGAATATGGCCCTCGGAGGAAAATAATTGCCCACCCCTGCTTTAGAGACACTTTTAGAATCCAACACGTTGAGCACTCTTGGCCAGAGTGAGACATGACCTCTGCATGATGTTATGGCTTTGCCTGGAATTGATGAATTCATGATTCTGATCTTCAACCTGTTTTGTTCTATCCATTACAAACGCCGTTCTTTCAACTCATGTTTCACCCAAAAACTTACCATTGCAAGGCCTGAGGCTGTTTCTTATTATCACTACTATAGTGACTTTATGAAATTGCACACTGACTAAAACTGGTCTAAGGCCATGTTGCATAAGAGCAGTGAAAATGTTGACAGAGTCCCAAACTAAAACATGATTTGTGTTTCTGCCTGCAGCTGACAGTCTGTTATGTAGAGAAAAACTACCAAAAACAGTTGTAAACTACTTTCTCTTGTCACTAGTTGTCAGTGTCAAGTGTTCTTGCAAAAGGTCGCCCAAAGAGAAGGCTTTGATCAAGGAGGGAAGCTCTGCATTTACATGGTGAAAACCTCTAAATGTAACTCTAAATGTGTAAACAAAAATCTTGCATTGAATCAGGCAGAATGTATTTCTGGGTATGGGATTTATTTGAAGGTTTTTTTCACTAATTGTGTACATAAGCAAATTTTTTTTGTGTGTCGTGGAATTAAATAGACTTTGTGTAGAGCTAACTTACTGTCAATTTACTACCATGAATTCACATGTTTTGAAGTAAATCTATGGCTTTTGAATTAAACCATGGGTGTCAAGGAACCCGATGATAATAAAGTTAACGTGCTCAGATGCATTCTTAGTAATATTTAATACATTTCTGTAGGAGTTAATGTTAATGAACATGAAATCACTGTGATTATCTTTGGGCTAATTTCAACCTGTTGTTCTGTTAACTAACACACACTTCACACATTCCTACTCCAATGTCCTGGACAGTTCAAACTCCAGACACCTGAAACAAAACACCTGAAACAAAATGTCTCAAGGATGCTTTGGCTATAAGCACTGGTCAGAGCAGAGATCAAACCACGTTCAGATAACTGGGTGCACCACTGTCTCCCTCATGCATTGCAAATGTCATTGACCACTGCATAGACTACTCTTGGAGAATTTACTGAGGTCACACTGGCTACAAAACTATAACACAATGTCACTGTCAACATACAGTACATACAGAGTACAGTACACAGATCCCCTTTTGGCTTTGTTTTGCTTTGTGTATCCATTGCGGCTGAGCATCAAGTCAGAGGTAAATGTGCTCCTTCCCTTCAGTTACACACATAAACTTCCCAAAACTACATTGTTGACACAGATTAAGCATGTCCAGTTGATGTATACTCTGCTTAACTTCGCAGAGTGTTTCTTCCCCTAGCAGCAAAACAAAAAACTGACCTAATTCATGCAGAAATCATTCATATCACCATTTATTTCTAGTAATTAAAATGACTGACAAGCAGCTAACATTCGGTGTTGCTCAAAGTGTCCCCCTGAGCAATGTGGTCCCAGCCCGGGCCGTGCTGCGCTCCTGAACACATGTGGCCTCCAGATGTGGAGCGGGGCTGGATGAGGTGCGGCGCGTGGACAACTCCCAGTAAATACTCTGGAATTACTGCACTGACACTGCCACAGCTTTAAGGGTGGACCCAAGCAGCACTTGAGGCCAACACACTGACAGCATGATATAATGGATTAGCTCAAAATAATATAAAGTATACAGCATAAACACTACAGAATACTTGAAAAAGCCAAAGAGCATTTTGGGGCAAATTACTGCCCTACCCAGAGTCTGAAAACTTTAGTTCTTGCATGTTGTGTAGATCGAGTTTCAATACAGCACAGGCCAGACCTCTAGACCTCACTTGTATGTGTGTGTGACAGTTTCTTCCTATTTAATTGTCAGCCTGGATAAGAGACACTTCAGGAAACGTCAGCTATGTCAGCATCGGAACTTTACTGCTCACACTCTGAATTGGAACAACAGGGAACAAGCTGCTTCACCTGGGGGCTGCTGCTGGCTATAAAAAAATATTTCTGATGGAAAGTGACAAGAACTTACAAAAACAGCTACTAGATACCAGAATCGTAGCCACCTAAATGTCATAATATGCTTTATGTTATATGAAAAACTGCCTCTCTTTTGGACTCGACACCAGTGTTTCTCAAGTATTTCTTTTATTTAGAGATTTTTCCTACCTGGTCCATTGTTTAGTTTTATATTAGACCTGGTATAATTCAAGTCTAGGTCTGATATAGTTCAGGTTTAGATCTGGTGGTACTTGAAAAGTCACGTTTTATTTTAGGTGCCTTTAAAGTTTGACCACTTCTCTACACTGAACAGTGCATTGCCAAACATATTTTTTACAAGCATAGAGCTTACCAAGAACAGAACATGCTGCCTCACTAAAACTTCTGATATTCTCTCATAAAGCTAAAGTAACACATGAGTTTTGTCAGTATTCTTGTTTCTGTCAATTTGAAAAGGCAAAAATCTATAATGTTAAATTGACTGTTCCCCGAAACCCTTCTATTCCACCAAACTGAACTGGATTTATTACTACATAATTAAGTATTATTGGGACCACTGACAAAGAATATGGAAGAACCAAATCATACAGCGTTTATCTAGTAAAGACTATGCCCAACAAGTGTTGGCTTCTCAGTCGGCATCAAATGGCGATCCAACCAGGTAACCTCTGTTTGGCTGTGGTTTTCCTTGCTATTGCATCCATTTTCATATCTCTGCTCGCCACCCAAATCCCCATAGATACGTTTTTCATCTATCTTCCTGATTGAAAAAGAGAAACCAAAACAAAACACTAGATTCAGAATTTCTTCAAAGGGCCAAGAAAAATCTATAACACATGGGGTGGGGCCTTTCATCAATATCACATGAGGATCTCACTGTGCTCTCGCACGGAGCCGTCCAGGGGGTTTGTTGTCTTTTTCTACTGCTTTGACTGAACGAGGCTGGGTTTTTGGGTTCTGGTGCTGTGGGAAAGTGGTGGCAGAAGATATGCTGACAATCATGTCATTCAGCTTCTGAGGTTGCTTCAGATGCTTTTTTATGGCCCTTGGCCAAATTGCAAAGGCTATGGAAACGTTAAGTTGTGCTGAGGTTGCTTGTATTGACCAATGGCTATTTTCTGCTCTAGTGAGTTTTGGAGGAAGGTATAATAAGAATGTTTTGCACCTACCTAATCTGTTTTCAACCAGGTGCGTATATGAACATAGTGCATGCAGGAGCATTGGAGGAATTCAGGTCATTTCATTGTACCTATTGCCATGTATTCAGAGCTTCAGTTCAACAACGTTGCCATCAAATTTAACATAACTTGAGCGGTGCTGTCCGGTTGTGGAGACTCAACATCATGAGATTGATTCCTGGTTTCAACAATTTGCTCAATGTCATCCCTGCTCTTCTTAAAAAAACAGCTACAAATAAAATGTTTCAAACAAGACTGCTGAGTCTAACTGCAGAGGGTACAGTGCAGAATGATATAAGATGCACAATTCCACAAAACGTTATATTATTAATTAATTGTAACTTGATGTATTCTTTATATTCTTTGGATCATTTCAAAGCTGCCAGAGGTCAAGTATTATCAGTGAGATGAGTTGCAGCTCGTGAATAGCTCTACACCTGTGTGTCTGTCAGTGTGCTGACCTCTGCACATCTTTGGGGAGAGCACAAAGACACACTCTGTGACCTGCAACTGAACAAACAACAGCGTTCATCTGCAGCGCTGTGTGCCACGTTTGTCCTCTGACTCTCTCCATTCACAAAAGTGACAGCGATCTGAAGGTCATTGAAGAGCTAAATGGGCCATTGCTGACAATGATGCCAATCCAGATAAACCAGGAGTCCTGCATGAGCTGCTTCCACTGGCAGTTGTACTCAAACAAACATGCATCCAATGGGCACAATGGGGTACTAAAGGAACCATCTTGTTTAAGATTATTTTCCAATACTCTCTGAATTTAGCTTTGTATATCAGTATTTTCAGAAGCTTAAAGGGAAAAGGAGCCAGTGACCAGTGTACTGAGTTCTTATCAGAAAATCTACTCAATACTCAAATCTAATATTTCCTTTACTGCTTTGGGCATGGCTACATTTAGCAAACGTGGTGGTAGACAGACCTCGTTATGTGCAGAATTCACACATGGCTGTTGACCTCAGCCTGGGTCCTGTCAGATGTTTGGAGCCCTGAGTGCAGAAGGGGCTCAAATTCACTGGCAAGAGTATACCTGCTCCCCACTGACCTGGCTGCCTCTGTGCTGTCACCTGGTTTGACCCCACAGGTTCTGGCAATGCCCCTGCTGCGTGGTTCAAATACTTAACAGTGTCTCATTTTAAATTCACACCAGGGCACTTTCTGACAGATACAATGCCAGACGTCTGCTGTCTATCAAAGTGAGTGTTTCCTCTTTTAGTTTGACACATGACAAAGTAACACCTGTGTGAAGGGAAGCCAACCCGCCATGCAGTCAAATATTAAGAAGTGTCAACTAACAGAAGGCAAATTAAGTCATTAAAATGATCTTGTGATTGGTAGCATTTAGAACATCGACATAGGCATACTACTAGGGCTGAGTATTGCCTAGTACCTCACGATATGTGTATCCTTCCACGATACGATACGAATCCCGATACACAGAACCTGATACGATACATGTTCTGATTCATCCCTTAAAACCGCTTAAAACTGGTGTTAAAAGTTTACCAAAATTAGGTTTTGATTAAGTAGAATAACAAAATGCTTTAGAATTTCATGTCCACACTCTATATCAGAATACAACTGTCCTATGATTAAGCCACATTTTCAGCTCCTCAGATTCAGCCTTGATTCAGCAGTCTGTAGGTTCAGAAGTGTAAAACTCTTTTTTCCGAATTACTTTGTGTTGTCTAAGCGTATTACAATACATATCTTTGTATTGATGCACGTATTGCCAAGAAGTCCCTCACGATATATCACGATATCGATATAATGAGCACCTTCCTATGCACTACCATGCTGCCCAAAGGTTAGGGCTTTTTATACAGGATAATGGTCAAGTTCAGGGACTTATGGTGATTAGAGCCTGATTTTAAGATTATGGAAAAGGTTAGGGCCAGGGGATTGGGGTTATGGATGTGTTTTAAATGTGACACAACATTCCAAACTGACTAAGAAATAGGAACATAGAATGTTGGAAAGATACATTCCCCTGCAAAGCCCCTTTATACCCTGTCTCCTGGGCTTCTGGTGAAAGGTTTTGTGTCTCTGGGCCTTGTGTCTTTGTCCTATGATGAGCAGCTCTGTGATCCTCCTGCAGACAGCTTCTCCAATGGTGGTTTCTTCATCTGTATTATCTGTATTAAAGTGTGTATTCCTGCATGTATGGGGTGCATATGACTGTGTCTCTGGGTGGGTTGTTTGGTTGTGCGGCTCATGCAGTTGTGGGATGATTGGGTGGAATGTGGTTCTAAGGCATTGTTTTTAATGCATTGTAAAGAACTGTGTTATGTTTTGGTGCTTTAAAAAAATAAAGTTTTATTGATTGATAAACTCTGGTGAGACCATTTATGGCTGGCTGTCTCATTTGGGCCCATCTCTGGTGAAATGGCTATTAATCCGTATCCCCATTTAAAAGAATGGTGCTCCTGTAATATCAATGCCATCCAGTTGCGCTCCATTGTACTGCCGTTGCTCTGCTCACCCAGTGTGCAGCTCCTACAAGCTCACCTTTACGCACAAGGGTTACTTGCTGTGTATGGATTATATTGCGACATTTCCCCCCACAGACTACAACTAGGGGTGGTTAATCGCATGACAACACAATGAGTAGCATTTGTATCTTGCCATAAGGCCGTACAAGTGCGCAAATGTGGATCAGATCCTCCAGTTTTGCTTACTTGGTAATTTGACATAACTTGTCATTTCATCCCAATTTTGTTTCATATTTTAAACATGAAGATTATAATGAAATTATTTGACACTATCAAGTAATAGTGTGATCCTTTTTGTATCACTTAATTTCATGATAATTTCTTATCACCTAATACCATGAAAATACATTATTTCATGATAGAGTTATGTTAAAACGTGATACTGCAGATTTTTTAAAGAACACTTTGTGGTACTTTCTGTCTGCCTCTCTATGTAGATATGGCTATTGAACCTTTGACATTGCAATGACATATAATCTGGCAATGTTACACTGTCCTTAATTTAAGTTCTGCATGTTTATTTGATTCTATTGTTCCTTACCTAAAGAGCAACATATCATATGTTTTATTTTACCTTTTACAGATGCCCCTCAGTGAATAAAAGATCTCTGTGTCACTCATATGACTAAAGGGTTTTCTGTATCAATGCCAACAGTTCATGGCTGTTGGGATAGGCTCTTGTCCCCCACAGCCTCTAACAGGAATAAAAAAGGTGAATGTATGTTTGGAGGGTTGTAATACCTTTAAAATCTATGGTGATGATGAGCTACCTGCATGACTAACATAGTAATTGTGCTTGAATAAATAAAGTTTAAATGTCCTAAAGTGGGGTGAAGGATTGAGAGGATACCCACTCAGCAATAATGTATGTCCTTGAGTAAACACACAGTCATTAGCCACTTCCTCCTTTACCAGCTCTGCTCTCCACCGGCACTTGACCCTCATAAAAGTGATGGACCACGTGCCAACTCAAGCTTACTCACAAAACGGTTAACTTTCCCCCTAACGGTGCACTAAGTCCTGCTGCCTCATCGTGCACTGACAGGGACAATAACTTCTGTGGGCCGAAGCCGTCTTTCCGTGCCTCCTCCAATCAGTATTAGTAAGATCTCCTGCTGTCTCTAGTCTATAAGTGGCATGATATAATTTAAGTTTAATGCTGTTTAAACATGTGCCTTTAGTTAATGCTCTGCAAGCCAAGTTTCATGAGGTCAGCTGTAATACTACACCGCACGTTTGTGACTTTATCATGTGTGGAAAAGTATGGCTTCCCTTGTTCTTATAATGTGTGCAAACAATTTCCACCCTCCTTTACCAAAGACATATTTGACTGGCTCTTGTACCCTTGGCGCTCTTGGTGGACCCAGGACCAGTCTGTGCCAGAACCCTTGTTTTGTGTGGGCCACTTCAAACAGACCGCACTAGTCAGCTCCATAGTGGACCCATGAAAAGCAAAGTGTCCACGGAGCGATGTGTGTAGTCCCTAATTCTTCCCGTATAATTAATATTCATATTCATTATGCATATTCATATTTTTTTACAAATATTGAAATATTATTCAAGCCAAGCTATCAGTGGATCCTTAGTCCTGAAAATCCCTACATATTCTGAACATTTGTTAACCACACAATGACAGAACTGACAAGCTTATTCAAGTTATTTTATGTCTCTGTTAGATACAATATAAAAATAATATAAAAAGTAGACGTGGCCAATGGTCTTGGATGTATTGTATGACTGGGAGAGGGGAAAAAAACTTAAGAAGCCTTATTATGGTTCATAAACAGACCACATGCAGTCTCTGCTTTCCACCAGGTGTTGTGGAAAGTTATTTCACTATTGACCCAAATAATCTGACCTTCTCAACATATTTTTAAAAGCCATTCCTCCAGAACAACCAGGGTGAGGACAGACTTTCCAACTATCCCAGTTCTTGACTTTCTCTCTATCTCTACTGCAATGATTAAACTAAGTGTGTGGGCTTAGGAACACTTTCTGTTTGTTTATATATACCTAAAATGTCACAATTTCAGCTTTTTATAGGCCTTTCCCATCTACTATGCATTCTCCCTTAATCTCCAACTCTATACATTGCTTTAATGTTGCTGTTATTCAACACTTAATTTGGCGATGGCATTGACAGTGCAGGCCTCTCCTGTTTCTGTGCTGTGTGCCTGTAGACCTCACAGACCAATGGGCTCATTACAGCTCACATGGGGCACCAGTGTCATACCATGTCTCATAAAAAACATGGCTGCCAAAACTGTGGGGGGCTCAACGTCTCGCTTACATAGACATTAGTCAAGCGCGGGGTGGTGAGGGCGTGAAGGTGCCCTGTCTGTCACGCTGCAGGGGAGGGCACAACCTGAATTTTTATAGGCGCAAGGCACTGACAGCCCTATACACCTCAGCGTGGGAAAGGTGCAATGGGTTATGTACAGACTTTTATGGGATATTGTTCCAAAACAGTGGAGGTGGGGGGGCTACAGGTCCAAGTTTATGACCTGGTCAACTTATGGGTTTGTATTCTCACTTAGGGTTAGCAAACTTCACGGTTATGGGAATAATGACATTGAAATGTTCATTATTTTAAGAATTGTACAATCGTTACACCCCTATTATTATTATTATTATTTTAGTAATTTGTGGCAATCACTTTATCTATTATTTAGCAAGATGGATAACCCAGCAGATTAATTTCAAAATAATTATATAAAATGGCAATCATTTTCAACAATAAATAAATGCATACATTTGCAATACTCTGCACCTCTATTGCTTAGTCTACATGACAGTTAAGTATGTAGCCGAGGATTTTGTTTTACATTCATATACTGGGCAAGTAGCTATTCGGAGACAAAAATGGGTCTGATCTAGATTATTCAATCACCAATCAATCTTTTTCTATCCGAGCTCTTACAAAGGTCTTTTTTTGTATTTGCTCTATCCCTTTGAGTTAACTTCAATAGTAGAACATTTCGACAGTTAGAAGACAGGATCTATAATTTATGTAAGCGAGCTTGCGAATAAATCATAACTCACAGTTAATCACTCTAGAATCCACACTCACCCTTCTTAGTTTCACTGATTCTTTAGGTTGTAAATTAAGTGCAGGAAATGGTACCTTTAATGTTTTTGTGGTCCCATAAGCATTAGGGAGTTGCTCATCCATCAGTCCGAATGTAAACTGTGTTTGGATTGTGACTGTGTGAGCACTCCGTACCACAAAGCCAAAGAGTCACACATCAAAAAGTATTACGGTACTTTGCACTATGCGCTATATTAAATGATTTATACTTTGGTGAATGAGTCACAAAATGTGAAGTGAGTAACGAAATAGAAGGGTCTCCTCCTGTAGTCTAAGTTAAAAGCAAAGCAAGTTGGTATTAATTACAGAACTTTTAACTGTTTAAGTTCTAAAAATATACCAAAGGTGTGCAATTGCACCACACTTTTGGGTGTCTGCTGTTAAAGTGAGAATCTTGGTCACAGAGTGTGCAATTTACATTAACATCTATTAGCGTGTAATCCATTAATTCAATTTTTTTAACAGGTTCAAGGATTCTTAAATTTCCTTTGAACTGTTGGAGAAAACCATTTGGCCAGGGAGATTAAAATTATATTATACTGTCCAAATGGATCTCATTGGAAATAATTGGACCAAGAGACTTGCCTGACCAGCCAGCCCCTCCCACATTCTGTTCAAATGCGGAAGGTTTTGTAAAGTAGTCTGGTCAGGCAACCAAGAGACACCACTGGTTCCCTTAACTAACAGTGTCCCTGCCCAGTTCCAAGTGCCAAGTGCCCAGTTCCCAGTGCCCAGGGCCCTTGCCCAGTGCCATCGTGGATATGGGACCAGTCGTTTGTGGCCTTTACCTTAGAGTGGATGGAACTTGAGAAGCCAATGCCTCAAATGAGTTCACATTGTGCTTCTCGTGTGTTCCTCTTGCCTTATTCCAGCAAACCGCAGCAGATGTTAGCGAATGCACATTTGTAAATATTTATTCTGTGGAGGTTGTGTTAGACTGAGGGGGTGAGTGGTCCATGGCGATACTGACAGAGCGGCACAAATTAATTCAGAAATGACTCTGGTAATGGAAAATTGCTGACCGCAATGAAAAGAAAACAGAAATTAACTCTCGGGCCACATTCACACAGATACAAAACTGATAGTTTCTAAAAGGTTTTCTGTAAACATGGAAGCATTTCCTTAAATGTGTGCATCTTGAGGCCTGAAAACATTGTAATATGTATGCCAGGTTCCTTGGTGGTGCTGTTGAAACGTAATACAAAGACAACGGGCATGCGCTGAAACCCGCACAAAAGAAACATGGCAGCTTCAAGTGAAACAGATAATTTTAATTGCACCGCAGTGAAACGTTAGAGGATAAGTCTGCAGTCTGTATGAAACGTTGTTGCTGTCGGAGTTTGGCGCGCGTGTTTCTTCTTTTTTCTTCAATTAACGCCATGTTTGTTTTAATACAGACGGCCATGCATTTATGTCTGATTGGTAAAACCATCTGTCCGTCACTACCATTTGAACACAGGGCGATAAGGACGGTGGCAAGCTCTTTAGCCTTGGATATAATGTACTGTGAATAGGGATGTCTAAATGGGGATATATTTTTTTTAAATGTTTTTTTCTTTTTAAACCAAAATCTACATACAACGTAAATAATATTACCTATATAAATTACAAACCAACAGTTATTCCTGCTACTACTTTTGTCTTGAACAAACTCACCTGAAATATCTCTTGCAACCTCACATGAACAACTGCACTGTCAGTTTTTACTAAGCCATTACTTCTAAAAGCCCCTCGTTTCTTGTTGCAAAACCTTGGTGTTCAGGTAAAACACAAAGTCAATAGTGAAGATTCTTTGTACAAATACAGGCCTTATCTAAACTTACATTGTGTGCATTGGTAACCACAAGCCTCAAGTGCATGTTGATTCTAAGAAGGGCTTCTACATGTCCCTGGAATGTTGGGAGCATTGCTGAAGTGCCTCCATGGTGTCAGGCATGATCTTGCATGTTGTGTCCATGAAAGCTGGCAGAATTTCTGAGCTTGCCAACATGGTTTTCCAGGAGGGAATAAAGGCATTAATTAAACATTATTTGAAATGATTAGACAAGCATAGGAGATTAGGGCCTGCAGTGATCTTTCCGTGTAGCAACAACAGGCAGGCTATGTCGGCACAGTGCTTCTCATTAGCACCATTCCCACAGCTGGATGTAGGCTAACGTTCATGCTTTAATTAGCTCCTCTGGTACAGCCTGCCCCCCCTTCTCGGAGCATAGCGGCCGGCTGCTCTACCAGGGCCCTGCCTCGGCCCTGCCTCTGCTCTGCCTCGGCTCGGCACGCCATGGGGTGAGCCATATTGATTGTGCAGCTTTCATGATAAATTCCCTTTGTGCTATGGAGTTGGGCTGGCAGGTTTGTTGAAAAATGATAGGGGGAAAAGTAAGAAGTATCCAGTAGGCTACAGAAGTGTGTCTTTGGGTATTTTTTCTTTTCTTGTTACAACAAATTATATCTAAATTAAATTAGAACACACCTTTTTGACCTCTTTTAACGTTTTCTAAAGTACATTTTTAACATAACAAGCATGGTTACTTTAACTGTTTGCAGAGTTCATTTGCCAAAAACAAACTTCACTTACACTTTATTCTTTGTCTAGCAGTGATTTAAAAAGTCAAATCTATTATAAGACAATAAAAACATTATTTCATCACTTCTTGATCACCTCAACCCTACTATTCACTCACTGAGGTCTTTGGATCAGAAACAGCTTTTGGTTCCTCGCACTTGTTTTCGGACCAGAGGAGATAGATCCTTCCAGGCTGTTGCGCCCAGACTCTGGAATGATCTTCCGGTCTCCCTACGGTCACTGGACTCTGTTGTTGCTTTAAAGGGTTTTAACTCAAAACCTTTTTATTTAGTCGAGCCTTTTAACTGCGTTTGCTTTAGGGACTGATTTGACTGTATATTGTTGTATATGTATTGCTCACTGTAAGCTTTTTGTGTTTTTATTGCTTTATTCTGTGTTTTTGTGAAGCACTTTGTGACTTCTGTCTGTGAAATGTGCTATACAAATAAAATGTACTTACGTACTTACTTACTACTATTATTAGTGTAGCAGATGGAATCAAAAAGACAAATGTCCATCCATCCATCCATCTTCTGCCGCTTTATCCGGGGCCGGGTCGCGGGGGCAGCAGTCTGAGCAGGGACTCCCAGACTTCCTTCTCCCCAGACACTTCCTCTAACTCCTCCGGGGGGATCCCGAAGCGTTCCCAGGCCAGCCGAGAGACATAGTCTCTCCAGCGTGTCTTGGGTCTTCCCCGGGGCCTCTTCCCGGTGGGACATGCCTGAAACACCTCCCGAGGGAGGCGCCCAGGAGGCATCCGGAACAGATGCCCGAGCCACCTCAGCTGGCTCCTCTCGACGTGGAGGAGCAGCGGCTCTACTCCGAGCTCCCCCCGTGTGGCCGAGCTCCTCACCCTATCTCTAAGGGAGCGCCCAGCCACACGGCGGAGGAAACTCATTTCGACCGCTTGTATCCGCGATCTTGTTCTTTCGGTCATTACCCAAAGCTCATGACCATAGGTGAGGGTAGGAACGTAGACCGACCGGTAAATCGAGAGCTTTGCCTTTCGGCTCAGCTCCCTCTTCACCACAACGGTCCGATGCAGCGACTGCATCACTGCAGCCGCTGCACCAATCCGCCTGTCGATCTCACGCTCCATCCTTCCCTCACTCGTGAACAAGACCCCGAGATATTTGAACTCCTCCACTTGGGGCAAGGACACCCCACCCACCTGAAGAGGGCAAGCCACCTTTTTCCGGTCGAGAACCATGGCCTCGGATTTGGAGGTGCTGATTCTCTTCCCAGCCGCTTCACACTCGGCTGCAAACCGTCCCAGTGCATGTTGCAGGTCCGGGTTTGATGGAGCCATCAGGACAACATCGTCTGCAAACAGCAGAGATGAGATCCTGTGGTCCCCAAACCGGACACCCTCCGACCCCTGACTGCGCCTAGAAATTCTGTCCATAAAAATGATGAACAGAACCGGTGACAAAGGCAGCCCTGGCGGAGTCCAACATGCACTGGGAACAGGTCTGACTTACTGCGGGCAATGTGAACACAGCTCCTGCTCCGGTCATACAGGGACCGGACAGCCCTGAGCAAAGGGCCCCGGACCCCGTACTCCCGGAGCACCCCCCAAAGGACACCCCGAGGGACACGGTCGAAAGCCTTCTCCAGATCCTCAAAGCACATGTGGACTGGTTGGGCAAACTCCCATGAGCCCTCGAGCATGTTAAGGTGTCGGTTCAAGGAGAGGGAAAAAAAGACAAATGTTCAAAATTTGAAAACATAGGTATCTTTTTCTCTTCATTTGTTTCCTTGACTTGGTTTTATTTTGACTTGTTTCAATCCATTGCTTTTAGTTCAACTATTTGTCAACTGATATGAACAGGTCTCAAATCCTGTTTAAAATAATAATAATAAATATAGCCGCAAGCGCCAATGATCGGCCCTCGCCACGCCGCCGCCACACCGCCGCCACGCCGCAAGAGGAGGGGGCGCTAACGCGCCCCAATTGTCCTTTTAGTACGCCTACTGCTGAATCTGTGACGCTGTCACATCTTCTCCCCTTTGTTTTACCATCAAAAAGCAATTTTATTTTGAATTCTTGGCAAAATGTGCGGCTTTGCCGCACAGACACGTGACTCTTTGAATAAAAATGTGGATAACTTTTGATGGTCCACACCTGAAGATGAGTCTCACCAAATTTCACGTTGATAGGGCTGACGCCCTGGGAGGAGTTGGTGAAAGTATAAAGTGTAAACATGTTCTGGTGATTTCCCCATTGGAATAACATGGAAGGTTTCGGTCATCGCTACAGCAAAGCCGTAACAATTATGACATGGGTCTCATTTACTTTTTTGATGGGTATGCCAAAATTGAGTTTTGTCTCAAATTTCAGATAATTTCGCAAAACTAAACATTTAACCTCCATATAAAATCTGTAGGGGGCGCTGTGGCGCCAAATGAATTTATTTCACTTCAAGTAGGTTTAGGGCAAAGAGTTTAACAACTGATTGTAATTTGACGCAATTCGGACTTTATCTGCGCAAACGGCAGAAATGTTAAATTTGGGAGATTTCTGAAATTCTAGCTAAAGTTTGCGGCTTCGCCGCACAGAGACCGTGACAGGTATCAATGTAATTTGAATAACTTTTGATGTCCCACTCCATTTTCACCAAATTTCAGCTTTTTAGGGCCAACGCCCTGGGAGGAGTTCCTAAAAGTACGACGTTTGGAAAAACTCCAGAGTCATGCTTAGCCATTTTTGAACCAATATGGCCGACATTTGGTTGGGTGGACGGCGTTGCCGTAATAATATTTTTTACTTCTCTTGTCACTATCTACCTCTGCGCCAAATTTCATGATTCTACGATCAGATTTTGTTTGGGTCATTTCCTATCTCAATGCATTTTTGGTACATTTGGGGGCGCTGACGCGCCAATTTTTTTTATTTTAGAAAAAGGAAATAGCCAGAATGTAGAGAGGCACGATTTTTAGAGGTGTGCAAATTTTTGTGACTTTTTGTCAATGTTCACTGGGTGAAAAATAGGGGGGTTGGTCACGAGAAGAAAGAAAGAAGAAAGAAGAAAGAAGAAAGAAGAAAGAAGAAAGAAGAAAGAAGAAAGAAGAAAGAAGAAAGAAGAAAGAAGAAAGAAGAAAGAAGAAAGAAGAAAGAAGAAAGAAGAAAGAATAATATTCCGATGCGAAAACAATGTTTCCCATTTTTCAAATATCATAAACTATACATTTTTGAAAAGCGCTCGCGCTTTCTTACCTCATGGTGTGGGTCCCTGGTCACTGACGGGTACTTTCGTTAATTTTGAGTGGGCTCCGCCCACTTTGTGTTTTTGGCCCTCTATACAGTAATAATGTTCAATTTTTGCATTACATGCTTATATGCACGGAACATGCAAGAGATGGGGAACGTATTCGTGAGCTACTTAGGGCAAATGAGTGCTTTATATGGGGATGACGACCGCTTCGTGCTCGTTTAGTGCGCACTTTTGCACGGGCTTCGCCCGTTTACAACGGTAATGTTCCATTTTCCTACTACTAATTAGCATGCACAGGGCGTGCGTGAGTGAAGGAGTGCGTTAGTGAGTGTTTGGAAGTGGGCGTGCGCACTTTCGCAGCCGTGCTTCGCACGGCCTTACGAGATTAATAGGCCTCTCGCCAGCTTGTGGCGCTCGGGCCTAATAATTATAGACTACTGTAAATCAACAATTATGGCTTAACACAATCCTTTGTCAGTGCAAACAGTCATGACACAGTTGACCTAAAGTTGCTGTAAACATGCTTGTTAATGACAGAAGGACATGCCCTGCTGGTTTGGAGCCACTTGTTGGCATGCTGGATTTGACCAGTGTCATCACAGTGTGGTAGGTCACAGGGGGAATGGGATAAAGGGGTTAAGAGGGTGCTGCAGGGACTACATTTGTGCTTTCACTCAGGGTGTAGGATGTCACCCCACAACATGCCAGGGTTGTAGAGCAACTTGATCTCTTTGGCGGCAGTGATCGCCTCAGCTTCAGAACGGGCCTTCATCTTGGTGGCGTCTCCCTGTGCTCCTGCCTGTCTATCACCACACGACTTCTCCTGCTCATGACGCGATACACCCGATACACCACCCTCTGCCCAGGTCAGCTCCTCCTGTGTAAAGTTGGATGTAATCAGCTCAAAACAGTCTATTTAAAGAAACTGCAATCTCCAGCCAGGGTGTTCATCTACTAAAGTATTTTTTAAATTCCACATATACATATAATTTGCTTGGTAAAAACTGATATTATTTGATGGATGCACAGTGGCAAAGTGGCACTTTTGCCTCACAGCAGGTAGATTCCAGACCCCATGAGTCTTCTTTATGTGCCATTGACCGATGACATAAAACATTGACCGATGACATAAAAAGTGAATCCACACCGAAATACGAAAAAACACCGAAATATTTATTTTTGGACACATTTTTTGGACTTTATATTTGAATATAATATATATTTGACATAAAATATTTGTCACATGTACAATCTTTGCAAATGTGAAATTTAGGGATAGAAGTATCTATTGTAGAATAATTCAAACATACTTATATTCACTGTAATGATTCTCTACTGCTGCCACAAAGACCATATTACAGTGTAGTATAAACGCTCTTTCTCTCCAGTCATGGATCTTAGAAGTGCGGTATCCCGATGACCTCTGTTTCTGTATTTAGTATCAAAAACCATTAACGTGTTCTCTCATGTGTTGCCAAGATGAAGGGCTAATGACATAACTGCTTTTAAAATAGTTATAAACCAGCTCAAGTTCACAAATAACAAGAGTGACAGCCAGCCTTCAGCAGTAGAGTTGGACAGGGTTGACCTTTCAGCAAATCATATTTATATTTATTAGCATATCCAACAATGATTATAAAGATAGAATTAGGGAGTTTAAATGTAGCTCGGTGATGTTTGGAGGGGGTTCCTGTCAGACCCACGCAGAGCCATGTCGGGTGGGCTGATTAACGATGGGAAAGGTCAGCTTCTCCACTCTCCATTTCCAGATGACAAGAAGAGGTGTAGAGTTCACTGTTTTCAATCAGCGGGGCGCTATCAGGACCGGGGTGTTGTCGCCACAGAGACTGTAGCAAAGAGTGAAGGAAGCCCTTTATGGGCGGTTTACATTATAGGTCTGCGGTTTTGGTTATTAAATTGTTAATATGGGATGTGAATGATGGTTTCTCAAGAATTTATGTTTAAAACCTGTGGTACAACTAGAGAGTGTTGTTCTCCTCCCAGGCATAACTGTTCTTTTCTCCAGGGAAAGGGTAAAGAATCATTTAAACCACTCCAAGATTCAGTTAGCAATTTAATAAGTAATAGTTTATAATCTCATTGAGGCCACTACTATAAAAGAATACATTAGAGAGAAAACCAATGGATATTTAGGGGAAAAAATAAACGCTCAATTGAGATACATTAAATCCTTCAAGTCAACGCCATGGATAGTAATGCTTTCATCATACAATGCAATACAATACACTCCCCATTTCCTGTACCATCATCTATGTCTTCCTTTTTGCAGAGGAACCACACTTCATCAGTAGTCTGCAATAAACCACACATTTTCAATCATGAACTGCATGAGGCCATCTTTCCACCTGATAAGATGGTAATCTCCCTTTCAATGAGGATCTTTAATGAAGACCAGCAGAGGCCGGTGAAAAATCAAGTACAAGTATCGGCCTGATGAGAAGCAGATGCACAAAAAGGAAACAAAGTGATAGAAAAGATGATATACTATGTGTCACAACCTGAGGATATCTATCTAACAGAAAGTAATCGCTGGCGGATCGCACGAATCCTTTGACTAACAACTCTTAGAGTAATAAAAGAGGAGCATTATCAAGAGATGAGCCTGTAAAACATCAGAATCAAAGCCACCACTGTGGCATGCACTGTTGTGTGGACACACGCAGATGATTAGTTTGACTCTGATTTGTGTCTGAATAAATTGATTCTAATGAAAAGTCCAGTAGAGTTGTGCGTCATGCAGTGAATGCACCAGAAACAAGAAAGTACTGTTTAAATGCAAGCTAAAAGTACACTGTACACACCGTCAGCTCTTATGTGGCTCCAAACTAAAAAGTTGACTCAACTTAAAAAAAGTGAGGCAACTGGCTGAGAAGTCTTTTTGAGTTCACTCAACTTTTAATATACTGTACTTGTGTAGGCAAATGTAAGTTAATTAAATTAATGTCATTAAAAAACAACTTTTAGTGCAATTGTATTTAGTAACTGCTACTGCGTGAAGTCATAAAGGCTTTGCTCTCAGTTGCCTTACTTATTTAAGTTGAGTACATTTTTGAATTGTCATCTTGAAGCACAAATGAAGCCTGCGTAAATTCAGCCTGGAAGACCTAACTCAACCCATCTACGTCAAGGCCACCATGGAAGGACCCCTCTCCCCAGCGCCATCATCGCACTCAAGCGGGCGCCCGCCTGTCCGTCTGTGAGAGTCAGATCCCTCACTTCACCATGGACTCTCCCAGGTTTCTGCGCTTATCCCAAAGAGGTTATGCAGTTTTTCCTGGCCAAAGAAGGAGGGTGAAAGGTCAGGGGGCGTCTGTACCACGGCCCTCGCACCTGCTCCTCATCCCCAATCAACGCTCTCAAGGGACTCCTCTCCGCTCCCAATCAGCGCCCAGGCGGTCGCATTTAAGGCCTCAGGCAGATGGCTCGGCCGCTCAAACCGTACTGCGACCCACCACCTCCCCAGCTCCTCCTCTACATTCCCCTCATCCTCTACCTTATCTCCACATCTACCACCACCAGTCTCCAGGCTCCGGGGGAGACATCTAATACAAATAGATCATGGAGTGCCCATGATTGCAACGTCTTCCGCCGGGGTCTGAGCGCCAAAAAACTCTTGAATAAAGCTTGCTCAACAGTCCATTCTCGTGGTCTCTTTGTCTCTCCAGGGTGAAATGAAGTTATCGACAAGTACAACAGAATCTGTAATTTCATATTTAAAAGACTCAAAATGGAACAAGAGAACTGTTATAATCTAAAAAATGGTCATGTTTACATAGCAGGGCACTCAAAGCGCTTTACATCAAGGAAACACATGGAAAGACGGACAGACAGACAGACAGATCTTGCCCAGGGACACAACTGCAGTATTCACCTGAGGTAGCTGCGACAGCACCACCAACCTGTGGGTCAAAGGATCTGACCCACGCTCTACCAGGATGTTAATGTCGAGCGGGATTCATACTGCCGACCTTTGGATCAGAAGATGAGCACTCTGCCACTGAGCTATTGCCATTCCAGTAAAACGCTAAAACGCTTTAAAAACAAAGTTGTTTTGACATTATTTGCAGCAATATAAAAGTTTGTTTGAATATATCATATTCAAACAAACTTATATTATCAATGCACATTTTCTCTATAATGCAATAAGCTGTCATTTACACATTATTAAGACTAATTGTATATCATTTTAATGTTTCCAAAAGCACATGTGTTGAGGGTGTAAATTGAGTTAAAAAAGGAGAGTAAAGACAGTTGGGATGCCACATGCTTTTGTCCCTCACAAATCATCTGAGAGTCATTCTCAATCTGCGAATCGAGACCGGGAACTCAGACATTTATCCTGAGTGGGCCCTGCCCACTGGGCAGGACTTCCTGATAAAAGGTGTTTTTTTGTTTCACCAGAAACTAACCCTAACCCTTTCTTTTCTATCAAACTAGCCTCTTTGTTTCCTATCAGCCCTTTAATGGGCTGTCAGCCTCCTATTGTATCCTGGCTTACTCTCTCTCCTCCCTGAGTAACTGATTAGCGCCCGAACGCCCTAAGTAATTTTCATTGAGAAAACCACTGTAACCTCTTTCTCATAAATCTGCATTATAATAATTATGACTGATTCGTAATATTGGTCTAATAAGGGTTACAGGGCCTGTACTGATAAAGCAAATGCTCAACTCATTCCTTGTGTGTAAAACAAATGAAAATGATAAATTGTACTAAACATGTGAAGAAAAAATGTCAGTGCCAGTTACATAGTATCTGAACTACAAAAATATGTATAATATAATTACATTATAATGCATCACAATCAAAGATATCTGTAAGTGAAAGGTCATTTTATTATTAGTTACAGTTATATTGTAATACATACCATACTTGTATTGCAATATCACTGTCAGCTACAATAAGATGAATCAAATCAAGGATGTGGAAAAATAACACTTACACTTACTTCATCAGTCCATCAGTTTTCTCCAGGGCCGAGTCTAAGAAGAGACTTCACTCTCCTTGCGACTCGCTTCTCGTCTGTGACCATTATTTGAAGACCACTGAAGTTGTTTCTAGAATGTGGCAAATAACCTACACAACGACACACAGAAATATTATTTGGCCATAAGAAATAAAGCTAATTTGCACATTATCCTCCATACAAGAGACTTTTAATTAGCCTAACTCTTCTTTAACACAATTCACTTACATTAACAGTAAAATGAGCCATAATAAAATAAAATCCAGGTTTTAAACGAAATAAACAGGCACTTATCTTTTACTCAACTTTTTCTTAGCTCTACCAAGTACCAAGACAGTCTTTGACAAGTTTTAAAATTAGGTTTAATTGTTTTGTGGTAACAAACACCACAAGAATAGTTATAGAAATATACCAATTAATAATGCTAATGTTGACATGGAGCAGAAAATACACCAAGTGCTACATGTCCAGTCAACATGGCTGCCGTGTTTGCACATGCTCAGTAACAACATTTAAGTTTGAGTTTTCAAATAGGGATTTGAAATGATAGGTTCTCTAAACATATTTCATCAACTGAAGAAAACCCAGGAATATAGTTGATTTGAGTTGCTTTTATGCATTGACTCAACTTTTGACAAGATAAAATGTCAAATGAGCTAACAAACTGCAGGATGGATCATTATGACTAGATCGTTAACATTTTTTTCATTATGTCATCGTTCATATTTTAGAGCATTATAGTCAATATTTTGGTATTGTACAAAGATTTTGCCCAAGACAATAATTGTGTGCTCTCGGGATGACATGTGTCCTCCTCACTCCAGGCTCACCTTACCTAAATGTATAAAATCAATAAAACTGACGAAACATTTTCTCTCCCGGGTGCTCCATCGGCACTGGTCCTTTTGTGCCTGCTGCCTTGTCTTTTTCTTCCCTGTCTTGTTCCTCTTTTGTTCCTGTCTCGTTCCAGTGTTTTAAGCGGGTAGCTTAAGGTAATTAAAGGTGCACATTAAACCCACTGTGAATGTGACTTGTATTAAAGGAACTTAGGGGTCATCTGAACTCCAACTCAAGTAAATTAAACCAGAACATGTGAAACATTTGTGAAAACTGAATGTAAAGTAGCCTAAATAACAAACAACAAGTACAAGACCGTTTGCATCATAAATATAAATTGACACAATGGAGCATGTGTTAAACAAAACTGTGTGTGTTTTTTTTGTCTGGTTATTTTATTTTCTGGTTTCAACCCTGGTGGCGTTGTTGGTTTTTATTTATTTTGAGTTAAAGTTAATTCAAATAACTCCATAGACGCCGCTAGCTATGCCACACATGGGAAAGCCACAACAAATGGTGTGCATCTGCCTTTCTGAAATCATGCACATCTAAGTGAAATACCCCTATTCCCATCACAGCACAACAAAGCTTTTCCCAGCAGTCACTTGCTTTCCGTGCCGAGGAGATGCCCTGGCTTCTTATTATCAGTCATTGTTTTACATTTGTCTGCCTTTTGTTTGGAAGAGCAGAGATTAGGGCCAACCGCAGACGACACAGGTAATCCTCAAAGATACCCTGTAATTAAGCTGATCATACGATAAGATCCGCTCATGAAATGTGCTTGTTTTATTAGCACTTATCACTGGGGATATGGGCCAGGGCCTGTGGGACATGCAGGTAATTAACAGAACATGATAGGTGTAAACATCAGCCACACACACGGAACTCTCATCTTCTGTTTGTGTTTTTCCCTCATCAAAAGATTGTATTTTGCTTCATCCAGGATTTTCATTTCATGAATCCTGTTTCCTCTGAGCCTTTCTCTGACGACTCAATTCGAATCCCGACATTTACTGCATGTCCTCCTTTCTCTCTCTTCCCCATTTCACACGCTCTTCTACTGTCTAATAAAGCCTATGGGCCAAAAAAAAATCTTCCCAATATTGTTACATAAAAAATCGGACACCCGGAAGTCTTTTGCGCATTTTTTATCAAACCATCACTGGACACGTTCTATGAACGTCTCCACTCAACATGTGTTCACTTAGAATACATGGATATAAAAGGATGGCCAATTGCTAAATAGCTTTTTATTTTTTAATTCATGCCGACTCATGAATCTGCCTAGGAGAGGAACTAGAATGCAAATCTATTTGCTATAAATGGTTAACAGTGACCTTCAATGGATTAATTATCCAAAAAACTAATTTAATTTTGTTCAGTGATCAACAAAAAAATATGAAAGTGGTGAAAAGCAGAAATTTTAAATGTAAAAGAAACTACATTTTTAGGAGTCATAATTGATGAAAAGCTGAGTTGGAGATCTCACATAAATTACACAAAAGGAAAAATATCCAAGTAAGGTTTTCACTAATAAGCACAGCATTATTAATATTGTATAGCTCAATAATTATCCCATATTCCACCTACTGTGTAGAAATATTGGTGTCTACTTGTTCAACATAGAATCAACCAATATTTTGTTTTACAGGATAGAGCCTTGAAAATTGTCACCAGCAGATGATCCAGATGTGAAGACACAGAGTCATCAAGGACAGAGGGGACAGTAGGAACAACTCAGATGTGTTCTTTGTGTGTTAAACTTCAAAATGCTGTGTGTTTTATTCCAATCCAACTCATATTCACTGAGAACTTAGTTGCATTAGTCCTGCACCGCAGCGGACCGCAGGTGCGCCCCAAGACCCCCGGTTCAAAGGACGCATCACGGCCGCATTTATTTAGTTGTAAATATTTCATGTTACAATGCGAGCACCTGCGGTTTATTGACAGGTGCGGCCCGTTGTTAGGTTTGAGCACCTTTTCCCCTATTTTTGTATTCATATTTTTCCTATTCTGTTTCTTAGATTACACGGGGTTCTTCTTTTGCAAGTTTTCTATCTTTCTCTATTACTTCTGCTTCATAAAAGCAAAAAATAAAATCTTCTAACCCTTGCAATTTGTCTCCGGTGTCCTTTATAAATATGTTTGCTCCTTTTTTGGGTCATAATAACACCCGTATATGTACAAGTTCTATTTTCTTCGTAAATGTTGTAAAATTACTGTTTTCTTGGTTTCTTCCGATAAGTACAACTTTGATTGAACAACTATTTCAAATAATTTTGGATGAAGACTGAACCTTTGACCTCGTCTTGCTTAGACTGAGAGGAAGCCCACATTAGCATCTCCACTCTAAAATATTTAAGTGTAGGTAATTAGGCCCAAAATTCTTGGAAATATGTCGGTGTAATCCCTCATTCGTCCAGGCGTGTTCCATAGTAGAAAAAGCTTCAGTTGTAGTCATCTGGACTCAGTTTGAAAAAATAGACGTTTCGACTCTCATCCAAGAGTCATTGTCAATAACAGAATTTAGGTCGAGAACTCCGATATTAATACTGTTCTGTGGTAAGACCCGCCCATTGGGAGGAGCCTTCCTGAAGTAGAAAGAGTTGTTTGTTTCAACAGAAACTCCCCCCTTGTATCTACCGAGCTAGCCTATTCAGAATCTTAATGGGCTATTAGAAACCTCTTTGTCTTTGTGAGACCCTGGCTCAACCACCCTGAGTACCTGATTAGCATCTAAATGTCCTGGTCCTCTACCTTTCCAGGGGTTCAGTAACCCATTATAAATAACAGGAAGATTAAACCTTAGCCCTCCATTTCTGTTTAAAGAAGGTCTTTCTTTTTTAACAAAAATAGCTTCCTTGACTCCTCTTTCAAACCATCTTTTCTCCCTGCTTAAAACCTTCACCTCACCGTCTTCAAACGAGTGATTAGAGGCTTCAAGATGGAGATGCATGGCACTCTGTGGTCCTGAACTTGTATTTCTTCTGTGCTGATAAAGCCTCTTGTGTAGAGGCTGTTTCGTCTCACCTATGTAACGTTCTTTACAACTTTCTTCACTGCATTGGATCGAATAAACTACATTGCTCTGTTTTTGAGTCGGCAACTTGTCCTTTGGGTGAACCAGTTTTTGTCTTAAAGTGTTTCCTGGTTTAAAATAAACAGGGACTTCGTGTTGTCTAAAAATTCTCTGCAGTTTTTCCGAGAGGCCAGACACATAAGGGATAGAAACACCCTTCCTTCTCTGTTCAGTTTCCCTTTTGTCCTGCTTCTTGGTTCTCTTCACTCTGTTGAGAGCCCAAGCGGGGTAACCACAGGCTGAGAGGGCATTACGGACATGTTTTTCCTCTTTCTTCTTGCCCTCTGAGCTGGTGGGCACACCTTGAGCTCTGTGTTGTAAGGTTCTGATCACACCCAGCTTGTGCTGCAGTGGGTGGTTGGAACCAAAGAGCAGATACTGGTCCGTGTGTGTAGGTTTCCTATATACTTCTATTTGGAGTTTCCCGTCCTCTCCTCTGATCGTGGAACAATCAAGAAAGGCCAAGCGATTCTCCTTAGCGTCTTCTCTTGTAAACCTAATATGTGGGTCCACAGCATTGATGTGATCAGAGAAGGTTTCCAGCTCTTGTTTCTTGATTGTTACAAAAGTATCATCGACATAGCGGAGCCACAGTTTTGGGGCTATGCCTGAGAATGAGGCCAGTGCCTTCTTCTCAAAGTGCTCCATGTACAGGTTGGCCACTATGGGAGAGACGGGCGAGCCCATGGCACAGCCATGAATCTGTCTGTAAAATTGTCCCCGGAATTGAAAGTAAGTGGTGTTCAGACAGATGTCCAACAGTTTACATATGTGTTCAGGTGTACATATGTGACACCTGAACACATATGTATGTATGTATGCTAAGGAGAATCGCTTGGCCTTTCTTGATTGTTCCACGATCAGAGGAGAGGACGGGAAACTCCAAATAGAAGTATATAGGAAACCTACACACACGGACCAGTATCTGCTCTTTGGTTCCAACCACCCACTACAGCACAAGCTGGGTGTGATCAGAACCTTACAACACAGAGCTCAAGGTGTGCCCACCAGCTCAGAGGGCAAGAAGAAAGAGGAAAAACATGTCCGTAATGCCCTCTCAGCCTGTGGTTACCCCGCTTGGGCTCTCAACAGAGTGAAGAGAACCAAGAAGCAGGACAAAAGGGAAACTGAACAGAGAAGGAAGGGTGTTTCTATCCCTTATGTGTCTGGCCTCTCGGAAAAACTGCAGAGAATTTTTAGACAACACGAAGTCCCTGTTTATTTTAAACCAGGAAACACTTTAAGACAAAAACTGGTTCACCCAAAGGACAAGTTGCCGACTCAAAAACAGAGCAATGTAGTTTATTCGATCCAATGCAGTGAAGAAAGCTGTAAAGAACGTTACATAGGTGAGACGAAACAGCCTCTACACAAGAGGCTCTATCAGCACAGAAGAAATACAAGTTCAGGACCTCAGAGTGCCGTGCATCTCCATCTTGAAGCCTCTAATCACTCGTTTGAAGACGGTGATGTGAAGGTTTTAAGCAGGGAGAAAAGATGGTTTGAAAGAGGAGTCAAGGAAGCTATTTTTGTTAAAAAAAGAAAGACCTTCTTTAAACAGAAATGGAGGGCTAAGGTTTAATCTTCCTGTTATTTATAATGGGTTACTGAACCCCTGGAAAGGTAAAGGACATTCAGATGCTAATCAGGTACTCAGGGTGGTTGAGCCAGGGTCTCACAAAGACAAAAAGGATTCTAATAGCCCATTAAGATTCTGAATAGGCTAGCTCGGTAGATACAAGGAGGGAGTTTCTGTTGAAACAAACAACTCTTTCTACTTCAGGAAGGCTCCTCCCAATAGGCGGGTCTTACCACAGAACAGTATTAATATCGGAGTTCTCGACCTAAATTCTGTTATTGACAATGACTCTTGGATGAGAGTCGAAACGTCTATTTTTTCAAACTGAGTCCAGATGACTACAACTGAAGCTTTTTCTACTATAGGTAATTAGACCTCGCATGCAGTTCATAGTAAACACAATGGCATGCAGTGGATGTACTTGAGTACTTTAGCTCGTGAGCCATGACGCTCTGATAAGAACAAGATTGTTCCTCTGATTATGTCTTGCACTGCTAGTTTAGACTTCAACAACATCAACCAAAGTATATAAGGTGATGGAAAGAGTTAAAGTCTAATTGTGCGGTGGAGTGGGTGAGTAAGAATATCCATGATGAAGACCAGTTTATCCAGTGTCCTCCTGTCCCTCACTGTGAAGCTCTGCCTCCCAGCTGACCACATGTCCAGCAGATCAGTTTGTCGATATGTACAATGTCCCTTTTACTGCTCCTCCATCAGACCACAGAAAAGTACAGGTGCTGGTGACCACAGACTGGTTGAAGATCCCCAGTAACCTGAAGTGATATATCATCAGGGTTGAATATATTTCTGACAAGAAAGATAATTATTTTTTTTTAAAAACAACAACAATTTGTTCAACTTGTGGAAAACCAATCAACTAGTGATGGGATTTCCATGCAGTACTAGTGAAAAACTCCTTTGTTCTTCTGTGTTTAGGTGAAACATTGACAGGTCAGCATCATGAACTTCAGGGCTGAGGTGTTTTCAGTGATGGAACAGCTGAAGCAGCAAAAGAACTCTTTCATTGTGATGAGCAACCTCCAGTTTACAACATTTACTCCAGCCATGAATTTTGACTTGTCGCTATTACTTTTTAAGAAAAATCTTCTCTTAATATCTTATTTACATGTTACAATTTAACAAAAAGTATGTGTTGTTGGACTGAATGTACAAAAATGTAATGTGTTGCTGTTTGTCCCAACTTCTACCTGGCCTGACCTGACACCTTTACGTTCTTATTATCTCATCAGCATCTCTTGGCTTGAGTTCTCATCATATCCTCTTCATTCATGTGTCTCCGTGAATGCTAAGTGCTCTTTTACCGCCCTCATGTTGACATTCATGGTCCTTAGTCTAATCACTGGGCCTTGTTACACCAGGACTAGAGTTTCTGTACATCTGTTTTAGATTCCTCTCAAGAAAACTGCAAAACAAATGTACCACTATCAGTAAGGATTTAGAGCGCCAGTGTAATTGAGAAGCAAGGATTTAGGATCCAGTTTCTCCTATAAAAGCGTTTCCTTCAACCAAGAGTAATGACCTGCCCCTGCATATGAAAGGAAATTATACCACTGTCTGTTTCAAAGTACTTTGTTCTATCAAATAAGGACAACAAATGACATGACCAGAACATGTTGAATGAAAAAGTTGCAAACAAAAAATTTGTGAAAATGAGTCTTCTCTATTCACAATCAGATACAGGAATATTATTTGACTTTTGGATAGTATTATTGTAATTCCTGCTACAATAAAGTTTGATAGCAGAAATGAGTCAAATCAAATCAAATCAATTTATTTTTGTAAGGCCCAAAATCACAACAACAGTTGCCTCTGAGGGCCACAGGGAGAAATGAATCAACAATGTCTGTGGTGGCGATGGAGTCAGACAATGTCTGTGGTGGCGATGAAGTCAGACAATGTCTGTGGTGGCGAGGGACGATGTCCCAGGGTCCTCTATCCTTAGACTCTCCTTCTCGGCCAGGAAAAACTACAAAAAAAACCTCTTTGGGAAAAAAGCGTAGAAACCTGGAGGAGTTCCAGTGAAGGAGGGACTTAGGTTTTGGCTTTGTATTTATAACGTTAATGCATTCCAGCAAATACAGGGTTGATACAATTCAGAGTAAGCCAAATAAGGTACTATTTCAATAGTTTCGAGTTGAAGGGCGTTGAATTTTTTTCATGTATTAAAAATCTAATTTGTTTTGTCCCAGTACTGTTATATTGTAAAAGCATCTTATTTGGATGAAAATTAGTCCATTGTGTGTTCTTTGCATTATCCATGGGTTTCAGTCATGTGATTGTTTGTTGTCGCCGCCATTTTTAAGACATCACCACATACTGTTGCCATACTTGGCTGTTAGATATTCATTAAAAACAGCACATAATTAGATATTTACATCTTCCTCGTCCACAAACCCACAAAGCATTCAAGAGCATGGACTTTGTGTGCGGGTCAGTGACTGTCTGATACTAAAATATAACACCCGGACAGTTGGAAATCAGGCTTGTTAAAACTGTCAGCAGCGTTTATTAGCTGCAGCCACACAATGATAAACTAGCATTATCCAGCTGCTAACTATCTGAAACAAATAGCTCACTGCTCAGTCTGGAGTGATTTCTGTAAGTCAACTGCTCCCTCCTGATGACAGTAATCCATTTCTGGACAAACAGGTCTTTGAGGATGTTACAAAAGAGGAATCTTTTCTTTTGAGACTTTTTGTTGGCCCTGCCCACAGAGCAGCTTGTGGCTTTGGCCCTCAAGAGGGCAGTAGCGAGTGTGTGATGTCACTTCGGACCCATGAATCAATCATTATATTATCTGCATAGCAAAAAGTGCACTGTTGGCATGCTAGTTGCTCACTCTGGTCTCAGAGTTGAGGAAAGCGCTTATAAATATATATATATATATATATATATATATATATATATATATATATATATAGTTTTTAATGTACAGCACCTTTTTATACGTAACAATGTTTCCTGTAACATTTTTTATTGCTTTGTATGAATAATGAAACTAGTTGAAAAATCCATGCAAAGAGAAGTGTCAGAGGCATGTGTTTTTAGTGACACCCAACAGGTACATCCTGGCCCCATGCTCTGCACGGCCCCTCCCTGATTATGCACCCTGCTCCCTGGTGTCTGATCACTGAAGTCACTGGTTTGCTTTCTCCCGTGAGTCTTCCTAAAGGTCAGAGTGCCGTGTAATAATCAGTGTGTGAGAGAGCGAGGAGAAAACATGCTCTTTGTGTTGTGGACCCTGCTGTGCATCAGCCGAAGTGGTACTGAAACGCTGTCACGCCGAGGAAACAAGAGCCCCGGCAGAATACTGCAATACTAACTCAACTGACTCAAGCGGGCTGACCTTTACTGTGACACAAAACAAGTATTTACCCTCGGCCCGGAAGGATGAATGTGAGGTGAATCCCAGCCATAAGACTTCAAGACGAGATGTCTCCCTTTGTCCACAGTTATTGTTATCCGCCGACAAGTTGGACAATAAAAAAGAAGGAAATACCAGAAATGGCAATTGGACTCATCACGTAGACAAAGTTAACTGACTGCATGCCATGTATAATGTTGCTTATAAATTGAAAATAAAAATGCTCAATAATTTCATAAAGAAATCTGTCAGGGTACAGAAATAATGTACTTATGTTTCCGTATTCCTTCATGGATGTGTGTGTTTGATTTGAATGATTACAGTGGAAAGTGATTACACCCAGACCTCGTGTTGGAGGTAATCGTTGCCATGCCACATAAACATCTGTATGTGGTGATGCTTTCAAGTTCAAGGTAAGGTCACTGAAGATTACACAAAAGGACATTTTATTTCACTGCACAGCACAACTGTTATCTTACATGTCCTCCCACCATCCTGTCAGTCTTACTCTACTAATCTTTATCTGCATTTATCTCTGAAACTAGGCTCACTTTAAAATTAAATTGGGTTTTTTCAGTGTTTAATATCTCCTCAGATAGTTGTCTGTAAGGCTCATGTCAATATTTGAGGTCATGATTTGTTATATAGACTTAGGTTAATAAAGCAGGGAAAGAATAATGGAAAGTTGCATATGAGGTGTCTACTGGATATGATATTTATGTATTAGTCCATTATAATTTTGTATTTATTTCAATTTATGGTGTTTAAACCCAATTTGTATGTTTTTATTTTTTACAATGGAATGTAATAATATCATTGGGTAGTCCTTGATGTCATTGTGATGCCTCCTCTGATCTTTTGTGTGGGAATTTCTCGCACAGTTGCATGTTGGAGCGAGTTCCCTCTGCTTTGGAGCTAACCTTTTAAACCTACAAAAAATGACAAGGTTCTGTATTGACCACAAGTCCAGTGAGACAGCGGAATGTGCCATGCTGGAGCGGCCACCTCTCTTACACTAACAGCTGTGTCTGCGCTGAAGGATGCTCTCCTTTGAAGTGTGCAGGTTAAAGTAATTACAGTGTGGTTAGCATACAGAGGTCACAGGTCATGGAGGAGTGCCTCATATTTGAACCTGCTCTAGCCGACCCAGCTCCAGGCGGACGTTCACTACACACACCAAAACATGCGTGGACAAAAATGCGTTAACCAAAGCGATCGTGAATGTTGCACTGATAAATTCCTTGTGTCCTATTTGAGAGCTGTGATGAAGCCCATAGCTGTCCCCCTTGCAGTATGACAGCACAGCTGCCTTTGATAAAGGGCAGTAACATGTGTGTGAGCAGAGTGTGTGGGAAAAGCATGCTCTGGAGTGAGAAGAACGCAACACTGTGATGGAAACAGACAGCAGTTGTGACACAAGTGGCCAAAACATAAATTAAAGCAGATCTTGACTTCATGTTATTGCTTTTGCTGTTTTATCTCATTGCTTTCAATTTAGCTCTACATTAAGCTTCACTTTTCCAAATGTGTGTGCAAGGTTTATTTGCTTTTGTCATTTGGCTGCTCTGCTTTGACAAAATATATTGCTTGTTACGCAAGAGTCCCGGGGCACGAGGTCAGTAATGTTCTCTGATTTTACACCCAGAGTTGGCATGAAGGTATTCAAAATGGATTATAAAAAACTATATGTTGAGTGTTAATAGTGTTTCTATCCCTGTATCTCCACTGGCTTTCAAACATTACGCTAAACATTATGATAACATTAAATGGTACTTCCGTGAATATTACCCAACAAATCACCTAAAACAACCTAGTGTCATTTTGAGAGCTGGGTTGAAATAATCGATTTTCCGATTTTTAATCAATTCGCATATTAATGACCGATTATCGATTCGTACGTCCAAAGATCGATTTTCTTTTTTTTATTCTATTCTATTATTCTATTTTAAAACGTAAAAATCGGAATCGAATCTATTCTTGAAATTTGAATCGAAACCCAGCTCTAGTCATTTTAGTTTCGTACATGACCTCACAACAATACATTTCCCATGTGCATATCTTTTCCATTAGCTCGTCCATCACCACCATCACCAGGTGAGCCCGGTGGTTGACAGCCACATGTTGCAGCTAAGGTGGAGTATATCAAATGTATTTGTATGCAACAAGCCCAGGACAGATAAAAGCAGTTCTGGGCTTGAGATGAAAGCCCTCGTCACTCAGCATCTACCAGCGAGCTGCCCACCTGCTCCCAATACCGCCACACAACCAGATCGCTAATGAGATACCTGCACGGATTAGCACAAAGGATGCTGGGATATGTTATTAAGAGTTCATGGTTGGTTGGCCGACTCCTGAAGCGCTCCAGTACTGACGAGGGACATGTCCTAAATGCAGGACAATGATATGATTATTTCAAAATGGCTACTGCTGCCAAAATACCAACTGGGCCATGCTGATGGAGCAGTAATCAAATGCCAGGATCTTTGGTATTCTTATCAGAACCACAAGAGGCAGGGCAGTTGTTAGTCATTATCGTGTACTCCGCAGCTGCACGGGGTAACCTGGTAAAAGCTGAAGAACAGAGTCTCTAAACACTCAGCTAATTAACTGCTAATTGGTCACTGACTTTAACTGCTACAGACTTGACATTCCAGACCACATGCCAGTGCAAATATTATGGAAGTAATAAATATACCAAACATACCAACCGCCTGCAGTTTATATGGGATTTTAAAGTTTATTATAAAAGTGAGTTTATGAGCTCAATTGACATATCTTGGTCTAGCTTTTCCAACTCCCATATATATATATATATATATATATATATATATATATATATATATATATATATGTGTGTGTGTGTGAAAAAGGAGGAAAAAGGAGTGTGGCTTTATTTGTCCACACTCCTTTTTAGGGCTCATGATGTACAGTATATTACAGATAAGCTATCTGATGTACAGATATTGACTATAGTAGGCCTAATAATAAAACAAGAAAATAATAAAACACTTTCACTTAATGGAACTATGAGAGAAAAGACCCACAATATTGAAAGAGTTAAAAATCTTGATACTGTAGAAAAGAAAATAAGAGATATTATGCAAACACATGTCCTTGTTCTGACCAGCCCACTGCATCAGGACCACATTAAAGCTGGTTGCCATGGCGCTGGGTGGCATCATTAGCATGGCTCTGATGTAGCACATTAAAACAGGCAGCCAGACCTCTTTGAGCGCAGCTTACTCTACACACTTCCTCCTCGGTCTAGACTAGTACTGGCATACACTCCCTATCTTTGACTATGGAGCGGTTACCATGGATACAGCATACTCCAAAACAGTAGCTCTCCACCAATAGTTGTGTGAAGGCCATGCTGCCTTAGAAATACAATGCCTTACACAAATGACAATGTGAGGGGTTGAAGTCAAGGGCTCGCTGCATAAAATTGAAAAACTATGTTTTATTTCTTTATATTTTCCTCCTGACAATACTTCCTTACAACTACATTACATTTATTAATTCAATTAAATGTGTTTGTGTAATGCTCACAACAGCAGTTGCCTTGATGCCTCTGTCACCTGAGAAAACCTCCTCTTTATGAAGTATTCTGTTTACTTGCTCTCTCTCCTTAGAGCCACACTGGTATGTAGAAGAATTTCACTTTTCATTTCCCCTCCTAAAACCCTGTGGATCAAGTAGTGACATCTCAGCTGGATAAGACAGTTTGTGTCAGTTCAATAATGTCTATAGGATATAGATAAAATGGTGCATTTCCTCTCCAAATGGACCTTTCTATCCAATAAAATAACAAAGCATGGATTGACCTTGGCGTTTGCCTGGTCATATGCACGTGCAACAAAAATAAAATATGGATATTATATATATTCTTTATGATGCCTTGCTCCACAGCAACATTTTCTTTATTTTCACACATAAAGCCTCAGCAAGTTTATTTCATTATTGCATGAAAAACCCACCCAATTTGTAATAAGCTTGTGCTTAAGTGGCAGCACTCATCACTTCAAATACTTATGCAGAAATGCACAAAAAGCTAAAGTTAAACAAACAGCCTTGTAATCCATCTAGTCTCAGAGAGGCTGAGCAATTGATCTTTGTTAGCTGCATTTCCACCTCACAGGAACATTTCAGGAACATTCAATAGCACTGCTGTTGTCCAGCTGCTTGTCATGTAAATCCCCACTGCAGGACGGCTGTCATATGCAGGAGCACAGGTACAGTAAAGACAAAATGTGTGTGTTTTTGTGTGTGTGTGAGGCAGGAGGAGGTCCCAATGTGGTGCATGACAAAGACTAGAAAGAAACAACCCCAGGGGAGACGTGGGCTGGCAGGATGTTTGAGGATGTTTGAGGTTGTTTGAGGTGTGTAGGATACAACAGACAAGAAGACCAGGTCAGAGGTCAACTGCCACAAGAGGCATGACAACTTCCATACAGAGTATTGAAGGATTTCTATTCACACGTTTCCAAACAATGTCAATACTGCAATACTTAAACAGTGCCAAACACCTTCTTCATGCAGCATTTAGAGTTCAGGTAATGATTCTATGATTCTAATGTTGTTGTGGATGTCTCCTCAGTCAGCACGTGTCACTTTCCACCTCAGACCTCCATCAGAGAGGGTCGTGTTGGTGCGTGAGTGGGCATGTGGGGGGCTCATGCTGGGATGGGGGGATTATCTGATCACCTGTTCCACGCTGCATTCTCACAGTCACATCTGGGAAAGCTGCAGGTTCTGTGTTTACCCTTTACACTGAACTATTTTTGATGTTTAGCCTTAACAATGACATGAACAGTGATTTCTTAAAAGAACGTCAAACAAAGCGGACGTGTTCTAATCTTACTTACCAATTTACCAACACACCAAAATGATCTGGTGTTTTAGTGGATTCAGTGGATTTAATCGTTGATATCAATCTGAAAGGTGGGTAATGAAAACCAGTGATATTTGTGGAAAAGATTATTTATATATTCATTGGTTTGGTTAAGTTCTTATTTGTTGTTATACATGCAAGTACAACATAGATCAGATGACTTGTAGTATAGTTTATTAAGAATGATTCAGCATCAGTGACTAATTAATTCAGGGGTTAGGGTTAAGGGTTAGGGTTCAGGGCTTAAGTAGTTCAGCCTTAAGTAGTCAAGCCTGAATCATTATTAATAAACTACTTTTTCATTATGATGTAAGCCTTTGTTCACGCTTTATTGAGGCGTATTTATTATTATGAAATGGTAACAGAGCTGTCATTGACACCTTTTTTATTTTTAATAAGAATAACAGTAGGTTAGTTATTATGAATCCTGCTTTTTCACATGTTAAGAAGATTTTCAATGCCCCACTGAGGGTCCCTGTGGATATACCATGCATTAACATACATTCCTTCAGGTAATCTCATAAGAAAACTTTAAATGTTAGGGTAAGGGGACTGTTGTGCTGTGACAAAAGATCCTTTCATGGCTTTCATATTCAAATAGTCTATTTACCCTCAGGGCATCTACTGTCATTTCCTACTCTGATAGTTTTACTATTGCAAATACAGAACTGGAATTACATATGGTGATAAAAAACATCTCACTAATGTAACAGCTCTTTGCTTATGCCTTATGCTTGTTCTTGTTTGTTTTATGTGATTAAAACACCCTGAAGGAATTTGCACTGCACTGAATTGTCTTTGAATTAGGGGTGGGTGAAATTGAGAAAAATTAATACGTCGATATTTTTTTGGAGGATCCCAAATTCCAAATAACAATAGTCAGACAGCATTATATCAATCCAACAGAAATGTGTTAAAACATGTTAATAACCAATCAGTTGAGGTTTCATTATACGACAAATGTGAAATTAAGTCAGATTAATCACAAATCAGGCCGAAATAATACCTTCTACCTTTGTTTGAAAGTTTACATCACTTGTAAAACTGTTGTTATAAGCAGCTCTTTTTGTAGCATTTATTTATTTATTTTCAAACGACATATTCTTGATACTAGTATTTTACAAAACAACATTCACCATTTTATCTCAATTTTGGTATATTACTCACCTCTACTTCAAATTGATTTCACATTGTAGAAGGGTCAAATTTTGAAAAAAAGAAAAGATGGAGAATTTCTTTTGTCACTTTGTTCTCACAATCATTTCTGCAAAGGATCCTTACCTGACAACTGAAGCTTGCCACTTTCTCAGATTAATGTAATTGAGACAAGGGTCAAAATCAGTTCAACTTTTAAAAATTGTTAGATAATTAAATCCCTTGGGCAATGTGGAACACAACATTCTTGATTCCATGTTACAGCGGCACACTGTTGAGTCACTCCCATTACATCAATCAATTCAACTATTATATTAACACCCACACAAAACCACTTATTAGGGATCCACCATGTTTCTATCTGTTCGCATAAGTTTCCTATAACAATTAATGAACCCAAGAACCATTCCCTCTGAGCTATTTGAACGATCTTGACAATATTTTTCTGTTCCCAAAGAAATTAATTCGATCCAGGCACTGCGCTTGGAGGAGTTGGCGCTGTGCAGTCTGCGTTACATGAAGGTGGAGTGGCCCAGACTTGCAGAGCCCTCAGCCCCTGCAGCAACTCTGGCACACCACAAGCAGAAGCACCTCACAGGAGAGCTCGGAACGACACACGCACACACTGTTACACGCTCCCTGTCACCCTCTCATGCAGACATGCGTGCTATTGTATGCTGGGACATTGTTGTTGAAATGAGGGACATCAAAGACCACAGGAAAGAGCTACAGTTGTATTTGATCAGGAGATAAATTCAAGATGATTTTTTTTTTTCTAGCAGTGCGTGTTTTTAATCTACTGTGCTTTATGTATTGTCAGCAGAAGTTGTTCTATTTTTTGTTTAATTTAGGACAATAACAATGGTATTTATCTGGGATTAGTCCTGGTTTATAGGCCATAGGCTTGCTCTCAGAAAGGGCCTAGAAAATGACTTCTGTCCCTGGGAAATACTTTTTGTTATGGTTTCTATCAAGTAAAATAGTTAAACTTCTTCCACCAAAAGTTCCTCAAGCGGGAACTTTGCAGTTAGTGGGTAAATCGTGGGTAAATGTACGAACATTATGCACATATTAGCCTCTCATAGCATCTTTCACTCAAATTATCTCAGAAAGTAAAAGGGTCACACTCTTCATTTTTGGCACATAGACAGACAATACAATGAATATTTGACATGTGAGAAATTAGAACTGGTTCACTCTTACTTTACATACATACAATGATGTTACGCTAACTTGAAAATGGTTTATTCTTTCAGCATGGTTTTGTCCAGATTTATAAAGTTCAGAAAATGGTACTTGTGTTGGTGCATGGGTTCAAAACTTTCACACTCACGGTATCAGGATGAACGTAAACACTGGCGACATCTTTTAAGAAATATTATATTACAATTGGAACGTTCCGAAAACCACATTTAGAACATTTCCGTCATTATTGGGCGGTACTGCTAATGTGCAGGGTTAGCACACCCTTATATTGGAACCGTAACCATGGTGCAATATGCCTGGACTTTGTGGAGGATTGGAACACAACGATTAGTATTATTCCTCTTGTTGGTATTATGGAAAAGTCTTTGACGGGTTATTTTACTACACACCGAAAGTGCATCAAAATCAGGCAAAACACCTCATGTGTACTTTTGTTTTCCCTCATAATCCAGAAGAAGACACAGCTCTGCAGGACCACTGACAGAACATGGATGATTTTAGTCAAAGTGCCTCCATTTATTCTTTTTTTTAAATGTATTTTTGATCGGGAGATATCTCCTGTTGAAGAGCAGGAAATGAACCATGTTGATTGACCCGCTGGAGATATCCTCAGGAAAGTGAAGCAGTGCCAGGTCATTGGGGCAAAATATAATATGGTTTATCATGGTACACTGACATTTCATTTTTAAGGTCAGTGTAAAAAAAAATTCACAGAAAATTCTATTATTTATGCAAGTGGACACGGAAGCAATAATGTAAATTATTTCATAGAGACTGAAAACACCACTGTCCATTCTTTCACTCACTCTCTCTTACGCCCATTAACTTCCGACTCACATTAACACTCTTTGTTTCTGATTTTGACATCACCGTTTCACAATTCATCTGCCTCGACAATGTTAACACCCTCTAATCCATTTCAGATGATTCTAAATAAAGCCAGAGGGCAGTCAGAGCCCAGTGATGTTACGTATGAATCAACACATCCACCAATTCTGTCCCTGCCCTTCCCATCCGCTCTGACCCCCGCAACAATGTCCTTGCTCTATATCCACGTGTTCTTTACAACTCCTGACAGGGATTGTAACATATAATTATAGAAGGTGTGAAAAGGGTTTCTGCCACACATGCTGATGTCAACGTTTTCCTTCCTCTCCGGTTGTACAGTTCAAACTCTGTCCCAGCGCAGCACCTCCCTGAAACTTTGGTGCGATGTGGAAGTGTGACGCATTCTAACTATATGAATCATAAGTGACCCACCTAGACGATTTCTCTCTTCTTCTTTTTTCTATGCAGTTCTTTGCAGAGTGAAATCATCATTTAACTGTAGCTAGATGGATTGCTTGTTCAAATTGAGCTTCACATTTGCAGTGACAGCCAAGAAAGGACCCCAGAACAGAGGCGTATTGAAAAGCTCAAAGTGGCCGAGCTAATTCTCTCCAGGCCTATAATGTCTCCGCTTGTGATTTTATTCAATCACACACTATTTACCTTTGCACATAATGTCAACATTGATGCAGGGCAGACGCAGTGGAAATGAAATCACCTGTTCTAGCTCAATACACACATTATTCTGGGCCCCGACCACAGACATGGCACGGCACTGGGTTTATTTATCCAGTTGGGTCAGCATTTTGGCGTTAATGTTCTGCCTGTATACCACTCCTTATTTGATGTGAGAAAAGTGGAAGGAAATCAAAGTTATTTCTCTGAAGTGGGCTGCATTATAGTGGTTGTAGACTTTGGCTGGTTGTTGTGCAAAGGTGAGTGGAACTGCTGTAATGGACTTAAGGATACACCAGACATTGGGTAGTAAAGGGAAAACGTTTTTTTTACACAAAATAAAAACAAACCGAACAAGACACAGAAAGCAAGAAAGAATAAAACCGTCCAAAGAAAATGAATCTGGCATATGCCCCCTTTTCTATCTGTCCCAGTGTCAAGTGAATTTGTCTACGTTACAGTTGAAAGAAAAAGTAACATTTTCTATTTTGTAAATGTCCAAAGTAATTTCAGTCCAGTCCTTGGTTGTTAAATCCATCCCTGTCATACATTTTCTTGTTATTGCTTTCTTTTTACATCCAAGGGGACAGGATTCAACAGAAATATTGTATTAATTATTACTTGCTTGATTCTTGGGGTAAGCTCAGCCAGCTACAAGTGGATTTACTGTGATCTAAAGTTTTAAAATGCAATGACAGTTTATTCTGTTCCTAAGGACACTGCATGTGACCTTGAAACATGGTCAGGGGTCAGTCAAGACTGTGCTTTATCAATGTATGTTTTCCTCTAACACTTTTATACCCCAAATATGACCATATATATAATAACATTATTTACCTAGAAATAATATGGGCTTTATTGTGGCAGTCTGAAGTGGGAAGTAAGCAGGGTAAACAGAATGAGTCCAATGTGGGGACCGAAATGTTCACAGGTTGGAAAAGTGCAGTGGGCTTTGTGAGATGCCAAAAACAACAGAGGAAACTAGTGGTAAGGGAAAGGATTATTGAAGTGCAGTGTTATGCGGTCTGTGAGTTTTTCAGCTCCATTATGGCCAAAAACCTCTTCCTCCTCAAACTCATTTGTCCGTGCTTGTTTAGCTGGTTCGGTGCTTCACTCACCATCTACCAACACAACACTGTTAGAATGGCTTTGTATGTGGAGAGTTCTGCTGTCATCTATAGATATGCCACTTTTCTTTTCTCGTTTAAATGCTAATAACTTTGCGGACATTTTCCACAGAAAAGTGCCCAAAGCAAAGCTTTCTCCTATCTGCCCACAACACAAGGTGAACAAGCACCTGCAAACGCTGAGAATTAGCAAATCATATTATTGCTGCTTAAAGCCACATCTGACTTTGAGCAGGAATTTAGTACCACAATTATATTTGTTGTAGAGCGTGTTATGATTCTAGTTTTACTCCATGTGCTTCTGAAATGATTCCTTTGGCCCATTATCTTTAGTAAACAAAATACCAAGTGGTTGTAATACTGTGTGATCTAAATCTTGTGGTTTAATCTGGTTTATTGTATCTGATGGTTCATATTGATACTATTGTCAGTATTGTAACTGTTTAGATATGCCTGTTACCTTAAAGATTCATCTCTTATTGTTTTCATGTGATGAGTCAGCTGACTGTATTTAGATGTCCTTTTTAACCTTGAATGTCCTGACGAAGGCCATCCTAGTGGTCGAAATACGTGAGTGTCCAGCTGGAAATAAAGGACTTTTAATACCTCTCAGAGTAGCTCGGATTTTGAGGCTACAATGTGATTTTTGTTGATTACTGGAGTTCTAACGGTCCGGCAAATGAATCTGTAGTTAACTTGAATTGGTGCATATGACCACTTCATTTCTAGCTATTCCTTTTTTTGGTGGTATAGTACCTTTGGGAAATATTTATCATAGTTTTAGATCAAGTGGCAGTTTGTGAAAAAAGTAAAAGTGGTAGTTTTGCTGAGTAGAGCTAACAAAATAAAGTCAAATCATATATATAATTGTGTAGATTCTGGCCCTTGTTTACATTACTAGGTTACATTGCTTGGTAACAGTTTTGGAATCATCCTGCATTCGGTTTGCCCTCAGAGGTTGAAACCCGGAGAGACCTTGGAGAGACGTTTTCTCCAACTTTCTGTGTTCCAGGGTCAAATCGGGAAAAAAGTGAGCAGTGGATTACAGTTTATGTACATTAACGACTCAAAACAAGTAATACAAACCAGGAAAGTGCTCCAATCAGGCAAAATGCAGATCCAAGTTAGTTAAAGGTGGAATGGCCGATTTTTTTCAGCAAATTTTTTATCATATTTCCTCGTGGCGTGGATAAATCATTTGTCCTGCCACGTATCAATCATAAAACGCACCAACCACTCACCTGCAGCCGCGTCAGGCTCGTCTCCACGTTTCCGCGTGCCTAAGCGCATGGATCTATCATAATATATTTCCCTTAGTGTACGGGGGAAAATGAAGACGGAGAAAGACAGTTCGAGCTGACGCAGAAGTGGACAGAAATCTACGGGAGACGAGAGATGTGATGCGATCCGTTGCGCTAATAAACAAACGCACTTGTGTGTTGTATCAGTCCGCACGGGGGAGTGCGCATGCGCACTTCCGCCTGCGTTCTCAAATCGCCGAAAAATCGTCCATTGCGCCTTTAATGTATTAATCCCGAGAGTGTTATTACATTTACATTTTTCAATGTTATGCTTTTATTTATGTTAGCTCCGTGTGGACATTAGCAACATTAGCATCACAGACAGAGATAGTATTGAAAATGTGAAATTGCTAAAAGTACTATCAATGTTTTACCAGTCGGACGTTAAGCTTTATTCAAAGTATAATTACTTCTTAATAGTATATTAATTAGTATAATTACTTACTTATTTTACTTGGGGTTCTGAGACTTACAAGTCGAAGGGCAAATGGGACGCAGCATTACCGTAACCAGGCATTAACATAATAACATTCCCAAAATGTGTGTGTAAAATCTGAATTATTATTGTTAACTACGTTTTTGTGAAATGTGTAGTCTATCCTGTCATTTGCACTTTAAGGCCACTCTACTCAAATTTGTGTAACAAAAATGTAGACCATACATAAGGAAAGTGAGATTTTTTCGCATATTTTGATGTAATTATTAGCGTTAGGGTTGAATTGTGCTTCATACATTTCTATGTTTGTATATATTACCGTAGTTCTCCATTTTAGAAGCAAAATTAAGTGTTGCAAATCTCCTAAAGATAAAAGACTCACAAAAGCTAATACCACACCTGCCAGTGCTTCATGCTCTGCAGCCAGATCTCCACGATGAGCACTTTTCATGTTGAATAGCTCCACTGCAAAACATTCAAAAGCTTCATACACCACTTAGATACTTGTCAACAGCAGCTCACAACCAGTGCACTCGTGAGATTTTATCACTAATCTTACCATTCAGGACCACATACTGTACAAATAAGAACTAGTGATGTACTGCCTTCCAGCCCCTTCAAGCAGAAAGCATTCACGCCTTCCAGAGAACCAGAATGACATGCGATTTTTGTCTCTTTTAGCGAGTTTGACTGAAAGAGGAATGTGTGCTAACATCCATGTCTGCACTATTCACTGGAGCAACATGTTTTCTATTTGACCTGTGCCAGATGGAGTGTTTTGAGGAGTCTTGAAGTTAAAATGCTCATCTTTATTCTAAGTTCCAATCCAAACTTTCTCACTCAACTTTGTACCGAATCAATGCAAATTGAAGAAGAAAATGAAGGCCTGATAAGACAGGTGTGAGGAAACTGCATGACTGGGATTATAAAAGCAAAAATGAGTTTGGAAGGTCTCCAGGCACTAAGTCTGTATCCAATCAGTGTGTGAATAGTTGACAAAATTACTTTTTTCTCTCTCTTCTAGTTATCAAATTATTTCCACCTCTTTTCAGAATAACACTGCCTATGATAAGAGTTCTAATTCCCGATAGCTTTGCCATACTAATCATGACATTGTCTGAACCGACCGCCACTAAGTGGACTTGGTGAATGCTGAATGGACGAGGAGTGATAAGCTTGTACTTGAACTTTGTGAATAGAAAAGTTCTTTAATCTCGTATCACAAAACTTTATGTCAGAGTTCAAACTCTTTGGACTTGTCAACTTTGTGACCCATGTAATACTAATAATATTAATAATACTACTACTACTGATAATAATGATGATGATGATAATAATAATAATAATAATAATGATAATAATAATAATAATAATAATAATAATAAACATAATCATAATCATAATCATAATTTGTATGCAGCTTAGCTTTACAAATAACAAAACCTGTTTCATCAGCATGTTGAATAAACAAAGTCTTTCATATCTGGTCCCTCTTGTGGCACGCAGGAGGCGCATATTCCTCATAGACATTCTTGAGTAGCGCGCGGGCAGTAAATCAGTGGTTTGGGGGTCTCAGCTCTCTGTGCCTGATCCATGCCCGCCCTGTGGGTGTGCTTAAGCGCATCCACCTGCTAACGCCTGCCTCCTGCCCCACTAGAGTCAGGATCAGCTTGGAGCGCACAACTTTAGCCGAGAGGCAGCCTGCACACGCCGCTCCTGCCGCTCCTGCCGCTCCCGCCGCGTCTCTGGACCGCTCCGTTTCTCTCACACAGGACTTAGTTCCAGCGCGACACTTTTCCCACGAGATGGTGATCGTTTCCGTGCCACAGAGTGTCCTCGACACGAACTACTGAAATAGTTGTGTATGAATGACGTTGGTTCGTTTCACCCGGACTCTGTGTGAGGACGCGCGGGGGAACAACCAAAGTGCGCGCAGGTACCGTCCTGCGCTGAATTGGATTTCTATCTGGAGTGGACTCGTTTGGGATTGTTTTATTAAATGTCTTGTTGGATTGGACTCTACTTTTCCACTCGTCAGAACTGACAAGGTAAGTCCCCCTCTCAAATTTTCTCAAAATACCTACCATTTATTTTTACGCGGTCAACTGCTTTTGTGCTTTTGAGTATGGGGAACATACAAATGCTCATTTCGCACTTGTGGCTATGATAAACGCACACATTTAAGGCGCAGGAATACATAATTATACTAAATGTGAAACGTCCTTTGTTGGCACTCTTCATTAGTGCGCTATTTGCTGTGGAGTGTCTCTAATTCCACACCAGACTGTTTACAGTTCTGTCGTCCATGTGTAGCCAAGGCTGCCAGGCTGTTGCGCACACATCTCCTCCACATAGTGAGCACACACAGCACTCTTAACATGCAATCACTGTGAAAGAGAATGCATTTCATTCTTTTATAACTGAATTCAATTCCTTTAGGCCCATGTATTTCTTTTAATTGGGAAACTTCATTTTTCCTTTTTTTAGCTGAGAAAAAAATTCAAAATGAGGTATTGTGACAGTGCACTTGTTTGAACCTCAGCCAGAATGTTTGACAGTGAGTCTGGCAACAACTCTAAGACACAAACAATGTATAAATTGACAGTCTCATTAGGTGTGACATTCCTCCCCACAGAAGGTGTAAAACTATTTCCACACGTTTTTGTGGAATTAAAATGCAATTCTTATTTATTATAGCTTTTTTTTTTTTAAATTTACTCCATGAAATGATTGACTATAAGCACACTTGGATAAACACCTTCAATATTTTTGTGTGTGGCTCCAGTGAGCGCCACTTTGCCTTGTTTGGTTTGATTCACGTGTGAATGGCTTGGCCTCCCTCAGAATAAACAGCTGGATGCCTATAATAAGTAGTAAACATCCATGATTTGAACAGGTGTTTAGCACAATAATTTACTCCAAATATACTCAGTGTGCTTTGAAGATACATAACAGGCCAATATGTAGTAAATATATAGTCCATGAATGTGTTAGAATAATAATGATAAAAAAGGACTGGTACTTTACATTGTCCCACAGCAATGATGAAGAGACACACAATGTTTCACATGTTTACATTTAATAAGGACTAATCTGGCTTTAATGTGATGCATTATATGCACAAGGTGCTATCGTGGAGGAATGGTGCTTTGAAAAGACAATTATTGCAATGTTTAATCCTTGATAAAGGGCCATTTCTTAAACTAAAAGTTAAAGGCTCCCCAGTTTGTTTATTAAAGATGATCGAGAAAGTGTTATTTGAACAATGTGTGACTATAGAAAGAAATAGCGCTAACAAAAACGATGTAGTTAAATTTGCTTAGTTTAAAAAATACATTTCAGAGTTGAGCTTGCAGCTTGTTTAAAAGCTGTAAAAGGATTGTAAAGAATTTTCACTTTAGTTTTTACATATGAGGAATGAACTGGCTGACTACTTGAGGTTGGAACTGCTGCTATTACTATGGGCTGCATTACAAGTGCCTAGAATGCTTTGAATCCATAACATATTCCATTATAATGCATGATAGCATAGAGAGGTAACACTATAGAGCACACATTTGACACAGATTCACAGAAGTTGGGGCGATGGACAAGAGGCAACATGTTCATGACATATTCTTTTGCTGAGCTGTGATATATGTTCTTTTTCTTTATACTTCGTCAATGGCGCACGCTATTTATTAACCGGACACCTAATTGTTGACCCCGAAGAGGCATTGTCCGATGTCTTGTAAAAGTGTCGTTGTGAGTATTTTGCATCATTAGTGCCTCTTTCCAGAAATCCCCTTTTGTAAACTAACATGGTGTTAAACAATTGGTCATGTCTTTGTGTTTAGTAATAAACATGAAGTTGCAGCACAGACCTGGTATTAGGTGAGGCCATAATTACAGAGCAACATCCAGTGTCATGGGCCGGGAATGTTTGGAGACAAGATGAGCGACTCCCGTATGGCACAATATGAATGTGTAATTCCTACCAAATGGGAATATGCTATGTATGTAGAAACTGCTCCAGACTTGGCTCCAGTCCAGTGAAACTTGATAGCGAAAACTGTTTGGTGGGAATGGAGCACTTAAAGATGTCTAACTTTCCATAAATATAAAAAAAAAAAGTGTCATGGAGATGTCAGAATTAACCAATTTGAAAATGAATCTTGATCAACAATGCCAATTTAAATTAATTCCAAAATAATTGCTCAAATTAAGACGCTATCATGAGATGTAAGAATAAACTGTATCTCTGTAATCACCAAGACAAGTTCCTATGTTTGTGAATTCTGTTCATTGAAAATGGCAATAAATCCTTTCTGATTCTGATTCTATTAATAATAATAATAATAACTTTTATTTATATAGCGCTTTTCAGTGACCCAAAGACAGTGTGAGTGAAATTGTCTTCATAATTCTGTTTCTCTCCGCAGACGTTTCCCCCTTAACCATCGTTAGGAAACCACTTGAGGTCCACCATGTGTCTGAGCAGTCTTTGGACCTTTCTGGCCCTGTCTAGTTTGACCTCGGGGAACATCATCACCAACCAAGTCACCAATGACCCGCTTGCTGCGCCCCGCGTCTTCATCTCAGTCAAAGGTAAAGGCACAGTCAAGTGGGATATTGCGGAGAGCTCCCACAAGGCTTTTCTTCTTATTTGCTCATGGGTTCTTTAATAACTGCTGTTTGCACTGCTGCAGATAGAATTGTCGTTTGGTATCTCTGGCCTGGAAGGTGCTTTGGGTGGTTTGTGAATGAAATCGAAGCGTGTGTTTTATGTTTTCCAGAAGTGAATGATATTAAAGCGGACAGGGCTTTGTGGGATTTTTTTGTGATACGTGTGGACATAATGAGTTGCAAACAGGTTGAATATTGAATTTTAGTTATTGTGAGACGAGACGTCATAATTTAATGGCTATTCACGATGGCTGTGGAATCCTTAATTTTCTGTTATTTTAATACATTTCTGTTCCAATAGTATGTGACCGGCTTTAGGAAATCAAACGTTTTGAATGCAAAAGTTAATATATTATAATGTAACCAGCCACATAAAAAGCATTACACATTTTATTTTTTGGAGTACAGACTGAATTGAAATAACTTTTGCTTCTAAAATAGTCACAATTATAATTTTTTTGTCTTTACGATTATAAGGTGATCTGAATAATTCTGGTTTTATTGACTAACCGGATAATCTTGACATCTAGAAATCTATACAGTAAATAAACAATTCTTGTTAGAGAGCTTTGCAAATACAACGTGTGGCTTCTATGTTGTCTATGTTTTCTAAAGTGTAAGCTCAAACAAATCATTGTTTCCATTTGCTGCCCCTTCCTCTGACCTACAGCCCATGTAATCCTCAGCAGATGCTCCCACTGGACCGTACTGTACAAACAATTAACAAGTCAAACATGCAGTTAGCGCTGGCACACTTTGCAGATACCACCATTATTGTTTTAGCTAATCAAATGCCCTATTGTTTCTTTAAGCTATCTTAACTTCCAAATCCTTCAGCTGGAGACAGGATAATAAGAAGCATGTAATAACTCTAACCGTTATGTGATTATTCCCTGGAGAGAAGGAGGATGTGGACTTTACAGGGGGCTGCAGGAAAAGTAAAACGGGTTGCCAGGTTGGCGGAGCGCACTCTTGAAGCATCTATGGAGAATTATAAGGAGCAAATTGCCAGGATCATCCATGCAGAGCCGCTGTCCCCAAGGCTTGTCCTGCTGAGAGGAGGACTTTTGATTAGCGCCGGAGTAAGAAGGGGGCGTGGAGGAGAGCCGCGGCGTGCCTGTTTGCTTTTGCGTTTCATTTCCCAGAGCTCCCGTGTACAACTTCACTTCATTAAGTGGCATTTCCCCATTTAATCAAGTAGGATTTACCACATCACTGAGCACACATCCAGTGTTCAGTTTTTTTTTTTTTATATCCGGGGCATTTTAGTCACACAAAAAAAGTGTGTGTTTGTGTGTGTGTGTGTGTGTGTGTTTGTGTGTGTTTTTCTTTCTTTATAATGGATTGTAAAGTTCTTGTTATTTTCTTATTTAAGTGGCACTCTTTTCTTCATGTATCCTGCTTTCTGTTATAGTCCAAGACATAAATGTGTGAGAAAAACAGATTTGTAGATAGCTAGAAATGAGTGTGAATTTGTGGTACGTGTATGTCTCTCTGTTACTGTCAAATTAGAAATATCAAAGACCAAAAACATGTCTCTGAAAAGCCCTTTGCACACAAGGATTTCATTAATTACTCACTTTATACTACGAAAATCTCGAGGAAAGCTTCTGCTGTGTTTATGTTGCTCTAGACCCGTCTGTGACTGATTGGAAGCCGTTGTAGGTGTAGATCTTTGGATGGCTGAACGTGCTGAGGTAAAATGCATTGTTCTGTCTTGACAAGCCGGCTGGAAAGAGCCAGGTTCCCTTGGTTCACCTGTGTGTGTTTGCCTCTCCAGTCAATATGAATTTCACAGTCTGCTGCTGCTGCTGCTGCTCACAGTGGAATGCACCCCTTCTTTGTTCAATATGACTTTCTCTGCCTTAATTGCTTTTAGAATGGTCCTTACCTTGGCAAAGTCAGGTTCGCTTCCCCCTTCTGCATCATGCGTTCACTTAATGCAGTTACCACTCAATTTGGCGTTTTTTTTGTATTTTTCATGTATTTTTGCGTTTGTGTGAGTGAGTATAAGGGAAAGAATGTCAAAAAAGTGCTTGAGTTTGTTCATTGTTATGGCAGCATGTCACAACCAGGAATCAAAACGTTCACACAGTAGCTAAAGGGTGAGGTGAAGAACTTTGACCCCTGTTTGCGAGGCCCCTGTTAAACCAGAGTCAATCATGAGACATAGTGTTCCTGCAACACCTCTGTTCTAATTGAAGTCTTGGTTATAAACAGTAAAGGTGTGTCTAGGCCCAAACCTATTCAGTTATACTATTCGGATGTGGTGCTTTATAATAGCTCAGACTCAGCTGTTTGAAAAGTAATTCAAAAGACAATACAAATACAACAAATACAATAAATACAATGACGGCAAAACATAAAGCCTTCCCCAGTGGATGTACCATGGATATCCAGTTTACATTGCAGCTGGTCCCTTGTCCAAGTGGACATAAAACACCTAATTTTAGACTAGTCCGTTTTTGACTCAAACTCGACAGAAACTGAGCAGAATAAAAAACTGTTCAATTAACTGGCTGAAACAACCCAGCGGCTTTTTATAAACTTAATAATTATGGAAATTATAATAACTATTTTTCTAATTAAATATCTGTTACCAAGACTATATTCTCTCCAAAACATGCCATGTGCTGAGAGAAATGAAAAAATACTTTAGAGCAGGAATTACATCAAAATGACAGAAATTTGTGCCTTTTGTGTTGTTGATGGAAAAACCTATTTTTCTTCTGTAAAATATAATGTGTAATTCATCCAGCTCAATTTTAGTAAAAATCTTACATTCACTGACATATTGCAATTAAATGACAAATCAAACTATAATAGCATTAAAGGACAGATTAATTAATTAGCAAAATAGTGATGAGCAGCGCTAGTTAACTTTGTCCAGGTTTACACTTAACGTGAAGCATCTGGCTTGGTAAACTCTCTGTTCAAACCTTGGAAATAGACTTTGTTCTTTCTTATCACGCCTCAGCCCCATAAGCTGCGCTAGAAATCAGAGTTTGCAATAATTCTCCCAGCGCAGACAGCAGTTGTGATCAGTGACAGATGTGTTGTGAAGGGAGCGGAGGAGTCCATTCTACCGTAGATAATCGCGTGACATTTAAGGTTTACTTTCGATGAGACCGCTGTCGCCAGTGAGCCCCAAGAGTCATAACATTCTTGACATGTCACCTGCGACAGCCCACAATGTGCTAGTGTCAGTTTTAACAAATCACAGGTGAGGTCACAGCTCATTTAAACAGCCCTTGGTCCAGCTTAGCATTAGTGCAGGAAAAGACTGCGTGGCCATGATGTCATTAATTGGCTTTACGAAGTTTTGCTGGCTTACTTTTTTATGAATGGACCCAGCTTGTTTTGTACCGCGTAAGGCTACCCTCATTAGCCCACATTTCCTTCAACATGTTTGCCGTCATGCATAAAGCTGATCCACATCTTGATCTCGTTCACGTCAAATCTTCAATTGCTTGTGTTCTTTCGGAAGTTAAAATAATCCAAAACCAAATGTATTCCTCTTTCTTCTTCACTGTAACACCTCATGAACACGGCCAGACTCTCCTGCACTAAATTAATAACACTTATACTATAAATAAATCAACAAATGAATGTCCTTATTTCTGCCGTAAATGATTATTATTTCTTGCGCGGTGTAAATGAGGTGATATCTGTAACGCTCTAATAAGATTGTGGCTGCATAATGATAAAGGTGATGTGTGAATTCTCTTTTTGAAAGCTCGCATGCATAATGTAGTACACCCGGAGTCATGCCTTGTGCTTCAAAAGAGCAGCAGTGACAATTAGCACCTTTCACCTCTCCTGCCTGGGTGATAATGAAAATGGTTGCAGTGTGGAATCGCGCTCAACGCAGACGCTTTTCCAATAGTAATGACATTATTAGGATTACAGCACGCATGGTCAAACTTATGAGCCAAATCCTCTGTGACAACAAGGAAATGTGGGTTGGTTCTGTCCACATCAGCACTCAAACACGTGCTCAGACGAAATAAAGAATACATGATGGACAGTGTTGGCAAGAAAACTATAAACTAAATACATTTTCCGTTACTTTGACTAAGCAGAGTACTGTATTCTGAATACTTTGAATGCTTTCACAGTTGGTTGCATTATTTGTTGTGTTCAAAACATGACACTGGATTAAAATAGCTTTGTTTATTTCACTGTTTGTTATGCATTTATTTATCAGTGATTAGAGAAGAAAAAAGAACTGTGTTTTAAATGTTTGTTTCCAGGTCAGTTTGAAGTCAAATGATCAAATACCACAATATATTCCTTTGATTTTAGAAAAGTAACTGAATTCTGAATACCACCAAAAGAAAAACTGTACCAGTAGTATACTGAATATGTATTTAGCATCTTTTGAACGCTGGCTCAGTATAAATTATGTCTTGCCAGTGCTAAAATGTGTTGTAAAAAAGTCATGTTTATGGTGTAAGGAACAAACAATTAATAAGATACCACTGTTGTAAATAGAAATCTGAAACTCTCAAATTGTCTCAAGTTATTATATTCTTTGTGCCAGTTTTTCAAAAGTGGGATAAATTGTGTGAATAATTCCAGTCTAAATTGTGAAAAGATCCGGTACAAGAAGACATGCTGCCCCTTGGCTTGTTTCTGTTTCCAGCGACTGTTGTTGTGATTGGTCAATATGTTTTATCAGTGCGACTCTGCCCGTTTACTGTCCTGCTCTAGTCAATGTTTAATACTTTATTACGGTTCCTCGCACATGTTTCCTGTGGCCACTGTCTACTTTCGCGCTCAGCACTCTTATGACCTTTTTAGCTTACAACACACTGGAGCCAGCTTTAGATCCACAAATTATGTCTCCTCTTTTGTCTGGCAGTTGTTCATATTCATTAGTAATCACATTTTTGGTGAATAATTTATGTTAAGGTAAAGTAAAAACAAGCTTTACAGTCACAGTTGACCGCAAGATAAATCACGATAGAAAAACGATACATATAAAGGGACGCAATGTCGCAAATCGCAAAGGCTTTAATTCCTAAAGTACTTTTTTACACAAAGAACAAAATATCCTGTCTTATTCTGCACAAAAACTGCTATCCCTGTAGTTTAGATCTGTTCTGAAATACATGCGATTCTTTTATTACTTTGTCTTTTTATCAATTCTCCTTGAATTGTTGAATTAAAACATACAATTCCAATCTGGTCGCAAATCGCAATACCATTCATCTGCTGAATCAACAAACTGTATGTGCCAAAAACAGGGAAAGCATTTCTAATCACTTCCTTCTTTGCGTTTACCTATTTCTACACATTCTGACCACAAGACAAAGCCACAAAACCACTGGCCTGTGCTCCGGCTGTGATCTCTAATTACTGTTTGTGCATGCTGATCTGAACACTGCTCCCCACAGCCACCGACACAATGAGCGATGAAGTCTGCAGAAAACCTCGAGTGCCCTGGCTGGCCCCGTCCCAGACCTGAGCTTTTTATTGCACCGCGGTCAGCCCAGTATTTAGTGCAAGACGCCGGCCGCTCTCCCACAGCAAGCAGTCATTTGTACGGCTGTGGTTAACCATTGAACCCAGTGGGCAGGCTGGTGGTGACGCTAATGTGAGTTCAAACATGGCTGGGATGTGGCTGTCAACACAACTTGAAAGTCAAAGCCACTTGCATTCCCCAAACATAGTGGCATCAACATGAAACTAATAAATTGTTCTTAGAAGTGAATAAGAAAGCATACCAGTGTCTGCAGCTTTGCTTGGCTCGCGATGCATTCTTTTGATGTCCTCAAGCAATTACTTTACAAGACAAAACAACTTATGTATTAGTTAAGTGTTAGTTGTTTGTTTGTAGCAGACATCAAAAATACCATTCCAGACATTTTATAGTCACGCTTTTAAATTGAGCCAAATGCCAACATTTGTGGAAAAGCGTGCAGACTCCTCTTAATCTCTCTGTCGCTCCATTGTTTGCTTGTATTGTTTTTTTTAATATTGTTTGTATTTAATAGGGCTGTAGGTCTTTAGCCGTTTAGTCAATTAATTGGTCCATGGTGTCGTAATCAACCAAAATATGTATTAGTCGACTAATTACTGTACAGGAAAACAGCAGAAAAGAGAAGCTATGGAGGGAGTAAGCAGATGATTTGGTAGTGAATCTATAAGTACTATGAGTATTTGTTTAGCATGAACTCCCGCACAGTTGTTGTCTTATGAATGTAGTTTTGGGTCATGCATAGAGCATTATGAAATTTCCCCATGTGGGACAATAAAGGAATATCTTATAGAGACATAGTTTTGAGAGCTTTGTCACACATTTGATTTTAGTTGACTGATCGATCAACAGGCATGTCTTTAGTCGACCAAGAATGTCTTTATTCAACTGTTCATGTTTAAAAACCATGCGTTTAGTATACACGTTTCAACATACCCGCGTACAATATTATACCACGATTCTGGTTCTGGTTGAATAGGTAGTAGTCCAGCAGTAATTAAATGGGCAGATGGTCATGGGACCTCGGACCGGCAGGTCGAGAATCAGGAATTGATTATCTGTCTGTGAGGTCTGTTCATTTAACTAGTGGCCTGTAGTTTGTTAGTCACACTAATTAGAATTTATGTCCGCACCAACTAGAATTAGACCATTGTGTTATAAAGCACATCGCGTTGAAGATTTCTGCTTTCACAATAATCTGTCTGTATAATACGTGTGAGATGAACCTGTGATATTTCAAGGACAGAACGATCAGAAAGACAAGTTGCTTTTGCTGTTGAGTAACGCTGGGATCTATTCAATTCTTTCTGCACATTGGCCTTGATAATAATGCTTTCTCATCACAGTGTGCCAACCATTAGCGCAATTCCTACTTCCTCCCCCAACACCAAACATCATCGAGGCAGTGCATGGAATATCTCTTCTTCTGTTCCAACTGTTGTTACAAGCAGACAGGACTTCCTTTATCAAGCTCATGAATTGAAGTCATTGTATTGGACTAGAGAATATAGCAGCTTGGCACCTCACTAAACACGAATCTCACGACATATGGCCACAAGCTTGTAAAAAGAATGGCGAGCTTCTTGGGTGGTCGCAGCGTTGAATTTGAGTCGAAAGCGTCAGGGTTTTAGATTAACATCCGCTCGATAATGCAGATTCAGGTGTGAGCAGGTAACAATAGGTGTTTTCTCTCTTCTGTTTAGTGAATATGACATTTCTGGGGGGGAAAAAATCTTCTTGGGACGAACCGAGTGAGCTTTTTCGGTTCAGATACCAATGTTGATACTTGAGCTTAAAATATCTGCAGATATCAATCAATTATGCCAGATTACTTTCCTTAAAACTACTTAAACATGTTCTTAAAATGTCCAAAAACATTTAGATTTACTAATGTTATGATATTTTTTTTTAAAAATCACATATAGGTATTCATTTTGGGGTGAAGTTGGTACAAATGGGTTATGGCTAATCGGAGAAACAGATCAGTACTGGAAGATGGGGAAACAACACCCGATCCATTACATTTTCTCTAGTTTTGGGCCTCAGTTTGCTTAGAAGGTGCTCCAACATTCCTCTGTCACATACGGTACAATCCCACCAAGATATTGGAACAGAACTTATGTAAAATGGGTTCCTGGCACTGGTATTTTACCCTGGGAGAAATGACTTCATGACATAAATACATAAATATGCAGGTACTTTACACTTCAACCATTAATCTGGGTTTCTTTGTGACAGATGATAGTTGAACACACAAATTGAGAGGTGAGATAGCATGTTAAATTACTTTTTCAAATCAAATAATCAATTTAAAGTTAAATACAGACCCAAAAAACTTGTTAGTTACTCTAAAATTGTAAAATGAAGGTGGCTAAGGACCGCCTAAATATAGTATTCTCTGTGTGTACTCGCCTGTTGTCTTTGCTGGAACTTGTTTAGGCCACCTCAGCTTAGCAACAGCATAGAATGAGAGTATAAGGCTGGTTGGGATTCTTGGCATGGTGGTGGGGGGGTTACGCTGCGTTGTGCCCCCTTCACTCAGGGTTTCACCTGTGGTGCTGTCCCCTGGCTCAGCTTACACACCCCGTCAGTGCTCCTCCTGCTCTGAAATCCACACGGTTCACTTTCAAAGAGCAACGACGCAGTGTTGTCTGTCTGGCAGCTCTTCAACAGACTGGGACATGGCCGCCAGACTGTTCAGATACTTCCTTTCACTTTCCTGTATCAAAAACCTGCACCTTAACCATGATAACTTTAACCTAAACATCTTACTTCAATGTGGTTTTAATGACAAAGCGTGCAAAAATGGTCCAAGCATTAGAAACAGAGCTGAACTGATGCCATTTTGTAAGCCATGCCAGTGACATTTCAGAACAAAGAAACACAGATTTGATTGCTCAATGACTTCATATTGAGTGAGAGTGGGACATTAAGCTCGTCAAAAGTATCAGAAACATAATCGATACTTAAACTAGTATGTAGATACTGAAAAATCACATAAACAAGAAAAAAAATATGTATCCAAAGTATAAAAAACGAATGACACAGTATCAAGTATTGGCCTATTCCTTTGTACAAAATTGAGTTTGACGTTTTAGTGCCGTGACAACACAATAGAATTACACAGTCTGTATTCTGGTAAAATAAGATCACTTTTCATGAAAATACAAATACAATAACAAATATAGATATACTCTTACCCCTTTCTTCATTTTACAGATCTTAATGAAAGCATGTACTGAGATAAAATACTAGAAAAGAACAACTTATACCTTATAATTGTATTGCATTTTTTGTGAACCTTGTGAAATATGATGATGCCTTCCTTTTTCCAGTAAAATGTCAGTCAAGTGAAGAGCCTGTCTGTCTGTCGCTTTCCTATTCTTTGTTCTCTTGGTTACAATGCTAAAAGCAGATTGTCTGTCATATGTGTCCGGCCCGGTGGCTTATGTCCCGCACCTGCCAGTCGTGAAGGCCTGCTGCTTTTTCATCATTAAGACTTCCTGTGGAATTTGGTGTCTTTTCTCACCTGTGAAAACAAAGTATTAATGCAGACTGGATAAACAGGTTGAGGACTCAGACTTGGCTTTGTCTCCCCCTGCACCGCCGGGGCTAAACGCGATGTGCTCTCGGCGCTAGTGTTTTTGTTGAGGCGATTAAGGTGTCGCTCAGAATAATGGTCCAGAAGAATTACCTGTGTGTGTGCCTACAGTTGATTCAAAAAAACATTGATAACTAGTGCTATAATGGTTGGTATCGCTCTGACCACACTAACTAATTGGGTTATAGGCGACCAAGGGAATTCTTGCTCGATTAAAGACATGCCTAGCAGATTGATTAGTCGACTAATGGAAAAAAAGCTCTCAACACTTTTCACGTTTCTCAATTATCTGACAAAACTGCCCTCTCAAGCCTATAATTGCATAGGCGTAAAACATAAAATCTACCATTTGTACTGCAAAATACTAAGAAACTCTGTATTTACTGGTACAAGTAAAAAGCAGATTAAACTCACGATTCACTTCCAAATGTTAAGCAAACTCTCTTTATGCCTTCTCCTTTCTAACACAAGTTGTGGTCAACTAAAACACCATCGACCAATTTATCGACTAAACTGGCACCCCTATAGAGTCGACAACTTCAAATGTAGAATGTCTTGTCTAAGGACTCAACGTCAGTAGTATATTCATTGTTTAATGCTGAGATTGGCATTAGGTTAGTCAGAAAACACTATCAAACGTTTAGCGCATAAAGCCAGCTCAGAGTCCACAGTTATTATTTGTCTGTGTGTGTCATAGCTCTAGTCACTTGTCAGTCACGCTCTAAATTCTGCCTTTGGCTCTGGTGCAACTCATCCAGCCAGCTACAAAACTGCCTTGTCTTTAATCTTCGGAAATTATCCTTCCTCACCCTCCCTCTGCGCTCCACCCCTCCTTCTCTGACTCCTCGTATCAAATTTAAAGGCGCGCACCGGCATACCGCTCTTTGAAGACGTCCACTCCCCTGCGCTTCCAGGCTGTGGCGGCCGCGACAAGACCTTCTGCTCAAAAAGCCAACTCATCACTTGTTCACACTCGTCGCTACCATTAAAGGCTCCTAAAGGTTATAGTTCGGCTCTTATTGTCTAAAAAGGACACAGAAGTTGTATTTTATTTATTAAGTATTTGTACAGGTTTAATTCAAGAAAGTAGTGCATAATTTAATTCATTTTGCTGTGAGGGAAGCCAGTGATGTAAAACGGTCAAATCATTTCATACAGTGGCAGATTTGGTTGCATTTGTATAAGACTAAATCAAGGCATGAATAATGTCTATGGGTTTCAGAATTATAAAACAAAACTGGACTGTTGCCAGAGCAATTCACAGTTTGAAATTTTTTTTTTATAACTTTTGAATGGGAAAATATTCTAGAAAAGTTGGATAAAACGTCCAAGATTTGTTGATCCTACTGTCTATTTGCCTTCACATGTGATAAACTAGTGGTCTCCTGGGTTGGGTGAGATGATGATGAAGATATAATACAAAAAAATGACACCACATTTAATCAGTTGTATTTCTGTCATACATTTTAATTGAGGAAAACAATATTTCACAGTGAAAGTATTCATCAAAAGACTCAATAAACCTCTAAAATACAATAATACATTTCAATTGGCATGACATTCAATATTTTCATTGTCATGCCAATTGAAATGGTGTGTAGGGTCAGTTACATGGTTATTTTTGGTGGTCCTGGTGTGAAACGTCTGAGAACCCACATGTTTATTCCATGCTCAGTAGCACATTTAGTGTCTTTTTCTCCTTCTTTCAGGCTAAGAGATAACATACTACTGCTATGAAGTGAATCATAGTGTACACTGAACTTTCCCACCCACACTGACATCACTGTGCATAAACTACATTAGTGAATTAGAATGTCTGGTCTATAGAATTGAGAGAGTGTTTACTAACCTTATTGTTAGTAGCCTCTAGTGCCATAATAAAAATGTCTTTCTCAATAAAATATAATGAGAAAACAAAACCGTGTATATCGTTTTACTTTAATTTTTGCATTCAAACATCTTCTACTGAGAGAAGTAAGGCCAATGTGTCTCGTATTGAAGACACAGTGAAGCCCACGAGAGCACTCATCCCAAGACACAATGCACTTTGATGCTTTTGAACTGGTGTTTTTTTTTGTCATGCTGATGTCCTCATGGTCTTTCCTTTTGACGCTCGTTGATGGTGTAGGTGTTAAATTGTCATGTGCTTGGATGGACTCACATCCATTGACGCCTGGCTTGGGTCTTTATGGCGCTCTCACCCCCCCCACGAGATGCTATAGTTTTTGTCCCATCGTCGCCATATCCATCGAGGCCCCCATTGACACCCGTGGATACTCTTGATCGGGTGAACGTGTGAAGAAAGGTCGAGTCGTAGAAGGCAGATCTCCTTGTTGTTGATGATGTTGTCTTTCAGCGTCGCCCACACTGCGGCAGTTCCTATAGCGCGTAGGTTTGCTCATTCACAGAAGTTCATTCACATTCTTGGGAGACCCGGGGGTGGGCGTCAAACTGGCATCGGAGGGTCTTTTCTGTCAGTGAATGTGGCGGACAGCATCCCGCGGGCCTTTCTGTCAGCGGCCTATAGATTCCTCTGTCCAGGTCGGGGGGGGGCACTGCTGTGGCGATGCAAAAGGGGGGACAGAGCTTTAGAATGGGAAGTGACTAATGACAATTCTTCAATGGGGCACACAGAAAAGTCAGTGTAAATCCCAAACCAAGGACGGATACCATGTGTGCATTTACTGAGAATGTTGGCCAATAAATAAGTCATAAAATACAAATACTCCATTTTATGCTGATCGGCCCAATATGTGTGCACAATTTCAAACAGTGCATAGTATATATATAATTATCCCTACATTGTGGCTCACTGAATTCGTAATTCTTCTCGTGATACGTTCATGTTGTGTGTACGGCGGTTTATAGGCTTTATCGTTTGCCAAAATGCCGCACACTTCTCCATCGCTTTCCCAATCAAAGTCTCTGCTTGGTCTCCATGCCCAGCCATTGTCTTTCTAATCTCCTAATGAATAGGAGTGGTGTTGTCCTGTTTGCCTCTTTAAAACCTTTCCTTGTTTTTCTCCTAAGCTCCTCGTTGGGGGGAGTTAATGAATACTTTATTGGTACTTTTGGACTTGAGTGGCCGTATTTAATTTTACCCCGGGGACGTCCTGTGGCGATTCCCAGCATTTTGGAAAGGACTACTTTGCATTTCCTTTTAGTGCAAGACAAACAGAGGAGCTAGGAGCTAGGACTTAGGGAAGAGGATGAGGTTACACTTGGGCGTCTTTCCCTACAGGCGCAGAATTAGGCCAAAGTCTCTCTTGTTCTTCAATGGGATCAGATTCAAGCCACTAGACCTCTTCTTACAACATTTGACAAGTAGTGTTTTAGGAGTTACTCCATTCAATCCAAAAAGATACAGATGTGCAAATGTAAAGATAGATTGTGCTTGAACTGCTTCATAACATTTGACTCATGGTTGATACACATACCAATGGCTGGGCAATTCATTAAAAGATCGAGTGATTGAGATTCAGTCATGCCTAATCATCAATGATATGGTTTGTTTTTTTAAATTAAGAAGTCTACAGTCAATTCTGGGTTTGAAGCACAAGTCTAACTTTGGAAGAAGAAATGTGATTATTTTTTTGTGTTAAATGTCACAGATTAAAAGTCTGTATGCTGAAATCATCACTAGAAGCTTTTTTTAAGTTTTGCTTTATAAAAGACTAAATAAAACAGAATTGAAAATGTATCGAACATGATTATAATTGTTTCCTTTTATCAACCAGCCCATTATAAAAATGTTTTTATATAAAATGTTTTATTTGAATATCAATTCTAAATCCTTCCTCATTTGGTGTCTGTTTTGTTTTTCTTAATTGCCATTAGAGATCATGCATAGAAAGTACAATAAATCCCTTAATGCTGTACTTTTTTCCTATTTCCAATGTGCAATGTAACCTCTGCACCATTAACCAGCAGCATGCTTTCTGCTGCTAGAACCAACTTCCTAATAACCCTCAGGTGTTTAGCATCCGATATCATTTCTCAAATCAAACGCTAACTCAACTGTGACTGTATTTGCTATTTTAGCTCATGACATTAAGTCATTATTATTGCCTTATTCTTTTCGGTCATGGTGCGTGACTAAAGCTGAGTTTTACTGGGGGTCCTTGTGCCCGTTGCTGTAATAGGACTGGCTGCTATCCTGTGAGCAATGGCTTTTTAATGCAGACCTCAGAGCAGAAAAAGGAGTCTGGAGCTTGTGGACGCGGCCCAGGGGAGCTTTTTAAAGGCTAGAACTAAAAGAGTGGCACTTCCGGTTTCCCTAATTGTGTGGGCAGCATTGAGTGAAGGTAATTGATTGGAACTAATTAGCCGCAGAGATAAATGATGGTTTGATGAGGTGCTTTTAATAATACACTGTGGGTTTGGAATGTACTGACTCCTAAAAATGTCCCAAACCCACATGCACCATATAACTAAGTGGTATAGCACAAAAAGGAGCTTTATAAGTTTTAATTATACTTTTGAAAATGGAAAGAGTACATAAATTAAGTAAAAATGTTTGCATTTATAGGTGTCATTGCACCTACAGTCAGTCAAGAAAGATGTTTACTCTCAAAACACTTAAGACATAAGACATAAGCTATGATAAAAGTGTTTTGATTTTAATTTCCCCAAAAACGTTGAAAAAGGACTTTAGCAATAATGTTTTTATCACCAGCATCGAAGTGATAGTAGAACAGTATTATAAGGAACACAAAGGGCTATAGATCACTTTTTTTAATGGATATTTTGTCCCGTAGGCTTTCTTTGACAGCCCAGTTCAGCGTGAATGAGACGACGCAGCTGCCTGAAACTGTGTGTGTTATCCACTCCACCACGAGCGGCACAATATAATGATATCCTGAATGTTGTCATGAAGATATCCAACATTTGAACATCGAGCACATTGTTTACAGCGTTTCAAATAATGCTACAAAAATAGCTGATTGAAAATAAATTGCTATTCATTTTTGTCAATATCGCACACTCCTAGTCAACCATCATATTAGGAATATTTACCAGTAATGTATTATTTTGACCCGGCCCCGGATAAAGCGGTAGAAGATGGAGGGATGGATGGTATTACTATTACAAATGAGGAAAAGTATAGTAAAAAAACAAGTGCACAAAATTTTGAATTCTGTGAGTGTACGGCCATGATTTAAGACTTCATTCAAGCTTAGTTTGGACACGTTTTGAAAATGTCTGTCACTCCTGTTGCTTTAACTGTCAAGCTATTTCCTTTTTATTTGAATTCTACCTTTTAAATGTCTTTCATGACCTGATGAATGTGCGTTGAAATCCCTCTCGGTTGAATTGGCTCCGAGGCCCTGCCTGTTACATAGTGAGTTTTCATAAAGCGCTACAGTAAAACGCACTTCTATTCCACAGACACTTATTGGGAGGCAAACACAGCCTTGAGTCTGACTGTGATAAATATCATCTAGAAATGGCCTCCTTGCCATCCATATATCATAGTTAACCTCGGCGAGCTGCTGCTGGAGCGGTTGCGTATTACTCATCTCTCCTGCACTGCACTTGTAATATGGCCGCTATAAAGCCTCATCACTGCTTTCAATCTTGATATGAAACAAACTGTCATTACTTTGAATGTCACCAGAGCTTTCTCAATACAAATTGCTTCACAGTCCACACAAACATGTAGAGTGCAGCTTCTGGAAGAGACCTGTTGATCACGAGGCTTGGATTTCTATCAAATGGTGCGTACAGAGCATTTATATATCTTTTCTTTCTTTTTTGGGTCCAGCACAACGTCATGTGAGATATAAAATAAACTGTGAATTTGTTAACAAGAATTACACCTTCATGAGTCGTTCAGTAGTTTCAGTCAAACCAGCCCAATTGAGGAGGGTTGTGCTATGGAAGGTGTTTGTTATTTGCCGAGACCGATATTTAGATATTTAGATTTTAGCATTACCCGCATTTTCAAGTTAAAGTAAAGTTCATAGTCAATATATTTTTTTAAATCATTTGATATCGGCCAATACCAATACTGGAACCAATATATTACCCATCCCTATGTATTAGGCTATCATTTGTCATATTAATGGGCCTTGATCAAAATCTTTATTAGACATCTAATTATTTGATTGGGATTAAATAAGATACATGGACAACAAGAACAGAAGGGGCAGAAGGGGCATGAATGAGCTGAACATTTGGGAATACACTGTGAATTAATTCTAACCTTCACACAAATATGAAATGTAATAGTCTTGTCAGTGCATTTCACCCCGGATGTCAACCTGCAAATCAATCTGTTCTTTGATGATAAGCCGTTATTCATACAACATCAAATATTATTGTTACATTATGTTTGCTGTTTTACACTGTAAAGAGTGCACCTCCTCTGCCTGGGGATGCAGATTACACTGTGTTTGGACTTGTCAAATGTAATTGCAGCATCAATTAAAATATGTTGTTGCAGAGAGCCCCTGCATATGGGAAACACTTGAATGATGCCAAAAGGCTTGTTCTAAGTTGTGCTTGGCCTGGAGTGCTGCAGCCGTGTTGTTTGCTAACCGACGTGGCACACGGCCAAATATGAATAGTCACTGTGTCCAAGTCCGTGCTGGAGGCCAAATCAGATTAGCACATTTTATATGAGATAAGAGTAACCAAAAGGGCTTTTATCAAGATGAGAATGTGAGAGAGATAAGACATTTGTGAGTGTTTAAATGGCCAATGATGTGTTAGTCAAAGCTATTTAGCGAAGTTCTCTGACATTTTACCCTTCATCAGATCTCCCAGTGGCCCCTGGAGCATCTGCTGTTCCCTGATGGGGCCAATCATAACACGCCATGTTAAGTGGAGCCCTGTATTATGATCTATTTGACAAAACAAGCCCATTACAGTTGGTCTTTCCATTATTCAGAGTAACCCACATGGCTTTCATTTTAAATGGCACATAATTGTAGAGCGCTGGAGGGCATGTTAGAGAACTGAGGGGTATGCTGCTGCTTTTTTAATGTTTTATGTTGTATTGGATTTTTTTAAGACTAAATCAGCCAATCCAAAATTCAAATGAATGTAAATAAATACATAAAATACAGTGCTAATTTTATTTATTTGACAAAGCATTGATTGTACCTTAATGCCCTAAAACCGGATTTAAGATTAAGTGCAATGTAATCATTTCAGTATAAGACACACTGCAAAACAAATTCCCATCTTTTCATATGATGTCCTATTTGTGTTGTTGTTTCATAGAATGCTTGGAATTTGCAATAGCTGATCATTAAATAAACTCGGATACTTTCCTTCCTGCTGCTCGCTTCTCTTTACATCACTGGAATTTTTATTTAACAAGAGGAAGTTTTCGCTGCCAGAGAAGCCCTATTTGCAATCCATACTTCCGACTGTTCTTGAAGCTCATTACGCCCCACTAGAGCTGTTGTGGGCGGTGTCAGCGAGGTCACTCAATGGGAAATCCGGTTGTCTGTCAGTCAGCCGCCAGCTCGGGCAGGTGTGTCTCTGGGCGGATTGACTGGTCATTAAAATCTCACATTTAGACTGGGTGTAGCCTAAAAGCAGGGGTGTTTCCAGGCCTGTGGAGCTGTCAGCTGGGGTCGCTAAACGAAGGAAATAGGGCTCGGATGGAGCAGAGACAGGGGAATGACTGATTTGTGTTTTTGCAACAAATAGCTCTGAACTGCCAAGGAAAATCATTGTTCAGACTGTGATTATATCTACTGTGGAACAAAACGTAAGGGAATGTAGAAAGGTAAAAAAAAGTGAACGCATTTAGGGCTGCAAGATGAATCGCAATCAAATCAACATTGCAATTTGAATTGTCACCAAACAGCAAAGACTCCAATTGTTATAGTTCTTTGCAGACAAGAAAATGTCTAGTTTTATTCTGTATAAAAGCTGTACTTTCTGAAATTTCTGAGATTATTGTAGTTCGTTAGTTACTATTTCAGGCTTCTCTCAATTGGTGGAGATGTAACTCGAGATGTAAAATACTGTGATATGCTATCGTCACAAGTCTCAGAATAATATTGTGGGCTGTCACAATATATTGAATAATAAGCTTGTATTGCAGCAGCAGCTAAAAAACAGAGGGAACATAGACCATGATATTTTTCTCCATGTCCGTGCAGAGAACATGAAGATATAACTGTTGTTAAACACTTTTATATTTTAATTAATGACAGTAATGAGTCACACCAAAGGCTTGTCTACGCATATTAAAAGGAATAACTTCCACAGTTCTGTCAGCCTCTCTACAATATCACAATAAATATCGTACCGTGAAAGCTATTGTGAGATAATATTATACAGTGAGATGTGGATATTGTCCCTTTTTGAACAGGATTACGGTAATTGTGTTTTGTCCACTATAACACATAATCGCAATGGTTATCTTGACTATGCAGACTCCAAAACATATAGAAAAAGGTATTTTTATAACAAAGACAGTGGAATTATTAAATACAAATATAGAGTAAATTATTTTAGATTTTTATCAGTAATACTGTTATTATTATTATTTCAACCTTTATTTGGCTGATGATGCATTTAAAAAATCTCAATGTACAACAGAAATAATGGTTTGACTGGTCAACTGCTAAAATAAGAATAATAAATATAGCCGCAAGCGGCAATGATCGGCCCTCGCCACGCCGCCGCCACACCGCCGCCACGCCGCAAGAGGAGGGGGCGCTAACGCGCCCCAATTGTCCTTTTATTACGCCTACTGCTGAATCTGTGACGCTGTCACATCTTCTCCCCTTTGTTTTACCATCAAAAAGCTATTTTATTTTGAATTCTTGGCAAAATGTGCGGCTCTGCCGCACAGACACCGTGACTCTTTGAATGAAAATGTGGATAACTTTTGATGGTCCTGAAGATGAGTCTCACCAAATTTCAGGTTAATAGGGCTGACGCCCTGGGAGGAGTTTGTGAAAGTCTAAAGTGTAAACATGTTCTGGCGATTTCCCCATTGGAATAACATGAAAGGTTTCGGTCATCGTTACGGCAACGCCATAACAATTATGACATGGGTCTCATTGACTTTTTTGATGGGGATGCTAAAATTGAGTTGTGTGTCAAATTTCATATAATTTCGCAAAACTAAACATTTAACCTCCATATAAAATCTGTAGGGGGCGCTGTGGCGCCAAATGAATTTATTTCACTTCAAGTAGGTTTAGGGCAAAGAGTTTAACAACTGATTCTAATTTGACGCAATTCGGACTTTATCTGCGCAAACGGCAGAAATTTTAAATATGGGAGATTTCTGAAATTCTAGCTACAGTTTGCGGCTTCGCCGCACAGAGACCGTGAGAGGTATCAATGTAATTTGGATAACTTTTGATGTCCCACTCCTCAGTAGCATTTTCACCAAATTTCAGCTTTTTAGGGCCAACGCCCTTGGAGGAGTTCGTAAAAGTACGACGTTTGGAAAAACTCCGAAGTCATGTTTAGCCATTTTTGAAGCAATATGGCCGACATTTGGTTTGGCGGACGGCGTTGCCGTAATAATATTTTTTACTTCTCTTGTCACCATCTACCTCTGCGCCAAATTTCATGATTCTACGATCATATTTTTTTTGGGTCATTTCCCATCTCTCAATCCATTTTTGGTACATTTGGGGGCGCTGACGCGCCAATTTTTTTTATTTTAGAAAAAGGAAATAGCCAGAATGTAGAGAGGCACGATTTTTAGAGGCGTGAAAATTTTTGTGACTTTTCGTCAATGTTCACTGGGTGAAAAATAGGGGGGTTGGTCCCGAGAAGAAGAAGAAGAAGAATTAAAGCCGCAAGCGGCATCCAACGGCCCTCGCGGGCCGCCGGCCTTCCGACTCTGCGCTTTTGACTTGATAAAGATGGCGCCCTTATTGTGTGTTGAATAAAAAAAGAACTTGACAGACGGCGACACATTGGACATGGCCAATCCAGTGCAAATGAACACAAGTGTCAGTCAAATTTGCTGCGCCGCCGCACAGAGACCGTAGCACTTGGAATAAAAATATGGATAACTTTTGATGCCGCGCTTGTGTAGATGATTTTCCCCAAATATGAGCTTGATCGAGCTATTGCCCACAGAGGAGTTCATTAAAGTGTGAAGCGTAAATGTGAACATTTCAGAGATTTCGCTGTTTTCCCATTTCTGACATATATTTGCGGGTCCGCCACACAGAGACCGTAGCACTTAGAATCAAAATATGGGTAAGTTTTGATGCCCCGCTTGTGTAGATGATATTCTCCAAATATGAACTTGATCGGACAATCGCCCTAGGAGGAGTTTGTTAAAGTGTGAAGCGTAAAAATGTGGTGATTTGAGCGATTCTACGATTTTCCCATAAGGATAACATGGGATGTTTCTGTCATCGCTACGGTTACGCCGTACAAAATATGACTTTGGCTCTCATACTTTTATGATCAGGATGGCAAATTAGAATTTTGTTCAAAATATCATGTCATTTGGAAAAACTCTATTGTTTATAGGCCACTCTGAAGGCCAAATAGTCAGAATTCTGGGAAACGTTTGCGGCTCCGTCGCACAGAGACCGTAAAAGTTATCCTTAAAATTTGGATAACTTTAGATGCACTACTTGTCTAGAGGACGTACACCGATTTTGAGGTTGGTGGGCAAAACGCACTAGGAGGACTTCGTTAAAGTGTAAAACATAAAAATGTGGTAATTTGAGAGATTTGGTGGTTTTCCCATAGGGATAACATGGAAGGTTTCTGTCATCGCTACGACTACGCCGTAAAAAATAAGGCATTTTTGTGATTGGCTTTTGTGATCGGGACGGCAAAATAGAATTTTGGGTAAAGTTTAGACAATTTTGGTAAAACTAATTTTTGACCTTCAATGTTAATTTAAAGGTCACTCTGTAGGGGGCGCTATCGCGCCCATTTCAATTTTGTCATCATAAACTGGTCCAAACTAGAAAGTTTAAGAACTGATTCAAATTTGGTCCTAATCGGACTCTTTTTGATCAAATGGGAGCAATTTTTAGATCTGCAATATTCCAAAATAAGTTGTCCAACTTTGCGGCTGCGCCGCACACAGACCGTAAAAGGTATCTCAAAAAATTGAATAACTTTAGATGCCCCACTTGTCCAGAGGACGTACGCCGATTTTGAAGTCGGTGGGCAAAACGCCCTAGGAGGAGTTCGTCAAAGTTTGACGTGAACAAAATGGCTAACACAGCGTGTTTTCATTTTCAAAGGAAGATGGCAGCCATAGGGTAAGTCTGGGGGCGTGGCCACAATGATTTTTTTTTTTTGTCCTCACGAGAGGAATGCGTGTCCCGAATTTCGTAGCTTTACGACAAAGTTGACCTCGGGGCGTCTCCCATAGGCGCAATGTATTTTGACTTTTGTCGGTGGCGCTGTCGCGCCATTTTTTAACGAAAAAAAAAATGGCCCAGAAAAAACAAAATTTTTCGCCGATTTTGAATTTTGGGCAAAGTTTGGTGAGTTTTTGAGCATGTTCAGGGGGTCAAATTAGAGTTCAAAGCGCTGAAGAAGAACAAGAAAAATAATAATAATAATAATAATAATAATATTTTTAGCAAAAACAATATAGCCGTTTTCACTATAACAACAAATTATACATCGTTTGAAAGCTCTAAGCCTTCCCGATGCCGCCATGGGGTGGAATCATCATTACGAGCGCTTACGCGCTCGTCAGTCCCTATTCCGTCGAGATGCCCCGCCCACTCCCCATAGACTTCCATTGATTTGAGCAGATACAAGCATGGCCCATGCCTGCGGCATGGATTCTCGCGTACGGGACGATGCCAGGAGGGTTTTTGGAGGAATGCAGCGCTTCGCGCTGCTGTTGTCAACAATTAGTGAATGGGCTACGCCCATTCACTAATTGTTGACTATTTCTGTCATAGCAGGAGTAAGTATGCATGATCCATGCCTTCGGCATGGGCTAGTTCACTGTACTTGCCAGGGGCGACGGGGCACCAAACATGCGGGCTGCGCCCGCATGTTTGGTAAGACAGTTGCAACGCTGCCTTCGGCAGCGTTGCGGGAGCAATAGGCCCTCCGCCCTGCTGGGGCTCGGGCCTAATAATATTCCGATGCGAAAACAATGTTTCCCATTTTTCAAATATCATAAACTATACATTTTCGGAAAGCGCTCGCGCTTTCCTACCTCATGGTGTGGGTCCCTGGTCACTGACGGGTACTTTCGTTAATTTTGAGTGGGCTCCGCCCACTTTGTGTTTTTGGCCCTCTATACAGTAATAATGTTCAATTTTTGCATTACATGCTTATATGCACGGAACATGCAAGAGATGGGGAACGTATTCGTGAGCTACTTAGGGCAAATGAGTGCTTTATATGTAAAGTGCTCGTTTAGTGCGCACTTTTGCACGGGCTTCGCCCGTTTACAACGGTAATGTTCCATTTTCCTACTACTAATTAGTATGCACGGGGCGTGCGTGAGTGAAGGAGTGCGTTAGTGAGTGTTTGGAAGTGGGCGAGCGCTTCGCGCTCGATTTCGTGCGCACTACGTGCGCACTTTCGCAGCCGTGCTTCGCACGGCCTTACGAGATTAATAGGCCTCTCGCCAGCTTGTGGCGCTCGGGCCTAATTATTGTTTGATATTTGCCAGAACCGTTCAGCCCTAAATGCAGTGCTCTGATGCAAACATAAGTTGAAGAACATAGACGGCCTCTTCAACTCTCTGGAGTCTACGTCTTTGGTCTGGTTTGTAGAAATTCTCTTTGGTCGTATTTGTAACGTTGAGCAAAATATGTTTTCCAGAACTCGTCTAACGGTTCTGACTGTTGCTCCATGTTGTGTACCCCAGAGGATCCCCGCTGAGATACACGAACAAGCAAAGTGAACTTGTTTGCTTCTCTCCCCCTGTAAATTTCAGCTCGTCTCTGTACACTCACTCCCTGTGGTTTTGCGGCTTTCATGCCCTTCTCTCTAAAGTTATAAATGGTTGTGCACTTGGGAGCCTTTCAAGACTTTGTAGGGGAGTCCCTTTGTAGCCTTCAAATGTTCAGGGTCAGCACCGGGCTATCAGGAACTGAAAAGAATTATGGTTGTGTGAAGTGCTTGTTTGTTTTTGTGCTGATAAAGGGCTTGTATTTCATTGGAGTGCAAGAAATACCTGTCTTGTTCAAAATGATCATTTAGACTGATTTATATTGACATCGCATTACATTTTTGATTGTGCACTTTCACAACATGGTCCTTCATGCTGTAGTACCCGTTTGTAAAGAGTACATTTCTTAAAGTATATTGTAAAAGCCGGAATAACAGTCTGCTGTGTGCGGTAACCAGGGATGTCAAGGTATTCGGTAAATCAATAATTGTGATTATTCAAGTCACAATATAAGAACTAAAATGTAATCATGAGAAATCATTGTGAGAATTGAAGGTAGCAGCAAGTATTTTCAATGATACTTCGAAAAGCAACACTTTTATCAGGCTGTTTATGTGCCAATATCATTACTTTTTCATTCAGAAACTTTGATTTCATAAAGCTTGTGAGGAAAGATAATCTTTTGAATTTTGAGTGAAAACTATTTAAGGATTTCCCTGTTGTTTGGTCATGATGTCAATAATCTTGACATAGAAATGTATATAGTGACATCTCTAGTGACGTCCTTAGTTAAAAATCGACTTCTTCCTTTCACAATTTGAAAATCCGACATGCCAGTTTTATAAAAAATCGACTTTTCTTTGCACCTTGTTATATTGTTTTCCCTCAGGTTCTCAGAGTTGTCCTTGATGAAAAATGGGAGCGAAAACAAAAATGTTGAGTTTATGTTTTTGTTCAGTGTATTTTGATGATTCATGCATGTCCTGTTGCCTATAGCATGTTAAAATGCAGTCATTCTCTTAATCTGTACTAGAAATAGACCTATATTTGCACAGCAATCAACCTTAAATTTCCAACACAGGCCAATATTTAGTTTTGGCCGACCAGCTCCCTAAATATGTCACATAAATCTTCATTTTAACACTTTACTGCGACCCTAAATATTATCGGCAGAGGTTATCAGTCATAGGTTTCTGGATTCTAAAAAATCTGTATCACTATCGATCATGAACAAACCCCATATTGGTCAATCTCTAATCTGTGTTTAGATCTCAGTCCTCACACATTTGGGTTTTTGTGCATATCTGTGGATGTGGTGTGAGATTGTAACCCGTCATTACAATGGTGACTGTGTATTTCCCCACACGGACGCAGAAAAGCCCTGACACTGACCTTGGGCTGCACTGGGAGATTGTGGCATTGGTGATGTACCATTAGTTTAGATCGAGCAGGCAAGGATTGAGGAGCTCAGATCAATGAATCATTATGAGAAATGCAATGGCGTGTACCCGTATGTGTGACTTAGCAGCCAGTGCGGACAGCAAATCTCCCGAGTGCCCCTAAGCAGCCTGCACTTGGCGGTGGCAGGATTTTCTACGGATTAACTGGTGATTCCATGTCAAGTGTGCAGTAATAATGAGGCAACACCTTTTCACCTCCATTCATTTTTAGGGATCGTATTTTTGAAAGTTTATTTATTGATTGTTACTGATTTTAGAACATTAGCATCAAGAAACATTTAGATTGTGAAGAGATTTTAGCATATTCTTGCTTGTATTAACTGAAGGATATTTCAGTCATCAGTAAAGTGTAGACACTAACAAGATGACAACATTCCCGGAAACATATCTTCACAATAACAAGTCACTTTATTCTTGGCAGTGACTATACACATTTGTGCACCGATATAGATGTTATATCAGATGCCTTCCCTGACACAATCTGTTTGTTTATTTCAGCTCCGGATAAATAGCTTCATAAATAGTACAATTGATGATTTTCCCAGAGCATGCAATCTACAGCAATCTAGAAATAATGTCCTATTGTTGTTGGAATGAGTTCTGTCCAAATCAAAACATCTTTTGTGCAACTTGTGGCACTGACTGCTTCAGTTTCTCCAGATGGGTCCGTCAAATATTCCCTTGAACCCCATTTGACAAGAACGTGTTACTCTTTGTAGCTGTTTAAAATATCCTGTCCTCCCCAGGGCAGTTTGTCCCCCGCCCCGCTTCACACAGACCAACTATCTCTGTGTGCATTTGGCTGATATTGATCTTGCATGAAAGGAGAAGCCTTAAGTGAATGTGTTAAACGTGCGGCTAATCAATGATTGACAGTTGGTGTCAAGGTCACATTGCCAGTTTGAGTTCAGAGGGGAGCTGCAGGGTGCTGGAGATGACAGGAGCATGAGGAGGGGGATTGTGTGCTGCTTCTGGAGCTTTGATTATCAGACTGGCCAGTTGATGGTTTTGGGATTTCTTTACATATAAAGCATTGAGTTTGTTCATAGTGGCAGTGCATGTTGTGAACAGTCAACACAACAACAGAAAACTGAGACCTGATGATATGACAATTAGGGATGTCACGACTTTGAATTTTAGATTATTTTGAGAAGAAACATCACAATATAGTGGTTTTCGACACATTCAAATAGAAGTGAAATCCTTCATTTTCTTTCTTTCTATTACGTTACGTTTCAATTAGTATGTGACCAGTTTCATGAAATCAAACATCCTGAATGCAAACGTTAACTTATTCTGATATAAACAGTCACATTAAATGCACTGTACATTCAATTACAGATGCACAGTAGTTTATAGGAGTACAGACAGACTGAATTCAAATTACTCATTTTGTCTTCTATAATAGTCAATTATTTTTTTTTTTTGTTCTTACGATTACGTTGTGACCTAAATAATCACAATTATCCATTAACCGAATGTTATTGACATCCCTAATGACAATGCACTTATACCAGGTCAGGGTTTGAAATAAAATGCATGACTGGACTCGTATTAACAATGTTGAGATGTTCACACTCACAGCTCTAACCACTGAGCCACACAACGGTTAGGAGTCATTTTGAGGAAGTAAAACTAAACAGAAGACAGTTTGGAGCCAAAATAATTCTATTACTCACATAGCCATTTCTGCTCTCTTATTTTAATGTTATATGCGTAACATTGACTAACTGAAATGCCACTATTAATAATAAGTATGATTTATGTCTCCAACTGCCAAATCTTAGCGTATCATGTCGCTGAGGTCGAGAAATAATGACTATTTTCACAACGTTCCCCTGTTTCAACAATACCTCTATACAGTAAATGCGATTCCTTTTAGATTTATAGCATGCAGACACACTGTTGAAAGCAAGATTGATGGCTGCCTGACTTAGATTTTCATTTCAGCCAACATGTGAAGCAGCACTTTAACCCGCACCACATTTCACAGTTTAACCTTCTTGCCGTTCAATCTCCAGATACATTTTGTCAGGGATGTTTACCTTTTACCGGCCCAATAGGGTCCTGCTGGGCTGTGGGCTGACGGTGAGGCCGATCACGCTGTTCTCCAGTGACCTCCGTCGTTCAGATGACATATCACATTGCCACTGGGTCAGAGCAGAGGCAGACGACCACAAACTGAGTAATTCAGTGTGGCTGCTAACATGTGAACTGAGTAGGAAGCCATGGCTGATGTGAAAAGCATATTCTAATCTAGACGTTTGGAAAGTGCGTGGTGGGATAAGGGGAAGGACTGGGGCTTTGGCAGACTTTCTCTTTCACTCCAAGCGTCGAAGTTGTGGTGGGCCGTGCCAAAGCTAACATTGTGTATTCCACCTTGAAGGAACTGCCATAAAAGTTTCACATGTGTCTCGCTTTTCTTCAGCTCTGCGGCTTCCATTCTGGAGTTACCTCATTCGTGCAGAGGTTGGGTTCTGCAGACTGAAGTTTTGGCAGTCTGAATTACTGTTGAAATGGTTTATGTTCTTTAAATCTGCTCATATCAAATAAGGCCAGCGTTATATTTGTATGATGTGCACTGCAGTAACAGACTGTGGTCATTTTGGGGTGTTTGTTGTAATGCAAAGGAGTCACTGTGTACATTCTGAAAGAGCAATACGCAATGCTATCAAACACAAATACTGTACAGATGGGTATAGCTTTTGCTCCTTATGTTTGCACAGAAAATCCTGGAGAACAGATTTTCTTATGAGGATGATTAATGATGAATATGTACTCCAAATGCGCAAATTTGACTATGGTCAGGCTACTACTTTCAGGTAAAGAAGTAATTAGAATCAAACCTGCAACTAGAAGAGGGCAATTGAATTTAAAATAATATTGGGAATATTGTTTTTGAAGATATGCACATGTTGAAAATAGCGAGTATATAGTTCAGACTTCAAAAGAAAATGCTACAAAAAGAGCTGATTTGAAATACAAATGAAAAAGTTATGTTGTAAACTTTCAAATAAGAGTATTATGTGATATTCCTGCACTTTTGTGATTCATTTTAAACACATTTCACCTTTTTGTTGTTGATTAAACCTCAACTAATACGTTTCAAGACATAATAGCATCTGACTATTGTTATCGTAGAACTTACTTTTGTTCAGTAACGTCGACCCCTACATAAGATTATACAGTACATTGCTCCTAATGTTCGCACAGCCATAAAGATTTAGGTCTTAGGGATAATTATTGACGAGTATAGATTACAGTATGTACTTTAAACGCATACATTTGAGTATGTGCAGGGTGAAAACAACGTACTTACAATACTAATCCACAGTAGCATAGATAGTTATTGTAGTGGCAAATGACAATCCAGTGGAGGTCGTCAACCCCAATGCACACCTCTCCTCACCTCACACTTGATCCATCTCTGTCCTTTATCAGAGATTACCAATGGCAAAATGGAATGGCTAAATCGGCTTGGTAAACCCGCTGACCCTGCTTCCTCCTTTTGGTTCTCACTATAAAATCCACCTGACATGAACAGAGTAACCACAGTGACACAGATACCGCATACTCAGAATCTGGCCTGAAGATTAAATGGAAAGTGTACAACATATAGAATTGTACTGTGATCACATGACTTAGATTTAACAGCAATGACAGGAGCACATTGGTTGAGATTTTTACAAATGAAAATGATTGTCCGTTATAGGCAGATTGTCACTTCAAGAAATAGGATGCCGTAGTCTGATTTGGGTTTAGTAGCAATTTTGATGTGGTGAATGCGCAAGTGTGAATTCACCCAGAGTTCAGTCCGGTTCTAGTCCTGGTTCTAGTTCCAGGTTTAGTCCCCGTTTTGTCGCAGTGTCGCTGTGGTTTGTGGGCAAAGTGTGAACGGAACCTCAGTGACAGTAAAGTTATCCGTCTTCCGTGTCATAACTTTATTCAAGAGTTCCCCTAAAATATAAGGTCCAGTTCTCTTCTTGTGTGTGTGTGTGTTTGAATTGTAAGACCCAGAAACATATATTGGCCAATGAAGCACCTGTTCTTGGGTCTTAGGGGAACTTATTATCTCGCAGTGTCAGAAAAGAGGAAAAAAGAGCAGTCTTTAAAACGGAACCGGTTCAGACCAAGCAGGCATCAAACATCACTCCTTTCAGCTACTTCTCTCGAGTTAGGGATCATCTCAAAGTAGGTTGAAGCTTAAAAGACGACATTTTTTTCGTCTCTCTCTGGACCCAAAAAACAATTACTGCCACAACGATGTATTGAAGCTTCAAAGCAACAAAAAGACAAAATGTAGCCCCCCCAAGACGAAAAATATTACGTCTTTTCAGTTTCAACCCATTTTGAGATGATCCCTTATTCAAAGCTGGAACACATCATGTTGTGTTCCCATGGCTTACACCCGGAGGTCTCTGGAGCACACTGCTGTCTGCTCCTCATGCAGCACGGCCTGAGACAAGCTGTTTATGAAAAGTCAGCAGCAGCATTCAACAGGGGTGCAGGGTAGAACATGGTCACTGCAGTGCTGACATTATGCAGGGAAGAGTGGGATTTGTGTTCTAATCCTTTTTCCTGCCCCTAAGGCCTGGGAATCAAAGGAGTGTCGGAATCAGTTTATCTGCATCTGACCAAGGCGGGGTCAGAGTCTGTGTCAGACTCTGATGGCACCAAGGCCACCACACTTTTGAATTAGATCTGAAACGTTTTTGAATTAGAACTATGGCATTCGCTCCAATGAAACATGTGGTAAGTGGCTTGTTGTTTCTGATTGTTAGTATTCCTAAAATAGATTAATTGAAAATACCAACTGTCTATGGTAAGGATGTGACAGCAAACAATAATAAGTTTATTGCAATAAAAAGGGTAGACAATGATCATTTCTGCTTAAAATTTTAATAATTGCCAACAAATATAATTCCCATTACATAAACTGAATGTGTGTAAAAAAGCTTCTTATCCGTGATGTTCTGTTCTATGGAACTTATTCATAATATTAAAATGATAAATATGAATCATTCTTAAGCTCGCTAATATTTTGGCTGATAATCATGTCATAAAATTTCAATATTGTTCAATGCTTATTAGTGTTTATGAGGTAATAATATTATTAAGAGGTAATAGTAATACACTTTTGTTAATGCTTGCTGCTTAACAAACATCTTCTAAGTGCTGAAGTAGCTCTTAGTGCTCCTGAAGGTGGAGGAGGAACAGGAAGAACCCTGCAGTAGAACCATAATGGCCGCTGTCACATTGTGCCCCTGTGTAATGTAGCTCTCAGGAAGAGGCTGGGACCAGTGGCCTCACACACAACGACCCCACACCAGCTCCACAAACAGCCCATTCACAAGCACTGTCACATGCATTCGCTCCATATCCTCTGCTCTTTCACTACATCAGCCTGTCAGAATGCACCTCACAAGCCCCAACATCCATTGTTGTTCTGAGGCAGGAGAAAGCGCTTTAACTTGGCATACATTTGATACGATTGTCATTACTTTCCCGTGTACTGCAAAATTGTGAAATGTAAGACACTAATGTAGAGAGAGCAAACAATTCTTAAGCGGTGTAAAGCTAAACATAATAAATTAAGACTGAAATTGAAACAAGGTCCATAGTGGCTCAATTCCACATTATTGAATATTTGTATACATTATGTATAAAACGATTTACAGTTACCCTCCCACTTTTGCCTCTTTTTGCTACGGATCAGCACTTCTGTTGTTTTGGCATTTCCAGTTAAGTGTTATTTTGAATGAAGGACTAAAATATGATATGAAGTAGATTGATTTGTGTAAAATATTCACGTGCACAAACAAGTCAACACTGCACCCTTTCTCTGGGTGGCTTGACAGCGGCTTTGTGTGTGTAGAACTTATACACTGTTGAGATCGGCAGCCCTATGTAATCTAGTACAAGCGGACAGAGGAACACAATTCACGGTGGACCAATGGCAACATTCTGAATAAGGTGAAATGGCTTATAAAGCAATATTATGAGACAATTTATCAAATATAACTGCCATAAACGTATTCCCCATTTGTGCCAGACCAACTCCTGGATACATGTACATTTGTGGACGTGAGACCTTTGCATATGTAAAGGTAAGAAGAAGTTATAAAACATGAAGGAACAATGCAAAGATAAAGGGATATATGGACCTTTCCTACACATTTGTTTTATATGAATGTTCTGCTTGAGTTTATCTCAGTCTGTTCATCTGTGAGTGAGATATGTCTTGAGTCACACACACAGACATCCATCTCCATTACCACCAGGCTGTTCTGCTCTGTCTGTGTCGGTCCCGGGTGCCCACGGTGAGCAGAGGGTCCTTTGGGTGAGGTCAGGATTACTGCTGACATGAAGCTGAAACAAACCAGGTTCAGATAAGACCAGAGCACCAGGGGCTTTACTGCTCCTTTAACTTCTCCACTCTATAGACTGTGTGTGCTCTTAGGGTCTGGTGTGGATTTTCAGCTCTTACAATGAATTAACTACACTTTAGTACGTCTATAAAACCTGAGAGTATAAAAGAAAGGTATTTTCAATATATATATACATCAGAATTTTAGCAGGCAAAATAAAAGCATTGACAAATAAATGTAAGAATCATTGAACAGTTGAAGGCAGCTGAATCACCCACAAACCTCAAGAGGGGAAAGACCAACGTTTGTATCATATATTATTTGACTTTACTTACTTACTGCGTGTCTTTCATACGCCTGTCATGATATACAGTATTGTTACGGAAAATAAGTAAACCAGTAAGTGAGAACCTACTGAAACTACTATAACCTCACAGCAGGACAATCCAGCTAAACCCTTTTCTAAGAACTGTTTTGTATAGATAACATGAATTGCAGTAAATCAATTGCACAATAAAACACACAAGTGATTAGTCAAGAGGCTATAATGAGTTATTGAAGTGACTTCTTCAATTCTCTACTGCTCAGACTGAAGAAAAGAAGGAAAAAGTTCTCCCTCAAATGCAAAGAAATAGTGCACATGATTAATATTGAGCCCTGAACAATATTGTTGATATATATATATATATATATATATATATATATATTGCTTTCATCTATAGAACGATAAGTCGATATAGTAATTATTGTGACATGCCCAGTCTTCCATTCACGATGCAAAATGTCTTCCACAAATAGATGTTGAGGAATCTAAATGTGGTGGCCTGTTATCTGAGTTGGTGGCCTGTCTCTCTCAGTCAGCGGTGGCAGGACACAGCCGCTGTGGACAGGCGTTCTCTAATGCCACTTTAGCTCTGGCAATCCCTGTTTCCTGATTCCACTCAGCCTGAGGAGAGATAACCCTGCACCACAGCTAATCCCAGATTAAACCAGAGCAGAGCGCATTGCCACTACTGCCAGTGACCTTTGACCCCTGCATGTCTCCGGGCTCATGCTGACTTGCACATGTAAAAACAGTTCTAATCCAGGCCATGTTAGGTTAGTGCTGTTGGTTTTTACCTATAAAAAGTCCATTAATGCTGTTCTGGGAAGAGTAGATCTGACCACAAGTGAGAAGTGACCTGTCCAGTCCAGAGAAACAGAGTCAAAAGAGAATGTAGGGTCAGATGTGATGGCCCCTGACCTCACCAAATATAGTCTGATTATTCTATCTTTCTCTGACAAAGCTCTTCACACAGGACTGCCTTAGGAATATGTCATAGGATTGTTATTATTTGATTTTATGACCGTTAGTATGTTTGTTTGTTTTTTAAAGAAGGCAACAGGTGGTTCATGTTCCTATACTTGAATTAATAAACCAGTAAACAAACATTTTTTTCTAGTTTTCTGATCCAATAGCTTCATCTTAAACTGCATTTCGTGGATTCACCAGACAGCAACAGTGTAATGAACATGTAATAAACTGGACTACTTAACAATTTACAAACTTTTTTTTATGTACAAGCATAAATTGCATCTTAGAGTACTTGAGATTCTTGGTTCAATTCTCATATTTTTCTGTTGTAATGTATGCTAACTAAAATGACACCTTATGATTGGTTTGATTGATTATTGGGCGATTCAACAATCATTCACAAATATCGACACCAAGACCAAATAACAGAAAAACCTTTAATTTACCGGTACTCGCATTCAAATTGTCTAACATTACACCACTGTTCTAGTCTGAAACCCGCTTTATGAAATCAAACTTGAAACTCTGAATGATAAAGTAAAGTTATGTGACATAAACAAATATATATACGTTTTACATTCTGGTTTACTTTAAATAAATGAGTATAGATTCAACTTAAGCTTCTAAAATGATCATGATTATTATGTTTTAGTTCTTATGTCTCTATTTTGCCCTGAATAATTATTATCAATTAACCGAATACTCTTAACATATTTGGTATTATCTCTATATGAGCCATTCTAATGTACAACTATGAAACTAAACTACAACAGATTGTACAATTCAATTTCTGTCGCAGTGGTTGATTGGGAGGCGTGACAGAGACACATCAGGAGTGCACATGAAAATGGAGATAAATGTACCTCCCCTGACCCCCCTGTCCATCACACTGGCCTGGCAGACAGCAGCGACACAGGGGCTTAGGCGACAGGGTCCTGCGATAAGACCATCGCTCCGCATGAGAGCTCATCAGCTCTGACAGTGAATACAAATTGGTGCCATTAGAGCAGAGGATGGGGCTGAGGGCTGAAAGGGGGGCTGACTCCTAATTATAGGGCTGATATAGACCCCTCCCTCGCAGTCAGTGGGAGTTGCGGGACGGGGCGTAACGAGGTGTTGACGGCGGTAAATAGTAAGGTGACAGAGAAAATGCCATTGTGCTTTTAAAAGTGTCTCGGCTCAGAAGTGCTGCTTAATGACGTGTGATACAAGCATTTAGTGCACGGCCATTATGAAGGATCACATTCAGTGTGTGTACGGGCAAAAGATCATCACAGCACTGCCCCGGGGAGCCATCGCACAGCAACGCAATACAAACAGCATGCCATTAAGAGCAACAGTGTCCCATTAGAGTGGTCTGACACCTGGTCAAACGCAGGATCAAGGCGAGCGTATAATCACAAAGAGGCGTTGGTGTATCAAGGCTTCACAATCATTTCAAACCTCAGTGATGGAATTAAAATGCCACTTTTTTCTACATTTTGTTATTTATACACAGATATATATTAAACACAAGTAGCAAAAATAAATGTTGAACTTAACAGGCACTAGATTTGTAAATCCCAGGTCTCCTAAATTGCATCTGACATAAAACAAAGTACAACGTGAAGATGTGTTTGGAAAGCCACGTCGGGTGGTGATGATAATAATGGTGACAATTTTAGATCCACACTCATTCATCTGACTTTTATTTGTCATATTAAACTTTATTTTGTTCTTCAGAACGTTTGGTTGTGTAAAGTTGGTCCAAACTTGAAGAATAGTAACATTTTAAAGTGAAATATTTCATTGTTGTTTGGTTATGATCTCGGTAATAGTGAATAATCACTAAATCGCTGTTTTTCTTACAATAATCGTAACACATTTTATACCGTGACCTCCCTACTAACTGCAGTCATCTCTCTTCACCAATATGCTAAGGCACCCGATTAATACCCCTTTGTAGGACGGGCGCTTAAGCATTACAAGCTGGTCAACTCCTATCCTGCATTCACATGTTATCAGGCACTGGCGTGTCATCTGATGTGGCAGCGCAGCTTGGCCTATGACCGTTTTATTGTTTTCCCACAGTGACTGAGCCAAGTGGGCGAGCTGCTGGCTTCACGTGCTGCAGCGCTTTTCTGTGATTGCAGTGGCATTCTTTTACAACTGTGTCACTTGCCGGCTTCTTTTGAAAAGTGCTGCCTCCACAAATCTCAGTAAGTGTCATAAACATTGGACATGAGATGAAGTGGTGTGGAAGCGAGCTGTTATGAGGGGAGCGGCCCGTGGCGGTGGACACAGAGCTGACTAGAACACAGTGACCACACAATGGCAATAGTCTTTTTGCTTTTTTATTTTTTAAAGGATTTTTGGCCCGCAGTCTTTATTAGACAGGGGCGTTTAGCGTGAAATGTGGATGAGAGAGAACATGCAGTCGTGTTCCAGAGCCTGGATTCGGCTGCACATGGAGCCTGGCATATGTGCTGCCACCTTAACTACTGGGCACTACGGCAATTGTCTTTTTGCATAATTGTTTGTGAGAATGTGGGGTATTTGCTGCAGTGACCTCAGTGCTGCACATACATTGTTTAACTCCAAACGGTTTGCAGTACTGACATTCCACTTGACTTCATAATTATGTAACTGGGCCTCAAAACTCCTTCCATGGACACAATAAATGGATACCTTTGGAGCATACTTCTGGCTGCAGGGAAAATTCCATCACACACCAATGGATGACACAAGCATAACCAACAATCATGGACTTGATTGAAATAACTGAAATTAGAAAAATGAAAAAGATTGATTTGAAAATTGACTTATTTGACATTAAATGGGATTTATACGGCGGACATACTTTGCCCTCCATTTGTGCTTTTTTTGTTTTTGCTGTGTCATGTTCTTTTTGTTTTTATTTTCTGTCTTTAATACATTCTGTGACATTCTGCAAATTGTCAAAGTCAATGGTCTAACCCAGGTCAGTTTATTTGGATTTAGTTTAGCAAACACAGAAACATACTCCATATCTCTAGATTGTGTGATATTATGTTACATATTTGGCAAAAGTGACATAACTGTTACCTTATTATGGAGATTATGAACCAAACTAAGACATTGTATTTGCTTTTTTCCCCCACATTGTTTTGGAGTCAAAAACCATGAGAAATAAATTATTTCTGATTGTGTAAAAATGCAACAATACCTATGAGACCAGATACACTATCCAACATCCACCCAAAATGGAAACCTTAACAGAGTTGTAAAAACACAATTTTTTTCTTCATTGAAAATCCTTGCTCCCACCCAAACCCCCATTGTGCGCACTCCTCTTTTGTCTGTTGTAGCTGAATAAGTCACGTCTTAACTGGGGTTTTCCTCCATTAAACTGACAAGCTTCCAAATATTTGCCAGTCTTTGATGTGGCACAGCCTGACGCCGCTCCTCCTCCTGTAAATGCCCTAATTATGAGCGCTGCTGCTCCGTCTGTGCACATTCACACACCTCGCCCTGACAGCCAGCCGGAAAGTGCCGCAGGACTGTGTGAGACGCTGGGGGCTAACCAGGTATTTCTGTCACATTATTATGCGCACCCCAGTCCCTATTGGCAGCCCCTGACGTATATACCACATTTTTAATTAAGTGTACTCAAATATAGCTCCACAGCAGTGTTGGAAGACATCAGGTTTGGCATGTGATGGAACAACGGGTAATAGCACTTACAATCGGATGTAGATGGGAACATATCAGGCTGAGGCCCAGTCTTTGCGTGTGCATGCATTCAATCAAAATGTCATGTTCATGCATAATGTGGACATGAAATGGCTGTGCAATTGTCAACATTCCAGAGCATGTTATAAAGACAAGAATTTAAAATAAATTAGAAAGACTGAAAACAAAAAGAAAATAAATTGCTTGACATGTTCACTGTACGAATGGTTGTGCTATTGTCTACAAATTAGGTTCCTGATAGATTAAAGTCATTTTGTAGACAGAAGTTAATGTTTTACTAATCCAACAATACACTCATGGATGAAGACATTACGTTCATGCTCATTGCTTCCTCCTGTTCAGTGTTCTATTTTGACATTCACAATTACAGGACCCAAGAGGCTTCAAGCACCAACATGCTCCTCAATATCTTTGGCTGCAACTTGCAATGCATTTAATTTCTCAACTTGGAAACCTCAAAAATATGCAGTTGGGCGCAGCTCCTGTGCTCCTTTCTGTTGCCGTGTGTTGCTCTTTTGGCCTTGTGTGTGCAATTTCCAAAGGTGCTCGTAACAAGTACATTTGCCAAGAAAATCAAGTGTTTTTTCCTTTAACTTTCTGGTGTTACACGCAGCGTGGCAAAATATAATCCTAACTAAATCGTTGCAGCCGCGTGGATTGTTTCTTACGATTTTTAATTCAAACGCACATCTTAAGTAAACCATTCCAATTGGCTATTCACTCAAGAAGGAGGGATTCACTATCACATGCAGAGTTTGGGAATCTCCAATGATTAAGTAAGAAAGACGTTTGTATTTCTTATTTTCTTTTAAATTGGTCTAAAAGACGGATGAAGCTAGTAACAGCAATCGTGGGTGAAGTCTGAAGCAATTGTGGGTGAAGTGTCATATTTCAAATTAAATGATGCAACATGTAGAGGAAGAGTCAAATCTGGACTCCTACAGTAGTTCCCGGTTGACTTTACGTGACAGGTTCACTTTGGCATCTGCACAGCATGTTCTTTGTACTAGGAAACAGTGCACTTTTCCTCTGAGAAACGCCAATTGCTCTATTAGTGGAGAAGGTAGACCACCGAGGCAACCTGATCCCCCCGTCTCTGCATTTCCTCACTATGTTACACTGGCACACCGGCAATTGCAAATCGTCCAAGGGCCCCAGTGAGATCTCCAATTTTCTCCTGCTTTGTGTTCTCTTGGTGTTCTTGTACATGAGTGGAGGAGATACAGGAGGTGATCCGATCCACTCTCTTCAGTCCGATGGACACAAACAATCCCTTCCTCTCATCATTTCTAAAGGTGATGCTTGTTCCCACAAATCCATGTGACAAGGGGAAAGATCATGTTGAATTCAGACAAAAAAAGGGCACACTTTTATTGTCTGTTATTAGTTATTGTGGCCCATTTAGTATTCCTGCATCACTGTCACACGCAGGATTGTTTCATGAAGTCACATCGAGTGGGACAAAGGGCTTCAAGAATACCCCAATACGTCTGCACCCCATTTTCCAGTCAACCATGGGCACCCGCCTTCCAATCACTTCTCCAAGTCATTCATAGAAGTGTCTGTGTAGCCCCTCAGTTGTCCAGGTAGGTTCCATCGCAAAAAAACATTTTATTCTGTCAACTGGAGAAATGTTTTAAGAGAGAAGATGTTTTGCCACTCATCAAGTAGCTATTCATATAAGTGCACACTCTCTCCCCTCCATCATTCAACTCTCATATGCCAGTGTATGTACTAAGCTCTTTTCTCATCCCTCATTTTCTCTGTAGATCTGTTGTGGTCTAAGTTTATATATAGTACTACAGATTGACAGACATGTTTTTTTGTTTCTTTTCCATGACCGAAGTCTCAACCAGTTGTTTTGAATCCAGAAAAACAAAACATGGCTGATAAGCTTTTCCGATTTTTTTAGTTTTTGTCTGAATTTCATCATTTAGTCAATTAATGTTACTAGTCGTCAGCACGTTTTAACACAAACCTAAGAGAGCAGTGTTGTCCCGTCTTGTGCACTGTCCTCTTTGAGTATGGTTCAAATAAAGATGTTTAAGTTTTCTTTATGTAGCATGTCCAAAACTAAATATTGGACATTGGTGTAGGACAATTAAGGCCGATAGTCGATACGATAAAGACTGCAAATATCGGCCCCTTTGTATCTCTACACAACAACAAGCAAATAGGGTGAAAGTCTTTTTACTAGTCACAAATAAAGTAAAATCCTTTGCTCCAGTATGAAGTTGGCAAACGCAGAGATTTACGATCATGACCTGGCTAATAGCGTCTCCCTCTCAGCACGTCTTCTTGATGTGTTTGTCTTTGCTGTTGTCCCGGCACTTCTCCTATGGCTGCCAGTGTCCTGCTGAGTATGTTTCAATGGGTACGCTAAACTCTGAGGCAGTTGATCCTCTCTGCCCAGTCTGCTGCCACGCTAAGTCCATAGTCAACATTTCATTTTGTGCCACCGCTCGGAGGGAGGCTTGACTTTGGTAGTGGGCTGAGGACAGCACACAGAATAGCGAGTGATGTCTCCGAGCTGGAATGCTTTTACAAATTTGTTCTCGGTCCTTTGTCTGACAAATGTTCAGGGAGAAAAGCATTTTGAAGCGGTAACATTGATTTAACTGCGATCACATGTTTTGTTTAAGGTGAATGGGGAAAACCAGCACCCAGAGAGAGGAAACTCACCAAAAAACAAGGAGAAGTTTAGTTGCTGAAAGTACATTTTAAGTCTAGCGCTATTATTCAAAAGGTCCCATATTTTACAGTTGTATAGTAGCTCAAGGTAAAGAACATTGTGTTACTAGAGAGTAAAATGCAAAGCTGCCCAACCAATGCAGCTTTTCCACATGGTTTTATGAGTAACACTGTCATATCTGCATGATATACATATTTTCCTTGCTTATACGTTTAATCATTTCATTGGTGTAGTACTAAATGTTGTAAATGGTCAAATATTAAATGTGATTGTGTGAGTTTGGTTCAGTTCTGTTTCGTTTAGTGTGTTCAAAATCCCCAAATCCCCATTGTCTGTCAGTAGGTTTGGGTTGTGTAAACTGGGATTTATTCAACTCATGTTCTTAACGAAGGATATTAGGGATTAGATTTCCTCATAAACGTCATTACCGACTCCTCGCGCCCAAACTTGTGTTTGTTTACTTTAGCAGTACCTTTGCTGAATAAACTGAAGATGTATTTCTCTGATAATATGTCCTACTAAGACCAAGTCACCTGTATATTGTAAATTTTGATTAAGTTGAAGGCACTGAAAAGACAATAATGAACGTGTATTTGTGTTCCTTGCGCCTGACTACGCAACTATGGGTGTGTTTTTTGCGAACGTGTTGTGCACATTAAGTATTACAGCGTTGAAAGATGGGCCCATCCAACTACACTACAACAACAAACACGTTTAGGAGTCACCGACAGTTTATTGGAGGATTTTTTTTGCTTTGGCAGTGTCTCAACGTCACATAGTCACCCTTTGTGGCTCCTGGCGCTCACAATAATAAAGCAGCGTATTGGGGCTCATCATTCAACTGGAGTCTCCAATACAAATAATCGACTGACCACATGTTGCCATCCACCCGTGTGGTCATCTGACAGCTGTCCGTCACAGAGACGACCCGGAGTTATTCAATAAAATTAGATAAATATAGTGTATCTAATGCTATTAATGCATGCTTATTGATGTAACCTCCATGTTAAATTTAGCTATGGCTGAAAGGAAGGGCAGTATCAGATTCCATAGGGAGAGTGTTTAAAAAGGTCTGGAGATGGTGTTTATTTTAAGACCCAATGGCGGACATGATTGTGGCTATACATGTTTTGGGCTCCGGACTTCTTCCTCAAAAGCACCTCTGGAATGTTTGGGACGGACGAGACTTGGCCATTTAAAAAAACTAAAATATAGACCCTTGCATGTGCCAGATTGTATAGGAACATTGGAAAAAAATCCTCATTAGTCACTGAAAATCTCAGTTTCAACACATGGCATTGTTGTTTCTCACTGTTTAGGTAATAGCAGACCATTACATTTTACACTTCAGAAATGGCCAGTGCTTTACATGCTATGTTTCCCCTATTTATATTAAAAACTGACTTGCCAAACACAGCTTTTTGCATTTCACACTTTATCGTCTGGATTACCTTTACCGCCTTGGAGTTTGTTAAATCAACACATAAAATAGGGCTTGTCTCAAAGTTTAGTTCTCATCCTGGGTTTTCTGTGGTCGTCTGCTGCCGCATGAGGAGAAGTGGCCCTGCAGTTTGGCTGAAACCTCACTGTTTGTTCAATAACACCGGCGAGCCACCCTCCACTGCCTCTCTCCTATAGATAGTGCAGGAGTGTGTTTGTCTTTGGTGTGGCATGGGGCCTTGTGCTGTTTTAGTGGTGGCCTCTCTGCCCCGGCCTGTACGCAACTGTTGAACCCGACAGAACATATCAAACAAACACTCCAACGCAGCACTGCAGGAAGATTGAGTTACTCTCGACATGAGGAGACGTGCCCGGAGCTTTGCGTTCGGATAGGTGCACACTCCTATGACCTTCTAATGGCTATGGTGATCTACTGCGAAAGACGTAAGAGGTGTTTGAGAGTTAGCCATCCAGTTATAATCTAGTATATTGGGCAGATATAGTATTATATGTCCATGCTGATCTATTTTGGTCAATCTTACCGACAACAAAATGTATTAATGCATCACTTTGCATTGGCTGTTTGTATTAAAGCTGGAGTACCTGATTTTCAAACCGTGAAAGGAGAAAGGCAAGGCAAGGCAAGGCAGGTTTATTTGTAAAGAATTGTACACAAGGAGATTCAAAGTGCTTCACACAACTGAAGAAAATGATTAAAATCACAAAGCAGTCAAATGCACAGCTAAAGAACATAGTATTTAGCTTGGATTTGACCATTGTCAGAGTAGAGGCTCGTCTCACATCTTCAGGAAGACTGTTCCAGGTTTTAGCTTCATAAAACTGAAAGGCAGATTCCCCATGTTTAGTCCTGACTCTGGGCACCAGCAGAAGGCCGGTTCCTGAGGTCATCAGAGGTGGTTCACATGTCACTAACATTTCAGAGATGTAGTGGATAATTAGATCTGTCTAATAAGTTCCAAGTTCTCACAAACCCCTTGGCACATCACCACATGCATGCATTTTCTGGCCACTAACACAGCTTTAGAACAGCATTTTGAGACATCTTGCACGCTAAAACAATCAACAGGTAGGACTTAAAACAGTTTGGCCCAACGTGAAGCCCTCTAAGGTGGATTGTACAGGGAAATGCTCTGGCAGCTTATACAGACAATGCAGGAGATGAATGTTCGCTGCACATCAACAAATATAGCCAACAGTACTAAAATGGTGAAGGTATTTGTCACTGACTGGTCATCAAAGAGGTCTATTGTGGCAGGTTCCGCGCTCCCTTGTCCCTGAGGAGGTATTAAGCCGTCAACACGATCTGACAGACACTCAGTCGCACTTTTCTCTGATGCAGGGTTGAGTTTCAGCAGCGTTAGTGGAAAACCATCAGATAAGTGTGGCTGCAGCTGGAGGAATGCCGGCGGAGTGTGTACACTGTCAATGTCATTAACGCGTCTGCATCTGTCTGTGTGTCGATGCAGAGCTGAGGTCCACCGGCACCGCCCATCACTTTGCCTTCGTCCTCAACACCACCGACTACCGCATACTGAGAATGGACGAGGACCACGACCGCATGTATGTGGGCAGCAAGGACCACATCCTGTCTCTGGACCTCCATGACATCAACAGGGAGCCTCATATTGTAAGATTATTATCACTTCCTCGGTTTATTTATCAAAAGGGTTGATATGATGTTCCACAAAGCTCATGAGAAAACAATGATCTTGTTTTGTTTGACTTGTCTTTCACTAAAATGAAGATAAAGAAGTTACCAGCATTTTTAACGTAACTTAAAAAAATCATTGCTTAAATCTGCTCAATGCTATGAATTCTGATTACCAGTTGGAGGTCGGTCACATTTGAAGTACACTGTATACAAAGATTATTATAACATTTTATCCCAATCATTCAGTTACTTTTAGTCCTTACACATTATTTTCTTGTGTTTGTATTGCCGCCACAGTAAAGCTAACAACAACTAGCATGCTAAGAGCGCACTTAAAGAGAATAAAATGCTCTATAATTAGATGCAGAGAGCAACAATGAACTAATTTTCTTCCGAATTAATGATTTTTACTATATAGCTGTGTGAGTACAGTACAGCCCAGTACATTTTTTTATTCATATGGTTGTTTTTATAGCAGATGCAGTCCTCTTTCTGATAGTCCTCTTTCTGATATAAAAACATGAATCTGGGGCACACACAATACCGGATTACATTAGAAGCTCACACTAAAACATAGTTTCACTTACAACATGTACCTCATAATGCAAATATTTCCCTTGAGTCAAATATTTAATTGCATACACTCCCACCAACAGCTTTTTTTTTTTTTTTAAACAAACTCAATTTGAGTTTTTGTTGGAACTCTCTTTTTCTCACATCACCTTGTTAAATCCGTAATTAAGTTATGACAGCCCCTCTAGGACTAATATTGGTCTGGCTGGATATCCCTTTTGCAATTATAGCCTCAGTATCCAATAAATAGCAACGGTGTAAGACAGTATGGGCTGAATAACCACATCATTTCTGCAATTACAGATCCACTGGCCAGTGTCTGAACGCAGAAGGATGGAGTGCCTTGTGAGTGGGAAGGAGGCCAATGTAAGTCAGACAAGATTCAAGTTCTAATGGCAGGACATGAAATGCAATGGTTTAAGCATTTAAATAATTGTAAATGTATTTTACTAATGTGAAAGTGTCTTTTACCTGTACAATTGGCAAAGTAAAATGGCTGTTTCCTCACTGTCTGGCCAAGAAAACAGAAATGATATGGTCTAGTGACAGGATTAATGTCTAATAATCCCAATAAAAAGGGGTTTACCGTAAATAGTGAATATAGTTTTGTGACTTGCTTCTTTATTTGGGAACAGGATGAATGTGCAAACTTCATCCGTCTGATCGAGCCGTGGAACAGGACGCAGCTGTACGTGTGTGGAACCGGAGCGTACAACCCAGTCTGCACCTTTGTCAACCGCGGACGCAAGCCACAGGTGAGCTACAGTTAGTTTGGAGAAATAAGAGGCTCTGGGATTAAACAATCACAGAGGAAAATGAAATACACTGCACTATAATGTAAGGACAGAACGCCACAAATTCCCACGGTTCGCCTTTTTGCCGCCACCAATAAATAATAAATTAGCCATGGCAAAGCATTTTCTTATAACTTAATCTGCTTTTTTAAGTACATTTGGGGCACTTCATTTCAGTACTGCATAGCTTTAAGCCACGCAACAGCACGAAAAGTGGGTGTGCTCTTGTATTTGTTGAATTCACCTTACGCCAGCGTGACTTTACAAGACTTGTGCTCCATCATTAGTCCGGCTCTGGACTCCACATCTCCACGTCTGGCAGCGCAGAGCCGGACCACCACACAGCTGTTATCCCCAGTGAGCATTTAAGGCCATACTCTGTTTAGTCTCATAGCACTTTACCAGGAGCTCGAGGATTACTTAAAACAGGGTCAGCCTTTACTGCATTACTGCTTCGTCATGCTCTCACTAAACACCACCCTCTGACTTAAATATCCCACTTGTTCTTTAATCTTGACCTGGGGAGTTTGGAATATAAACCCTCACAGCAGCAGTGCTGAGCTTACCTTTAGTGCCCCCGGGCTTTGGTATTACAGTATTCGCTATTTGCTCACCTGTTCTGCTAGTTTTCACCACTAATTGTTAGTGGGGAAACTTATTATCTGCAAATGGAATGTTCCAGATTGACAAAACAATGCACATATGCCTCGAGCGACTATGTATTCATTCATTTCTTTGGGGGTGAATGTCATTGATTGAGCTGTGATAGAATGAATAAGAATTAAACAAAGAGAGGAGGAATCTAACATTGTCGCCTTTTCCCTCGTTTGACTTTCCGCTGCACATTTCTCCCAGTAGCTCTTCTCAGTGGTGGGGTAACTGGTGTTGATGTGTCCTGTTTTAGAGTTCCATGTATCTGCAGATGGCCCATGCCCGAGGGAGGGCTAGCCGCGCAGCAGAGCCCAGCGCAGTGCACGAGACTCTGGGAATAAAGGTGCGACGTGAGCCCCAGCCCTGCTTTCAGGCCGCGCCCGTACTCACCGGCAGCATGCTAACTCACGCCACATTCCCCAGCATGCACCTTTCATCATGTGCACTAATGTCACGCTGTCTGTGTGTTCACGTCTCTCATGGTCAATGTTTATTCACTGTTCATTTTGATGCTCATTTGTTTCTTGTACTTTTGCATGTACAGATGGTTGTGTACAAAACATAATCTGATATTATTGTAGAGCAGGGCGATTTTCTAAAAACTAATTTTGTTTGGTTTTAGTTTAGTTTTAGGTTTAGGTTTAGTTTTAGTTTTAGTTTTAGTTTTAGTTTTAGTTTTAGTTTTAGTTTTAGTTTTAGGTTTAGTTTTAGGTTTAGTTTTAGGTTTAGTTTAGGTTTAGTTTAATTTAGGTTTAGTTTAGGTTTAGTTTCGTTTAGTTTAGGTTTAGTTAAATTTAGGTTTAGTTTAGGTTTAGTTTCGTTTAGTTTAGGTTTAGTTAAATTTAGGTTTAGTTTTAGTTTAGGTTTAGTTTTAGTTTTAGTTTTAGTTTTAGTTTTAGTTTTAGTTTTAGTTTTAGTTTTAGTTTAGTTTAGTTTAATTTAGGTTTAGTTTAGGTTTAGTTTAGGTTTAATTTAGTTTAGGTTTAGTTTAGTTTAATTTAGGTTTAGTTTAAGTTTAGTTTAGTTTAATTTTAGTTTTAGTTTTAGTTTTAGTTTAGTTTAATTTAGGTTTAGTTTAGGTTTGGTTTAGGTTTAGTTTAATTTTGGTTTAATTTAGGTTTAGTTTAGTTTAATTTAGTTTTAGGTTAGTTTAGGTTTAGTTTAGGTTTAGTTTAGGTTTAGTTTAGGTTTAGTTTAGGTTTAGTTTAGGTTTAGTTTAGGTTTAGTTTGATTTAGGTTTAGTTTTTCTTTAGTTTTCTTTTGTGAGCATGATGAGGATATCTGGTACACATGCACAAGCAAAATAAATGAAACAATAAATAGATATAAATGACCACATTCACCTTATATTCAAGCACAGGAGTGGGAAGAAGTTTGACCTTATTTAATCCCTTAACAAAGTAGGGTTACTTTGTTTGTTCTAAATAAGAATTATTTGCTTTTTTAGGTGTTGGCAAGTTGTATAAAATTATGGCAAGTTACCATAATGTTATACATTTGCCAAATAAAAAGGGCTTAATGAGAATTTCCTGAACATACAATAGACTTTTAATCTTTGCTATTTAACACAAAAAAATCCCCACTTGTTTTTACGTACAGAGGACTGGCTGTGGATCTCTCGATTCAAAAAAGCAAACAAGATATGATTGATTTAGAAATAATAGAATGCTTTAGATTCAAACTGCGCAGATATGAAACCAGAGAGCTAACACAAACTATGGCACTGTGCGCTCTTTGCTATTTTGACTAAAGGACATTACTCTCATTAAATAAACAAGTATGATGGAATATAAGAATGATTAAGACAATATTTTAAAACAGCCCTGACCCACCTAATCATGACTTGTAAAATGTATCTGATGGACGTTACATACTCCATAAACGAGTATATGGATCCTCGTCTCTTTCCTGATCCACCGCAGCGACACAGTTGACATGCGGGGGGCTTGGTCTTCTGTTGTGGTCCATGAGGTGAGCCACTAACCCCACCGACACATGCGCTCCCTCCAGTATGAGTTCAGCTGTTGTGCGTGCAGTTATGCCATGAGCCCTTAGCCCGAGTCACACGATTACCAGTGTCAGCAGTGGTCCCAACACCCACAGCACGGGATGCATCTTCTTATGACACACTGTCACAGCAGAGAGCCATCGTGTGGATTAGATATTCCCCCTTTTCTCTGCATGTATTTTTCTGTATGAACGCTCGCTCATTATTCAGATAGTTCTTTCCCATCAGGCCGTGCGGTTCCCACAGGGTTTAGAGTGCTGCTCCGCTCTAACTACACATGGGAATCACTTTGACAAGATAAAGACCAGTGAATTTATTGCTATCTCGATCTGATTTTCCCATTTCAGGAGGAAATCTTCCACTTGGAGCCAGGCAGAGTGGAGTCTGGGAAGGGGAAGTGCTCGTACGACCCGAAACTCAACAGTGTGTCCGCTCTGATCAGTGAGTATGAGGCGTACTCTGCTAAACCGCTTCACAATGCTTTACAACCAAAACATTTGTATTTGCTATTACTCAATAGTTCTAAGTGCATAATTGAACATAATTGGTTAAATTGTCCAAAAATGATTTAATTGCGAGCTGAAACTATTTTCCTCAAGGCTCAAGCATCTGTGCCAGTTCCCACACGATGAGCTGCATAGAACTATTTACTTTTTATGGTGGACATATTTAATATAAAAAGTGACTAAAATATACGTGAATTGTTTTATTTGCGTGCTCATTTGAGTCATGAACCAAAGCGCCCGTTTAGTATATATCAAAGTGTATATATTATTGTATATTGCTTTGAAGATATAAAACATTTTAATATCAAGGTTGTTGTTTTTTTGTAGTAAAAATGCTACTAAAAAGTGATGATTTTATGAATCTAATCTAAGTTATGTTGTTTAAGTTAACATTCAAACAAGAGTAAAAGTGGTATTTCTGTACATTTGTGATTTCTTTTACAGACATTTCACATTTGTCTAATAATTAAACCTCAACAAATAACTAACCTAATATGTTTAAACACATTTCTGTTGGATTGGCATAATTATTATCAGGATACTCAAAAAATAATAAATCAAGACATACAATTTTGTCAGTCATCCCTGCTTATTACAGGAAACAACCCCATGACTAACATTTAAGGAGCTGCAGTTGTGAAGAGGCTTTGACCCAGTTCTCTTGCCCATCACATTTTGAGCCCTTGTTAATATCGCAGTCATTTAAACATTGGCCATTTTTCTGCTTCAGACACATAAACTACTACTACTACTACATACTGTAACATCCCACTCATCTGCCAGTGACTGCGTTGTGCTGTCCAGCTCGCAGTTGATCTTTGTAATAGTTTTGCGTGTCTTTGATTAGTTTTAGAGCTCACAAACGTTAAGAAATTGTACGTTTTTTCAGTTGCATGTTAAATCAGCAAAATTCTATTGTTTAGAATTGGCTCGCAGTCAACAGCTACGCACATTCCTCAGCCGTTTACAACTGTTTTAGTGCGATCCTACGAACTCGTTTCTTTATCACAAAAGACCAACTTTAATTGCCTGTGCTACACTCTTTCTTAATCCATTGAAACAACATCGGCGCACATAAATCTTCCCAAGAAGTTATTAGAAAACTGCAGGAACCCCGAATAAAACAATGCTTTTGCAAACATCCTCTTACTGTGCGCTCCATAAATTATGAGACTTGTGTGTGTGGCTGCTTTGTTAAGCCACAGGAAGGCAAGGTGTTGGTATCCAGCTGCTGCAAGGGAGCTTCGAGCAGGTGTGACTGTCATAGCTGAGAAATCGCCTGAAAAACTGTCCTCAAACATTCTCCTCAATGTCATGGTCGTCAGGGGAGATTGATGGGGTGTCGTTAAAGCATGTGTGGATGGAGGCCTGTGTAATGCGCTGGAGCGGCCCATGTTCAGTGTGTGCCATCTATTGTCAGGATTCTTATTGTTTCTCTATAGGAACAACAGTGTTCCTTGTGCGATGCTAACTGGTGGAGCTGGAGGTAGATTCATCTGGGGCTGACACAGTGTTAATGTGGGGAAAGCAGTGCGTGATTTACTCCCACAGCACAGAGAGATCACCTTACGGGGTGGCAACTGTGAGAAAAGGGGGTCTGACCGAGTGACCTTGGGAGAATGGACGGACGGCAGTTGATTGAAAAATAGATTGTATGTAGAAGTGTGTAAAGTAGTGGTTTTAGAGGTGGAAGATGTAGGACATATTGTATTTTTGACCAGCACAAAAATGTGAGGAAATTTCAGTTCCAGGAGGTTATCAGGATGTACTTATGAATGTATAAATGTTTATGTCTGATTACAGTAAGGACAGTGCAAGTATAAACTGTGCCTTTAACTCCCTTTGCTGCAACTAACCATTACTTTGAGATAGCAATTTTCTTTAATTGATTGATTAATGTATTAATTCATTAATTTGTTTAATTAATTGATTCGTTGTATGGCAAAAGGCCTGCAAATTATATATTTTACTAAATTTGATCAAGCTAAAGTGATGGCGCTTGAGGACATCTTGATTGGGTATACCGCTACTTAAAGACTAAGAATCAAAAGACAAAATGTTACAAATTCTCATTTTGATGTCATTACTGCTTTAGTCATGAAACATCTTCTCCCTGCACATGGCCTATGTTGGAGCCTGTGTAAAGACCAGTTAAAGATTATTCGATTACTAAATTTTGTTGATGATTATTTCAATAATTGATTTCAATCAATCCATTGATCAATTAACTTTCAGGCCTACAATTTTGTCTTGAATAGAGCTGCCACTGTGACCTCTAAAACAACAAATGATGATGACTTTGCCGTCTTGCATCAGAGAGTCTGCAGATTTAAACATTTTTAAATATATTATGAAACAAAAGCCGGACTGTCTTGTGCCAAGGGCGGCGCTGGAATAATGTCAGAACGGAGGAATGTAGCTCAAGTGTTTTCTCTCGTCCTCAGATGGGGAACTCTACGCGGGAGTCTATGTTGACTTTATGGGAACGGACTCTGCCATTTTCCGTACTCTGGGGACAAAGACGGCCATGAGGACAGATCAGTACAACTCCAGATGGCTGAATGGTAAAAGTGACACTGACAGTCCTTGAATAGTCTGTACTACTTTCAACAAAACGTGTTTGATGAATGGTACTTTGTGTTAATATATTTAGTCAACTAAAGTCAACTAACGTGCTAATAAATCTCAGGAATACAGCGCTACTACTGTGACTGCTATCATTGCTACCACTGGTATTATCATTCATTATTATTATTGCTGCAGCTCTTAAAAGTATTATTTATATATCCATCCATCCATTTTCTACCGCTTGTTCCCTTTTGGGGTTGCGGGTGACTGGAGCCTATCTCTATTCACAAAATATTGCTGCTTCTTTTTTTTATCAGGATGTACCTAGACATCTAGTGGTTTGTAAAGTCGATGTATCCTATAGGGTCATTATTCTTATACTTCTATATTTAACCAATAGGGTCACATTGTCTTTTCCCCAGAAGATTAACAATGTATTTTATTGAAACCCAACCATGACATGCTAAGTGTTTCCTTGTGCTGCTCCTCTACAGATCCCACATTTGTCCATGTGCAGCTCATCCCTGACAGTGCCGAAAGGAACGACGACAAGCTGTATTTTTTCTTCCGCGAGAAGTCTGCGGAGATGGGCCAGAGTCCGGTGACCCAGGCGCGGATTGGGCGCATCTGCCTGGTGTGTACACAGCGGACTCTCTATTTGTTTTTGGCTGTAAACATTAGAGAGGAGAAAGGCCCTGCTCCAGTATGAAAACAGTCCTGAGGCAAGCGAGCCCTGAGTTTGAATGTTTATGAGTGCTGAGATAGTGTTTGGCCAACGCTGACGTGCTGGAATCCACATGTGTCTTTAACCTTCCTGTCTACAATGCAGCCCTCTGTCAGAGAGATTTGACCTTTGAACTCTGACCTCATGATCCGCTAACCCTTTGCGATGGTGAACAAAAATATTTGAAGCTTTCCGGCATAAAAAGTTGTGCTCAAATCATCCAGAGCCATCCAGAGTATAGTCACAACACTGCGTGTGTGTTTGGGGGTTTGAAAACTGTATTTTCCATGAAAATGCTTCTGACTGACAAACACTGGTCCCGTCAAACTGGGCTTCACCGTTGACCTCCAGAAACCAAGACTTGTGATGCATCTGGATGTTCTTATTTGCCTTTTCCACACACCAACAATTGCACTAGATTATGGACACTCAATTGCACATGAAATTCTTTTCCAACGAAAGGTTAATAAAGGTTTTGTTTTAATCTGCTTGGGCCTAGTTTAGTTCAGGCATCACATCTACTCTATATGAAACCCCTATATTAGATACTCATCAAGTTAAATGAAAACGTGAAACCTCCCTCTAATGACAGTGAGATTCTTAGCGAGTATCTAAAGCAATAGCTAAACATTGAACTGCTGTGATTTCCCTCTTCACTGTATCTCCTTGGTGACAGATGGAGTATGTATCGCTCATGCCATCTCCTGCTTACATCTCCCTGACTTTCTGAACCCTACAGTGGGCTATATGTTGTGTGTAGGAGGAACCACCTGGTCAATGTATACACGAGAGACTAGATGAATATCGTTGTGTTCCCTCCCAAACAGAATGACGATGGAGGCCACTGCTGCCTGGTGAACAAGTGGAGCACCTTCCTGAAGGCCAGGCTCATCTGCTCCGTCCCCGGGGCTGACGGCATGGAGACGCACTTCGACGAGCTCCGTACGTGCACACAGCTCATAAGAACTGTTTTCTGTTAAAGACGACATCTGGTATTCAATAATAAACTATAACACGCATAGATAATATTACATTTTTAAAATCAGTTTCTTGACTGAAACGCAATATTTATTTACTTAATATCACAGATGGGTTCATTCTTTGCCTCTTAGTGACATTTAATCATTGCAAGCGGTGGATTTTCATTCTATCTTCAAAATTCTTGAATATTTGTTTATGACCTAGAGTCAACATTTTTCAAATAATAGCAGGTAACTACAGAGATCTGTGGGCGGGGATAGGGGGTAGGTGAAACGCCTAAAGCCTCAAATGCAGGACAAAACAGGATTTCTCAAACATGCATGAATTACTCTAAATACAGCTCTGATTAAGTTAATTATGAGGGGAAACTTATATACATGTAGCGGTACAAGTCTTTCGGTCCCCAAATGACTATAATGTCTTTGTGGATTAAATTGAGTGTAATAATCCCATTTGATCGTGATAATACTCTCCCTGCACCTGTCTGGACACCCACGCTAAGGGCTAAGTAATCGGATTAAGTAGTTTTCTTCCTACTGCTTTTACCAGTATCATTATCTAGGTTGCAAGGATACTTTGAACCAAACAGCAATTTTCATTTTCAGATTAACTAAATGACTTAAGTAAAATCATATCACTGCATTGGAATGTCTGTGAGTGTGAGTTCACTGTTCCTCTCTAAAATAAAGACATAATAATGATAGCCTTTGCAAATATGAAGTTTCTGTTGCTTCAAGAAATGAGAAGTGATTGCTGTTGCTGTTGATAGTTCTTGGCACTCATGTGTTATTTACATGTGAATATGTCTCCTCAGTTTACTTTAGTCTGCCAAAATAGAAGACTGTTTTGCCATTTGTATTGAAACCTTTGGAGCACCTTGACGCTGCTGGCGCTGATTTTCAGGATATTGCTAGGATCGGTCTTTGGCAGAGCAGTGGGGTAGAAAAGGCAATGGGCGGCGGCAGCTTTGACACTTTGGGCATTTTGGTAAGAAAACTTACCAGAGAACTGTCAACTTTGCCAAGCAACACTAGAGGGATCAGTAAAGTGAATGTGACCGGTGTTCAGAGTGATGAGGCCATGTTTACTTTCTGTTTATGGAGCTTTTAAACATGCTCTGTTTGGTTTTATTGATGAACATGTGCAAGAAGGATACAAAGGCCACCGTAGGCAAAGCTTGAAACTGTAACAATATTGCCATCTTTATTTGAATCAGAAAGAAAATACAAGTAAACTCCAAGCTTAGCCTCAATGGAGATTGGGAGTCAGAGAAGACAAATGTTTTGCTGCAGAAGATGAAGGTTGGTTGTGACCAGTAGAGAAAGAAGTACTCAATTGTGTTAGTAAAAGTACAGTACTCCAGTAAATCTCATAGAAAAAGTATGAAAGAGTAAAATAGTATTTCGATCAGATTTTAGAGTATCTTAATTGATAACTTTTTCTATCTATTCCTTTTTATCTTTTTTTTTATCTGTCTTTAAGTCTTTAAGAGGGATGTCACCATGGTAATTTCAGGCAGTCTCACACTCTACAGAAAAGTACTTTGCAGTTCAAAAATGTAGTGGAGTTGAAAGAACAGACACTTTCGCTTTCAAAATGTTACTCGGACACATACTGTTTGCTAGCTAGGTTGAATTGAACAGACTTTAAGCATTCAAATGATAGTGAAAAATGATAGCGAAAAGTTTTATATCATGACAAATTATCATCACTGTTCTTTTGGCGTCGCTGCATCACATGCGTCGTTTTATTCCCTAGATATTGATGCGTTTGTGTTGTGTCTGTTATGTGTTCTCTGGTATGTCCTACCAAGCTTTCGACCGCTCTGAGCAGTGAGCGTGGCATGTCTGTGGATGGGTGTGACTTTGGAGTACCTTGCAAAAGAAGAATGATGCGCGACGCCGGCTTTACTTGTCCAGAAATGAGCGCACGGCTGTAGGGGGCCCTCTGGGAAAGAATGGTCCACACGCCTCGATGTATCATTCTATCTGTGCAGTGTCCTGACAGCTAATTCCTCATGCTAGTCTATATGGAACAGCATACAGTACATAAATCTGAATAGTGCTTGCTGTGTCTAGCTCTGGTTCTTTCACACGTGCAAGAGTGGTATATAGTCATATTTTTAGCTTCTCCCCGATGCCCTGCACTTGTTGACTTTTTACAGCACAATCATTTCCCTCGCCACTTCCTGTTCAAGTGCATACTCCATTTTATGTGGAATGTCCTTGTCCTACAGTAAAACAGAATCGTTGAACAGAAAGTTGCTTTTACTGGAACGTTACCTTATCATTTTTTATGGGCAAAAACATATTCATTCCAGTTTGGTGTTTCCCGGCCTGGGCCACTTCGTCAACATTTCTGTCATTTCTGTGCTTTTGAGCTGTGCAGTTAATCAAAATCGAATTTCAGTCAGATTTATAATTGTCAATGATGTGCTTGAGTCATTTTAATCGTGAAGGAGGCCAAGCACGTTGTTTGGAGCCGAGTTTTGGATGCATTGTAGCTGAAACCACTCTGATCAAGAAGGAAAAATAAGAGTTTCTATCATGAATACTAATGTTACTGCAGTCCTGTTCATAATGTACTTTAATTTTTTTAACATATTGTCTAAACCTGTGTCTAGTGTCAGTGCCTGCCAGAGCGAAGCCTCCTTTAGAAAAGAATGATTTGTAGAGCAACAACTCTGGTTCGAGTGTAGATGATAGAATTCCCCTTCGGGAGAGAGGAGACATTTCCTTTCTCTCGCAGTTGAAGACATGAAGTATGGGCCCAGGAAAGTTCCCCACTCTTCATGTTTAAATGCTCCTGTCTTTACACCAGAACTCTCTGGTGGCACGCCGGATATGCTTCTCCGGGCTAGAGTCTAGACTGCAGAGAGAAGGATTTCATGGTTTCACTTGACTTACTGTATCTTTGTTTGGATTTGGAGTTAACGCTAGCATGTCAAGCCTCTCTTGCGTCGATATTTTATTAATTTATGGCAAGAGGGAAAATAAGTGTAAATAGCCTCCCAAAACAGAACATTTAATTTGCTTTACAGAACTAAAAAAAATTTCGTCTGCTGGAGATTTGTGCGTTCCTAGAAGTGGCTGTTAAAGGTTCTCTCTGACAAAAGCCTTTCCGAGTGTGTAAATATTGGCCTGCCTTCTTGGCCTTGAATGCATGGACATGATTTCTCTTTTTTCTTTGCAGGAGATGTGTACATACAGCCAACACAGGACACAAAAAATCCAGTCATCTATGGAGTTTTCTCTGTCTCCGGGTTAGTGCCGTACAACAGCCAGTAAAGTGTAATAAATTCAGCTGCATTGAGAATGAATAGTCAGACATTTATGCCTTTCTTCTCACAGCTCTGTGTTCAAAGGCTCGGCAGTCTGTGTGTACTCTATGGCTGACATCCGCATGGTCTTCAATGGACCTTTTGCCCACAAAGAGGGTCCCAATTACCAGTGGGTTGCCTATACAGGAAAGATTCCATACCCTCGCCCCGGGACGGTCAGTATCACACCATATAGCATAAGTGTAGGTGGGAAATATGTTGAAATGTAGATAATATTGTGAATGTTTTTTGAAGAGCTGCAACATTTGATTATCGAATATATTGCTTATGGTAAAACTGCTACAAAAATAACTGATAAGAAATAAAAACAAATACATATAAATGTATATTTCTGCACTTTTGTTAACATTTCACATTTGTCTGATAATTAAACATCAACTAATCAATTTTAAAACATGATTTAACAAATTTCTGTTGGATTGACAAAATATCACGATTAATAATATTAATGTTATTTTTTGTTTCAGTATTGCTCACCACTAACCATAAATGTTTCTACATTCACTGACAGACGTGTCTGGACATCTTCTTTCATTTCCAAAAGTAATGTTATTTTGTCTGATTGTGTCCCTCAGTGCCCCGGAGGTACCTTCACCCCAAACATGAAGTCAACTAAAGACTACCCAGATGAAGTGATAAACTTCATGAGGAACCACCCAACCATGTACAATGCTGTCTACCCAGTGCACAAGCGCCCCCTGGTGGTGAGGACCAATGTAGACTACGAGTTCACCACCATCACAGTGGACCAGGTGACCGCTGCAGATGGCAACTACGAAGTGCTCTTCCTCGGAACTGGTAAGTGAACATTTTGGGTCATAGAAAAACAAACGTACAGTACATGCAATGGTTAGATTATTTTTAATTGACAAATGCATGCAGCTTGGCACCACCTTTGATCACTTTAAATTGCACATGCCGGTGTCACAGTGAATAATGGTTTAAAATCCCCGACTCAGAGATAAACCCCACATGAACAACGGCCTGTCTCTTCTACAATCATTTATCATTTAGTGCATTCTTTGTGCTTCTGTAGAGCCCGTCAGGCCATCACAGGGTGCCTTTTCATCTGTGAACTGACTGTCTGCAGGGCACAAAGGGGGCATTACTTCTCAAACAGCCAGCTGTAGATGTGCGTCTTGTTTTTGATAGCTTAATATTGGTCATATGATGGCCAGAACTGCATTTGATGGATGTGCTACAACTATCATGCGTTGCCATTTTTGTTTTTTATTTAATCTACAATATCATTGATTTTTTACCAACATCATGTTTAAAATCATAAAAACATTTAAATATGAACATGTTTGATCATCCCAACAACAATATATTAGACAATCAAATCTGCCATGATCACAATAAATGGATACCTTGGAGTATACTTTTGGCAGCAGGGAAGAAAGCTAGTTCACAAACTGTACTGACAATCAAGCACCGGACTGACATTTTAAATGAAAAAAATTGAAAAAAAAATTCTAACTTAATTTGGAAATGAATACAATTGGAACACCTTGGATTAAATGGGACATTCATTTTATTTTTTTTAATTTTTTATTTTTTTATATGTATATCCTGCTTTCTTTGGTATTGTTCAGATTTTTTGTGTTGTTCTTTTCTGTGACCACATTCCTCTTAGAAAACTTAGAAAACTCTTAGGCTGTCACTTGGACCTCACTTGGGCCTTTCAGCTGCTTTCACTAGCACCTTTTCAAATTTATTCAGAAGCCTTTTATTTAGAAGTATATCTCGAGTATCCCTCCCACTGGAATGCAGAACCCCAGAGCTCAAACATGGCAGGGAGAAACCGGGTCAGTGAATGAATAGGTCAAGGCCCCGGATGACAGAAGAGGTTTGTCATGGTGGTAGCGGTGAGAACCCAAAAGCGGAACAGAGCTGTTGTTGCTGGAGGTTAAACTACAGTGAAGCACCAAGGTGGACCAGGTGGACCAGAGGACAGAGGATGGGAGGATTATAGAAATGAATTGTGATGTTGACTGAAGAGAGGCGGCGGGTGTAAGCTGACAGGTGTGTTGTTGTGATCTGCAGACAAAGGCACAGTGCAGAAGGTCATTGTCCTGCCCAGAGATGACCTGCAGACAGAAGAGCTGGTGCTGGAGGAAGTTGAAGTCTTTAAGGTATTAAGTTTATACACTTCTCAATAATATCAAAACATATTTGTTGATGGTATATATTTATTCATTTTATGATGGCTTTTTTTGTTTTCAGGTGCCTACACCCATTACAACAATGAAGATCTCCTCTAAAAGAGTAAGTCTACTTAACTATTTGTAGATATGTTCTTATGGATAAATTTCAAAACTGTATATACTACATAACAGCTTCAGTGTTTGACCCAGTTTAGAATTGCATGGATAATTGTATCTCATAATTTTCAAATTAGGCTTAAGTAAGTGCATTATATTTACTACCATACATACACACAGCTGGCCCATAAATGTTGAACATATGCTAATGAAAAATGAGCTCACCACAAGGACCTGAGTAGAGTATTTTTCCAGATGATCCAGACATGCCTGCTGTGTGATTTGATACAGATAATTCATTCCCATGTTTTGTATTTCAAACAGCAACAGCTTTACGTGTCGTCTGCCATCGGCCTCACTCAGCTGGCCCTGCACCGCTGTGATGCTTATGGGGAGGCGTGTGCCGACTGCTGCCTGGCCAGAGACCCCTACTGCGCCTGGGACGGCAAGTCCTGCTCCCGCTACTCATCCTCTCAGAAGAGGTGAGGACCTGCAGCCTGTCAGCCTGTCAGCCTGTTAGCCTGTTAGCATGTTAGCATGTGACCACTAACACAATAACAGACCCAGGTGGGGTGTTGAAACCATATGTGAGCGGTATGTAACCATATGTAAGTGGATGGCTCTATGGCTGCATTTCATTTTGGTCCAAAAATATTATGTTCATCCAAAGAATTAAACCAACATTGTATGCACTTTGTAAAACATAGCCTGCATGTGTGTGATAATGTGTGGATGGACACAAACATTATATTTATTTATTTATTTATTAATGTATTAATTTAGATAACACCTTCAGCACTATTGGAAAGTGCATAGTCAGATTAGAGCATAATTAGATGAGAGGCTAGAGGCTGGATGAGTTGTCTGTCCCAAACTCGTATCGTGTACTACTTTCTGAAACCTTTATTATCATAGAAAATTCCACACCAAATGAAGTGGGTCCTGGGTTAGATCTGCAGTAAGTATTTCTAAGAGCAATAGCAGCAATACTTGTGTCATGTACATCAATTAAATCACAAAGGGACTATCTAATTATCGAGTTTACTGTTTCTGTAAGTGTGAAATGATTTGTTGAATGGCTTTGGATGGCTTTGCGTTTGCTTTATGCTCTTTTTCTCTCCTTATTCGGCCACACTGGTCTGACCCCTTTAGACGAAGCCGGAGGCAGGACGTCAGGTATGGGAACCCCATACGCCAGTGCAGAGGATTCAATTCTAACGGTACACATCTTCTCCATATATCATCATTAGCACATATAAGGGCAGCTTTAAATACTGCAGTCACAAACTCAAATTCATATTTTTTTTAATGTTTGAATTGTATCATTGGCCCTAATGCAAGTGTATGGCTGTCACTGAAACTCTATGTGTCTCTGCCCCACAGCCAATAAGAACACAGTGGAGATGGTCCAGTATGGGGTGGAGGGCAGCAGCACTTTCTTGGAGTGTCAGGCGCGCTCCCCACACGCCCTGATCAAATGGCACCTGCAGAGAGACAACAGCGACCGGCGGAAAGAGGTCAGTCTAAGCAGCCCTCTTTGGTGTCACAAGAAGGCCCCTAAAATATTTTGCATAGTATATATTTGAGGGTCAACTTAATACCACAATATGAATGTAAGAAAAACCCTTATGTATTTGCTTTCTATGACATAGAGACACTGTTGTAAACCAGACATCAAAACAAATGTTTGAATGAGCCAACCCAGTGCAGATTTGAGACAGGCCTGTTGGGAATGATTGTTAGACCTTCGACTGTCCTGAACATCTGAAGAGCCTGACCATGATCTACAGGCCTGAGGCACTATTGAAAGTTTTATTGTTGAGCAGCGCACTGCTGCAGCATTCTTATTGACCATTCTGTTGGATGCTCTTTGTTCTCACGGAAGAGTCAACTTATGTTACTTCAACAGACAGTCGACAAAAAGACAAAGAGAAACTACTCCGCTTCTAACTTCTACTTGAAGACTAAAATCTAACTTTCGTTTAACGTTTTAAACCTCAAGCCTCTGCTCAGAATATGCTGTGGGTGAACTACACAACAAACTGCAGGGGAGTTTGGTTCAGAGAAGGCTCATTGAGCTGCTTTCTGGACCATTTCAAGGAATGATTAAGGGAGTTCATTTTCTTCACAGAGAAACTCCCAGATAATAAAAATACAAAGCGACAAGATAATTTTTTTGTCAGTTAATGGCCTGTTTACCACTTGTGATTTTATGAACTAAATCGCTACTTTTAGTAGCACTCAGTCACCTCTCTTCATGAACCTGTTTGTGTTCAACTATCTGAACTTTCTCCCAAGTTTATCCATCTTGCTCATTCGTTTCTGGTTGTCAGAGCAGTTGTATTATTGTATTAATGTGTGACTGAGGTTATATGAATAATGCTCTAAATTGTAGCATAAAAAAGACTTTAAGATAATATGAAACATTATTGTTGCTCTTTCTGCAGATGCGTTCAGATGGACGGATCCTCAAAACAGAGCAGGGGCTTCTCTTGCGTTCGCTGCAGCCCTCAGACTCTGGCCTGTACCAGTGCTCAGCCACAGAGAAAAACTTCAAGCACACTTTGGTCAAACTCCAGCTGGTGGTGCTATCGGGCCGTGCCGTCAACAACGCCTTGGTGGAGGGAACGGGTGGTCTGGTGCCGTCCTCGCTCCACTCCAGCACTCAGTGGACGCCCAGCGCAGGACAGTACAAGGACCTGTTGACCATCCTGAGCCAGCCTGAGATGAGTCTGATCAACCAGTACTGTCAGGATTACTGGCAGTATGGAGACCCGCTGATGGGGGCGCTCAAGGCCAAAGATCTAAAGGAGCTAAAGGAGCAGAAGAAACCACGCAACCGCCGGCATCACGGGGACCACCAGGATGATGAGGACCAGACGGAGACATGAGGAGGCGTTTAGAGACTTACTGTATACTTCCTATGCCCTGCCCCTTACCCTGTGAAAACTGGGAGAGACTCGTAGCAAAAGAAAAAAGATCAACCACAAAATCAAACTGAAAAAAGAAAGGCTTCCAGATACAACCCCATACACTCAAGATATATGATACGCAGTATTTATTGTAGGTTGTATATAATACCATCTGTGGATTCTTTGTACTTATAAAACATGCTCTTTGTGTATAGGTACCTTTGGGGGCAAATATTAATGTTATTATTGTTGTTGGTTATTTTCTTGTTGTTGCTGTTACTTCTTTGTCAACATCATGTGTCTCGGCACCAGTTGTGAGTGAGCTAAGGGGTGACGGGATGTGTAGTTTCCTGCTTGTGTTGGACTCGGGACCTTTTTAATTGTGGAAGCGGTGGGACCCAATGATGCAGTTTGTTCAGATGCTTGGACATGGACTCAACACTGCAAAAGGACTGGATTGTGGATCGTGGATCCATGAGGAACAAGGCATTTCTACATAGAATCGACTGCATTCAGCTCGCAATATAAATGTGACGTTTTTGTGTTCTGAGTGAGAGACTAACTGGGAAATCATGCAACATCTGCCGGGATGAAAAATGACTTTAAGGGTCTGTGTGTAATGTTTTATTTTTACTTTTGTACTTCAATGACGGCCCAAAAAAGCTCTTATTTCCTTTTTTGTATGACTAAATGGATTCCTCAGCAGCATGATCTGAGGAAATGTACAATAATTACATATGGAGAGAATGCTTTAGTAAAATCTGGTGATAATTGAACTATAAAGCTTCCCTCAGGACTTTACAACGTTATTATCATAATTTACTTGTTAGGAAGTTAACCAAGCTAACCAGACTTATAATATAATCCACAGGTTTAATCTAACATTTTTCAGAGGGATGGAAAATGTTGCCAAAACGTTTGAAAAATGTACGTTGAATGGTCAGAAGTACTCAAAATGGTGCCTTTAAACAGGGATCTAACTGAAAACCATGAATATAATCCTGCCTGTGATTCTCCCAAATGGTTCGTCTGATTGCTTTTAGAGGCAGCTAAATTTGCACACATTTCTTTCGTTCCCTTCTGCCACCAAGACCAGACTTTTGATTATTTTGCATAGAAAACTTAGGACTGGGGCATAGCTGCCTAAAAGAAAATAAAGACTTTTCCAAATGCAAAACTGTTACAAAGGTTGTCAATGTTTTGCATGGTGGGCATTACTCTTTTACGTTAATAAAGGGACAATGTTTGGGGTCAAATGGAACAAGCACAACTGTGTCGCAGCTGATTTTTGTGAAAGTTGAGAGGACAATGAAACTGGTGCTCAGATGGGACAGCAGCATTTACCTTGAGCACAGAAGACATATTCCCGACGCATTCAATTCTCATGTGAAAAAATGCCCATGTGTACAACAAAGCATTGTAAAAAAAATAATAATGTTGTGATTCTAACCAAAATGTGGGGAAGCTGGCTTTGATAGTGTGCATGAATCTGTCCGATGTGCTGTAATTTATCCTGTGTGCTCATTGTTTTCCTTCATCTCTGTGGGTGTGCAGTCACAGGGACATTCTTCAGTGAAATGGGTCAATTTGATGCTTTAAATACACCACACACACCTCTGTACATAGAGAAACAGGATGTGTCTTTTTAAGGTGTGTCGTTGCGCGTCATTGTCCGTGTGGAACGTGGAACATTTGTGGCACATAATGTTGGAGAGAAATAAAGTTTTGTCTATGGACCATGTACATGTTCCATCTATCATTTGCATTTGATTGACACATGGGTTTGTGCACTACAAATCAAATCAGATTTGACAAAACCAACAGTGGAGGTATGTCAGGTTATCTGGCAGCACAAGCTGAACTGGTTTCTGAGTGGAGGTGTGAGGAAGTGGCCCTTTGTTTGCCATGTTATCAACTATGGCAGTAGATGCTCTTACAGTTTAGTGTCCAGAAAGGAAACGTAACTTATGGTAAATGGCATTGTAAAAAGTACACTTTACTATGTCCAGTCCTTATCTGCTGAAATAACCCCATTGATTGAACCCACAGAAAAGTTTTGATGATTTATCATGGTATATTTAGGTAATTACAAAAGAAACAACTGGAACTCAAAGTACTGATCAAGCAGAGTTGAAACCCCCAGCTCATTAGTCAGAACATTAAGCACAAAGGCCCTGTTCAGGAGTGTTACTCTGAACCCACAGGAGACTATGGGAATCTATATCCACTTAAACAAAACAGGGTGAAGTAGAAATCTATAAGCATTTTATACTGTTGCTGAGCCTCACAAGAAATAATTGCATTCAATTAAACAAAACCAATATTATAAACACCAGCACATTCAATGGTCTCATTTGTATTGATTCATGCCCTGGCAAATATCACACTTTGATCTGCATAGAAGAAGAAGGTCAGCTAGAACTACAGTAAAGAAATGGATTTGAAAGAAAACTTCAGAGGTCCCATTAAATGGGACCTATTCTTCACAATCTTAATCAAACGTCCCTCCAGTATCACATTCTTCATGAGCATAAAACAAGAACATAATGCACCATATGCAAAGAAATACCTGAGTTCCATGAGAAGTGTGGCAGAGTGGTGGCTCTACTCCAAGCTCCTCCTACATTTACAATGCAACATTCCTGGCTTGGTTCACTTGGTTCTAAGCAGTTGTACCTGCACTCAGTACCATCACGTCTAAAAAGTACCCGTCTCGGAGCTTTAACAGTACTAGTACTTTGCACGATGCAAGTATATACAAGGTCTCTAGAGTGGCCTGTCCGTGAGTCGAGTGCCATCTCCTTCTCTTCACTGATTGGTTGCTCTGTCAGTAGGACACTCGTGCTGTTATTGGTTACTTTTTCTTGTGCTTTCATTTGATTGGAAAGTAAGCAGGACTAAACACGATCAGCTAATCGGCTTGTGGAAGAAAATTAAAACTAAATAAACGGCTCTACTCAGCTCTGCTTTAATGCATTTCCATTTGGTGCAACTTCCTCAGACCAGGTACGTTTTAGTATCCTTTTCCCCCTCGGGCCAAGTCGTGACAAGCAAGGACTAAATATGATGTACAAAGACCGTCAGATCCTGATTGGGTAAAAGCGTAATGTTTCTGTTGCAGGAGACATTAACACAAGCTGTGTACAACACAAGTTAAGAGTCTCCATGATTTATAAATGTGAGACATGAAATGCAGACCATGGAGCAACAACTATCATGGCAAAAAAGCAGTGAATGGCTTCTCATTTCTGAAACAACCATGTGGAAAGACAAATCCCATGGTCATGGACAAGATGTCTATGTGTTTGAAGGGCATAAAGCAGAGAAAACATCAATGGAGAAGCAGAACCTAATCTACAACAGACCAGAACCACAGTGAGTGTTTGGAACGAGCTGGAGAAGGCTTTGTGTAGCGGTCACTCTCTGAAAATAGGATCAATGAATTTGATCATGTTATTATATTATTATATATGAACTGTATGAATCAATACTATCTGACAAAAAACTGAAACTTCTGTTCCGGCTCTCTTTCTCCTCCTCCTGCTGCTGTAAACTGTCTCCTCACTGTGTCCCTCCACAGAAGTGTACTTTGGACAGTAAATGTGTCTGGGTTTGTAGTAGTAGTAGTAGTAGTAGTAGTAGTAGTAGTAGTAGTAGTAGTAGTAGTAGTAGTAGTAGCAGTAGTTTTTAGAGATCTTTCTTCCACATCTACACCAGTCTTTGGAATAAATGATGACCCCCTCTATTTGAGGACAATCCACTCTAATTATCTTTCTGCTGAAGAATAGGAATCTGCTTGAATATTTACTAGTATAAATAACGATACAATTACATTTATGCCAGCCATTTGAATCCAGGTGTAAACAAAAAGCAGGTAAAACAACTGCCTTGCCCTGTCTACCTGCTGCAAAAGACCAAAAATACTTGACAATTAAAGGACTTAAATAGGTAATAACAGAGGACTGAAAGCACGCCATCAGACAGCCATAGATGACATTAATGACATCTATGGCTGTCTGAAGAATGTCATCTTCAATCATTTTGGACCACATCGCGTTCAGCCGCTAGTGTAGAATAAATTGTAAAAGTGACAAGCAGCAGAGATGATAACCCATTGACCCTGTGAGCAGAGCAGCTTGGTGCAGCAGACTTGAACCACCCTGGCATCTGCATATGTGAGCAATGTGCATTCAATCTGGGCTTTTTGGTAGTGTTTCCCAACCAAGGTTACTGTGATCCCTCAGGGTACGTGGTATATATCAGTCAATGTTATCCCCTTAAGAACATTTGAGAAGATTTTGAACATCAATAGCTTAAAACAAAACAACAAAATAGCATTGTTGCCGTGTTAGGAGGTAGTCAAAACTAGGGTGTACTCGAGATAAAAACATTTGGGAACCACTGCTCCATGGGAATGTCAAACCTTTATAGATCAAACCTGTATTTTAAAGTTAATAATAAAAAAACAGTTAAGCTCTGTAAGAGAACGTCCATTCTCTGAATCTCAAAGAGTGCTGACATGTTGTAAAACGGGGAGATGAGAGCACGTCTGGAGTGCAGGCTTTAGCTCCAGAGTGGAAGAACAATAGGTCAAAGAAGCAACACAACAATCTCAGGGCATACTTGGCTGCACATGACTTCTGGACTGTAGACCCAGCTCTGTGGAGCAGGCTTATCTGATCTGACCCATGAAAGAAGGTATTCCACTTCAAGTTATTACTATCACATATGGTCATTATTAAGTAATTTGGAAAATTATGTAATTGATGAGGCTTATGTATGTTAGGCTTCCATTTACTAAAGCGTCTATATATGAAAATTCATATTATGATATTATGGCAAAAACGTCAATTATGGCAAAAACCCCAATTGTCTTTTACAGATGTGGCCTAAAGAGTGTACAGTATTGACTCGATACTGTACAAGGCACAACCACTGCATGACTCAGCACAGATTATAGAACGACACCGCAGTGAATCACAGAGACTGGAAAGAACACTGCATGTCATTTCACACCCACAGAAACATTTACACAGTGACCACTGCACGAGCAAGTGCTGATCTGTGGCACAGGCCTGTGCTGGGGGGGTCAGTTTATTTGAAATTATTATATTTATTCATGAACCCCCAAGATGTTGCTTCTTATTACACGCTGAAGGCTGCATTGGCATTTATCACTGCAGTGAATTCAATATTTTGCATACAGACTTAGTTTAAACCTCTATAAACGCATTTATAGAGTGAGATTTGACTCTGGTTCTAATTTGGACCTTCAGACTCCAGCTGAGGGAGCTGATTAAGTGTTGTCCATTTAACCACAAACTTAAGAGTGACTGATCTGTGTCCACCGCGCAGCAGAGCTCCAGATGGAGCCGGGAATGTTCTCAAAAGCAAGTGGCACTTAAAGAGAAAGACATGTGAAGAGTCTTGCTGCCCTCTGGTGGATTTCCTCAGAAATGCATGTTAAAGTTGGGACCAACAACTCAAATGCATTGTGTGTTACAAACAAATGTGAGAAAAGGTGGCACTGGCAGTAGTAATTATTTAGTGTTCATTTATTTCCACTTGTTTTGTTTTGTTTCTGATACACGCAATGCAATGTAATAATAGCTTATGTAGTACACCAAGGACACCAGTAGATGGCAACCAAAATATATCCTTGAGAATGTGTGAAGTCTGCACACAATAATACAATAGAAATCATTTGAAAGCGAAATTGCATTTGTATAGAACTTTAGAAACTTTAACTATTATTTGCTAGAGCCAAATGGTATATTCTAGTCTACTTCAGCTAAAAAGCATTTGTATCTGTTCATCAGCTCCTTCTGCTCCTTTTTATCCTTTAACCTTTTGACTTAGTTGCCATTCATAATGTGGGAAAAGATTAGTCCCAAAACAAGAATTGTGGATGAATTCACTTTTATTACCATCAACGTTTATTAGTGGATTACTACAGCTGACAAATGCTAGACAGGACCTCCTGAAGACCACTGGAGATATGGTACTATACAGTGAGAGGTGGATTAGAGATACATTTGTAGGCCTATGTTACAATGCCAAATCTGCTCAATGGAAATATAAACATTTCAAGACAACAGATTCCACAATAATTCATTCTTAGTGCACATTTTATTACAAATGGACATCTGTGCACAGTGAGTAGACCATGTGGCTCGTATGAGTCACAGCTCTGGGTTGGCTGGGTCCAAAATAACTAGTCCACTACTGTCACATCTGATATACTGGCAACAATGTACTGCCAACAGGTTAAACTAGCTGTCCTTTTTTATCCAAGCAAGACATGCGTTCACTTTTATAGATACTCGGAACTGACTATAATGGACAGACTGCCATTTGCTCAACCTACAACTGTAGAGTATGATATCAAAACTCAAAATGCTGTTTTTGGTTGTTGTTAGTGTTGCTAGTGAGACAAATGCATGGCAAATTGAAGCCTACTTTTGACTTTTCCTCTTGACATTTCATCTGTTATGAATTCTGGCAGAAAGAGGTACTATTGAGTGATTTGGACCCAGCCATGTCATGTGATAATGGACTGCTTCACTCAGAGATGTGAACGTCACCTACAGGACACCAAGAATCACAGTTTCTGTAGCCTGTCAGTATTGCTCTACTTTGGGTCAGTGATCATTATTGGAAAGGGACATCGTTCAAGGGACAATAAATGGCAGCTAATATGAACTGTGAGAGCAAATATTACAATTTACAATAATTATACACGTCATCCTGTCTAGACACATACAAAGCTAAAACAAAGAAGATCAACTTTACATGACAAAACGTCATGGTGACAAATGAAACGGAATGCAAATGCTTAATGCTTTGTAACATTGCAAAGCGGTGTTATATTGTCCTTGCCTCATGTAGTATTCTGCTTTTTAAAAAAAGCTATGGCTTGTGGTTAGAATATGCTGTGGCTTTGGAAGACACCATTGTCACTGGTGCATCTTTAAAGTGTTTGTACATCTGGGGTGAACGGAGAACATGCTGTTTGGCTACTTCTAAACATTTATATACAGTTTATGAGGTTCTTTCCTGAGCAGAAAGTTTGCAAAGGAGAAAGTGTGTGTGCTTCTGCTAAAGCTGCCTATTTTAGATGTAGCGCTGGCCATAAAAAGAGAATCATAAACATGTACAGTTTAGGGATGCAACAATTTGAGCACAAATGTTGTCATTAATACCGGGATTTAATTTAAAATATGCTCAAACTAACTTTTAGAATAACTTTTAGAGAAACAGTTGACACAAGATAACACAAGATGTAAGCTGTAATGTTCTTTATCAATTGTTGCATCCCTAATGTAAAATAACTGTATATTATATACTTCAATGTATTTGTCAATAAATACTGAGAATATCGCCACTGAGGACATAAACAGTGAAAAGTCAGTAACAGTTTTATCCATAATATTTATTACACTCTAAGAATGAATTTTTGTTGTTGTTTAAAAGTAGAAATTGATATAGATTATATATACCTCTAGGTCTTTACAGTGTATAGTTGACTCTGTGAAATATTCAATCCACTGCCTTCCCTTTTTTATTACTGTTCTATTTCAGCGTGCTAGAAGATTTCATGTAATGCATCATTAGTTTGTATCAAGTGTCACTTTTAAATAATTTACATACAGCAGGTAAACACAAGACAGGGTTTGTATAGTACAATGCAACATCAGCATCAGTCTCCTGCTATTGTTAGAAAGAACTGATTGTTAGAACTTTCCGCGGCTTTAGCTCAAATAGTCACTACTATAACTCTGTTAGCACTGGGACTAAAACTCCCAATCACAGCTTGTCAGGGATCAGAGTGTTTGAACACAAGTGAGCGAGTATAAATGACAAAAACCACAGGGTCAGTGCAGAAAGACAAAGTATAGATGAGAGGAAAAGCCAGTGCAGCACCTCATGAAGTGATGAAGAGAAGCACAGTCAGTGTCACCATGCTAGCAGCTAATGTACAGTTTGTGGAGAAGAGGCCTCAGCGCGTCTAGCCCTGCTCGTCCTGAGCCTGGGCCCCTGTGTAGGAGACTGGGGCGTCCCCATTGCAGCGGGACTCTTGTGGGACATCTTGAAGAAGATGCTGAGGCTGTGAGGGGCTGACCTCCACAGTGAGCTCTCCCTCAGCGCCGGACGAGGGTGCAGAGGGGCCAGCAGGGGCCTGGGCGTCTGCGGGTGGCTCCACTGAAGCTCCCGCTGCAGGGGCCACAGGCTTTGAGTCACTGTCCGGCGATCGCAGACGCTTCATGATTGTGGTGACCCGCACTGCTTTCTGTGGATAAAAAAAGGAATACATGTATCAAATTAAGAAATACTTTCAGAAGGATGCTTCTTGAATCTTGAATCGTAACTATAGACCACCTGAACCTGGCACCAAGTATTTTCTATGTTTGTTTATTTATTGATTACTTTATTGTTACAGCACATACAGTCTGCCCAGTCTGGAATATTTACCTTCCACTTAGCTCGAGCAAAGTTCTTCTCTATTTGTGCGCACACATTTTCCTTGATGTTCTTATCTGAGGCAGCTCCACCAGAGATCCTGTTGGAGGAAACAGAAGAACTCCACTTTACAGAAAAGACACTGCACCGCTGAGAATCAGGACATTGTTATTGTGCTTTTGGTGGTGGAGTGGTTATGGCGCAGCCACTCTCCATCTCTCTCTCCCTCCTTCTCTCTCTCTCTCTCTCTCTCTCCCTCCTTCTCTCTCTCTCTCTCTCTCTCTCCCTCCTTCTCTCTCTCTCTCTCTCTCTCTCTCTCTCTCCTTCTCTCTCTCTCCTTCTCTCTCTGTTTCTCTCCCTCCCTCTCTCGTCCCTCTCTCTCTCCCTCTCTCGTCCCCCTCTCTCCCTCTCTCCCGTCCCCCCCTCTCTCCCTCTCTCGTCCCCCCCTCTCTCCCTCTCTCGTCCCCCCCTCTCTCTCTCTCTCTCTCTCTCTCCTTCTCTCTCTCTCCCTCTCTCTTCCCTCTCTCCCTCTCTTGTCCCCTCTCTCTCTCTCTCTCTCTCATCCTAATAACTAAGTAAACAACAGTAAAGTTCTGACGAGTGATAATAGGCCTGATTTGGTCATATTAGAGACAGTAAAATGAAAAGTCTGCATGGTGGCGTTTTCGATCACTAGATTCACAGTTTATTAATCTGCAAATAGATCAGAGAGACGGGGCAACAGAGCAGCATAAAATTAAAGTAAGCTCTTTATACCACTCGTGGTTTATGGCCTCCTGCGCAGTCAGCCTCTGGTCCTGGTCCACCTCCATAAGGCGAGCCACTAAACTTTTAGCTGTAATAAACAAACAAAAAAGGGGAGGGCATGAGTTTCCAATCAGAGCAAAGTCTATTTTGTCCACACACTTGAACGTACCTGAATCAGAAATGTCATCCCAGTATGGAGAGTCAAACTCGTAGTCTCCGGCTAAGATCTTCCTGAACAGGTTTTTGTCATGGTTTTCATAGTCGTCATCTTCAGTTTCATCATAGAAGGGAGGATTGCCTGATAGTCTTAGGATAAGAGTGAACAAACAAGAAGGAGCACCTTTAAACCTAAGTGACCTTTGTTCCATTGTTTGCTCTGCATTCTAGAGGCTGGTGGAACACATGCTTATTCAATTCAAACTCAGTTCTTTATGAAGAACACAGCGTTTCATAATATTATATTATTATGTGTATTATTATAGACTAATTGAGAGATTAACACAAGTATCCAAATGTCTCAACATGATGAGATGTTCTACATCAGATTATAAATAGCTAGTTTCCATATGCAGTCCGTGTACATTTGTATAGAATAAGTAAAGCAATTTAAGGGTTCCTTGGAAAAAGAGATAATTAATCTTAAAGGGCAATCTTAGATTAAAATGTTTTTACATTGCGGTTAGTGTTAAATCACTCACAATATGTATATGATGACGCCAGTGGCCCAGCAGTCCACTGGGCGACCGTACCGCTGTCTGCCCACCACTTCAGGGGCTGCATCAAAACATGGAGATTAGTTGAGCAGTTCACATCCAGTAGATCGCAGTGTGAAAAGCCCTTACCCAGGTACTCTGGTGTGCCACAAGGTTCTTTGATGAGTCCATTCTCCAGTTTGGCCAGATGGAAGTCACTGATCACTATTTTGGAGTGTTTCAGTCGGTTATAGTACACTAAGTTTTCCAACTAAAGACAAAAAATGAAACATATTAGCCACACAAAATTCATGTAAGTGAAGACAATGCATTTATACATTAAACTTGTAACAGCTCCTTCAAATGATCCATAACTGCTCCAGGAACGTGCTGATGGTAAATTGTACAACAACAACAACAACAACAACAACAACAACAACGAACACATGCTTTCTATGTATGTATGAATGTATGTACACGTCAGGCATAAAAAAACATGTTGGGTTAAATTTTCTGAAAACTCTGTGCGCATGACATGCCGCTCCCGTATCTTGCGCTGACAGTAGGAATGAATACCTAAACCCGCGTTCAGGTTCAAGTCCGGATTCGAATCCAGAGGTTTAGGTTCAGGTCCGGACTCACCTAAACCATGCCATATTTGCATAATGTTACAACAGCGTAACACAAGCTACTTTGCTAAATTAAAGTTGAAGACACTTGAACAAGGACGACTATCAAACACAAGGTTTAACTGCAGATTGAAATAAACTCAACTTGTCTGCTTTATTCACTGTTTTTTAACAGAATTTACAACTTACAAATCAAAAGCTACTAGCTAAGACTCAACTCAACAACAAGAGCATGTTGCGTATTGTTGACAAGAGTCAGTCTGGGTCAAGGGTCAAAGCAGCTGTTTCATCTGATACAATGTTCAGACCATATTTAACAACTGTAGAATACAAATACAAAATACTATTACAAAATATAAACTCCAATTAATGAATGCAGCAATTAAGCAATATTACTTTGACTTTACTTAGTATTTACCTAATGCCAAATACATCACACCACAACATAACACTTAAGTTATTTCATTCATATTTACACCCAGACCAAAGACCCAGACAAGAAACCATGCTGACCCCGCCCCTTTAACGCGCAGCACGTTAACCATCACAACATCGCACGCGGCGGCCACAGCTCAAAACAGTTCAAATAAAGCCAGCGATCTTACCGGCTTCACTTCAATGTCTGCATGTGGATACACGGTTCCGCGCAGCTCGACAGCGCTCCCGTCTCTCGCATCTTTAAACTTATTTCGCCGGCTTCAACTTATGCCCGGAAGACGCGTGCGTCACTATATAGGGTCCGTGTGCGCTATTGACAGCGGCGCATGGCAGTGTTTACGTCTTTTCCAGCGCAAATTTAGCTATCAATGGAAGGTTTAAGATGGTCTAGATTCTAGAACAAATAGGATATAGTATTTGAGTGCTATATTTTATATGAGTCCAGAACCGAATCACCAGGGTTTCGTTTTTTTTTACCTGAACCGAAACGTTTTTACAAGTCCAGATCCGGTTCGTCGTAGCGGTACGCATCCCTAGCTGACAGTGTGGCTTTTCTCATTCATTTTTATTGCTGGCTTAAAAAAGATTCAAAGGCTGATTTTATGCCTGCATAGGGCTGATTTTAGGCTGATTTAAGGCTGATTTTATGAATGCATAGGGCTGATTTTAGGCTGGTTTAAGGCTGATTTTATGAATGCATAGGGCTGATTTTAGGCTGATTTAAGGCTGATTTTATGAATGCATAGGGCTGATTTTAGGCTGATTTAAGGCTGATTTTATGAATGCATAGGGCTGATTTTAGGCTGATTTAAGGCTGATTTTATGAATGCATAGGGCTGATTTTAGGCTGATTTAAGGCTGATTTTATGAATGCATAGGGCTGATTTTAGGCTGATTTAAGGCTGATTTTATGAATGCATAGGGCTGATTTTAGGCTGATTTAAGGCTGATTTTATGAATGCATAGGGCTGATTTTAGGCTGATTTAAGGCTGATTTTATGAATGCATAGGGCAAAATACACGTGCAGTGAGTCCTAGGGCTGAATATATGTTGCATTCACACCCAAGCATCAAGTCTAAGGTAGACTCTCGTCCAGGGCATCTGGCATTTTTACAGCGTGTCCTCAGTATCTGAGCTGAATGAATCTTGTGTTTTGAGCATTTGACGAGCTGCATTTTGAGCATTTAAGCTCAGGACGCCCTGGACGCAGAAATAGGGTGTCCAAGGCGTCTGACACATAAGATGAACTTTTGGAAGCCGACGCAGCACGGCAACCAATCAGAGATTACACTCCAGTGACGTGCACTGCCTACATGTTTCATTATCCAGAAGAATGAAAACAAACCCAGTACCGGTAAAAATCATCCAGATGCAAATGATGGATCGCCTCTGAAGTATCTCGAGGACAAACTGCAGAGCGAGCGCCTGTTGGGTTTACATCAAAGCCACTCTCTCAACCCGTCATCCTGACTGTCATCGCACCAAGAGGCCAACCACACCAAACACAACAAAAAAAACTCCTCAGCCGCGAATGTGCATTAGACCCCCGTCTGCTGGTGACTTTATTTTTCACACGCTTGCCCAGGACGTCTAGGACACGCGTATGAATTTGCCCGTCTTCAAGATGCATAATCGTCCAACTAGAAGCATCATGCGCCAATTGAATGCAGCTCCTGACTGCTATTTATGCATTATTCTTTTATATATCTTCTCTTATATATCTACATACCTTGAGGTTTCTGTGGACAATATGCAGTGAGTGAAGGTAGGCGACAGCCTCCAAAACCTGCCGCACCACATTGCTGGTGTCCTTCTCTGAGTAATATCCCTGGTCCAGAATCCAGTCGAACACCTCCCTGCCTGTTGCTCTGGAGACACACAAATGTGTTTGTTATTCAGGTTGACACAGTGAACTCCCCTGTAATATGAACTAAAACATGCTAATGATCATAATTCCCATAGCTAGTAAAAAAAACAATGATAAATAATCAATTATTTCCACTTTGACAATCCACCGCAAACTATTCCCAAAGCGTGAGAGGGCCTATCACTAAGCAGTAGAGCGTCTGTTCATACTTCTCATTTCACTTTCACAATTCCCATAGCTGTGTAAATCTATTTACATTTTCATTTAGAATAATTTAATTAATTTCAAACTTTCTAAGTTGTGTTGTAATTTAAATTGATTTTACTTTGAACGGCCATATTTTATTGTCTCTATTATACTGAATGTACTGACAAATATCTCCAGTTCAAGTTGATTTGTTTCAATATCAATGTTTAAGCTTTATATAAAACGATTGAAAAGGGCCCCCACAATGTCTTGGCCCCCGACTCCTGGCCTTGTTTATGAGAGACTAAAGTCATAACCCTGGCATCTCGCAACAGAAAATACAATCTTAGTCCTGCCATCATGTTCTCATCATGTTTTATTTTATTATTTTTTGACAAAAGCAACAGTTAAAGTGAATATAATGACACCAGAACTCAAACTGTACAAAAGCCTCATTTTGAACTGCTTGGTAAGTGTTTGTTTCGAGTATCTCATTTATCTGTCCCAGTTGTGTCACCACCAGTTTCCTCTGTGACATCTGTAGAAACCCATTTTCTTCTCCATTTTGACTGTTCTTATCATCACTTTTTCCAAGTTATTTTCGACCCTATACAATGATATGCATATGAAGATGCATAAACACTCAGGTGGCTCATCATCATTCCATTATTAAAAGTCGACATTACCCAGTGCACCTGAATTAGGAGGATAATTAACTCTCTGTAGAGATGCATAACATATTTCATTGTACTGATATTCTTAATCCACGAATCCTCAAAGGACATTATACATTTAACGCATCTGTGAAAATTCAGCCATTCAGGGAGTTCTGACTGACGAGAATAGAACAGCAATAGCCATCGCCACATCTGCATTCCAAATGAAAAGAGTTCACAGTCGTTCTTATATCCACAGGGCCCGAGGCTATAACAGCTCATTCCCCAATAGTGTACAATCCACACACACAGATGCATACATACAGTATACAGTATACAAGTCCAACTCACAGCTCCAGGAACAGGAAGTACTCCTTTTTGGTCTCGAAGACATCCACCAGCTGGAGGATATTGGGATGCTTCACCCTGAGGAAATGAGTCACACAGCACAAGACAGAGACACAAGACGTCAGGTACACGGCTGTGCAGCATCTCATGAATAACAAATACAGTCAACATACAAGGCAGGAGGCTGACACATGCACATGGAAAATGGACTGGACCGTGGTCGGCATGTTATTGTTACAGAGAAGGAACTATACAGTAAATTAAACAGTTGTGTTGTTGACATCTCGCCATGAAGGAAGGGCCAGAGTGTGTTCCTCCTATTGTTCCACTCTTCAGCACCTTTTCAGTACAGAAAAGACATGTTGTTATTAGTGTTGCCTGTAAGCTGTAATAAAATGCTGACTTGAATGTGCGGATTGAATGCTCTTGATAAAATAATAGTCGTTCTAAACTTCTCTTAGTTGTTCATCAGCAGTGGCCACAGTGATAATTATCAAGGAAAAGGAAAACTAAAACTAAACTAAAATAAGCACGATTTCCTGTGACACTCTTAGTGCCAACCCCAAAACTGTTTACAGAAAAGTGAATTACAGAAAAGGCTGATTGAACAAAAATATGTAAAATGAAATCTTTATCCTGGTCCCTGTCTGTGTGGAAATAAATACTATTGTTTCAACAACACTGTCTCCAGAACCTTGAATCTTCCAGATATACATATGTTGTCTCTTTTTCCTTTAATTCATTTATTTTTGGGGGGCAGAAATAGTACAGCATTTCCACAAGGTGTGAGTGTTATTCTCACATGCTCATTTGCATTCCATTCTCTAACCCAACTCAGATAATGCCGCTTTGCTGAAGAGTTAGATAACAGCAAAATGTGTGAAATCCGTCTTACAAGTTTCAGACAAACAGTGATTGTGTGATTTTTTTTTCTTCTTCCTCTTGTTGTGTAACAATTTCTTTTAAATTCAGATTCATGTTTGTAGAGCCCCAAATCACAAAAGTACAACTGACATAAATTAACTTACATCTTTAGAATCTGGATCTCGTTTTTTGCTGCTTTGCGCACTTTCCGTCCATCCTTCTTAAGAAACTTCTTACACGTGTACATTTTATTGGTGGATTTGTCTTTAGCTCTGAATATCTCACAGAACTCCTCCCTGAAAGCAAACATAAAAGCATTTACTTCTGCTTATGCAGAGTTAGACATTTAATACAAGTGCAAGTATTGGGACAGGGTATAACATTCCAAAGACTGGCAAAAAACACATCTGTCTCCATGGAGAATGTTCTAAATAAACTTTTATCACCATAGAGTAATGCAGGTGGTGAGCCGGGAATCTAACCTTGCTTTAAGTAAGGCTTAAAACAAGAAATTCAGGTCTGTATCACAATACAGTGCAATGTGCTCGAGGTTGTAGAATTACTTAATTTTGTAGTATAAATGCTATCATTCGGGCCATTTCAGCAGAAGACCTGAGAGGCAATGAAAATTTGACCAAGGTCTGCATTTGGACACCCTTTTTATATGTTTAAAACTGTATGTAGAGACACACATGTGAAGCACCACTCACTTACCAACCAGAACAACATAGCTGTATAATCATATAATAATCTAAAAATATACTTACGACTTGACAATCTGGCCCATGTCATATTTGTCTGTAACATCTGTGGGACTGTTGTAGTCCTTCTTCTCCCCCACTGGGAGACAGCCAAATGGCATGACTATTTATGACCTGAGGACACACAGGAGATAATGAGTGGACGGTTAGCAGTTTGTCAAGGCAAGACTCCGTTATTTGGACTCACACTGAGACAAGATATTAGATGGATGATGACCTGCTGTTATTTATGAGAAATGAATGGGTAAAACTGTCAGGAGAGTGAGCAAAGGATGCTTCAAACAGAGACACTGGTCCGCCCTTAATCAAATACACAGTTTGGGTGTAGCTTTATTGAGCTTGGGAATATAGGTCTGCAATGAAGTCCGCACTTAATCCTTGTTTTATTTCTACAGTGGAGGTATGTGAGGAGACTCTTTTTAAATAATATGCATTTTAATTATTCAGTTATGTCACAATTTTAGCTTAATTATACAATATTACGATAGTATGATTTTTTTTATTTTTTATCATAAATAAAATAAAAATAAGTACTTGTGAATGTGATGTAACACTTTTGTGGATCTTAAGACCATAATGTGCAGGCTGAGCATGCCTCAAACAGCATTCAGGCCAGTTGATAACAGCGCTTTTGTACCCTACCCTTCAAGTTTCCTCTTTTTTTGTATGAAATGAGCAGTTACTGCCTTATCTGTGCCCATCTATAAGAACTATTATGAAAAATCTTCAGCTTCCATTAAAAAAAAAAAAAAAAATATATATATATATATATATATATATATATATATATATATATATATATATATATATATATATATATATATATATATATATATTTTAAATGCCCAACCATTTTATTATGGGTGTCCTTTTTAAAAGTGTGCAGCCCTGGTTGATAGTACGTCACTGAGAATGAAATATTTTTGGTATGCATTCATGGCCATGTGCATGACATTAATGTTATAGGGCAGGGCGATAGGGACCACTTTTTAAAATAGATTTGTGGCAAAGATATAACTGGCTGGCTGTGTATTTTTCATAATATTTGTACTTACACCTTAAAAAAAAACTTACTTTATTGACCCAACTGTTGGTTAAACGCGTGCTGGGTAAATATGAGGATGGTTGGGGATTTGGGGGTGTGGCCTCCTAGTTTGCCAACAGCTCCAGGAGAGACGTCTGATAAAGATATTTAACATGCTCTATCTTTTCATTCCATTAGTAAAACTTAACATATCAGTTTATGAAACACCTTCTTGTTTGTTACATGTTTTATTAAATTTGCCATGAGCAAAAGGAGATAGGGTTTGGTAATTAGCCCTCTGGATCCCCTTTGTAGAAAAAGTGTATTTCTGCTGTAAATGTAAGTGTTTCTCTCTTTTTTTCCTACAGTGACATGATCAGACTGAAGTGTCGTCAGCCCTGAGCTCTGCACTTGAGATGTTCCTCCAGCTGCTGCAGAGACAAAAGAGGTGGTTTGGCTGCTCTCAAAACAGGGGGAAAGTGTGAGTCAATGTAGGTTATGAAGATTATATCAGATTTTCTGACCCAAAAGCTTTACTGGACAGGACAGCAGCAAAAAAAAATTAAAAATTAAGAAAAGAAAAGGGGAGTGGAATTTGGCAAACACTCGTGGCTGGTATGCAAACTCACAACGCTTAGTTGGTAACAACCAAATATGTGCACTGCCTTAAACCACTACAGCACACATTATTCCAAATTGAATATCTTCTCCCATACCTATCACACTATATATGCTATGATACGGCCCCGCCCTAAGGAAAAGATCCAAAATGGTGTCATTTTTCAGTGAGGTTTGTCCATTAAACCTATAGGCTTCACTGCAAAAACAGTTTTCTAGTAAGTGCACTGTGGTGAGTTCTTACTACCATTTAAACTAAAGCCTCTAAACACTTCTTAAATCACAAGGCCTTTCAGTGCACATGGCAAATAACATAGAACGTAGTTACAACCAATAACTCATGAGTTATTTAGTACCTTTTTCTGGAAATGTTAAATTAATGACATGGTAAATTGTGCACAAAAATACATTAATGTCCAACAACAGCACCACTTACCAGGAGGTTTTACGAAACACATCGGATGGAAAGAACTAGAAATCAAGACAGGAAGCTCAAGAGTCATAAATAGAAAGAGAGTGTTGTGTAATGGGAAAATCCAAGAATCCAAGAATCGTATCAATAACGTGGGAGGAGACATGCACCTAAGCTTTTTGTGGGGATTTATAACCTCGCAAATTGAAAAAAAAATGAGCACTCAGCACATTTACTCAATAACAGAATGGACTTTTCCCCTCAAAAGACCACACATGAGAAATAATAAGCTATTTCCACCAAGAGAGCAGGCAGATGCCAGGTCACACAAACAAACATCAAAACAGGAGCATTTAGAGACAATGTCATCCGCCACACTGCAACACTTTTCTCCGATGTGTTAAAAGGGTTAGCCAGCCCTGGGGAGCACAAATCAACGGTTTTACTGCCCACGGTGTGACCTGTCAGGCTGAATACACCACTCCAGGCAAATCAACTCGAATTATCTCCAATTAAAGAAGTGTTGAACAGCAATTATAGGATGTAAAACAGTGGAGTTCAAAAAGACTACCAACATGGCAATAGACTGAAAATGGGATAGATATTTAGGGCCAACACCACAATGAGCAACAAAAGTGTATGTTATTAGGTTACGTTAAGTCATGTGTATGAAACATGTTTGCATTGAGCTAAAACAATTAGAGCAACATTTAGAATTATAGTCACAACTGACTGTATTTATCTTTTGTATTTAGAAATGTGTGAATGCAAAAATATTTTTAATACAATTATGGAAGATTTGGAAGTGATAATAAAACACATACAATTTAACAAATCAAATACAACACTCACTGTACTTGGCACTTCAGAAGCCCTCTATGATGACAACACGAACAAGGCAGTTTACGTCTCCCGGATCGGCGTCACCGGGGCCCCATCCTGGAGCCAGGCCTGGGATGGGTGCTCCATGGCGAGCGCCTGGTGGCCGGGTCTTACCCCACGGGGCCCGGCCGGGCACAGCCCGAAAGAGCGACGTGGGGCCGCCCTCCTGTGGGCCCACCACCCGCAGGAGGATCCATAAGGGGCCGGTGCAGAGAGATCTGGGCGGCAGTCGACGGCAGGGGCCTCGGCGACCAGATCTCCAGACACAGAGACTAACTCTGGGGACATGGAATGTCACCTCGCTGGGGGGGAAAGAGCCTGAGCTTGTGCGGGAGGTTGAGCGATACCGACTAGATATAGTCGGCCTCACTTCCACGCACAGTTTGGGCTCTGGAACCCATCTCCTCGAGAGGGGCTGGACGCTCCACTTCTCTGGTGTTGCCCGCGGGGAGAGGCGGCGGGCTGGTGTGGGCTTGCTGATAGCCCCTCAGCTCAGCCGCCACATGTTGGAGTTTACCCCGGTGAACGAGAGGGTCGCGTCCCTCCGCCTTCGGGTGGGGGACAGGTCTCTCACTGTTGTGGCGGCCTACGGGCCGTGCAGACAGCAGTGCAGAGTACCCGGCCTTCTTGGAGTCCTTGGGAGGGGTACTGGACAGTGCACCAACCGGGGACTCCGTTGTTCTACTGGGGGACTTCAACGCCCACGTGGGCAATGACAGTGACACCTGGAGAGGGGTGATCGGGAAGAACGGCTTCCCCGATCTGAACCCGAGCGGTGTTCAGTTATTGGACTTCTGTGCTAGCCACGGATTGTCCATAACGAACACCATGTTCAAGCACAAGGGTGTCCATCAGTGCACATGGCACCAGGACACCCTAGGCCGGAGGTCAATGATCGACTTTGTTGTCGTGTCATCAGACCTCCGGCCGCGTGTCTTGGACACTCGGGTGAAGAGAGGGGCAGAGTTGTCAACCGATCACCACCTGGTGGTGAGTTGGATCCGCTGGCGGAGGAGGAAGCCGGACAGACTTGGCAGACCCAAGCGCATTGTGAGGGTCTGTTGGGAACGTCTAGTGGAGCCCTCTGCCAGTAGGGTATTCAACTCACACCTCCGGGAGAGCTTCTCCCATGTCCCGGGGGAGGTTTGGGACATTGAGTCCGAGTGGACCATGTTCTCCGCCTCCATTGTTGATGCGGCTGCTCGGAGTTGTGGTCGCAAGGTCTCCGGTGCCTGTCGTGGCGGCAACCCCCAAACCCGATGGTGGACACCGGAAGTAAGGGATGCCGTCAGACTGAAGAAGGAGGCCTATCAGGCCACTCTGGCTTGTAGGTCTCCGGAGGTCATCGACGGGTATCGGCAGGCCAAGCGAGCCGCGGCTCGTGCTGTCGCAGAGGCAAAAACCCGGGCCTGGGAGGAGTTCGGGGAGGCCATGGAGGAGGACTATCGGTCGGCACCAAAGAAATTCTGGCAAACCGTCCGGCGCCTCAGGAGGGGGAAGCAGTCTCTCACCAACACCGTTTACGGTGCGGGTGGAGGCCTGCTGACCTCGACTGGGGATGTTGTCGGACGGTGGAAGGAAAACTTTGAGGATCTCCTTAATCCCTCAGTCACGTCTTCCGAAGAGGAAGTAGAGACCGGGGACTCGGAGGCTGGCTCATCCATCACCCAAGCTGAAGTCACTGAGGTTGTTCGCAAACTCCTCGGTGGCAGGGCTTCGGGGGTGGATGAGATCCGCCCTGAGTACCTAAAGTATCTGGGTGTTGTAGGACTGTCTTGGTTGACACGTCTCTGCAACATCGCGTGGCGTTCGGGGACCGTGCCTCTGGACTGGCAGACCGGGGTGGTGGTCCCTCTGTTCAAGAAGGGGGACCGGAGGGTGTGTTCCAACTACAGAGGGATCACACTCCTCAGCCTCCCGGGTAAGGTCTATTCCAAGGTACTGGAGAGGAGAATCCGACCGATACTCGAACCTCGGATTCAGGAGGAGCAGAGTGGTTTTCGTCCCGGTCGTGGAACACTGGACCCTCCATCGGGTGCTCGAGGGCTCATGGGAGTTTGCCCAACCAGTCCACATGTGCTTTGTGGATCTGGAGAAGGCTTTCGACCGTGTCCCTCGGGGTGTCCTTTGGGGGGTGCTCCGGGAGTACGGGGTCCGGGCCCTTTGCTCAGGGCTGTCCGGTCCCTGTATGACCGGAGCAGGAGCTGTGTTCGCATTGCCCGCAGTAAGTCAGACCTGTTCCCAGTGCATGTTGGGCTCCGCCAGGGCTGCCTTTGTCACCGGTTCTGTTCATAATTTTTATGGACAGAATTTCTAGGCGCAGTCAGGGGTCGGAGGGTGTCCGGTTTGGGGACCACAGGATCTCATCTCTGCTGTTTGCAGACGATGTTGTCCTGATGGCTCCATCAAACCCGGACCTGCAACATGCACTGGGACGGTTTGCAGCCGAGTGTGAAGCGGCTGGGATGAGAATCAGCACCTCCAAATCCGAGGCCATGGTTCTCGACCGGAAAAAGGTGGCTTGCCCTCTCCAGGTGGGTGGGGTGTCCTTGCCCCAAGTGGAGGAGTTCAAGTATCTAGGAGTCTTGTTCACGAGTGAGGGAAGGATGGAGCGTGAGATCGACAGGCGGATCGGTGCAGCGGCTGCAGTGATGCAGTCGCTGCATCGGACCGTTGTGGTAAAGAGGGAGCTGAGCCGAAAGGCAAAGCTCTCTATTTACCGGTCGGTCTACGTTCCTACCCTCACCTATGGTCATGAGTTTTGGGCAATGACCGAAAGAACAAGATCGCGGATACAAGCGGTCGAAATGAGTTTCCTCCGCCGTGTGGCTGGGCGCTCCCTTAGAGATAAGGTGAGGAGCTCGGCCACACGGGGGGAGCTCGGAGTAGAGCCGCTGCTCCTCCACGTCGAGAGGAGCCAGCTGAGGTGGCTCGGGCGTCTGTTCCGGATGCCTCCTGGGCGCCTCCCTCGGGAGGTGTTTCAGGCATGTCCCACCGGGAAGAGGCCCCGGGGAAGACTCAGGGCACGCTGGAGAGACTATGTCTCTCGGCTGGCCTGGGAACGCCTCGGGATCCCCCCGGAGGAGTTAGAGGAAGTGTCTGGGGAGGAGGAAGTCTGGGAGTCCCTGCTCAGACTGCTGCCCCCGCGACCCGGCCCCGGATAAAGCGGCAGAAGATGGATGGATGGATGGACTGTACTTGGCGGTAACAATTTTCTGTTTGTACAGTCAAATCTCAAAACAAGATGTTATATCTAGACTGGTTCTGCTGCTCCTAAAATGTGTTTTGAGTGTCTAATGTTTCATGAGATTACAATGTTTCTGACGTTACCTCTGAAGTGGCCTGTTCATCTTTAATGATTGTGGCTCAGGATTTTGTGGCAAGTGAATACTTAATATTTTATTTAACTGCTACTGAATAAAAGTGCTGATGCACTTTACACTTCTTTTGAATTCTTTTTGAATTTTGCACGTAAAAATGCGATTAATCGTGATTAATCAGGGAAATATTTTTTTTTTATCGTTGCCCAGCCCTATATATATATATATATATATATATATATATATATATATTCATTATTTCAAAGTAGTGGTTGTCCTTTTTAATTAAAGGACAACAGTGTATTTTCAGTAATTCCCATGAACAAAGAAAATATGTCTGAAAACAAGGAACAGAGAGCACTAGAGACTGTTGTGTGGATAACAATGACTGCAGCTTATATGTTTTGGTGCAACAATGACAACTACTGCTGTGGATTCTGATTCACGTGGTGTTCAAGTAACTGCAAAAAAAACAAAACTACTCCAACCCTCAGAACCCAGACCACTAATTAACTCCAGAACAAAAACAAAAAACTTTTCTTTCTTTTTTTTTCAAAGTCACAACTTGCTTCATGCTTGCCTCTAATTGCAATGAAAAGCAATCATAACTGACACATTAGGACACATCATTTTGTGTAAAAGTGGAAAATGTGGTATAGAATGACCATACAATGTTTGTTCTGCTTACAGTAGATTCCCTGAAGCACATTGGAGTGTCCCTGACAAGCTTAAACTCAGTCGTCTCAAATCTCATCGAGGAAACACTTTTGCATTCTGAAGAATGAACATCAATTTTCTCTCAATTGCCAATGATCGCTTGGTATTGCCCAAAAGAACGTGTCAAAAATACAGTTGTGGAGAACCTTGACTATTCAAGGGATTTATCTTGATTGTATGACGTGTATATGGTACTACTGCTAGAGTGCCCTATGAATCCTTGTATTATTGTACATTTCATATGGCCTAACATATGTGTTACTGTACATATTGAGCTCCAAATCATTGCCAACAAAATAATAAAGAAAATGCCCTGGGCCCTCAAAGCCAAACTGGAAAGCAGTCAGCCCCATGAAAACCATTGGTAATTTGGCCTGCAGTTTGGATGTGGTATTTAGGATAATGCCATAACACAAACCCTGCTCCAAGAGGTCAGGCTGAAGCAGTGTCTAAGGTAACATTTGCACTGAATATAAATTACATGTGCACCTACTGGAGCATGGTTATGCAAGCAGGGAATTAAAGCAGCGAAAATATATGGGCTGTGATGTCAGGCCATCTGAAGTGCAGAAAAATATCATAAACACATTCAACAGGATAAATATGGTCAGGGGTGTGTCTAGATCACCTTGTTCTTAAGTAACTTACGACGTGCTGCAGGGTTAAGTACTCGGTCCAATTCTGTTTACTCTTTATATGCTGCCGTTAGGTAACATTATCAGAAAGCATCTATGCAGATGACACTCAGTTGTATTTATCAATGAAACCCGATCAGACCGATCAAGTAGACAGACTTAGTGCTTGCATGAAAGATATAAAAACCTGGATGACACTTAATTAACTGCTTTTTAACGCTGAAAAACAACCCAGGTCTTTGTGCTGGGCCCTAAACATCTACGAGACGCTTTATCTGAACAGAGTCACAGTGTAGCCCTCAGTTCTACTGTAAGAAACCTTGGAGTCTTATTTGACCATGAGATCTCATTTAAAGCTCATATCAAGCCTGTAAAACAGCCTATTTCCATTTGCGCAATATATATCTGAAAAATCCTGCCTAAAAGCGATGCTGAAAAACGTATCCATGCATTTGTAACGACTAGATCAGACTACTGTAACTCCCTGCTCGCAGCGTGTCCTAAAAGCTCTATAAAAAGTTTACAACTGGTTCAAAATGCAGCAGCAAGATTACTAACGGGAACTAAAAGAAGAGAGCTCATTACACCAGTGCTCGACTCTCTTCGAATTTAGAATCAAATTTAAGATCCTCTTCCTGACTTACAAAGCCATAAATGACATGGTCCTATCCCACCTCAAAGATGCTATAGTACCATATCATCCAAACAGAGCTCTTCGCTCTCAAAATGCTGGCCTTCTGGTGGTCCCAAGAGTCTCTAAAAGCACAGTAGGAGGGAGAGTGTTTAGATACCAAGCTCCTGTGTTATGGAATCAGCTCCTGTCCATGTTAAAGAAGCCGACACAGTCTCTTCATTTAAGACCAGGCTTAAAATGTTCCTCTTTGAAATAGTTTATGGTCAGGCCAGTTAGGAACAGAAATATAAACCTACAGTTTCTCAGCTACGCTGCCCAAGGAGCAACTATGCTGGGAGAAGTATGGCAGCTTGAGCACTATCCTCTATATTTAATATTTAATTTCACTTCCAATCTGTTCATTGCCTTTTCTTCTTCTTTTCCCACTTCCCCGGTGGGAGTGGAACAGGCACATCGATGACCTGTGGATCCAGATGCTGCTCAACTCCCTGGAGAAACGAACGGTTTTTTATAAGTCTATCCTCCTGAGCGGATTCAGCGCCATTGTCTATCTCGCATCCGCCTGTCCGTCTGATCTCTCCTTCACTGTGGAACTTCTCCAGGTTTATACTTTTTCCAAAGAGTTTTTTCCTGGATGAGAAGCAGGGTCTAAGGACAGGGGAGCTTGGGACATTTGTCTAAGGACACGGGGTGCCTATGAACATTGTTTAATCTGTTTTTTCACTGTCACCCTTTGAGGCAACTGCTGTTGTGATTTTGGCCGTGATTTTAGGCGTGTTGTGATTTTACAAAAATAAATAGAATTTAATGATTTATTTTCAGATTTGTATAGATTTTGTATGTGAAACATACAAAATCTAATCTAAATACTCAATTTAGTGAATCAAGTCAATTTAATTTGGTGTGTTTTACATAGTACACAACATTTACAGAGAATTCATGTTATGTGCCAAGGTGTGTCTAATCCATTCACCCCGTTAACGTCACTACTGTTAGGTGCTGAGGTGAAGGTGGAATACTGATGTGCTATAAATCTCGATGTTTCATTGCCTGACCCTCTGCGCAGTGTTTCAGCTAAAGAGTTATTACTACACCACAGTCAGGACGTTCTATTAAAGAGGCCTTTGAGATTGAAACAAATTACAGTGCCACTGTATCTCCCAAGGTTTGATATCCCAGTCATATTAATACTTCTTTAATGGGCACATCATTGAAGCTATAGATTTACGCTTGCTTTTTAGACAGGAAAGACGTTAAATGTAGTTAAAAGCTTAAAGTGAAAGCTCACAATGCACACTATACAATTCATGTGACGTAGCACAGTTGGGACAGTGTTTTGAATTGTTTGCTTTTTTTTTGTTAAAACTATTCGCATGTGTGTGTTTTTATTTTTATACCCAAGAGTCAGACTCTTGGATGAGAGTCGAAACGAGTCCAGATGACTACAACTGAATCTTTTTCTACAATGGAACACTCCTGGACGAATGAGGGATTGCACCGACATAAAAGTTTACTCTTTTATTTAGGTAAAATGCAGCCGTTTATTTGCCTGCACTGGGGTCTCATTTATATATATATATAAAAAAAAAAGTCCCCCCTGTTTTATTTAAACAGGGGGACCCTTAAGAGCAAGTTGGGTCTGGGTCAGGTTCGGTCACTGGGCTACATGTCACACACCGGGTTGGATCATTTGAGTCGATCCAAACTCCACCTGCGTAAAGACAAATGAAAGTTTAAATCTGCAAGTTGGATCTGGTCTTGTCTCAGCGCTTCATTTTTACTTCTTTATTAACCTTTATTTAATCAGGTAAGAAACCCATTGATATCGAAATCTATTTTACAATGTTGCATAAAAAAAAGTGTTCTCTCCATCCGATCGTTGTTTCATAAGTCCATTTACAGATTCAGGATCTTCTCTGTAGGCTCACGGACTGAGCCCTTCTCTTCTCGAGTAAGCAAAGTCCTGCGCCTAGTGGAAGTGTGTGAGACGCGAGAGGCAGAAGCCCTGCTGGTGTTTGCACGTGCAAGGAAACAGCAGGTCGTCCGCAGTGTGTGTGCTGTGTGTGCGTGAAACCTCTGTGGTGCAGAGGGAGGGGGGGCAGAGCTTTGCTGCCGGTCGGTTCCTATGACAGCAGCGTTTTGACAGGTAGACGCTTGCTTTAGATAAACTTCATCTCCAGCTTTTGCTTGAATACAACAAAATGAGCCGGCACCTTCTGCTTTCTTGTTCATTCTGAAATGACGATGCATTAATGTGAGGACAAAACACCCTCCTAATTACCCTTACAAGCAGTTGTGATTAAATGAGTAATAGTAAAGGGATCTAAATACATTGTACACTAAACTCAAACTTCCTCAGTCTACTCCTTCTCTCCTCTTTGAGCGCAGATCATCTTCTGCCTCGTCTCTGAAAACTCTGTACGCAGGGAGCAGAGTTTGTGGACAAAACCACACAATCCCACGTCAAGTTGTCTATAATCCCAAACTTAATGTGGAAAATCACATACATCACTTTTGGACCCCATTTTGTACGTACGCACCGTTTATAAATGAGGACCCTGGTCAGTAAAGTGTGATTCTATGTATTGAATTTTGAAGGAAGCTTCAGAGTTGTGCCAGCATATTAAGAGAAAAATGAGAGTGGAGCTGGTGGTATAGGCGTTTGACGAGTGCATACACAATTGGATTAATTATTCATGACAGTATCTTCTCCCTGAGAGTCTCAGTAGGTCTGTGTTGTACGTGTATCGAGGAAAGGCAGTGTCCCAGATCACATGCTTCTCAGTGCACACGCAACCATATTCACAAATTGTGGAAAGAGGAAGTCGGTTTTTAAAGCTTTCTAACTCATTCCTACAATCCTTTAGCCACACCACTATAATGTAGTCACATGCATGACTTTCCATGCATGTGACTTAGAATGTTTTTTCAGATGACAAAGTGAAACAGGGTGGATTTTCATTGTATGGCCAACCACACTCACCACAATGTTTTAGTGATGTATCAGACTCTTTATTCCAGTTTTGTCATCAATAAAATGTTTTGCAATTAGATACAGATGACTGGCAGCAGTCTGGTTAAGTTACAACATTATTCATGTTAGGGAAAAAACCTTTTACAACGTTTACCATAATAAAATCCCCTGGCTTTAACCAACCTACCAACATAAGCTCTACTTAAGGTGATAACATACCTGTTCTGTAAATGGAAGCAATGGCATGCTGAAGTTTGTTTGTAATGATAATAACAATTAAAGCCGTTCTTGCCTACATCACCCCTCCCGAACAGTAATAACTTTATACCACTTCAGGCATTGCAATGGGAGATTTTTCAAACATTTTCAGGACCGCATTTGAGATAGAGTTATGTCTTTTTTGTGTTGTGGAGAATAATAATCAAAGTGCTTATACTGTCATTGGCTTTTTGTTCAGAATAACAAGAAGGTTTATTCGTCTACATCAAAGTACATTTTTGTCTTAATTCAAACGGGGCACTGTAGCGTATTTGTAAAATATATTTATATATCTTGTATTTGGTATTGTCTAAATAATTATCTCTAATCGCACATGAGTGTGGTTCATTTTGACAAATTTCTAAGGCTTTTGATTGAAAATCCAAGGTGTAATTTTTGTTTATTTATCTCAATATATAGCCACTTCCTTTGCATATAATTCATAAACCCTCAAATAATGTTTTGTTTTGTTAATATGACTTTCTTGAAAATATGAAAGAGTCATCTGGACGATGTAAAAAAAAAAATCAAGACGTTTCAATCTCCGGAGCTGGTCTAACCAGCTCAAATGTATACTGCTTTGAGCGGCCTAAACCCCGCCCTCAGGAAACTAACCTGCATTTGCTTAACCTGAAACTACCAGGTTTTTTTTTACCCTGAAACTAACTGACTTTATTTACAAGTTGACCTGTTATGGGTCATTCATTCGGGCCTCCTTAACTCTTCTTTCAAACCATCTTTTCACTCTACTTAAAATCTTCACTTCCTTTTCGGGCACTCCTCCAAGTTCCTGGTACCGCTCCCTGGACGACGCGGTTGTGAAGATCAAGAGACAAGAGTTGGAAGCCTTCACAAAGGGGGGGGGAATTATGGGTGTAGGATTAGATTTCATCTTGGATCAATCAGACATTATCCTGGGGGAACACTGTGACCTGTAAAATACAGACCCCAGCAACACTCGCCTCAGTGAACAAACGCATTACATTTGTCCCTTACTCTTTCCTCCTAACGGCCCTGTGGTCCTCGTCTATTTACAACCCATGCAGCGCCCTGTCTAATTTTAGACTTAGAGGGACCAGGTCTGTCAACATCTCTGTACCTTTGTGTCCACATGCCATAGTACAAGCAAACGTGTTGGAAGGAACTACGCATCATTTAGACATTATTATGGGCTTTTACTTATATATCATCTAAGCTATATTGGAGTGATTATGTAAGTTTTAATTAGTTACTCAGATTAGCTTTACAAATGTGGTGTATTATAACCATTCACTCCTACTTTATAGTGACTCACTGACAGTGTTGGGGCGTAACTGAATACATGTACCGAAAATCCCTATTCAGAATACTAATTTTAAGTAACTGTATTCTGGTAAAGTTACTTTTTCATTTGGTGGTATTAAGAATACATTACGTTCATAAAATCAGAGGAATACATTATGGTATTTGAGAACATAATTTTGCTTCAAACTGCGCCGAATTAGTGAGAAAAATAGAAAACGCAGCTTCGTGCGTGTCCAATTTTTCCTTTTCTAATTTGTGATGAACAAATTATAAATCAATTATAAACAATTGTGATAAATAAACTCACTAAAAACATTAAAACAAAACCAAAAGGCTGTTTTAATATGTTGTGTTTTTGCAATATAATATATAATTCTAAGTATTCAGAATACAGTATGATGATTAGACCATGTAAAGGAATATGTAAGTAAATACATTTACAAAGTGTTCTTCTCATCACTGTTCACTGGTCACTTCTGTAGCGATGTTTTCCTGTCACCAACATTAGTATGAAAACAAATTCACCCCAGAAAGTAGGCTCAAAGTACCAGGAAAAATACAGTTACAGACTGTAATACTGTGTCAAAGTCAGTTTAGGTCATTATGCCTGTTTGTCTTAGGCTTTAATCAACAAAAGGCCTCAAATAGTGTCAAATTAGACAGTGATATTTCCAATTGCGCTCCCAGAACGCCTTGCTGGTAAGTCATTAAATTACTCACGTGTGCTGCTTCAGCAGAGAGAAATTTTAATTGATGCACATAAAATCAACATTACAAGAAATAGTATCATCTAAACGTCAGACTCAGACTAACTGAAAACCCTCCCAGAGCGCTGTCTGTGAAACAGAGAGACTGCCAAATCATGTGCAAAAACAAACAATACTCCATGAGACAAAATCCCAGAGCTGCTGCAACAGTACTTATGGTGACTCCATGCAAGCCTTCAGGCGCATGTGTTTTGCACAGATTTTATGTATTTTTATGACCCCATATGTAAATGTTGTGTAAATATGGCATATTTCCTCCTCAAGGTTAACATGCTCATATCTATAATTATGCATAGTTTTAACATAGGTGAATGTCATCTAGAGTGACAAACCTTTATTTTTATTTTTGGAACACTACATACGTGGCGGTTCGGTACTGCAGCGGATTAGCACTCTCGCTTCACACCAAGAAGGTCCTGGGTTCGATTCCCAATCCTGTATAGGGACTGCTGAATTTGCATGTTCTCCCTGTGTCTGAGTAGGTTTCCCCTACCACTAAAAACATGCACAAAAAGTTCCTCCCCTGCAAAAGATAACAAATAATATATGTAAAATAATGTTCAATGACAATGAGCAACAACTGGACACGTTACCATTGATTTAAATGTCATAATCAAGCTGGGCCCAATCTCATATTAAATGTACAACTAAAAGATGTAATGGAAAGTGCAGTAATATAACATGTATCTTGGCCTCATGCTTAGCAAAGTGGCCATTTCTTAAGGTTACATAGACAATAGTAAGCCGTTGAAGCATGGCTATAAGCAAAAGATCTAGCGCTTGACAGCCATGTTTACATGCACACCAAAATCTGATTATTATCTGATTTATGGATCTTTGAGATTATTTCAATGACAGGAAACCTGTTAATTGCAAGTGTGTAATCAGAGGGACCAAAACCCAAAATAAGTCAGATGTTTTTGCTGTTTACATAATTTTAATAGTTTTATAACACAACAAATCTGATAATAATCAGATTATTATATATAAGTCTAAATTGCCCTGTTATAGAATGCTTTGCCACCCTTCAGAGACACTTATTTTTGTAATTATGTAAAAACACGGCACCTTTACTATAAAGCACTATTACACAAGAGAGATAAAATTAGATGATTTCTTTCTTTTAGAAAGTTAGTTTCTTTAGTGAGTTTCAACGCTGATCTTTTACCTCTCTTGCAAAAAAGAAAAAGAAAACTTAACTTGAGAAAATGTCCCATTTATTTTTCCAACCTTGCAGACACTGAAAGATTTGTGAACTATTTGAGAGAACAAACAATAGTCATTGCTGCAATGTGTGCTGGGAAAATTCGAGTCACAACACTAGAAGCCGTAGGGGATGCTCTTCTGATCCCACTATGGCCTTTCTCGTCATAGTTATTGCAGTTGTAAGACAGAAGGGAAAAAAAAACTCTATCTCTATCTCAAAACAGTCTTCCCTCCCACAACAATGCAAAGAGCTCATCTCTGAGGCTGTTCTCCAGTCAATAGTAGTCTGTAGCTAAATATACTGCAGTCTAGGCACTGGTGTGAAGCATGTGGAAGGATTATAGCACAATATGGGCAAAACGCAGTAGTAGTGTAAAATGTAGGTATTGCAAAAAAGCTAAACCATAATTAAGGTGGTTGCAGCAATGACAAAACTGATTTTCTTAACTTTATACACACATTTTTGTTTATAGATACATTAATTAATATTCTGAAAAGATTTTAATATCGATATTTCTTTTCTTCTCTTGTGAGCCACAAACGCACAACATTGTATATTTTCCCAGTATCACTTTAGCAAAGGTTGCAAAATGGTTTATGTAGCACATATGAGGTAAAAAGTATTTTTTTATAATCTGCCATTGTATAAATGTGATGTAGGCCTCTTCTTTTCACATAGCAGCAGCTAATCGTACAATTCTGTGACTGCTGTTGTGGGTTGCCATGGTTACAAAGGCCTTCAGTGTGGCCTCATAGTACAGTGAATCTCAATGCGGAAAAAACATAATTTCCTTCAGGGAGAAGCTGTGTGTTTATTCTTGTATATCATGAATTAGTCACATTTATAGATCTGGATGCACATCAGTTTTAATGTTAACATAATCATAATCAACTAGATTTAGAATAAAATAAATATTTTATTTAGTTAAATATAATATATTTAACTAAATATTTTTGGTAACTGTACATATGACATCTGAAAAGGGTAATTAAACATGGCGACTTAATGAGAACATGAATGCAGTATGGCTTACTATAGCATCTCAATAGACTGCACAAGGTAAAATCTCCTTCTCTCTTATTACAGAATACTGTCCAATTAGTGCCCACATTTAAATATTGAACATTGTCCCAAATGTTCCTAAATTGTACTTTGCATGAATGAGATGTGAGAGCTGTAATGAAGCCTGCTCTGACTCCTGTCTTCCTGTGTTAGGACTGAAGAGAAGTGTAATTTCCAAAGTATACAGAGAATATTTGTGTGAAATATGATAATGAAATAATAATAAAACTACTATTAATACAGCCGCAGCTGACAAGACTGCAAATCTGCGCCGCCTGCCCCACCAACCACCACCAACACGCACATACCACATTCATCCTGGCAATGTGGGTCAAGTGTCTTGCTGAAGAACACAAAACCAGTTTGCACTAGAGCCACAGCTGCTCCACTGGTTTTCCCAGCGGTCTCATATCCAAGTACTCGCCAGGCTTAGCCTCAATCAATCAGAAATGGCCATATACCTGGCCACATCTTCTCACTTGCGTTTTTACTATTGATTTGAACACAGGGGACAGGGCATAAATGTAGTGTGTATTAAACTGGACATAGCACTCATATCTACTGGTAGAATCATACGCCAGTACATTGCATCCACAAAAGTTGTCTAGCACAATAACTGAGGGTTAGTAAGTCTTATGCACCTTCTGATTGGCTGCACATGATCTCTTTTCCCCTTTAAAAACTGTTGAAATGTAAAATGTTGCTAAAATAAAATGTAATATTAAAACATTTTTAATGTAATATTAAAAAGTTTTTTTTTTGGTAACTGAAAACTGAAACTCATATGTATGTACTATATTTTGGTGCCGGTTTCATGTCTGCTTTCCATAAATGCATGATTAAATTAGCAGCCAAATCGATATGCAAAATACTGAAGAGATTTGTTGGGCTTCAGGTAACGCCAACAGAAAGAAGAACGGTCCAAGTTTTTGGAAAATGTCTAATTGTTTTCACGAATTTGAAACTGCTGTAAACATCCAGCTCAAACGCATCTTGGGTCTAAATTCAGGATGGTCTGAAGGCACATGTTACCCAGGATACCAGGCAGCCGAGTTTAAACTGTAACCATTGATCACCTCATGCAAATGTCATTACGCTCATGCAACTTTAATGGAAATCAAAGTCTGTAAATCTATTTTTATTTGTCATATAACATCATTTGGATAAGATTTCTCATTAATTCTGTCATATGTGCAATTGCTGTTGGAATTCATGTGCAATTACTGTGAAATTCATGTGCAATCTATGTGCTGTCGTGACACATATTCATGTGCAATTACTGTCGGGATCACATGCAATGGTATTTATTTATTTATTTATTTGTCTATGGGAGTTTTTATTTATTTATAGGAGATCTTCTACTGAAAGTGTTTTTCAGACTTCCTATAAGTGATCTGTTCTTCTGTATCTACCTCTGTATCTACCTGCGTTGCACCAATGAAATTTCCCCATGTGGGACAATAAAGGAATATCTTATCTTATCTTATCTTAATTGTGGATGATGCAATATAATTAAATATTATAGATAGACTGCACTGACCTTCTATGCACATCAATAATTATAGCTGATTATAGCCTCTATCAGCAGTAGCGTGGCAATTTCAACAACTTCTGTAAATGAGAAACTTACTGCCTATACTTACCAATGAAAAAGCCTGTTTAATGTACAGAGGAAATAGATCAAGAACATAACTGCCTCCCATAGTGTGGGAACATCATGGCTCTATATGAATCAATGTTGAGGTGAAATATTCATCCACTTATTTAAAATTCCCCTTCAAATTCTCTATTTGTGGAGGCTAGGCAGGGAAGCTCTTTGAAGCCGCATGGTGCCCTAAGTAACCCTCCACAAAAGATGAGATACAGAGGTAGAGAACACTAGTTTTCTTTAGTTTCACCATATTTTAGCACTAAGTGGATGATTCCGCTATCAAGATACAAGTGGGTTATATATGCCCGGTACTCAACACTAATTGTTTTTCGTTCATAAGCAGGGCTGCTGCTCCACATTAAATACTGCATAACTGCTGGTGGCAGAGGGACACACTTTTACTATTTGCCGTGTAGCTGTAATCACCAATGCATTTATGGTTAAAAAGAGCGACACTGGCATGAAGCGCTTCTAATTGGACAGAATATTAGTTAATAGCTCAACCAACCTAATACAAAGCATCATCATTTTGCCAAATAACTAATTACAAATACTGATATTATTTCAATTGAGTAGATACTGCTGCCGGGCGACAGCAGCTACAAGACACTCAACCCGACATGCCCCCAGTGTCTGCAAACAACTGGTGTGTGACTGCGTGTGGGAATGGGTGACTAGTTCCTTGATGTAAAGCGCTTTGAGTGCCTCGACGGTATAAAAGTGATATATATATATATAAATGTGACAATTTTTTTTTATTTTTAAACCTGTATTTGAATTCAGTAGAATTCAGGCCATGTAATTATAATTCATTGGCGGTATTGAGAACAGTGATGAGAGCAGCACCATCTGCGCCTTTCTATTCATGGGCTTCAGCTTCCTGTTGGAGTGGCTTTTTGAGGACTATTCAGTGTTCAAGAGTATAATATTTAGTTTAAAATTGTTAATGTTATAGCAATTGGCCTAATGTTTCCTCATACTGGAACCCATGGTTACCTCAAACAAAGACAGATAGAATCAGTAACGTGTTATATTAGGGCGTGTGGTCTACTTTGGGGAAAACTCTTTGTTCATTAAATAGGAAAGGCAATATTTTCACTCTTCTTATACCTTTCCTGGCCTAACTAATTAAAATCAAGTCTTATCAGAGGTTGTTGACCTGGCATTACCTCAGAAAAGTAAATATATTATTTTGTAGATGTAAAAATAAAGCGCTATAGTATTAGTATTAGTATATCTATAGTGGCACTGCATTTCTTGCTCTGATTGGCCAGTGGCCAGAGAATATGCAGAATGCGGTTTAAAAATCATAATTCAGCTTTAATAAGTTTAGATGTTTGTGTGAAAGAATCTAAAATGCTACTATGTTAAATAGTAACCAGTCTAGTCAAGTCTAACTGTTTTTTTTTTTATTTTTTCGCAATTATTTATGGCCACGTTAGGTTGGGGTAGGTGGGGTTTTTGCGGTCTACCGCAGGAATGTGTCCAGGTGGGGTGCACATGTGTGTGCATGTGTATCAGACGGAGCCCAGCCCATGTGTGTGTATTGTACTGTCAATTAGCAGTTTATAATGAGTGTCTGCGTTACCATGGAGCTCATCTCATATATAACTGATATATAGTACTTTAAACAGCTACAATGAGGGGCCAATAAACTTGCATTAATATTATTTAATTTGTAGCCATTATATTTAATTTTTCAAATGATCTGCTGCATTAAATGTTTGGCAGGTTAATTGTTATAAAAACACGTTTTCCTCACACAGGACTATTTTCAAGTTTAAACATGAAATAAAATACAATATAGATGTTACGTTTCTTTTTGCTGATAATCGTGAATAATCGTTAAATTGCGATATTTCTCCTCATGATCATCGTGACTAAAATGTTATGCTGTGACATCCCTATGAGTAGATACATATTGTGTTTTTGTGTACAATGCACTGACTGCTGTAAACATTTCACACAACACCACTGAGAAAAAGCATTTGGAGGTGAGCTTCACATACATGAGAATTAGTTCTTATCCGTAGTGCTGGAAAAAGGTCAAATTTGATGCAAAGAAAGTTAAAGTGTGCAAATTAGAATCTTGTCATTTGGTAATGTTATGAATTACTGCACTGACATTTACTCCAAACAATGAATAAAGAAGAGTGTCAGGCTACAGTAAGATTGACAGCTTCTGATTGACAGCTCACACAGTTTGCTCAGTACATTTTAATGTGTCTTGCTGTGTTGGTTCAGATGTAACTGTTGCAGATATTCATAAGTATCAGCTTCCTGATTAGGGTGCCATCAAAGCATTTTTCACCATTCAAAGAGCCCCTTTTTTTGTATTGTTTATTGCTATGCCAGCAATGTTCCTTTTTCATCCTTTTGAAACTCATAGTTCAGTTGCTATCAGTTTATTCTTGTCTGTACTACACGTACTGTAACTGTGCTTTGAAAACCAACCCTACAACATTGTGGTGTTTTAGACTTCCTCTTACTGTTTTGGTCCAGTTGTTTGTGTCATTTGGGGATGGCAGTTAAGCTTCACAACTGTCAGACAACTGCCTGACAGTTGTGAAGGGTCCCCAGGGAAGACCCATGACACGCTGGAGGGACAATGTTTCTCGGCTGGCATGGGAACGCCTCAGGAGGAGCTGGAGGAGTGTCTGGGGTGAAAGACGTCAGGGAGTCCCTGCTTAGACTGCTGCCCCCGCGACCCGCCCCCCGATAAGCGGAAGAAGATGGATGGATAGAAGAAAACATTGGTTATGTTTGGGTGACGTCAGCTGCTCACGTAGCAGTACACTGCAAGCCGGGCCCATCGAAATGCAATAAGACATTAACAGCAGCCAGAGTCGCTCCGAGTTTGGGGGTGCAGGGCTAGTGGAGGGCTTGTCTTATGACATCATCACATTCTAAAATGTGAACACAACCTATACAGGCAATTGTTGGGTTTCAGATGATATCACAACATTCCATAGGCCAATAATATCTAATACAGATGGAGGCAGCTAAAATTAATATAGTTAAAAGGCAGTTTTTTGTAGTAATACAAGAAGTTTGAGTCTAGTCACTAATAGAAATCATCAGATTAGGCATTTTTTCATTTATCTTTTAGACATTTCATGGCAAACTGCAATTTGATCAAGAGGGTATGACAGAGAGTATGACATCATGCTAGAATCTAAAAACCACCAACAGAACAGACTCTTCAGTATCAACAGGGAACCAGCCACAGTTTCTTCATTTCAAGTTGAATGAGGCTGATAATGATCTCTGCAAAAGATACAGCACCAACATGTAGGAATACATAAAGTCAATACAACAGTGGATCTCTGCAGTGGCTCTGTGCTTTTGATTTCCTCTTCAAAGCTTTGCTTCAGTCCATGTAGTCCACAAACCAGCACTCAAAAAGAGCAGCTCCTTATTGCATTAGATCTATCCCTTCCGCACTCTCTTGTCTCACACTTAAAACGTCAAACTGGCCCATAGTACAGTTTCATATAGGAGGCTAACTCACGGTCTTCCTCCAGGCACTTGTGACAATACAATTGGGAGTTCTAAAACATGTCAACTGTACTTTCTCTGTAGAGAAGATAAACTGCTAGAACCAAAATGTGCCCCTCACAGCAAAGGAAATAGGGGCAAAATGATTTATAGTGTATTCTTACTAGTTATTAACATTACTCACATGGTTAAGTGAATCCAGAGGCAATATATAGATGTAGTGGCTTGCCCAAGGACACAAAAGCAGTGTGAGAGGAGCTGTCTGTATTTTAAGATCAGTAAAACAGCTACTGTTCCAGTATATATAGCCTCATCTGGCTGATCTCATCTAGATGTTATGTTTCTGGCCGTATTCTATCTGCAATTGGATCCAGGTCAGTCCTGGATCATCTACAGCCTGTCCATCAGTCCTGGACCATCTACAGCCTGTCCATCTACAGCCTGTCCATACAGCTTGTCCATACAGCTTGTCCATCCGTGGGACGAGAAGGAGGGTCAAGGACAGGGGCAGTTATCCTGTGAACGCTGTTAATCTGCAACAATCTAATTATTGTTTCATTTGAATTCTCTTTGTTCTCAGAATTTCTGTTTGTTAAATCAACAATTCTGGGGGGCCCGATGAGGAAACTGTTGATGTGATTTTGGGGGTCCAAAAATAAATGTAATTAAATTTAACTAAGCGTATAAACTGGAGCAAACTCTCTTGCCAGACCAGTTATCATTCATATCTAAAGGGTGATATAAGTTGACATATTTCTTATTCAATATACGGTAGGTCACAGTTCAAGATGTTCTATAATTACTACACTACAGTATATACAGTATATACAGTATATACAGTATATACATCAGAACAGCTCCTTCCAGAGACCCAATGGTACATGTGCAAACGGCAAAGCTGCGCCTGTAACTCTGACCAGCTGAGCTCTACCACAGATCATGACATTACAGGTCACTAAACACTCACTACTACCTTTAATAGCCTTCAAAACATGTTCTAAACTATGGTAAGGTTACCCCCTAGTGGTCTTAGAGGGTTCTCTGACTCTCTGGGTCTCCTCTGGGCCTCAGAGGGTTAAATCCAGATTTAGAGTAGCCTTCACCTCATTACTTTCAGCAGTGTTACGTTAAGTTACTGTGCTACTTTGGTATAAATGTAACGCATTAGAGTACTCTTGCGTTACCAATAATAAAGATTATTGTATAACCTATATTGTTTACCAACCCCCCCTTTGCATCGCTGAACACAGTAATATAATTATTAAAATATCAACTAAACAAGTAAATGCGTTTGACTGAGCTTTATTCATCTTTTATGTTGACGGATTAGCACAATACAGTGCCATACAAAAAGCACGTCCTGAAGCGATGGATCCTTTAGTCATTTATTCAAATCAAACTCGCCACATCACTGTTACTCGACATTTACTCCTCAGCTACAAAATAGCAGTTATAACGAAGGAGAAGGACTTTTTCAAAACGTGCATCTGAAAGTTTTGTTGCCGCGGCTCTTTCTCTGCTCTGCAGCTGGGGAACAATCCTGGCTCTGTGAGGAGATGAGACCGGCAAAGAGATGATGATCCAACCAAAACTAACCTTTACTGATTTGAAAAAGTAACTAGTATTAGATTACATGGGTGCACAAAACTAACGCTAAAAAAGTAATTTGAGTAGTCCACGTTACCAGCTAACGCGCTACTCCCAATTCTAGTTATCAGTGTCAACTACCACAGTCAAAATATAAATATTAACGTAACATTTTAGTCCTTGGTTTACAAGGGTTACAATTAAATTTGCCATGCTTTATATATTCAAACTCTGATTCTGGTTAAGTACTTGGAAGCTGATATTTTGCATACTAAAACTTTTCCCGAGATGGTAATTAATCAAATGTTTGCATTGCTTAACAATATATTTTTGGATTAGCACCTACTCTAAGCTTTTGGAGTTTCTTTGTCATTACATAAAAATAGATATTAAAAATTATTCAGACCAAACATTAATAAACCTCACCTGGTCCGAGTGTGAGTTCAGTATCTCTGTTTGTTTCTGACAAATGTACACTTTATTATAAAAACCTACATATAACATTCACTGATATTGATCATTATAATAATAGTAATAAATATAGCCGCAAGCGGCAATGATCGGCCCTCGCCACGCCGCCGCCACGCCGCTGCCACACCGCCGCCACACCGCAAGAGGAGGGGGCGCTAACGCGCCCCAATTGTCCTTTTATTACGCCTACTGCTGAATCTGTGACGCTGTCACATCTTCTCCCCTTTGTTTTACCATCAAAAAGCTATTTTATTTTGAATTCTTGGCAAAATGTGCGGCTTTGCCGCACAGACACCGTGACTCTTTGAATGAAAATGTGGATAACTTTTGATGGTCCTGAAGATGAGTCTCACCAAATTTCAGGTTAATAGGGCTGACGCCCTGGGAGGAGTTTGTGAAAGTCTAAAGTGTAAACATGTTCTGGCGATTTCCCCATTGGAATAACATGAAAGGTTTCGGTCATCGTTACGACATAACAATTATGACATGGGTCTCATTGACTTTTTTGATGGGGATGCTAAAATTGAGTTGTGTGTCAAATTTCATATAATTTCGCAAAACTAAACATTTAACCTCCATATAAAATCTGTAGGGGGCGCTGTGGCGCCAAATGAATTTATTTCACTTCAAGTAGGTTTAGGGCAAAGAGTTTAACAACTGATTCTAATTTGACGCAATTCGGACTTTATCCGCGCAAACGGCAGAAATTTTAAATATGGGAGATTTCTGAAATTCTAGCTACAGTTTGCGGCTTCGCCGCACAGAGACCGTGAGAGGTATCAATGTAATTTGGATAACTTTTGATGTCCCACTCCTCAGTAGCATTTTTACCAAATTTCAGCTTTTTAGGGCTAACGCCCTGGGAGGAGTTCGTAAAAGTACGACGTTTGGAAAAACTCCGAAGTCATGTTTAGCCATTTTTGAAGCAATATGGCCGACATTTGGTTGGGCGGACGGCGTTGCCGTAATAATATTTTTTACTTCTCTTGTCACCATCTACCTCTGCGCCAAATTTCATGATTCTACGATCAGATTTTTTTGGGGTCATTTCCCATCTCTCAATGCATTTTTGGTACATTTGGGGGCGCTGACGCGCCAATTTTTTTATTTTAGAAAAGGGAAATAGCCAGAATGTAGAGAGGCACGATTTTTAGAGGTGTGAACATTTTTGTGACTTTTCGTCAATGTTCACTGGGTGAAAAATAGGGGGGTTGGTCCCGAGAAGAAGAAGAAGAAGAAGAAGAAGAAGAATATTCCGATGCGAAAACAATGTTTCCCATTTTTCAAATATCATAAACTATACATTTTCGGAAAGCGCTCGCGCTTTCCTACCTCATGGTGTGGGTCCCTGGTCACTGACGGGTACTTTCGTTAATTTTGAGTGGGCTCCGCCCACTTTGTGTTTTTGGCCCTCTATACAGTAATAATGTTCAATTTTTGCATTACATGCTTATATGCACGGAACATGCAAGAGATGGGGAACGTATTCGTGAGCTACTTAGCGCAAATGAGTGCTTTATATGGGGATGACGACCGCTTTGCGGTCGTCATCTCAATGTAAAGTGCTCGTTTAGTGCGCACTTTTGCACGGGCTTCGCCCGTTTACAACGGTAATGTTCCATTTTCCTACTACTAATTAGTATGCACGGGGCGTGCATGAGTGAAGGAGTGCATTAGTGAGTGTTTGGAAGTGGGCGAGCGCTTTGCGCTCGATTTCGTGCGCACTACGTGCGCACTTTCGCAGCCGTGCTTCGCACGGCCTTACAAGATTAATAGGCCTCTCGCCAGCTTGTGGCGCTCGGGCCTAATAATGATCTTGATAAAATTGTTATACTGTATCTAATTTGAAGCTGTTGTACACAACAGAGGCTTATTCAATCATGTCAAGGTGATCATTATGTGAAATCTTTCCCCAAATGAAAACCCAAATGAATGCTACATTAATGTACATTTGAAGCTTAGCTAATGTGAGCTTTAAGTAACTATAGTCCGTTAAATTACAGAATTCCATTTCTCTCATCAATCTGGAGCTTTGTCAGTCTGGTAAAAGGCTGACAAAACTGCCCTTCTTCTGTGTATGATCATTTGTAAATTGCTCAAAAATAATCCGTCATTATTGTACCTCCAATAAAGTTCCATATTTTCTGCAGACGTGGTTAGTTTCAGTGCAAATACCTCACCGCCATCACTGCAAGTGTGGAGTTTGGTGGGATAGAGTGAGCATTTGGGCTTTTTGCGCCGCTCCATCAACACGTTTCTCATTTTTGTGTATTACGCTAAGACAGCTTCTCGTAAAATTACTCTAACTTGAGCAATAGTCTCCTACTTTGTACTTCAACTTAAGCAACATTATTTTGAGCAAACTTTACTCTTACCTGAGTACAAGTCTTGGATTCTCAACCCAGCGCTGCAGAGGTGATGATCTAAAGATCTCCTCTGTGTTAATGAATGCCATAAGATTTGCACAACCTGCACGTTCTCTGTTGGATTTGGAGCTTTGAGCTAAATGTCATGTGGTCCCTAAAGCATGAGACAAGCAGGATTCAAAGTGATTAGTGCCAGTCTCAACACCCACTGAACTTAAATGTATCATCAATAAATAGAGTCTTTGTGATAAAAGGCTATTTCATTGTGATGCTGAACTGCATTGCTGAAGATTGGTCATTTAGGTGCAAATTTGGTAATGGAGTTGAATTGATGGCACACAACTATGTCTCAGTGTCTGTTGCTTCAGTGCCAACTAAGGCAGCACTGTTACCAATGGGAGGGCATCTGTCATTTTCAACATGTCACCGGTCCACCTCCTCTTGAAATACATTTGACCGTTCAAGTAACACAGATTATATTGACTAAAAGCCACCTATGAATGAATTTAATGCTAACTCAAGTGGTTCAGTGATTGCATACTAAATATAATGCTGCCATAGTTAAAATATAAGTATAGTACAATTAAAAATAAAATAAAATAATCTGTTTGCCCTACCGTTCAGTTCAAAATCCAGGACAATCCTTTCACATAACTGGTCCAATGCATTGTAATACAAATTGGATTTTGCAAACAAAGTAGCCTACAACTAAATGCAATAATGCTTGAGTATTGAATGTCTCGATCGACGTACAGAAAACACTGTAACCTGCTTAGTGCTCTTGATAATGGGACCAGCAGCTTCTCCAGCTCAGCCGCAATAACTTCTAAACTCCCCAAAGTATAATCTAGCGGTGCTGCGCGGAATATAAAGCAGGGGTGTGTTCCGTTCACTTCAAGATCAGTCACTGAAATCATCCCTCATATTTAAACCCTTGGCACCTCAAAATGCAGGATCAGCATGAATATAAAGCAGAGCCACTAATCGAGAAAAGTCCAAATCCGCGACTGAAGGTGCAGAACGGAGGTTTGAACCGCACTCGAGACAACGTGCAGGGCTTGAGTTTAAACCTGCTCTTACGATTTAAGTCACGCTTTTTACAAGTTTTGAATGTAATTAAATAATTGCAGCATTGTCCCCCATTCCAAACAACCTTTACGTGATGCGGAGAGACATGAGCGCTGAATTCAACTGTCACTCAAGTCAATAACACTGTTTAAAACGATACATATGCATCAAATGTGCAAGAAAATGAGGAGTCATTATTCTCCTCAATTGTTTCATTCCTGAGTTTAATTGACGACGACATTGCGCACTTTTGTAACGGAGAGGAATAAACAACTTACCCAAACTGCGCGTGCAAAAGGTAACTCCAGGGACGAGCCAAGTGGACTGAAGTCCCGCACCGGTGTCGCGTGAAGTTGGCTGCGGTAGATGTGATGCGGTGCGTGCAAAGCGGTGCGCTCCTGCGGACTGCTCTACTGTACCATCTGTTGTGCTCACGCGCGCCGAGCTGTGTGTGCCGGGAGCGCAACCAGGGGAAGAGGAGGAGGGCGGGGGTGAGGAGGGGGTGAGGACTGGGTGAGGAGGAGGGTGAGGAGGGGGGTGAGGAGGAGGGTGAGGAGGAGGGTGAGGAGGGGGGTGAGGAGGGGGTGAGGAGGGGGGTGAGGAGGAGGGTGAGGAGGGGGTGAGGAGGGGGTGAGGAGGGGGGTGAGGAGGAGGGTGAGGATGGGGGTGAGGAGGAGGGTGAGGAGGAGGGTGAGGAGGGGGGTGAGGAGGGGGTGAGGGCGGGGGTGAGGACGGGGGTGAGGAGGGGGGTGAGGAGGAGGGTGAGGAGGAGGGTGAGGAGGGGGGTGAGGAGGGGGTGAGGGCGGGGGTGAGGACGGGGGTGAGGAGGGGGGTGAGGAGGGGGTGAGGGCGGGGGTGAGGACGGGGGTGAGGAGGGGGTGAGGAGGGGGGTGAGGAGGGGGTGAGGAGGGGGGTGAGGAGGGGGTGAGGAGGAGGGTGAGGACGGGGGTGAGGAGGAGGGTGAGGAGGGGGGTGAGGGCGGGGGTGAGGAGGAGGGTGAGGAGGGGGGTGAGGAGGGGGTGAGGAGGGGGTGAGGACGGGGGTGAGGAGGGGGGTGAGGAGGGGGTGAGGGCGGGGGTGAGGAGGAGGGTGAGGAGGGGGGTGAGGAGGGGGTGAGGAGGGGGTGAGGACGGGGGTGAGGAGGGGGGTGAGGAGGAGGGTGAGGAGGAGGGTGAGGAGGGGGGTGAGGAGGGGGTGAGGGCGGGGGTGAGGACGGGGGTGAGGAGGGGGGTGAGGAGGGGGTGAGGGCGGGGGTGAGGAGGGGGTGAGGAGGGGGGTGAGGAGGGGGTGAGGAGGGGGGTGAGGAGGGGGGTGAGGAGGAGGGTGAGGAAGGGGGTGAGGGCGGGGGTGAGGAGGAGGGTGAGGAGGGGGGTGAGGAGGGGGTGAGGAGGGGGTGAGGAGGGGGGTGAGGAGGAGGGTGAGGAGGAGGGTGAGGAGGGGGGTGAGGAGGGGGTGAGGAGGGGGGTGAGGAGGAGGGTGAGGAGGGGGTGAGGAGGGGGTGAGGAGGGGGGTGAGGAGGAGGGTGAGGATGGGGGTGAGGAGGAGGGTGAGGAGGAGGGTGAGGAGGGGGGTGAGGAGGGGGTGAGGGCGGGGGTGAGGACGGGGGTGAGGAGGGGGGTGAGGAGGAGGGTGAGGAGGAGGGTGAGGAGGGGGGTGAGGAGGGGGTGAGGGCGGGGGTGAGGACGGGGGTGAGGAGGGGGGTGAGGAGGGGGTGAGGGCGGGGGTGAGGACGGGGGTGAGGAGGGGGTGAGGACGGGGGTGAGGAGGGGGGTGAGGAGGGGGTGAGGAGGGGGGTGAGGAGGGGGTGAGGAGGAGGGTGAGGACGGGGGTGAGGAGGAGGGTGAGGAGGGGGGTGAGGGCGGGGGTGAGGAGGAGGGTGAGGAGGGGGGTGAGGAGGGGGTGAGGAGGGGGTGAGGACGGGGGTGAGGAGGGGGGTGAGGAGGGGGTGAGGGCGGGGGTGAGGAGGAGGGTGAGGAGGGGGGTGAGGAGGGGGTGAGGAGGGGGTGAGGACGGGGGTGAGGAGGGGGGTGAGGAGGAGGGTGAGGAGGAGGGTGAGGAGGGGGGTGAGGAGGGGGTGAGGGCGGGGGTGAGGACGGGGGTGAGGAGGGGGGTGAGGAGGGGGTGAGGGCGGGGGTGAGGACGGGGGTGAGGAGGGGGTGAGGACGGGGGTGAGGAGGGGGGTGAGGAGGGGGTGAGGAGGGGGGTGAGGAGGGGGTGAGGAGGAGGGTGAGGACGGGGGTGAGGAGGAGGGTGAGGAGGGGGGTGAGGAGGGGGTGAGGAGGGGGTGAGGACGGGGGTGAGGAGGGGGGTGAGGAGGGGGTGAGGGCGGGGGTGAGGAGGAGGGTGAGGAGGGGGGTGAGGAGGGGGTGAGGAGGGGGTGAGGACGGGGGTGAGGAGGGGGGTGAGGAGGGGGTGAGGGCGGGGGTGAGGAGGAGGGTGAGGAGGGGGGTGAGGGCGGGGGTGAGGAGGAGGGTGAGGAGGGGGGTGAGGGCGGGGGTGAGGAGGAGGGTGAGGAGGGGGGTGAGGAGGGGGTGAGGAGGGGGTGAGGACGGGGGTGAGGAGGAGGGTGAGGAGGGGGGTGAGGAGGGGGTGAGGAGGGGGTGAGGACGGGGGTGAGGAGGGGGTGAGGAGGGGTGCACCGGGGTGAGGGAGAGGGTCCGATGCACGAAACAACCGAAACAACGGAACATATGGATTATTACCCCATTTTATATGTGAGGAACGTGTGTCATCTAAAGAGCTCCATGTTTATGGTGTCATCGGAGGTCCAGAACCACCACCATCTGCAGCACATGCAGTTTCTCTCTCAGTAAACACGACTTAAGACATAGAAAACGCTCATTTTAACGTTTTGATTTGAATGAGAATTGATTGATTGAGTCTTAATTCTTCTTCTTAATTCTGTTTAAAGTGGACAACTTTAATGAGATTTTAACCTTGTTAAGCTTGATGTTTCCCCATCAATAAGCCACTCAAAGTTGTATTTTGTTTAATTCAAGCGTGTTTGAGTAATCTTGTATTGTCCTGCATCAGCAACCAGTGTATTCACCATGTTTTCACCTACCCCCCATCCCCGCCCTTTCCCTGTACTTAGTCATGATTGTTTGAAGATAGTAAAAATCAAGTAAGATCCTGAACTGTCATGTAGCCACTATTTTAAAATAAAAACATGAAAATGAAAATCTGGGGCCAAATTTGTCTTTGGTTCACCATCACATGTCACAAACAATTCGTCCGTCAAGCATTACAATAAATGTTATAAATGTCTGCTACATTTAAAAGTTAAAATGAGATACATCAGTGCATATTTGGTAAACTGACTGCATTTGCTGAGGGCATTCTGTATCGTGCCCGGATGGCATCAGTTTAAAATCAATATGACCACACATTTTACTAAAACTTTGTGAACGCAATCGTATTTCAGATTTTCAAAATATTTTGCGTACTCGTCCCAAGTTTGACAATTACTGTGAAGTTTATTATTGTACTTCCTGGTTGGACATGAGCAGCAAATGTGACATAGGTAGAGGTAGTTCTGTTACCTAGCAACCATGCTGAAAACCATACGCCACAATAATACCATATAACACCTTTATTTTGTTGAATGATTGTTTAAACTGCCCAAAAATGGTGTAAACTGTATAAAACTGTTTTGTTTTTCTTTTTTTCTATAGTTAGTTAATATATTTAGTTATATTTATAATAATGATAATAATAAAAGCCCTCATGGTGGGGTTTTAACATCATTTACTGTCGTCATATGATATAATTTAAGCATATTTTTAATGATTTTTTTTCTTCCATAGGCCCCATTTTAATCAATTTTGCGGTGGCGCTGTGAAAATATTTTTTCACAGGTTTTCTGCTCCAAATTAGAGCCTACTGAGTTCTAAGTTTCGATACCATTCGCATGTTTATTACTTGATTTCTGCCATTGTCTGGCCTCTGGATACAATTTTAAATAGTCCCTCGCTGAGACGATTCTCGTCCTTCGGCTCTGGCCTAATTATAATTTTAAAAAAAGTAAAACTATCTGCTTATGTTATGGTTCAAAAAAGCATCAAGTATTCTTTGACAGATTTTGGAATATTTGATTCTTAAGACACCAAAAAGAGACACTCTTACCAAATTTTGCACATGAGTTACACAAAGACATAAATGTTTTGAGAACCCTCTCTCTGTAATGTGTTGTGTGTCAGTAGTTGTGGAAATAAAAGTTATTGTACAAATTGACTTCCACTTACATAAAAGTAACTAAATACCCAGAGAGCAAAAGACGTTGATTCAACGTCATTCAAGCCCTCACAGAAGTTTTGGCCATGTTAATCTTTGTTCTATGTCTGTGCATATAGTTAAAGTAATACAAAAAAAACTGTTACAGCAAAAATAGTAATTTGAAGTTATTCTTTTGAAATTATGTTTAATACGTTATATGGTGTCGGTGCGTTCAAACTTGTTCTGTTTTCTTCCCTGTGGGTTTAGTCCTGCTCTAGTCAGGTTTAGTTCAGGGTTTAGTCACTTGATGTGGTATATCACCCATATATGCATTATTATATTAACACATTGTTTATAATGCCAGACTCAGCCTGACATCCATCAACGTCTCCTATTAAATTGGACCAGATCATATATGGCTTGAACCATTGTGAATGCTTTTGCTCATTTTAGTTAATTTAGCACTTTTCTTACCATTTATTTCACAATGACTGCTGGCATGTGGCAGAAGAAGCTCTGAGTTGTCTCCACACCAGGGTCCTTCAGCTCTTATGCATTAGAAGTGATCCACTAGAGAAACTCTGACAGGAAGACTTAATCCAGGATGCTGGCATGCTACATGTCAAATATGTGGACGTGTTTGCACCACACCCTGAGAGACACTTCTCAGCAATACTCACGGTTTGAAAAAGGTAACAGAAGGTGAAAGAATTTCAGAAAAAAAGGATTGTTGTAGCAATTTGGACAATGAAAGCAAAAAAATATGTATTTTCTATTCAGTTTAAAGCTTAGGGCTTCATTTACTAATAAAAGGAGAGAAAAGTGGCAGGCAGGGCTGCATTCACTCACTTACAAACCTAGTAGCCTCTAACTACATGTGAGAATTTGCTGAATCTCATTGAGGACTGAGCTCGCCATAAGTCATATGATTTTCTGCCAGACTGCAGACACTTGCTGTGAACACCTGAAGGAGCCAGAGCGATATTGACCATTTACAATGTCTGTCAAATTTGTACCAGCTCCAGTGAATTTGAAACAGAAGTACAGTGAGATTCAGGTCATCGTGATCCTAGCAACATTTAAAATGTGCCAAAAGTACTATATATATTATCCTCTGGTTGGTAAGAATACAGCTCAAATTACACAATTATATTTGATAAGTTAAGAGTGAAATAAGTCTATTAACCCGAGGGTCCGAGGACCAATTCCTGCTTGGGCCAAAACACACTGTTGTTGGCAAGACACTTCACACCTGAAAGTGTTGTGTCTGTTTTCCCAAGGGCAGCTGTGGAAAGTAAAGAAACTCTGTTCAGTCCTTTTAGACCTCTCTTTTAGCCCAATTAGACCAAGAAAAGTCCGGACCTGGATCTAGTGGTTTTCAAATGGCCACATATTTTCTTAGGTGGTACTTGATGAGAAGTTTGAGAATCACTGACCTATTGTGTTTGTATTTAAACAGTAAGTGTACCAGCTCACAAGATCTTATGAGGAGTGCTTATGACCGATCAAGAGAAAATAAGAAGAATCAGATCAATAAGTGAACATGAACACATCTATCTGAAGAATCTATCCCTTTGTATTTGTAGGCTATGTATCTGTTTCCCAATGAGGCAAATGTGTTTCCTGACAATCCTTGATAAGTGCTGCTGCTCACAATATTTTTTTCACATGTACCGTAGTTAATTAAAAGGAAAACAATATTTACTTCAATGCCAATTTTTGAGGCTGGCTGATAGATTTTGCCGATTCACATCACAACAGCATCCGTGGCCTTGTGGCAACACTGAGCTGGAGTAGGAGTTGCCATGGTAACGAGTGATCAGAGGGCTTATTTCTGTGAGTTTGTGAACATATTGAAGAGGTAAAGGGGAAACGATGATTTCATAATCACTTACTGACTGGATAGTGCCTTCAGTGTAGCTGTTAAAAGTCTCCAGAGAAATACTTTGCATGCGTACGCCACAGTCTCATTACGGAAGGATCACAATGGCGCACTCATCTTTGGGTAAACACGAGGGAATGGATGTTTTCTGACACAGATCTTGAGCTCTTGCGTCGTCACACCTCATAGAATTTTCACTTAGCCTCATGTTAATTCAAAAGTACTCTGACACTATAGAGTCATAAATGCATTAACCAGAAGAGAGGTTTTTCGGAGCAGTAATAAAGCCGGTGTTGGTAGGAGCTATGACAATGTGCTTCCTGCTTGTAGTTGTGCATCTGTTGGCTTCTAAATTCATCTCAGGTTGCGGTTTTGTAATTACAACAAATTCAGCCATTTCCATTACAGTTCAAATACAGTTTTTATTACATAAACAGGCATGATTTTGCACTAGTGATGATAGCCACTGGTTTAATTAATTATAACTTTACTTTATCTAATGTGTGGCACGGATGACTTATGTACAGTCTTGTGATTAATGTACTGTCCTTCAAAATGACGCTCACTTTAAGATACTTAAACCCCTTTTACTTGAATAATCAATGCAAAAACACTGTGCTGACTTTTCAAATCACTCCAGGCTTGTCTGATTGATAAACCTCTTCTTTCTTTTTAATGCCACCCTCAACGATAGTGTGCAGGTTAAAAACACTTTTTCATGTTATGGAGGGAGCGGTGAGGCCCTCTACTATAGACGCCTGTAGGTCATCCAGACCTGAAGATAGCACAAGGGCTAGAACATCCAGACGTTCTCCTGTCTTTTCATCTTCATACTTTTGGACCACCAGTAAAAACATCTTCCACACCACAAGCTTATGTTTAATGTATCATTAAATGAGAGAAATAGGGCCATTTTAGAACATGGCACTATTTGAGAAAAGGAAAACTGTGACAAATTTCCCTGTCTCTCTTTTAGCATGAACCTTTTTGCAAGAGGTAAACGCGTCGTTATTGAGTAGTTTCCGTGTAGAATGCTCAGGGGATCATTCAGTGCAGGCAAACGTCCAAATCCATGTGTTGGTGGACTCTGGAGTGTTCCCAGTCTAGTGATTATTTTTGGCAGGTTGTGTTGTGTGTGCTTGTGCCTGCCAAGACTTTCTCTGCTTTTTGTGACAGCACTGAAACAACACAGTGAGCTTTATTTCAATTCTGGGAGCTTAAGATAATGTGAATGAATGGACATGGTCAACGACATGATAAGGTTCTTAACTGCAAAGATGGAGGGAAATGCTATTCATTATTATACTTATTAAGGGATGTAAGCATGGGTACGTCTTTTATGTTGTGGTTCTGCGGGGAAGAAATGACTGATACAGCTAATGTTTCAGCTGCATGTGCTCTCTCTCTCTCCCTTTATACATGTGTAAAAGCATAGCTTTCAGATTGACAAGGATGAAGAGTAACAAATGGTTTATTTTGCTGAAGTGTCTCTACTGTTATTGTACACTGAACTTGAAGTCCCTTATCTGGTTTTGATGTAATCCCTCATTTGTCCAGGAGTGGTCCATGGTAGAAAGGATTTCAAAGTTAATCATCTGCTGTACAATGAAATCAAGAAGTTTCAGCTCCTGCCCGGAAGCCATTATCTATTGTGGAAGCACTAAACAGTGATATTTTGAAGTGAGAGTAGATATAGATTTTGTTCTGAATGTTACAAGGATATCTTCTGCATCTGAGAAATGTGCACTACAAATAAACTGCTGTGAAGACAGGCAGTGAAGTAAATTTAAAAAAAAATCTTACATTTGCCTGTTTAACTGTATTAAATAATAATAAATACATGAATTACAGTCTCCACAGGCAGTGAGCCCCATGTGACTCCAGTACTACTCTCCAGTATTAATATTGACATTATACCCACGCAAACAGAACTCTTTAACTATAGTCTTCACCAAAGAGCTGTGACCTGACCATGGCCTGATTGGCTCTGCTCTTATCTTCTTAAAGATGTTCACTGCCCAGGTATTCTGGGAACCGTGCAATGAAAGGAGATTCAGCTGTTTCCCTTGAGGTGGCACCAGAGCCACCAAACATGTGTGAGAGAACAGGTCACACAAGTGTGTATTGAATTAGCCCGTGTGGTTTGACTGGATACTACAATAGGGACTGTTTTTGTTCTGTTTATGTTTTGCCACCTGTTTGATATCTTTTTGTACCAAGTTACATGGTCACAGTAATAATACTGATCCAAAAAGGGCAAGTACACGATTCACATTAAGTGCTTACACTTAACATTTATCCTCTCAAACAAACAGTTCTGGGAGGGCAAATAAAACTAAGGATTTACATTTAACTCCTTCAGATAATCACATTTCATGCTTATGTTTTTTACTGGAGCTATAGCACATCCACAATGACTTGTTTTTGTGTTTCATAATAATATGATGAGGTTAATGGAACCAAAACTCACCTTTCATATAAATGGTCTAATCAGAAGACTGATTCATACCTGAGGTTGTGCATTTTACAGTTCGATGATCTGAACTACTTTTGAATCACCTCACTGACAGAGGTGCTGCACAAACAGATTGTTTCCATGACAACATTATTAGATAAGCAATCAAAAGGGGAAATAAAAAGCCGCCTACTTAATAAATCATGGAGCACTGTGAGTGCTGCGTGAGCTGTGGACGTCAGGTTATTTCACCGAAAGGCCTTTGTTGAAACACAGAGTGATTATGGCATCGTGAATCACAAGGTTATTCTCATGTGTTCACACTCTGATGTGGAGACATTAATGTATCACCATCAGGAGGAGGCAGATGAATGGCATTGTAATTGTCAGTCCAGCATTGAATGTCTCATATATAAATACATTCTAAAATCTTAGTTACACCAACATTATTTAGATCTCCATTCAGTTTGAAAATTTGAGATAATCCACTCTTCTTTCTCCCATATAAAACTTATAAAATCAGCTAATCCTCCCTAAACAAGCTGTTTGTTTGATTGAGTGATTTAGGGCTCCAATCAATTCAAGAACAGCTTGGAACTTTTTAATCTAGAGTTCTAGAGCCTGGGTCAGAACAGGGAGATTAGACTTTGGAAGAATAAGTAGTCTGCCTTGTTTATGTTCAGGGTATAATATTGAAAGTGATTGTACATTTTTTTAAGGTAAAATAAAATGGTGTTGGAAATAGTGATTGATCTATCCAAGGAAAAGAATAGTGATATAATTTTGCCACATCAGCCCTAGACTGGTTGCTCACTGCTCTATAACTTATTAAGTGTTGTGTCTATACCAACAGAGTGAATTAATAATGCAATATAGGTGGTATATGAGTGTCCCTAAAGTGCTACAGTGAAATAAATATAAATGCATTATTTTTCACCATTATGCAAAAGTAATTACTATATTTGGAATTGCTGATTAAATATACAGTACGTTTTTATTCCAATTAATAAGCAGCACTATATTATTTTCATTCATATTTTATTTAATTGACAACTAAAAATAGCATATACTGAAATCTTATAAATAATGAGCGAGCATTAGTGTGCTACTGAAGACGGAGCACGTGTGTGTGGGCGTGTTGCAGTCTGGACTGCTGAGTGAACATTCATTCAGAAAAGTATCACACTTCATATAGTACTAATCTGTATAATAGTCAAGTATTATTGAAATTGGATAAGAGGCACTTTGTTGTACTACATTCTTATACTTGACAAACAGTATGGTGAACTGTATGCTCTGTCATGTGCAACAACCTGTATAAGTCTGATAGTGATTAAATACAAGATACAATTCAATTGAACATTAATGGCTCAAATAACTTCACTTTCATCTGTGGTGTTGAGATTTTCCTATTCATATTACACTATACAAACATGGCATTTTAAACATGAGAATGACTAAATACTACCACTAATACTACTCAATAGATAGTGTTTAAATTATCAGGTCCCGGGTCAATCAAAATGGGCTTGAGAAATCTTCAAGCGACTGAAGCACAGCTTGTAGTTTTGTCTTGTACCAGAAAAATGTAATGCTGTAATTGGGGAAATTGTGCTTGTATCTGCAATCTTGTCTTTTCGGTCATTACCCAAAGATCATGATCATAGGTGAGGGTAGGAACGTAGATTGACCGATAAATCGAGAGCTTTGTATGTTGACTCAGCTCCTTCTTCACCACATCAGTCCAATGCAGCGACCGCGTCACTGCAGCCGCTGCACCGATCCACCTGTCAATCTCACGCTCCATCCTTCCCTCACTCGTGAACAAGACCCCAAGATACTTGAACTCCTCCACTTGGGGCAAGGACTCTGCACATAGACTATACTGTATATTGAAATAGACAGAGCTGGCTCCTTCAAGCTTTATACAGTCTACGGTGGGGTATGAATATGTCAGTGGGAAATGGTAAAATGTAAAACAGCTTGGCCCATATGTAGTCGGTCACACTGGCTGTTGACATAATACTACTAATGCATTAATTCTCCAAGGCCAAAGCCAAAGAGGTAAAAGAATAAAAACACATGTTTGCATATGGGCCAAAGGTTTATACTACTATTCATTTTGTCACAGCCATTCATTCCTTCTATGTTGAATACTCCAAAAGACTCACATGCATACATACATGCAATACTGCGCATAAAGAAGGCGTAGCATGCCGACTAAAGCTCATGCATGAGGCGCTGTGACAGTGGGTGGGAGTATGTAGGGGGATGGAGAAGACAAATGACAGAAATATCAGACTACATTGCCTTCCCCCTCACATGTTCACCCATTTATATTCCCTGAAATCTGGTGGTTTTCTTTCACGTTTCAAATCATGTTGGCTGTTCTATGGAGAATATTGGAGTCAAATTAATGGTGCAATGCAATCAAGCGCTCTAATCTCTCTTTTGGAAGCTACTGTAGGTTGAACCAAAACATGCACAATGTGTAAAAATCTCCAGTGAAGGTAGTCTCAAGATCTGGAGATGGGTCCCCGGACGCTGCTCCTGATAGGTTGCCCTGGGTGAAGGATGGGTCAAATGCAGAGGACAAATTTCCCTACGGGGACAATAAAGGCTAATCTTGAATGCATTTTTTCCTGTTGTGTAAAGCACTTTGAATTGCCTTGTGTATGAAATGCGCTCTACAAATAAACTTTGCCTTGCCTAATCTAATCTAGTTCTGGGCCAAGAGCTGCAAAGTGCAAGCAATACAAGCTACTTATTTCTACAAACAGAATATTTTAATGAATATTATTGCTGCTTTAAAATCATGTCTCCCTGTTTGGAAAGGTAATTTGGCTCCTTTTGACACTTTAATGAGTGAAAATTACTCTTGCGTGAATTTATAGCTCTAATAGTCGACACCGGAGGCAGTGGGAAAAGCAGTAATGAAGAGGCTGCTGTGGCTGGCATAGAGGGTCATATAGAGATAGCGGTGGTACACAGCATATACCTCAAAGGACCTCAGCTCGGCTCTTAATTACCAGCTACCCTGATCCGGCGAACACGGGCGATACACTGCTGAAGTGCACCATCAGCCTATTGTCCCGTCCCTGTTTTAATGAATCTTTGCTGGAGGAAAAGAATGGGAATTTCATCCAAGCCAACTTTGAGATTTATGAATATTTCCGGAGTTGAGCTAAGGTTTCTGCTGAGCCAAGCCACAAGTGCCACTGCCAATTGTGGGTCAATAGTTCGGATTATTGCCTTCACCCCATCATCATCTGCTGACGTTCACTCTCTGCCAACCTGTCAGTGCTGGCAGTGAGGGATAGATTCTGGAAATACACAGAGAAACAGGCACAACCCCCGTTTTAATTTACTACACATCTGGGAGCATATATTTTAAGGGTGTACTGTCAACTTCTATGCTTTTAAAGCCAAGCTGGTCCAGTGCTTTAAATAACATTAGCTGCGTCTTCTAAATCGCTTCTTCTTCTCTCCAAGCTACAGTAGTGGTCTTAGTCAAACTAACAGGGTGACATGTTGTGTAAAATGATGTTCCATCAACATGTCCCAGCTATATTTCAATTGATTCCTGCATATTTTAGTAATACTGTATTTTTCAGCATTTGAGGCAGAAAATATTCACCTACCCCTTGTCTCCGCCCATGGCCCTCTACTTACAAAGGATTATTTTTTAAATTCATACGACCGGGTTATACATGTCTGATTATAAAATGACACATTGCCATTTGGCAATGGTGAAATGCCATTATGAAGAGGCCATGCCTGTCAGTTCTGCAGCTTTGAACAGGAAGTCAATGAAGCTGTTATTATTGTAAAAGAAATTATTTAAAGAAATTCCAGATTAATATTGTGGTTAATATGGACACAAATATGGACTCGCACTGTGCAGGGATTAAGTACTGACCTTGTGGTGCGACAAATAATTCATACTTAAACCAACTCAATATGGCCCTAAGTGGAATCTCTGCAAGCACCTTGTGGTAAAGATAATGCCTCAAACCAGCCAAATCCATTTTACAAACTTTTTCCCTCTGCGAAGATAGCTCCACCACTGATCCTTACCACTATCTGGTGGTGCTGGTGGTAAAACAGCGTGCACTCATGGTATTCCTATAGATATCAGAGGAATTAAATTTTTAAAGGAGAGAGCATCTTTCATTTGGTCTCAATTTGCTGAACAAAGCCTGGCTGCAATGGATTTTCTATCTATGAGTGTAAATCTTCCCAGAGTCAGGCGTGCTGCACTTGTTTATTGGCTTGGTAATCCTACGCACACAAAGCTTTAATGTGAGCAGAAGAATAGATGAGCTTCTGTAAGAACAGACCACATGGACACATAAGTGCAGTCAATAAATCACACAGGTGACACAGTGAGTAAAGAGACTCGCTGTAAAACTGTAGTACGAGGCTTGGGTTAGAAAATCAAGAAGTTAAAGAAGGTTCCACAATGAGGAACAATAAAATGCGATAGATAGAAAGATAAATACATTTATTTAATTTCTCTAGAGGATGTCTAGACTTCCCTCATTGTTTTTGTGTTGTTTTAAATTAGAAAATATTTTTGGGAAAGACATTGCGAAGGTTAGAATCTCCAAAAATGCCACATCAATGAGGTTGGACCTCATTGATGTGTCAGAAATATATGTCATCACCACTGCCAATTGTTTGTGGCTTTTAGGAGATGTCTCACTGAGCACTGGTGAATGCTGGGGGGAAAAAAAGTTAAGTTGATAACTTCCAGAAGCTTTTACTTTTAACTTTAATTTTGCAGACCTAAACCAAAAGTATTTGACATTGTAAACAAAAGATATGCGTGACCTTTATCTCCGGCACAAGGGGCTGATTTTTGGCTAAATTTTATGACATAAATTAAAAATGCAATCATTCTTTTCCAGGAATAAAACCAAATCCACTGTGAAATACGAAACGGCACACAAGATCCAAAGGTCAAAGTGCAGTGAGAGTTGGTTGGAGCATGCAGGTACAGTACATATGACTCAGATATAATCACTGTTTTTGGTTCTCTTACCTGCCTCATCCATATTAATGCATGCTTAAATAATTGACTGTTTCTATCTCGCAAATCCTCCTCTTGTGAAGCAGAAGCAAAACACTTAAACCCTTATCTCCAGCCTACGAGTCTGGCACTGTCGAAAATATATGTATAGAACCCAGAGAGTCGTTTTGTTCTCTCAGATCTCATTATCAACACTGGGGGAGTAGGTTATTCTATTCCCCCCCCATGAAATATTAGTTAAACAAGCATTGTGGAGCTGACCAAACTCAAATTGTAGTTTTATATAGGTGTGCTGTGTCAAGTACTTGTGAAAAAAACAATGACTGTGGTTTGGCCCAAGTCCTTTAATTATTCATCTTGTTTATCAAGAATCCCTGAGCATTGTTCAGGATATGGCCAAGTCATATTCCTGTTTGAAATATGTCCTGTTTCTTGACTCAAAAAGAAGAAAGAAGATAAGATTATGTGTCTTCATGTGCACAGACAAAAGGGAAGATAAAGGACATTAACAGAGCTCTGTTAATGTCCTTTATCTTCCCTGGATGTAACCTTTCCACACCCTCACCAGACTCACTTCCACCACCGCGGGGGTTGTGAGGTTTCTTAGTACATGTCATTTCTCCCTGTTGGACCTTTTTTATGTCCACCATGACTGAGTGTGTGACTTGGGGCTATCACTGATCTATACTGTCTCCGCTCACTGGCGCTCTACAGAAATATTAGAAGCCTCATTCACGTCGGACGATTAGAGCAGCTGTCAGGGTAAATGGGATCAAGGCGATAATAAATATGTTCGACACTGTAGTGGAAAGAGCCGCAATATGACAAGCTATTCTGTAAAATTGTGGCCATGGTATTGGTAAATTGGTTTTGTTTGTTTGTTTGTTGTTGTTTTTTTAACCACTGGTAAGAGAGTGCAACAGTTTTGCCTTGTTGTGATGTCTTAAAAGTCTTCTGTATATGAATGTGTTTGAATAGTGTTAGTGGTTCGTCAGTGTAAACAGCTTAATGTGCCTAAACCACTGTGTAAATGTGACTTTACAAGCAATACAACCGAATGGATGGAGGTGTTGTGCATCGTAACAACTGCCAATTAGAATCTCATCTTTCCTGAATAATCGGGACGGACAGGACAAATAGAAAGGATTTTCAAATCTTCTATATTCTTCACTGTTACAAAAGTGATGGTATTACAATCATACAACCCGACAACTTTGACCTTTATATCAACCCAGTCCTTCAAAAACCTTCAGGTGAAATGTCAGCGATCCCATATACACACATACAAATGGCATTCACAGGGGGTACGTCATGTGCATCCAATGTCGAACACCCCTTAGCTCATTGTTGACGTTATTTTTATGAACAAGCCTGGAAGTACAAACGGGGATTTTTTTTTTAACAGGGAACAGACCCTTGGCTCCCCACTTGGCCCCAGGAGAGCAGTGTTGAGCATCAATCACACGGGCTCCCCAAAGAGTTCCTCTCCTGTCCTGTGAATCTCATGAGGTGCACAGGTGCTAATTGCACTTAAACATTTTAACATTTAGAGAAAATTTACACATTTTTTGTATCAGCATTTTTGTATGTCTGCCTTGACATTTGTGGGCAAGAGTAGAGTAGAGGAAACAGAGTGAGATGGTGAGTGGAAGATGTGAATTAAGCTCCCCGCAGTGTCGGCATCACATGCAGCCAGTGGGTGGTGAGATGCTTCACGTCTGCTCGTGGACAGATCTGTTCAAAAAACAAGAGACATTCTCCATTGACTAGGAAGATGCACACTACTACACAGCTAAAAGTCACAAGTGAACATCTGGTATTCAATAAGTTTTATTTTTTTCCACTTCTTCTGCCATGAGTCGAGACGGTTGCCATAGTTATTGGAGGCTGGAAAGTAAGAGAGAATGGAAAACGTAATAAACGAACAAAATAATACCTTTTGAAACAGGCTCTCCACACACAAGTTGAAGTGCATGCCACCATTCTGCCCAAAATAAACTGTGATGCTTTTCATGAGAAAATCTGTTTGTTGTCCTGGATGCTCTCCAAGTGGCATCTCGTTCCCAGATTGGTGTTTGGACCAAATGCGTACAGATTTTGAGATTAAACTCAAAGTTCCTGACTGCACTAAAAATATTTCGGTCGCATTTATGGCTCTGTCCTCAAGCCAAGATTCAATGGAAATGTTGTTATGATTCATTAGACAGAAGCTAGTGACTTTGTGGGAGGTAAAAAGCATGCATCATTGAGGAGAAACTGTGAAGCACGAATGAAAATAGTAATCTGCTCCAAATCCCATTGAACAGGAAACAACACTGGCTTATGAGGATATAAAGATAAAACTAAAACTTTATATGATTTACTGTTTGTATATATTTTTTTTTATTTGATATCTTTCAGTCATTTTTTTGTTTCATAGGAAATCCAAAAATGGTTATTACAGGACAAAGGAAATGGTCAGTGCTTGGAATTTGTCGTATCTGGTGAGCAGTGAATTGTGACAAAGGATTTCATGCAGGGTCACAGGAGAATTTTGCTGTAATAATAATCATTCCAGTCAGTCATAGACATCAAAAAGGCATCTTCTGAAGACATTTGTTTAGACAGGTGGTTAAGCCAATCAGAGAAATGCATGGTTTGTATCAAAACAAACATAGTGGCTTATGTGAAAAATAAAATAAGAATACAGCGCAGAGTAAAAATACAGACATCTGCTGAATCATTATGTGATGCACAATGTTAAACTGAGGTAAAAGATATTCGAAACATCAAGATCCATGCTACAAACGAGCAGCGGTAAATTCATTGACAATTGATTGCTGATCCCAGACGCTTCTGCATTTACACAGAAGGTACGAGGGACTGGCTCAGCAGTGTATAGATTTTACTCACAAATGAATTACACAAAAAGGCTACGTGCTGCAGCAAAGCCCTGAGTACAACAGAAGTAATTGGAGCACCTTTCATTTGTTCCACCATTTTTTTCTGGACACTTTAGAAGGATCTCTCAGAAACCGCACTGAAGTATGCACATACATGAGTGCTATGTCCCTTCTCAAGCATCAATTTCCAGTAATGATTTTCTCCAGTGGTGAGAGGCTCTCTGATCGAGCCATGTAATAAAGAGGGCACTCAAACACATCCACACAGAGTACTTCTTAAACCCATATAGACCCAACAGAGAGTAGCAGTCATAATCGGAATGTACTATGACTAATTTAATGAGGTGTATTTTTCTGGAAACAAGTGGGGCCCAGAAAAATCCCAAGTGCAGAGAGATGTGGGTGCACCCGTGGGTGAGTCGTGGATGCGATGATGGGAGGCAGACCTGATGAGCGGAGGTGGTAATTGTGTTGATAATGGTTGTTCCAAGGGGGAAGGGTGTAGAGGGCTCTTCAGTGCACTCCTGTCAGTGCACTGGCTCAGTACTGTGGTTGTCCACATAGTTATATAAAAGAGCTTTACTTTCAGATCCTCAATGTCGTTATCCTGTTGATGTGATAATAATAACACGACCTGATCTGGGGAAATACAACAGAAAAAAACGTTCTGCCTTTTTTATTTATTTAAAACAGCGCCGCAGTAGCAGCAACCACACATGTATAATGCCCTTATCCACTACACCACCAGTGGGCAGATAAATCATTCCATTTCTAAAAGACTGGATGATCGACAGTGGCAATACCAGATGGCATTGTTTTTACAGCACTGAAAATGACAATTCATTTGTTGTCTAATTCATGAGCTGTTGTTTGGAGTGTGAATCTTTGGAAAGAAAAGTAACCTGCTTAAGGCCCGAGCTTGTGAGCAACAAGGAGAAATACAGGCAGGTGCTTTATGCTTACAGCTTGTTAGTTAGTTTGTCTCAACACAAGACACAAACTCAGGTGCGGATGGTGACTATTCAGGACTTTAACGCCTTATCATTTTGGCTGAAGGCCTATAAAAGGCGTGTTATATATATGCTGTATATATATATGTATATATATATATATATATATATATATATATATATATATATAACACGAGAGAGAGAGAGAGATACATATATATATACTTATATATACTTTATATATACTTTATATACTATATTATGAATGTTAATTTAGTGGAGAATAACTTTCCACCTTCAGATGCCTAAGAGCGTGATAGTTCAATTTTTATCTAAATCTGCTTCTTGAAATTGAGCTCATTCTGTGACTTCACTTAGGTCCATCAGTGCTTCGAGGACTCTGCTCTCAATGTTCACAAAATGAAAGTCCTTCATTGGACATGAGTTAGCAATTAGCATCTACTGTAGGCCCTGGGGAGATGCCCAGAGGAACTCCCACTCATACATGAATGTTTCAAGTAGCCTGACAGAGTTTAATATTTCAACAAGACACAAGTCTCAGCAGGGACTACTATGTCTCACTCACATTGAATGCCATGCATCTTACACAATTTTGAAAATGCCTAAATAAGCTATACTCTGAAGTGACATTCTAAAATAAGATAAGATAAGATAAGATATTCCTTTATTGTCCCACATGGGGAAATTTCATTGGTGCAACGCAGGTAGATACAGAGGTAGATACAGAAGAACAGAACACTTATAGGAAGTCTGAAAAACACTTTCTGTAGAAGATCTGGGGAGCCGGGGGGCGGGGCCGGAGCCGGGGGGCGGGGCCGGAGCCGGGGGACTCAGAGCCAAGACACATCGCAACGACACGACGAAAACACTCAATCCAGCCGAATAAAGTCAAAACAAGTTAATTTAAAGCGATTCCAGTGAGTGTCCCGATCGTTCGTGAAGTTCCTCTTTCATATAAACGTGTATATAAACGTGTACCGACGACACGCCGTACTTTAGCGCGGCCGGAGGGCGCGGGGGGGCTGGTGGGCTCGCTCGGAGCTAGCTCACGTCACAACAACACAACGAACGCAACGAAAAACGCTCAAATCCAGCCGAAAGAAGTCAAAAACAGTTGAATTAAAAAACTATTCCAGCGCGTGTCCCTATCGTACAGAAAAATAGAAAAAATATCCTAACTATATTTACAAAATATAGGAGATAAAGCACAATAAGTGTGAGAAAGAAGAGAGAGCGTTTACACTGGGCTGCCAGCTGTACCAAATGTGCAAAACCAAATTGGGTCAAAAATAATCAAAAAATATAGCCGCAAGCGGCAATGATCGGCCCTCGCCACGCCGCCGCCACACCGCCGCCACGCCGCAAGAGGAAGGGGCGCTAACGCGCCCCAATTGTCCTTTTATTACGCCTACTGCTGAATCTGTGACGCTGTCACATCTTCTCCCCTTTGTTTTACCATCAAAAAGCTATTTTATTTTGAATTCTTGGCAAAATGTGCAGCTTTGCCGCACAGACACCGTGACTCTTTGAATGAAAATGTGGATAACTTTTGATGGTCCTGAAGATGAGTCTCACCAAATTTCAGGTTAATAGGGCTGACGCCCTGGGAGGAGTTTGTGAAAGTCTAAAGTGTAAACATGTTCTGGCGATTTCCCCATTGGAATAACATGAAAGGTTTCGGTCATCGTTACGGCAACGCCATAACAATTATGACATGGGTCTCTTTGACTTTTTTGATGGGGATGCTAAAATTGAGTTGTGTGTCAAATTTCATATAATTTCGCAAAACTAAACATTTAACCTCCATATAAAATCTGTAGGGGGCGCTGTGGCGCCAAATGAATTTATTTCACTTCAAGTAGGTTTAGGGCAAAGAGTTTAACAACTGATTCTAATTTGACGCAATTCGGACTTTATCTGCGCAAACGGCAGAAATTTTAAATATGGGAGATTTCTGAAATTCTAGCTACAGTTTGCGGCTTCGCCGCACAGAGACCGTGAGAGGTATCAATGTAATTTGGATAACTTTTGATGTCCCACTCCTCAGTAGCATTTTCACCAAATTTCAGCTTTTTAGGGCCAACGCCCTGGGAGGAGTTCGTAAAAGTATGACGTTTGGAAAAACTCCGAAGTCATGTTTAGCCATTTTTGAAGCAATATGGCCGACATTTGGTTGGGCGGACGGCGTTGCCGTAATAATATTTTTTACTTCTCTTGTTACCATCTACCTCTGCGCCAAATTTCATGATTCTACGATCAGATTTTTTTGGGGTCATTTCCCATCTCTCAATGCATTTTTGGTACATTTGGGGGGGCTGACGCGCCAATTTTTTTTATTTTAGAAAAGGGAAATAGCCAGAATGTAGAGAGGCACGATTTTTAGAGGTGTGAACATTTTTGTGACTTTTCGTCAATGTTCACTGGGTGAAAAATAGGGGGGTTGGTCCCGAGAAGAAGAAGAAGAAGAAGAAGAAGAAGAAGAAGAAGAAGAAGAAGAAGAAGAAGAAGAAGAAGAAGAAGAAGAAGAAGAAGAAGAAGAAAGAATAATATTCCGATGCGAAAACAATGTTTCCCATTTTTCAAATGTCATAAACTATACATTTTCGGAAAGCGCTCGCGCTTTCCTACCTCATGGTGTGGGTCCCTGGTCACTGACGGGTACTTTCGTTAATTTTGAGTGGGCTCCGCCCACTTTGTGTTTTTGGCCCTCTATACAGTAATAATGTTCAATTTTTGCATTACATGCTTATATGCACGGAACATGCAAGAGATGGGGAACGTATTCGTGAGCTACTTAGCGCAAATGAGTGCTTTATATGGGGATGACGACCGCAAAGCAATGTAAAGTGCTCGTTTAGTGCGCACTTTTGCACGGGCTTCGCCCGTTTACAATGGTAATGTTCCATTTTCCTACTACTAATTAGTATGCACGGGGCGTGCATGAGTGAAGGAGTGCGTTAGTGAGTGTTTGGAAGTGGGCGAGCGCTTCGCGCTCAATTTCGTGCGCACTACGTGCGCACTTTCGCAGCCGTGCTTCGCACGGCCTTACGAGATTAATAGGCCTCTCGCCAGCTTGTGGCGCTCGGGCCTAACAAGCAATTGTATATTATAAAATGCAAGAGGGCATACACAATTAGGAGCTGAAATAACATTTAATCTACAACTAAAACTACTATTTAGACACAATTACAATTGAAAATGTAAATAATTCCGCTTGACACAATAGCCCGTTTTGCCGGTGTCCAAGTGCAGCCACATTGCAAGTGTCTGGGGAGAAGGTTAGAACACACACTGGTCAGATTGTCAGTCGGCACTAAGGCCACTGCAAAGTCCAGGAAGAACCTGGCGCACCTTTCCACTGAAAAGTCAGTTTTAACACTAAAATCTTTGGTCAAGTTTTGTCCGGGACAATTTTTTTAGTGAAAGCTAAATCTAGGGAGGGGGCAGACGAGACAAAAGATACAAAAGTGCCAAAAAAGATACATACGCTGAGCAGAGGCAGCGCGTTGACATCTAAGGACATCAAACGTGGGAAAGAATCAATCTAAAACCAATGTGCCCGTCCCGGAGACACCTGCCACGCTGACAATGTCAAATACATATGGGAAAGAGCCAGTGTCTGCCAGTGTGGTCCAATAGATTTGGTTTTCCATCTGGCGGATCACTAAGCACAGAAAAAATTAATGATTCATGTCAGCAAAATTGTTAAATTGAATGAATAGAAATTAAGGTTTTGTGATTTCTGTCATGTCTTTGTGATTTTTTTTTTTTTAATCCTGTTGTGTGAAGCACTTTCAATTGCCTTGTGTACAAATTGTGCTCTACAAATAAACTTGCCTTGCCTAAATCTCCAGGGAGTGTAGGGTTCACCTCAGAAAGGTATAAAGCTCTAAAAGAAACACATATTCCTCTACTTTTAACAACTTTAAAATGGGCACTTAAAACAACTCAGACTCCTCCTAGTTGGAAAGAAGCCGTCATATTCCTAATACCTATAGAAGGGAAGGATCAACTCGATTGTGCCTCATTTAGACACTTTTCTATTCTGAATGTGGATTATTGTATACACCTGAATTATGAATGGAACGTTCTTTTTCTTTTTTCTTTTTCCACCGCGTGTTCCCGTTAGGGGTCGCGGGTAACTGGAGCCTATCCCAGTGACTTTAGACCTTAGGCATGGTCAGGGGCCAGCTCGTCACAGGGTTATGGAACAAACACTCCCAAACTGAAAACACAATGATCAAACAGGATTTACGACAAACATAAGACGATTCTTACACATAATGAATCAAATACAAAAACAGCAAAACGAGGATGTAATTACTAGTTTGGATGCTGAGAATGCTTTTGATTCTGTCTAATTCATTCAAAGTGCTTAGCAAATTTAAAATAGACAACTTATTAATAAAAAGATATTGGGGCTCTTTACGATCACCATCAAGAATTATACTCAATGATCACCTGACGGATCCACTGACTCAGTAAAGAGGGGTGAGGCAGGGCTGTGCTTGGTTCCCCCTCCTGTTGGCTTTGGACTTGCAACCATTGGCACAAAATATTAAACACTCAAAAACAATTCATGGTGTTACAATTGATGGGATGGAACATAAAATTGCAGACAATGTTCTATTATGTTTGACCAAACTAGAAATTGCAATACCTACAATGTAATGCATTTTCTTCCAAATATTGGTCCAATGTCTGGATACAAATTAAATGTTCAAAATCTGTTCAAATTCTTTCTGATGATCCCTTTTGAAGTTTAAATGGCAAATGGAATCTCTTATATATTTAGGCGTGGCCCTTCTTATGTATGTATCAACAGTCTTAGAGAAAAAATATATTTTCTTTCCTATTAGAAAAATCCTTTTTTAATAATTCACCCTTATTCTACTCAAGTCTAAGGATTAAAACTATGAAAAAAACATTGTTTTTTCCTGATTTCTCTATCCATTCCAGACTCCTCCAATTTCCATCCTCAACAGACTGTTTGATGAGTGGAACTAATCAGTCTCAAAATTTGACCAAAGAGTGGTCAAATTTAGTTCCACCAGACCCTCAAAGGAGAAGGAATGAGAGCGATGTTTCAATATAAAGCTATTGAAGCAAAGAACCTTTGAGACAACCAAAGAAGCCAGCCTGCACATGTCTTTTGATGTTATTTGCTTTAAAACTGCAACACACAAACTCAAGCAAAGGACCCTCTTTGCATTTTACAGCCAACAACTTTTTACTCAGCCTTAGTCTGTGATAACCATACACCTTCAAGACCATCTCTACAAGACATGGGAGTGTATAAGTAAAGGGGTAATCTTTACAGAACTAAACGCTGCCCCATTGCTAGTGACGGCCTACACTTACCATTGTGAAAACAGCAGTTACCTTGGAAACAGGGACACCACAATAAGAGCAAAACTCCTGGTTGGACAAGCTGGGATTTTAATTTTTTGTTAGAAGTGACAAAAAGTGAAATGCTCAACCCTAAAAATGTTGCATTTTCTGAGCCTTTTCCCTGCTCAGGGGATGAGACTGTGGAGAACATGTCAAACCACAAGACGCCATGTATGCATAAATCAGTGTCCTTCAGTGTTCATTTAAACTAGACCTCTGTGGTGCAGATTTTAATGGTTCCTTTAACAAAAATATTGTTTATGGGCTATTTCTTATCAATCAGATAACAAACTTGGCACACAGCACAAGCCAGGATGCACCCTAACAGCCAATAAATGCCAACATATGGCATTTCCACACCGTGATGCCAATCCAAGCACGAGTATGCCTCTTTAATCATCAACAACTTCAGGATTAGCTGCAACACTATTATTCCCAGCTAAAACCAATATAATTTAAGCAGCTCACGGTTACGTAAAAATATTCTTAACTACCATAAACCAAATCAAAATACTATGGGCTGACATTGTTTCCAAACCATATTATTGCACATTAGTGTACTGTATGCACATGTGCCGCTGGCCATCTTGATCGGGTAATTGGATGAGTTTGTTCACTTACAAAAGCAGATGTTGCTCTGCAGTCCCAGCTGTTGGCTGTATTTGGAAACAGAAGTCATTAAAGTGGATTTTCTCCATAGAAAGTAAATCCTCTTCATGCTTCACTTCAGCAGCTGAGGGTAAAGAAGACTGCTCTTATTTATTTGTTTATCTGTTTTTGGGGGGGGATAGTTCATGAACATACATGTTATACAGTAAATGCTGTAAACACACCGGATTATAGCCATGGGCTCATTTCCATCCGTTGTCCCACATTCACTCTCACAACATACTCTCATTCCTACACCAACATACTATTGTGCATGGTTTAGTTATAAGGGAAAGCGCTGCAGACCTGGAGAGAATATGCAAACTCCACAGAAAAGGCCCCACACTGCCCAGGAGTCAAACCTAGGACCTTCTTGCTGTGAAGTGAAGTGAGAGCGCTATCGTGCTGTGCATTACACATCATTTTCACAATATCTAATGTGTCATAAAAGCTCCAAAGTGTCTTGAAGAAGTGGCCTTTAAAGAGACACTAAAGACAGAACTGTCTTCAGCCGAAAGCAAAATTTGAAAAATCCTCTGTGAGCAGTGCCCGGAGGTTTATATATATGTGCCGGCTGTCACCTTGTATTAAGCCTTCTATCTGCAGTAGATGTATGAACAGCGCTGGGTGCAACTTGTTACTGGAATTAGATTGTAGTTTTAAGGGACGTAATACAGTAAGGAATTGAAATAAGATAATAAAAATACCTGTAATTAGAGTACAGTTACATCCAGAACACAGGATGTAATGCATGCTTACGTGCAAAACACGGGTTAGCCTAAACCCTTTGTTTGTTGCCAAAGAAGAATAAGTACTAGCTAACCCTCTGACACGATGTAAGCAACAATTAGGGTTGTACAACAAACCAGGTCTAAACTAGTTCTAAACCAGGACTCAGCCAGGTTTAGTCCCAAGTTCTTATATTGTCACGACGCTAAAATATTACATTTTATTTCGATACTAAGGAACATGCTTGATTCTCGATACCACAAAGATTATACTTTCTTATGTGAGATGAAGGAGTTATTCCAAAATAATAAGGAACTAGTAATCAGTTAACTAAAACATTTTTCAAAGTAACTTACCCAACACTGTGTATGAAGACAGCCAAAAATCCATAAATGAAGCTCATAGCTCAGCGTATACATTACAAGTTGTTGTATTCGGAGGACTGTCCAAAATCCAGAACAACTCAGGATTATAGTGGTATTTTAATAATGTACATATTTTGAGTAAGCTATTTATTTGCTTTATTCTGTCTTGTCCTGATGTACCCTCTAATATTTATGTGTATATTGATGTAATGTAGCTCCTACATTTCCTTGCCTCTACCTATGGGAAACAACAATTGGAATGAGAAGGGTTTATTCTTTTGACAGCCTTGACAGCAGGGCCTTAAGTGGGAGTTTTGAGGTGAGATATTGTGAAACAAGATGTGAGCGCAACGCTAGAGAACATGCAGCTGCAGCATCTGCCTACATTTATTGTATTCATGCACTCAGCACTTTCATACAAGGCAGTAAGTTTATTGCCAAAGAACACAATTACAGAACTAGGTCCGGGAATTCATATTGATAAAATAGAAAATGCACAATGGTGAACTCCAGACAAGGATCCTCGTGCCATAATGGGTCAAACTAGAAAATCTGTAATGGCTGAAGCCATTGCTGGAGTGTCTGCGTCTCCCCTCCCTCTCTCTCTCTCTCTCTCTCCCTCCCTCTCTCTCTCTCTCTCTCTCTCTCTCGCTCGACTGGCTCCGTCCCAAAATTCTAAAGAATAAAGGCTAAATTTCTCCCTCCCTCTCTTCCTCTCCCGCCCTCTCCACAATACAAGAACATATAGTGTCTGCACGTGATGTCACGCAGGCACTATATGTTCTTGTATTGTGAGTGATGTCACAATTTCTTTAATTATTATTAGGCCCGAGCGCCACAAGCTGGCGAGAGGCCTATTAATCTCGTAAGGCCGTGCGAAGCACGGCTGCGAAAGTGCGCGCGTAGTGCGCACGAAATCGAGCGCGAAGCGCTCGCCTATTTCCAAACACTCACTAACGCACTCCTTCACTCATGCACGCCCCGTGCATACTAATTAGTAGTAGGAAAATGGAACATTACCGTTGTAAACGGGCGAAGCCCGTGCGAAAGTGCAAACTAAATGAGCACTTTACATTGAGATGACGACTCATTTGCGCTAAGTAGCTCACGAATACGTTCCCCATCTCTTGCATGTTCCGTGCATATAAGCATGTAATGCAAAAATTGAACATTATTACTGTATAGAGGGCCAAAAACACAAAGTGGGCGGAGCCCACTCAAAATTAACGAAAGTACCCGTCAGTGACCAGGGACCCACACCATGAGGTAGGAAAGCGCGAGCGCTTTCCGAAAATGTATAGTTTATGATATTTGAAAAATGGGAAACATTGTTTTCGCATTGGAATATTATTAGGCCCGAGCCCCAGCAGGGCGGAGGGCCTATTGCTCCCGCAATGCTGCCGAAGGCAGCATTGCAACTGTCTGACCAAACATGCGGGCGCAGCCCCCGTCGCCCCTGGCAAGTTCAGTGAACTAGCCCATGCCGAAGGCATGGATCATGCATACCTACTCCTGCTATGACAGAAATAGTCAACAATGAGTGAATGGGCGTAGCCCATTCACTCATTGTTGACAACAGCAGCGCGAAGCGCTGCATTCCTCCAAAATCACTCCTGGCATCGTCCCGTACGCGAGAATCCATGCCGCAGGCATGGGCCATGCTTGTATCTGCTCAAATCAATGGAAGTCTATGGGGAGTGGGCGGGGCATCCCGACGGAATAAGGAGTGACGAGCGCGTAAGCGCTCGTAATGATGATTCCACCCCATGGCGGCATCGGGAAGGCTTAGAGCTTTCAAACGATGTATCATTTGTTGTTATAGTGGAAACGGCTATATTGTTTTTGCTAAAAATATTATTATTAGGCCCGAGCCCCAGCAGGGCGGAGGGCCTATTGCTCCCGCAACGCTGCCGAAGGCAGCGTTGCAACTGTCTGACCAAACATGCGGGCGCAGCCCGCATGTTTGGTGCCCCGTCGCCCCTGGCAAGTACAGTGAACTAGCCCATGCCGAAGGCATGGATCATGCATACTTACTCCTGCTATGACAGAAATAGTCAACAATTAGTGAATGGGCGTAGCCCATTCACTAATTGTTGACAACAGCAGCGCGAAGCGCTGCATTCCTTCAAAGACCCTCCTGGCATTGTCCCGTATGCGAGAATCCATGCCGCAGGCATGGGCCATGCTTGTATCTGCTCAAATCAATGGAAGTCTATGGGGAGTGGGCGGGGCATCCCGACGGAATAGGGAGTGACGAGCGCGTAAGCGCTCGTAATGATGATTCCACCCCATGGCGGCATCGGGAAGGCTTAGAGCTTTCAAACGATGTATAATTTGTTGTTATAGTGGAAACGGCTATATTGTTTTTGCTAAAAATATTATTATTATTTGTCTTGTTCTTCATCGCTTTGAACTCTAATTTGACCCCCTGAACATGCTCAAAAACTCACCAAACTTTGCCCAAAATTCAGAATCGGCGAAAAATTTTGTTTTTTCTGGGCCATTTTTTTTTTCCTAAAAAAATGGCGCGACAGCGCCACCGACAAAAGTCAAAATACATTGCGCCTATGGGAGACGCCCCGAGGTCAACTTTGACGTAAAGCTACGAAATTCGGGACACGCATTCCTCTCGTGATGACAAACAAAAAAAATCATTGTGGCCACGCCCCCAGACTTACCCTATGGCCGCCATCTTCCTTTGAAAATGAAAACACGCTGTGTTAGCCATTTTGTTCACGTCAAACTTTGACGAACTCCTCCTAGGGCGTTTTGCCCACCAACTTCAAAATCAGCGTACGTCCTCTGGACAAGTGGGGCATCTAAAGTTATCCAATTTTTTGAGATACCTTTTACGGTCTGTGTGCGGCGCAGCCGCAAAGTTGGACAACTTATTTTGGAATATTGCAGATCTAAAAATTGCTCCCATTTGATCAAAACCAGTCCGATTAGGACCAAATTTGAATCAGTTGTTAAACTTTCTAGTTTGGACCAGTTTAGGCTGACAAAATTGAAATGGGCGCGATAGCGCCCCCTACAGAGTGACCTTTAAATTAACATTGAAGGTCAAAAATTTGTTTTACCAAAATTTTCTAAACTTTACCCAAATTTCTATTTTGGCGTCCCGATCAAAAAAGCCAATCAGACAAATGCCTTAATTTTTACGGCGTAGTCGTAGCGATGACATAAATCTCCCATGTTATCCCTATGGGAAAACCGCTAAATCTCTGGAATATCCACATTTTTCTGTTTCAAACTTTGACAAACTCCTCCTAGTGCGTTTTGCCCACCGACCTCAAAATCGGTGTACGTCCTCTAGACAAGTGGGGCATCTAAAGTTATCCAAATTTTAAGGATAGCTTTTAAGGTCTCTGTGCGACGGAGCCTCAAACGTTTCCCAGAATTCTGACTATTTGGCCTTCAGAGTGGCCTATAAACAATAGAGTTTTTCCAAATGACATGATATTTTGCCAAAATTCTAATTTGCCATCCTGATCATAAAAGTATGAGAGACAAAGTCATATTTTGTACGGCGTAACCGTAGCCATGACAGAAATATCCCATGTTATCCTTATGGGAAAATCGCGAAATCCCTCAAATCACCACATTTTTACGCTTCACACTTTAACAAACTCCTCCTAGGGCGATTGTCCGATCAAACTCATATTTAGGGAAAATCATCTATACAAGCGGGGCATCAAAAGCTATCCATATTTTTATTCTAAGTGCTACGGTCTCTGTGTGGCGGACCCGCAAATATATGTCAGAAATGGGAAAACAGCGAAATCTCTAAAATCACCACATTTTTACGCTTCACACTTTAACAAACTCCTCCTAGGGCGATAGCTCGATCAAGCTCATATTTGGGGGAAATCATCTACACAAAGGAAGCATCAAAAGTTAGTCATATTTTGATTCTAAGTGCTACGGTCTCTGTGCCGTGGAGCTGCAAATATACTGTCACAAATGGGAAAAACGCTAAATCTATGAAATGTTCAAATTTATGCTTCACACTTTAACAAACTCCTCCGTGGGCAATAGCTCGATCAAGCTTTACTTTGGGAAAAATCATCTACACAAGCGCGGCATCAAAAGTTATCCATATTTATATTCTCAGTGCTAAGATCTCTGTGCAGCGGCGCAGCAAATTTGACTGACACTTGTGTTCATTTGCACTGGATTGGCCATGTCCAAAGTGTCTCCGTCTGTCAAGTTCTTTTTTAATTCAACACACAATAAGGGCGCCATCTTTATCAAGTCGAAAGCGCAGAGTCGGAAGGCCGGCGGCCCGCGAGGGCCGTTAGATGCCGCTTGCGGCTTTAATTTTTCTTGTTCTTCATCGCTTTGAACTCTAATTTGACCCCCTGAACATGCTCAAAAACTCACCAAACTTTGCCCAAAATTCAGAATCGGCGAAAAATTTAATTTTTTCTGGGCCATTTTTTTTTCGTTAAAAAATGGCGCGACAGCGCCACCGACAAAAGTCAAAATACATTGCGCCTACGGGAGACGCCCCGAGGTCAACTTTGACGTAAAGCTACGAAATTCGGGACACGCATTCCTCTCGTGAGGACAAACAAAAAAAATCATTGTGGCCACGCCCCCAGACTTACCCTATGGCCGCCATCTTCCTTTGAAAATGAAAACACGCTGTGTTAGCCATTTTGTTCACGTCAAACTTTGACGAACTCCTCCTAGGGCGTTTTGCCCACCAACTTCAAAATCGACGTGCGTTCTCTGGACAAGTGGGTCATCTAAAGTTATCCAATTTTTTGAGATACCTTTTACGGTCTGTGTGCGGCGCAGCCGCAAAGTTGGACAACTTATTTTGGAATATTGCAGATCTAAAAATTGCTCCCATTTGATCAAAACCAGTCCAATTAGGACCAAATTTGAATCAGTTGTTAAACTTTCTAGTTTGGACCAGTTTAGGCTGACGAAATTGAAATGGGCGCGATAGCGCCCCCTACAGAGTGACCTTTAAATTAACATTGAAGGTCAAAAATTAGTTTTACCAAAATTTTCTAAACTTTACCCAAAATTCTATTTTGGCGTCCCGATCAAAAAAGCCAATCAGACAAATGCCTTAATTTTTACGGCGTAGTCGTAGCGATGACATAAATCTCCCATGTTATCCCTATGGGAAAACCGCTAAATCTCTCGAATATCCACATTTTTCTGTTTCAAACTTTGACGAACTCCTCCTAGTGCGTTTTGCCCACCGACCTCAAAATCGGTGTACGTCCTCTAGACAAGTGGGGCATCTAAAGTTATCCAAATTTTAAGGATAGCTTTTAAGGTCTCTGTGCGACGGAGCCTCAAACGTTTCCCAGAATTCTGACTATTTGGCCTTCAGAGTGGCCTATAAACAATAGAGTTTTTCCAAATGACATGATATTTTGCACAAAATTCTAATTTGCCATCCTGATCATAAAAGTATGAGAGACAAAGTCATATTTTGTACAGCGTAACCGTAGCCATGACAGAAATATCCCATGTTATCCTTATGGGAAAATCGCGAAATCCCTCAAATCACCACATTTTTACGCTTCACACTTTAACAAACTCCTCCTAGGGCGATTGTCCGATCAAACTCATATTTAGGGAAAATCATCTATACAAGCGGGGCATCAAAAGCTATCCATATTTTTATTCTAAGTGCTACGGTCTCTGTGTGGCGGACCCGCAAATATATGTCAGAAATGGGAAAACAGCGAAATCTCTAAAATCACCACATTTTTACGCTTCACACTTTAACAAACTCCTCCTAGGGCGATAGCTCGATCAAGCTCATATTTGGGGGAAATCATCTACACAAAGGAAGCATCAAAAGTTAGTCATATTTTGATTCTAAGTGCTACGGTCTCTGTGCCGTGGAGCTGCAAATATACTGTCACAAATGGGAAAAACGCTAAATCTATGAAATGTTCAAATTTATGCTTCACACTTTAACAAACTCCTCCGTGGGCAATAGCTCGATCAAGCTTTACTTTGGGAAAAATCATCTACACAAGCGCGGCATCAAAAGTTATCCATATTTATATTCTCAGTGCTAAGATCTCTGTGCAGCGGCGCAGCAAATTTGACTGACACTTGTGTTCATTTGCACTGGATTGGCCATGTCCAAAGTGTCTCCGTCTGTCAAGTTCTTTTTTAATTCAACACACAATAAGGGCGCCATCTTTATCAAGTCGAAAGCGCAGAGTCGGAAGGCCGGCGGCCCGCGAGGGCCGTTAGATGCCGCTTGCGGCTTTAATTATTATTATTTTTCTTGTTCTTCAGCGCTTTGATCTCTAATTTGACCCCCTGAACATACTCAAAAACTCACCAAACTTTGCCCAAAATTCAGAATCGGCGAAAAGTTTTGTTTTTTCTGGGCCATTTTTTTTTCCCTAAAAAAATGGCGCGACAGCGCCACCGACAAAAGTCAAAATACATTGCGCCTATGGGAGACGCCCCGAGGTCAACTTTGTCGTAAAGCTACGAAATTCGGAACACGCATTCCTCTTGTGAGGACAAAAAACAAATATTATTGTGGCCACGCCCCCAGACTTACCCTATGGCCACCATCTTCCTTTGAAAATGAAAACACGCTGTGTTAGCCATTTTGTTCACGTCAAACTTTGACGAACTCCTCCTAGGGCGTTTTGCCCACCAACTTCAAAATCGGCGTACGTCCTCTGGACAAGTGGGGCATCTAAAGTTATCCAATTTTTTGAGATACCTCTTACGGTCTGTGTGCGGCGCAGCCGCAAAGTTGGACAACTTATTTTGGGATATTGCAGATCTAAAAATTGTTCCCATTTGATCAAAACAAGTCCGATTAGGACCAAATTTGAATCAGTTGTTCAACTTTCTAGTTTGGACCAGTTTATGATGACAAAATTGAAATGGGCGCGATAGCGCCCCCTACAGAGTGACCTTTAAATTAACATTGAAGGTCAAAAATTAGTTTTACTAAAATTTTCTAAACTTTACCCAAAATTCTATTTTGGCGTCCCGATCAAAAAAGCCAATCAGACAAATGCCTTAATTTTTACGGCGTAGTCGTAGCGATGACATAAACCTCCCATGTTATCCCTATGGAAAAACCGCTAAATCTCTCGAATATCCACATTTTTCTGTTTCACACTTTAACGAACTCCTCCTAGTGCGTTTTGCCCACCGACCTCAAAATCGGTGTACGTCCTCTAGACAAGTGGGGCATCTAAAGTTATCCAAATTTTAAGGATAGATTTTACGGTCTCTGTGCGACGGAGCCGCAAACGTTTCCCAGAATTCTGACTATTTGGCCTTCAGAGTGGCCTATAAACAATAGAGTTTTTCCAAATGACATGATATTTTGAACAAAATTCTAATTTGCCATCCAAATCATAAAAGTATGAGAGCCAAAGTCATATTTTGTACGGCGTAACCGTAGCGATGACAGAAACATCCCATGTTATCCTTATGGGAAAATCGTAGAATCGCTCAAATCACCACATTTTTACGCTTCACACTTTAACGAACTCCTCCTAGGGCGATTGTCCGATCAAGTTCATATTTGGAGAAAATCATCTACACAAGCGGGGCATCAAAACGTATCCATATTTTGATTCTAAGTGCTACGGTCTCTGTGTGGCGGACCCGCAAATATATGTCAGAAATGGGAAAACAGCGAAATCTCTAAAATGACCACATTTTTACGCTTCACACTTTAACGAACTCCTCCCAGGGCGAATACCCGATCAATCTCATATTTGGGGAAAATCATCTACACAAGCGGGGCATCAAAAGTCAGTCATATTTTGATTTCAAGTGGTACGGTCTCTGTGCCGTGGAGCTGCAAATATACTGTCACAAATGGGAAAACGCCAAATCTTTGAAATGTTCAAATTCATGCTTCACACTTTAACAAACTCCTCCGTGGGCAATAGCTCGATCAAGCTTTACTTTGGGAAATATCATCTACACAAGCGGGGCATCAAAAGTTATCCATATTTATATTCTAAGTGCTACGGTATCTGTGCGGCGGCGCAGCAAATTTGACTGACACTTGTGTTCATTTGCACTGGATTGGCCATGTCCAATGTGTCCCCGTCTGTCAAGTTCTTTTTTAATTCAACACACAATAAGGGCGCCATCTTTATCAAGTCGAAAGCGCAGAGTCGAAAGCGCAGAGTCGGAAGGCCGGCGGCCCGCGAGGGCCGTTGGATGCCGCTTGCGGCTTTAATTCTTTCTTCTTCTTCTTCTCGGGACCAACCCCCCTATTTTTCACCCAGTGAACATTGACGAAAAGTCACAAAAATGTTCACACCTCTAAAAATCGTGCCTCTCTACATTCTGGCTATTTCCCTTTTCTAAAATAAAAAAAATTGGCGCGTCAGCGCCCCCAAATGTGCCAAAAATGCATTGAGAGATGGGAAATGACCCAAAAAAAATCTGATCGTAGAATCATGAAATTTGGCGCCGAGGTAGATGGTGACAAGAGAAGTAAAAAATATTATTACGGCAACGCCGTCCGCCCAACCAAATGTCGGCCATATTGCTTCAAAAATGGCTAAACATGACTTCGGAGTTTTTCCAAACGTCGTACTTTTACGAACTCCTCCCAGGGCGTTGGCCCTAAAAAGCTGAAATTTGGTGAAAATGCTACTGAGGAGTGGGACATCAAAAGTTATCCAAATTACATTGATACCTGTCACGGTCTCTGTGCGGCGAAGCCGCAAACTGTAGCTAGAATTTCAGAAATCTCCCAAATTTAACATTTCTGCCGTTTGCGCAGATAAAGTCCGAATTGCTTCAAATTAGAATCTGTGGTTAAACTCTTTGCCCTAAACCTACTTGAAGTGAAATAAATTAATTTGGCGCCACAGCGCCCCCTACAGATTTTATATGGAGGTTAAATGTTTAGTTTTGCGAAATTATCTGAAATTTGAGACAAAACTCAATTTTGGCATACCCATCAAAAAAGTAAATGAGACCCATGTCATAATTGTTACGGCTTTGCCGTAGCGATCACCAAAACCTCCCATGTTATTCCAATGGGGAAATCGCCAGAACATGTTTACACTTTATACTTCCACCAACTCCTCCCAGGGCGTTAGCCCTATTAACCTGAAATTTGGTGAGACTCATCTTCAGGGGTGGACCATCAAAAGGTATCCACATTTTTATTCAAAGAGTCACGGTGTCTGTGCGGCAAAGCCGCACATTTTGCCAAGAATTCAAAATAAAATTGCTTTTTGATGGTAAAACAAAGGGGAGAAGATGTGACAGCGTCACAGATTCAGCAGTAGGAGTACTAAAAGGACAATTGGGGCGCGTTAGCGCCCCCTCCTCTTGCGGCGTGGCGGCGGCGGCATGGCGAGGGCCGATCATTGCCGCTTGCGGCTTTAATTATTATTATTATTCTATTTTCTATTCCTCTCTCTCTCTCTCTCTCTCTCTCGCTCGACTGGCTCCGTCACAAAATTCTAAAGAATAAAGGCTAAAGAATTCCGTAGACAATCATAATGCCCAAATTCATTTAAATAAGGAAAAGGTACTAATACTTTTGAAAATTCTGCAAAACGTATAAGTTGTTCAAATGTCAAAAGTAATAGCACATGTACTACTGCGAAAGCGATCATAATGAGGTATAACATGTTGAAATCGGTTGAAGCGTTAAGGAGTTGAAACTGGCTAAATGGAAAATCATGGAAAATATAATAATAAAAAATACGTGAAATACAAGAACATATAGTGTCTGCGTGACATCACGCAGACACTCAATTAAACAACTTTTGAGTCAAAATTCACTTAATCGCTTAATCTATTGTACAATAGATTTTTTTCCATGTTTAAATCACTGTGTGGAAATATGGGGAGAACATTTACAAAACTAATGTTAATCCTTTTTTTAACTCCAAAAAAATACTGTTAGAAGTATAAATCCCGCAGACTATCATGCACCAACAAATCCTATACTATACTATACTAAATGGATTTGGACCTTGTTAATATGAGCACAGCTGTAGTGAAATACAGTGTAGTGTAGTTCTTTTAAGTACAAACTTAGAAGAACAGGTATGTTCAAAGAACTAACTAACTAATGAAGCATTAAATTGTATTTCTGTTAAAGGGGTTAGTATATGGAACAAGCAGGATGATCAATTAAAAAACATCCTTTTCAATAGATGCCTTCAAAGGGAGGTATTTTTGAAAACTATAGAAACTCCACGAATATTGTTTTTATTGAGAGTAATGTATAGAGTCCCATGTGGGGAACTGATGTCTGTTGATGCTGACACACTGCTTTTTTCTTGGAATTCTTGTGCTTTAAAGTTACGGTTAGACAGAAGTATTTTTTACTTCAGCCTAACCGTCATGTCTCTGGTAAGCTTGTTGTGTACATCCTTGTTAAGCTGTAAAATGACAGAACAAACAATTGGTAGTCAGAATTAATCAGAATGAGAAAAAGTGTAATTACCTGTCTTGCAGCATGATTAAAGTATTAACATCCTGACATGACAAAAAAAGTAGGTAGCTAACAATTAAATAACAGAGATAGAGCATTAGCAAAGCTAAAGAAGCAGACTGTGGATGCTGCGTCCTTTGCAGGATTAGCGGTGTCACGACACAGAGGCGACCTGCGGCTCCCGTAACCTGGCAACCAACACCCAGATATGCACTTGATGATGGAAACGGAACTGAATTCACATCAGTTATTTGCTTTACTTATGTGCATTTAAAAAAAAAAATGTATTGTGTTTCAGTTTAATTATACACAATACATAATAACTGGGGATACGACCTGAGACCAAAGAAAAATTATAATACTAATAATACATCCATCCATTTTCTTCCGCTTATCCGGGGCCGAGTCGCGGGGGCAGCAGTCTAAGCAGGGACTCCCAGACTTCTTTCTCCCCAGACACTTCCTCCAACTCCTCCGGGGGGATCCCGAGGCGTTCCCAGGCCAGCCGAGAGACATAGTCTCTCCAGCGTGTCCTGGGTCTTCCCCGGGGCCTCTTCCTGGTGGGACATGCCCGGAACACCTCCCCAGGGAGGCACCCAGGAGGCTCCGGAACAGATGCCCGAGCCACCTCAGCTGGCTCCTCTTGACGTGGAGGAGCAGCGGCTCTACTCCGCGCCCAGCCACCCGGCGGGGGAAACTCATTTCGACCGCTTGTATCCGCGATCTTGTCCTTTCGGTCATTACCCAAAGCTCATGACCATAGGTGAGGGTAGGAATGTAGACCAACAGGTAAATTGAGAGCTTTGCCTTTCGACTCAGCTCCCTCTTCACCACAACGGTCCGATGCAGCGACTGCATCACTGCAGCCGCTGCACCGATCCGCCTGTCGATCTCACGCTCCATCCTTCCCTCACTCGTGAACAAGACCCCGAGATACTTGAACTCCTCCACTTGGGGCAAGGACACCCCACCCACCTGGAGAGGGCAACAATGAACAATAATAGTAATGGCACAATATTATAAAACATTACAGCATAATAAGTCCAACATACACATCACATCTCGCCCAAGATTTTTCAATGTTTTCAATCTTCAATTCGAGTCTGAAAGTATTTTTTTCCCATTTGTAAATGTCTGTTATAATGTCAATCCAGTCCTTGATTGTCGGGAGGGTTGTGGCATCCATTTCCTTGTGATGGCTTTTTTACCTGATAGCAAAATTATATTCCAAAGATATTCATTTATTGTGTCCATGGCAGGAGTTTTGAAGTACATAGTTCTGAAGTCTAATGGGATGGTGACGTCAAATACAGTCTGTATCTCCTTGTTGATTTCAGTCCAATATTTTTAAGCAACAGGACAGGCCCAAAACGCATGATAGTGGTTTGCCTTCCACAGTTTCTCCAACAGTCTGTATTTTCCTGTGAATAATGGGCACTTTGACATGGTTTTATGAAAAAACGTGACACATTTTTTCAAAAAAATTCCCTCCAGATATGTGATTTTGTGCTCTTCTCGTCCGTCAGAACAAGGTTACCTTCTCTTTCGTAGTTGTCCAGATTAATAATGCATTGATATAGTTTGGATATTATTTCCTTTAAGATTTCTTCTAACTTTGAGAGTTATAAGCCTTGATAAAAGAAAATTAGTCAGAGGGTTTTAATGGTCATTACTTTGTTTAATTAATTTGTGCATTTTGCTGTTAGTAATAAGATCTTTCATTGTTTTATCATTTTGTTTAACAGACAAAACATAAGAAGTATTTTTTTATAAACTGTGATTTTATTTATGACTTGACCTCATCATCAGGTCAGGATGTCTCATCCTTGTGTGTGATGGGGTCTGATGCTTCTGCAATCTGGTTTGACACCTTAATACAAGCAGTCACATAGATGAGGCTCTCTGACAAGTCAATGTCTGTCTTCACTCTTCTCTTGTCTGGTTTACGTGCATTCTCTCTTCGTCGTCCGTTGCCATGCTGTCTACCATTCATTGTAAATGTACTGACTGACACATGTGTCTCAAACATGTCTGCTTTAATTACTCCCTGCCCATGTCAAATTGAAAAGCGATCAAGGGGCTAAAGCATGCCAAAAGCTTGTATATGTTTTATGTATAAGGTTGTGTAGACACTTTTATGATTGAGGCGATCAGAAGATACACATGAAAGTAATTAACATTACATTCAAGCATTTTATGCTGCTATCTTCTGGAGTTGCATAAATAAGTTCACGTATTGTAAATAAAATATAAATAAAATTTTGCCCAATGTCCATCACATTTTCCACTTTCAGTTACCACCAACATGTTAATTTGATGCCCAGAAATAGTTGTGGCTTGTGCCTGGAGCTGAGAGCACCAGTTCCCTGCTGCTTCAGCTGTCACACAGCCTCCTCAAATGAGTGCAGGATTTGGGCACTTACAGCAGGCAGTGGTCCTCCGGAACTACTCGGGTGTTTTCTGTGGGAGTTCATTACACCACTGGTCTACATTGCGGTGCCCTGGGAATTCTGGGATTGTAAAACTGCTTCAGATTCAATCATTATCGGGCATGAAGGCTCTAGTGTTATGCAAGTGACCAATAAGGTAATATTTTTCTTCTAAAGCCCCATTCACACATGCAGCTTCCCTGGGAATTTAGCTGGCATTTTGCCTGAGCACGGACCTGTGTAAATTAAGCAGAACTAAATTCCCTTCATTTTTGAACTGGCTGTTGCCAGATAAGGCAGGGAAGGTGTATGTGTGAATAAAGCAAGAAAATTGCTAGTACCACTGCCTGTTTCTTGAGTTACAAGCTTGGTTTCCATGTGCAGTTAAGTTCCGTTTTCATTCATCATTTATCTAAATAATGCAGTGCATTGCTATATTGATAGAATGCAGAGGGACAAATACCAGGCTAAGGGTGAACATTATGGCCCTGTCCCAATACCCACACTGCGCACAACACACTTGACTGAAGGTGTGAAGTGAAGGTGAAGTGTGTGAGTGCATGTAAGCGCTGGGGTGGTAAACATGAGAATTGTTGTCGTTGCTGGGCATTCGCAGATTTATTTAAAATGTCATCAATTTAACTGTTCCTTTCCATTGTATCCAGTTAGCATCCGGTTAGCTCTCGCTGAAACGTTACTATGGCAGAAGCGCTGCGCAGTTTAAAAAACATTACAATGAAATGCATTGTGGGGAATGTACTTGACTGAAGTCTGCATCGCTCCAGAGAAGCACGTGGTGAAGTGCAGATCAAAAGACACCCTGTGCACTTCAGTGGCTCGTTGTGAACACAAATTTGAAGAGAGCGAAAACGGATATTGGGACAGGGCCTCTGCCGGCCCGGAAGGCTTACATTTTTAACACTGGCACCCCTTTACGTACTTTTCTTATAACGAGGCCCCCCTTAACCTGATTCACACAAGATTGACATGTGTCTGACTCTGAAATTACTTCTACACATGAATCAAAATCTCTTGATGAAAGCCATCAGGAAAAGGTGGGTGAAAATAATTTAAACTGATGTATGCTGGGTGAATCAGAATCAGAAAATATTTATTGCTATTGCCAATTAACAGAATTCACAAACATAGGAACTTGCTTTGGTGATTCGGTGCAATCCTAACCCTTACCCAAATATTAAATGGTTATGCATAATGTGATCATACTGTAACAGGTGTACTGTACATTATGCACTGCATTGCAGCAAATACAGTTTAACAAATTAACTTTCTGATCAACAAAAATCAAATCTCAAATTTTCACTATTGCCTATTTTTGTCCAACTGTTTTTAACTCTTGACTGTTAAAACGTTTAGAAATAAAATATAAGCCGTAAAACACATGCATAATTGGTTCATTGTATTGGATCAGAAATGGATCTCCAAAGCGAACGAGTGACAGAACCAAACACTCAAACTAATTTATTTTTATGACATTCAGTCTCTTCAACCTCAGAGCGCACAAGGGGGAGGGGGGATGGTGACACGTGCCTGTGGTTATGACGCGGTCTTGCACCCACCGCCCGTCAGTTTGGAGATTTGCGGAAAGGAGATAGTCTGTAATATAGCTAAAAACTGCGGGAATCAATCAAAAAAACACTCTGGGTACATATATGAAGCACAAATAGCAATGTAAGAAGGTTAAAAGCTCTGAAAAGACGATTTTGCATGTTATGGGACCTTTAATAATGAAGACCTGTGACACCTGCTTTTGTGGTAATTCATTTTTGTAAATATTGGACCAAGTAAAGCAAAAAACACATATCCTTGTACTACAACTAATAGGCCTAAATTATCTTATTAGCCACAAAATATCATAATTCAGAATGTTAGAAAAATATAACCATCTTAAAAGAGGTTAAACTACCCGGTATATCAGGCCGTATGATCTGTAGGCATCTGTGCAAAAAAGGTATAAAAGGTGCGCGTAGGTGACGACTCTCACCTGTCCCCTGTTCTAAATCCAGCGTGGTGCTGAAGGGAAGCATGTGCGCGGACCGGACTCCAGCACACAACCTCTAATGCATTGCCATTCATGGATTGTTTGAAGGTCCTGTAACATTCTGGAACACGCAGAGCAAGTGCGAGAGTCGGGATAGTCTTGGGGATGCAGTCTCAGCACCAGTGCATCGATTATCAACGGGACCTGCACCGGGGCTATGGATATGCTGCAATGCTATGCTGTCAAACCATACATTTATGTACAACTATTGGGGATGTGTAGCCATATATGAGGTAAAACCAGTAGCCTATTCTATAACTTAAGGAGATTCAAGACAATAGGATGGATTCCTGCTCCAACAGCCAGAGACCGAGCCAATGTTTCAACATTAACAGCACCACAACCTCAGCCTCCACCAAAGGATTCATCAGCAGCCGGTCCACCACCTCCAGCAAGGTTTCAGCTCCAGCTGCTCCACATTCACCTCCACCGCCTCCAACGAAGGATTCATCAGCAAAAGCACCACAACAATCTTCAAAGGCCTTGGACCCATCTGTGACAGGCCCAACAACATCCCTGTCATTGCCCCTGCCTTCAGACCATCCCTGGGTTCCCCCTGCAATATCTACTCCCACTAAAGATTCATCATTCTCCTTCTCAGCCATTTTGAAAGTCTGATCAATACAGGCATTAAGATGGCTCCACTCACGCCCAATATAGCAAGATCAAGGGTTATGTCAATACTTATCAACTCTTCCCTGCACAAGCCGACTACACCAACAAAAGCACCACCACCCATCCCCCCTCGCCTCTCACCTGGTCCCAAACTCTCCTCGGCTACAAAAGCCCCACCACCCATCCCCCCTCGTCTTTCACCTGGTATCTCCCATAAATAGGATGCATTGGGTCTCAGCGTTGCCGGGACTTATTGTCATATTAGAAAATCAAACCAACCCAGGGCCCGATGTAAAAAGAGCCCCCCCTAGTGCTATTTCTGTAGTCACATCACACAGATGGAAAAACAAAATGCGAGTCAGGCGGCCCGATCTGAGGAATGTGATTTATATTCCCTTTGAAAAGATAAAGCCCAGTCCCACTGAAACTAGTCTGAAACTTGCTGTGCTAAATGTCAGATCCTTATGTAACAAATCACTCCTAATTAATAATTTTATTTCTTCTTATAATCTTGATTTTATGTTTTTAACTGAAACATGGCTTGACAAAAACACAGGAAATGTAGTTCTGATAGAATCTGCTCCACCCAACTTTAAGTTTGAATCTGAAACACGAGAAAACAAAAAAGGGGGTGGAGTCTGTGCTGTCTTTAGAGATTAAATAATTACCCGCAGGTTGACTTTTGGGGTGTTTTCATCATTTGAGTATGTATCCTTTAAAATGGAGCTAAAACAGTCTCCATCCATTCTCTTCATTGTTTTATACAAGCCTCCCCAGCACTGCCAACGTTTTATTGATGATTTTACTGAGATGCTTTCAGTCGTATGCACAGACTTTGATGGTTTGGTCATTACAGGTGATTTCAATGTGCATGTTGATGATATTTGTGACAGAAACGCTAAAGAGCTTGATGCTGTCCTTGAAACCTTCAGTCTTACTCAGCATGTGAGAGGCCCCACCCACAGCAGAGGGCACACTCTAGATCTCATAATTACAAAGGGGGTAAATATTTCAAATGTCAATGTGGTCGATGTTGTTCTGTCTGATCATTTCTGTGTCTTCTTTGACCTGTCTGTTTCTCCCAAACCACCGGCTAGTCCTGCAGTTGTTCAGAGGAGACACATAAGTGATGGCACATGTGCACTGTTTATGGAAATGATAAACTTTGAAAATGTCTCATGTTCTAATGTAAATGATTTGTTGAACTCTGTTACATCTAGTGTTTTGAATGTTCTGGACACCATCGCCCCTATGAAGGCTAAAATGGTTAAAAATAAGCAGACGGCGCCGTGGAGAAATGATGATTCGGTCAGGGCACAGAAAAGGGAGTGCCGCAGGGCCGAACGAAAATGGCGCAAGTCAAAGCTCCAGGTTCAAAAAGAGATTTACAAAGAGAAGCTGAACATGTACAACCTAATTTTATGTAGAACTAGGGAAAGATATTTCTCTGAAATAATTGGAAGCTGCAGTAACAACTCGCGTGTCCTGTTTGCCACAGTAAACAGATTAACAAACCCTCCAGCTCAGCTGCCGTTAGAACTCATTTCCACATCCAAGTGTAATGAGTTTGCATTATTCTTTAATGACAAAGTTCAGGGCATTAAAAATGCTATAAATCCCACAATGCAAAAAATTACCCTAAAACCACCAAGACACTTAGAGCTAACTCACTTTGCACCAGTAACTGACAAAACTGTCCATGAGATCATCACCAGTCTGAGTTCATCTACAAGCTGCCTCGATGTGTTACCCACCAGATTTCTAAAGTCTGTGCTGAACAGTTTGTTAGCACCATTCACTCACACAGTCAACATGTCGCTTCAATCTGGAACATTCCCAATGTCTTTGATAACTGCGGTCATAAAGCCTCTCCTAAAGAAGAGCAGTCTTGATGCCGCAGTACTGAGTAATTACCGGCCCATCTCTAATCTGCCATTTTGGGGCAAAGTCCTTGAAAAGGTTGTTTACCAACAGCTCACAGATTTCCTCTTAAAGGTGCCATAACATGCTTTTTTTCACGTTTCGTAGTTTATCCTAAGTGTATAATTGATAATAATAAGGGTTGTGCAACACCCTTAACATAATAGTTAAGAAATATCACCCAGACCTTGGACCCCCTCACCAACCCGGAAATGCAAACGGCTTGGTTTGATATTCGCCCCCACCCTTGCGAAGAGCGATCTGGCTCCCCCGCCCAACCCGTGACATAGTCTCAGAGCGCGTGTGTGCCCCGCCCACCCGTGACGAAGGCCTCACAGCTGTGTGCTGTAAGCTCCGCGGAGCAGCGCGGAGTGAGCGAGAAAGAGTCTACTTTGAGACTGAATAAAAACGTGTTGATTCTACAGCGTGCGCAGAACAGATATATCTATAGATCTATAGATCTATATATATATATATATATATATATATATATATATATATATATATATATATATATATATATATATATATATATATAAAAGTCTTATGTCCATCGCGCTCTTATTTCCTGGTTTTTCGGTATCGAATAGAACTTCTCTCCGTTTATTTTCCCGGTTGCTGCCACATAAACCTTCACCATTGTGATAATTGTAAAGAGTGCGATATCATTAATGAAGTTTTGGGCCTTTTTGAGCCGTGTTTCGTCGTAAATCGAAGCAGAAAAACTCCGGAATGGGCTTATAGGGAGACACAGCCTGCAGCAGCGCAACGCGGAGCCGGGGGGAAGGGGGCGGGAGGCGGCAGGCGGGAGGCGAGAGGGGAGGCAGGTGAATATGGACCAGTAGATTCACTCTGTCACTGCATCCAACAGATCAGTGTGTGGATGCAAAACAACTTTCTCCAGCTGAACTCAGACAAGACTGAAATAATCGTTATTGGCCCACAGAAACAAAGAGAAAGTGTTAGCGGTCACCTCCAGAGTCTCGCTCTAAAACCTACAAACCAAGTTAGAAATCTGGGGGTAATAATGGACTCAGACTTGAACTTTAACAGCCACATCAAATCAATAACATCAGCAGCGTTTTACCATCTAAAAAACATTGCCAAAATCAAAAATATAGTGTCAAAACCAGATTTAGAGAGACTTATCCATGCGTTTGTCTCCAGTAGATTAGACTACTGTAACGGCCTGCTCACTGGCCGCTCCAAACGAGCTGTAAAACAGCTGCAGTACATCCAGAACGCTGCTGCTCGGGTCCTGACTAGAACCAGGAAGTATGATCACATTAGTCCTGTTCTCAGGTCTCTGCACTGGCTCCTGTGGCTCAGAGAATAGACTTTAAAGTAGCTCTGCTTGTGTACAAGTCTCTCCATGGCCTAGCACCAAAGTACATCTTGGATATGTTAGTGCCATATGAACCATCTCAGACTCTGAGGACCTCAGGGACCGGCCTCCTGCTGGTGCCAGAGTCAGGACAAAACATGGGGAATCTGCGTTTCAGTTTTATGCAGCTAAAATCTGGAACAGTCTTCCTGAAGATGTGAGACAGGCTTCTACTCTGACAATGTTCAAATCTAAGCTAAAAACTGTTTTGTTTAGCTGCGCATGTGACTGAAAGGATTTTTATTTGCACTCTTCTCTTTTATGTGATTTCATTAGTTTAGACAATCAGTTGGATTGATTTAAAAGGGAGTTGGACTCCGAAACACGTTGGACGTGTAATAGTACGTATCATCAGTTGGACTGATTTAAAAAGGATTTAAAAAGGAGTTGGACTCCGAAAACACGTTACCCTTTGTGGCTAGATGTTTTTTTTTTTTTTTTTTTTTATTTAGTTAATTTTATCGTATTTCAGTTTCTGTGATTTCTTTGTGATTTTAATGCATTTTCCTGCTGTGTGAAGCACTTTGAATTGCCTTGTGTATGAAATGTGCTCTACAAATAAACTTGCCTTGCCTTGCCATTAAGACGCACAATTGAAGCGGCTCCGGGTGAGTTATTAAAGCTATTAATGACTCAATCGTACTAAACAACTGAACTGAAATACAGCTCATAGGCTACATGAGTTTTACTGTTATGCGTTAGTCGCAGGGGGAAAGTGCAACTTAACTTCTGTAAATGTGCACATTCTTTCCCCGGTGCTGCTTTTCCCTAATTATTTAGTGCTTTGAATAGCGGCACCAGGGAATACCAGGACCTTTTTAAATATGAGGTACCATAGTTACCCGGTAACCTAGTTCCCCCGTTCATAGACAATGGGGAACATAGGCACGCACTTGTTTCGGGCAATTAGGAGTTGACTAACAGTACTAACAGTTTTAACAAGCCTAAAATTTCCAACTGCGTTATATTTTAGGATCACCTGCACACAAAGTCCGTGCTTTTGAAAGCTTTGAAAGCTTGTCCAGTGCAGAAGGCTTATGGACGAGGAAGATTGGATGTAAATGCCTGCAAAAATTGTGGCAATTTGTCGTTGCTTTTTAGCAGTAGATAAGGATCAAAGCCTATAACTTCTGTCTTCTTGAAGTATCCACCCTTTTAATTTTCAATTTAATGCTCTCACAAAGAGGCCATCCAACGTCACAAGTGCGCAGCAGATGTCGTCTTCAAAATGGTGGTGATAATAAGTAAGAGGACTGAAAACCATGAATAGTTTGCAACATGTGGTTGAATATCTGTCATTTCTTGGATTTGGTCCAAAGTCTGCCTGCTCTTCCTGGACCAAAAGACCAGCTGTTTAGTCCGGACAACGTAATTCACACCTGAACTTTTGACCAAACCAAACAGAAAGGTCTGAACGTTTGGACCAAAGAGTGCAAGTGTGGAAGCACCCTTAGTTTTAGTGTAGTTAGCTCAGACATACATTTAAGGCCAGATCCCTGTCAAAGGAACTGACAAAGCTACACTTGAATTAGTGATAAAACGTATTCACTCTAAAAATGTGTCTAGTTTGGTTTAGTGACGTCTTGCCAGAGGAAAACGATGAGTACACGCCCGCTGGGTACAATAATTGAACGCGGAAGTTGATGTTCCAATATTTAGTATTTAAAGCCTGTTACAAACGTCTCCTGCGTGACCCGAATTAACTTACGTGATTTTAAACCTGCTCTGCTCCTTGTGTACGCTGACTCATCCAACTATTAAACATTAATGCTAATAATGACTGAAACGGCCAATATATAGCCTACGTGATTTTATACACTACAAACTTGATTCCTTTTAAAAAGAGAGAGAAAATAGGGTTACATGCATAGTGTGTTAATGTATGTGTTAATTGGAGCTTGTTACACCAATGAATTGTAGAATATTTTCATACTGTTATACTGATTATTCTGTTCAAACATGATTGCACTTAATTTATAAATAAACTGATTTCTGAATACGTTTTCACTGTTTAAAGGGCAAATACTTACATTAGTATTCTAATATTAATCATATTAACAATGTTGTTGTATTTTTACAACACCATTTTAAGTGTTAAAGGCTTTATAATTTCCATCAATTTTTGGAGTTACGTCTCTATACAGTGATGTACATTTCCTCTCACATTCATTCATGGCCATTATTTCATCCAAAATATTTTGATGTGGAGGAGAAAAAAAGCTTAACCCAGAGAACATACAGGTTCCATCCTGAGAAGATTTTGGCCTTAAAGTCTTACTCTTGTTGAGTGAGCCTGATGCCTTCACTACTTGGAAACAAAGTTATGACGTAATGAAGGACATTCACTGAAAAATATAAACATTTTGGAGTGGCCTGTTATGTAAGTGGGAGAGCAGTCAGTGTACTACACAGATAGCCCTGCACAGGTGGGCAGAGTACCAGCAGCAGCAGCGCAGCAGCAGCAGCAGCAGCAGCAGCAGCAGCAGCAGCAGCAGCAGCAGCAGCAGCAGCAGCAGCAGCAGCAGCAGCAGCAGCAGCAGCAGCAGCAGCAGCAGCAGCATCAAGACAGAGACCAGAATTAAACATTGATGCTGATGGGAGAGGATGTCAGCACAGTGCCACAACATAGTGTAAGAAAAAGAAAACAGAGTGGATGTGTAAATGGTACTCTTATTGGAGTTATTGATTATGTGGAGCAGCAAGCTGTGCTCTGTCACTGGACCATGGCTGCACAACTTCTGCATGATGGATGTTTTAGTTAAAAAGCTGTATCCTGCGCCTGTCGGGTCATCAACTCAGCAGTAAAACAGACCGAGTACCTGAAGATAAATGGAAACATGTGGTGATGTGATCTTTAAAATATTGAACAGCACTATGGGCTCATACACAGTATGTGTGAGTGTACTGCAGTGTGAATGGGAAATGCATCGTTAAAAAAGGGATCCAGCACTGGGGCACCCCAATATGTACTTTTCCTGCCGAGGCACGCCTGTATTAAGGTTTACCTTCTATGATAAAATGCATATTACAAAGCAGGCATGAAGATTATTTTGAATTCTGCTTTTAAAACATGTATTTTTGTCCTTCTGCAATAATAATTAAAATATTACTTAGATTTTGTAATACATTTTAGATAATTAAAATATCCCGGTTCGATTTAAATATTTTTAATGGTGTGTAAGTTGTAAATCACATACTGTATACAGAATTTAATTTAGGCAATTGCTGTTTTGTGTCATAATTTTCAATCTAACGGTTTAGAATTTTGCCAACCAAGAAATCTAATTTGGCTATGATTTGAAAATATACTGGCAATACCAAACAAAATAAAGTCTTGAAAACCTAAAAACAGTATATGTGTTGTTAAGTGCTGATACAACCGTAAAGCAGAAAGACTGGTCTGATCTGCCCCTTACAGGACTCTGTTCCTCTCTTCTCCTCTTTCAGGACAGACTCATGGGAAACAGGTTATGTGCCGCCTTCTGTTCATAGTTCAAGGCAAATATCATTGACGATTGTCCACTTATTCCACTTATTAATTAAAACTTGCTCTCGTTTTAAGAATATAGTGGGTCGTATTTCCGTGGTTATATGAAATTGTACATTAAATAAAAAGTGTCAAAAGTTGAGCTTTGAGCTCAACGTTTCCCCTCGCTCATGGCTCTGTCAGAGAAAGGGAAAGCCACAGCTTTCTACAGCTGTTTGCTGCATGCGTAACACCCCTCAGCCAAAATATATAGTTTTAAACAAATCGTTGCATGAATTCCGATTCTTTTCTTTCAAAAACAACTTAAACAAACAAAAGCTGTCCCATGGCTCACAACTTCATTCACTACATTCCCCTCCCCAACATCCTCTTACAAGCAGCAATGTCCATCATTCTCTCTTCTTTAAGTGTAAGAATGTTAAGTTCCTTCCACATTTTCAAAATGGACTAGAAACATGTTACCTGTCCAGTATTTATTACTCTGAACACAGGTTTACAGAGATGAATCCCTTGTCCCACTGTTGACACAGCGGGACCTGCAGGTCACATGTTAACCAGCCCTGCACAAAGTCCACTTTCTTCCATAAAGGAAAAAGTAAAGGGCAGTCACATTGAGCATGCATCAAAGTACCTGTAGCAGTGTAACATTTCCAACAGAGATCATTTCTTCTATCGATACGGTAAAAATGTTGTCCCAAATGTCATTTTCAAATACATACATTTGAGCTCTCTCTCCCATAAAGTTTTTAATGGGGCAATAACAAACAGTATTTATCTGATGTATACATTTATTTATTTTAACAATAAATGGAACAGGCCAGCGAGAACTGGTCCCATAAAGGTCCCATAACATGCAAAATCGACTTTTCAGAGCTTTTAACCTTCTTACATTGCTATTTGTGCTTCATATATGTACCCAGAGTGTTTTTTTGATTGATTCCCGCAGTTTTTAGCTATAGTACAGACTATCTCCTTTCTGTGAATCTCCAAACTGACGGGCGATGGGGCAATAACCATAACCATAATCATAACCACAGGCACGCGTCACCATCCCCCCTCACTCTTTATTTAGTCTCAAAGTAGTGTTGATCTGAAGTTCTATCGTTTGTCACTCACTCGCGCGGCAGGAGCGGCGCATCGCGGAGCAGACAGCTGTGGGACTGCGTCACGGTTGGGCGGGGCACACACGCTCTCTGAGACTACGTCACGGGTTGGGCGGGGGAGCCAGATCGCTCTTCGCAAGGGTGGGGGCGAATATCAAACCAAGCCGTTTGCATTTCCGGGTTGGTGAGGGGGTCCAAGGTCTGGGTGATATTTCTTAACTATTGTGTTAAGGGTGTTGCACAACCCTTATTATTATCAATTATACACTTAGGATAAACTACGAAACGTGAAAAAAGTATGTTATGGCACCGTTAAAAAAAAGTATTAACCAGTGATGAAAACAATGTATTAAATAAAATAGGCCACAGTCAGAGAGCTGTATCTTTCAGTTCCGTTCCCACAATCTGGGCACTACTTTTTTAAACGTTTTTCTAGGACCCAAATATATGAAGAATCTTTGAAAAAAAGTTCTCCGCGAACAACCTTGCAGTATTTGAGAAAATCTTTCCGAAAGTTGACAGTTTCCTCTAAATTTGGACATATTGAGGTGTATACCTCTCTTTGGTAGCCCGTCATCTTGTAACCATTTGGCATTGGACAATGCGTTTTTCCCAAGTCTTCTGCAATACTACTTTCTACACATTCCAGAAGTCCCAGTCAATTATCTTAATTGACTTTGAAATACAGACATAGTAAAAACACTTTAGAAGCCCGTCATTCCATATTCATTGAGGCTAGGACAATAATCTGGATTTACAAGAACAGTGAAGACATTCAAGAAAAGATTTAGGGGCAGAGTCCTTCGTCATCCACACTATTTCTAGCTCACCTAGATGGCCTGGTATTTTGCTTATAATCGTCAAAATTATGCTAGATACCTCTCAGCATATTGGATTGAGATGTTCAATCTCCCAAAAACACCCCCCGATCATCACAGAGATATAACAGCAAAGGGAAACTGGATTGTACAACGGAAGGAAAGCAACACCTTCTCATCTATTGCCTGTGACCAAGCTATTGAACAAACATGCAATCGAGATTCCAAGACCAAGGGTGGAATAACTGGGATAACTCTGAATTGTGGTGCTGTTCAGCGATTGATACTATCCCATCCTGAAAGGGCAGCTATAACTAGACAATGCGAGATGATGGCTGGCATTCTTCCCGAGGAATGAGGTCATAAGGAGTTGGACAAGACCCGGATGAACAAAGACAGAGAAGCCGTGGAGTCGATCCTCAAGACAGTGGAGAGCATGGTCAATCCATTTCAAAACAATGAAGACCTTGTCTGTATAAGCTTGGGTGTAGTAGCCAACGAGACAAAAACGACATCCTTACAGTTGGTGAAAAGGAGAAAGTGCCCCTCAGGCGTTTGTTCAGGACATAATACTATCATCAAAGACAGACTATTTCTCACCTATAAAATCTCTAAAGCTCAAGACATTCAGGGATCAGATGAAAAAATCCTCTAAAACCAAAAATGGAAAGAAAGTAGTCTTGAAAAATGACCGTCAACTGTTCGCCAGACTGTTGGTCATCAGTCAGAGTCGTGCCATAAATCTAAAGGAGATGTTGACATACTCTCTTGGTAACATCTCATATCCATTGGAAAGTACAGATGGATCTCTAGCAGAAAACCCGAAAGGCCGCTCTCTTGGCTACTCTTGAATCTAAGGTTGACAAGGACCGTTTATACCTGGAGTCTGCTGATGGTGTTAGAGGTGCCCTTCTGATAGATGCTATGGCTATGATCCAGGGCAAGAAACAGTTACCAGAATCAAGGAATATCTTATCTTATCTTATCTTAGAAACCTTTGGAGAGCTTGCTGATCACATACTTGGGCAAGTAATAAGCCTTGCTAGAAAGCATAACTGCTTGAGGGTTGATTTTGTTACTGATAGATATCCTCAGATCAGCATAAAAAATGCTGACCGGTCACGACGTGCTGGTGGTGGCTTCCAGTTGCTGCAGATATATAGTGACAACCAAAAAACACCCAACATGTGGAAAAAGTACTTGTCGTCAGGTGTGACATGGAAGGATGCCCACATTGAGGTGGCTGGGAGCAACATTGAGATCGTTGTGACTCACCAAGATATGTGCCACTTGACAAAACTGAGTGGAGGTGTTGTCTCTGTAGACAAAATGGATAATCTCACATGTGACCACGAAGAGGCAGATACAAGACTGCTGCTGCATGCTCAAAATGCCTATGATGCATTGTATGATAAAATCATAATTAGTAGCCCAGACACAGATGTAGCCATCGTAGCCCTAGGTCTCATGGAGAAGATGCCTTCAGCAAATCTCTTCTTTCTCACAGGTACTAAAAACACATGCCGCATGATTGACCTCCAGGAGTTTGGAAATGCATTAGGACCTCAACTAACTTCTGCTCTAATCGGATTGCACTCATTTACTGGGAGTGATTCAACCAGTGCTTTCTTCGGAAAAGGAAAAGAGAGAGCAGTCAAATTGGTGACCAGCCAAGAGGATTTCTTGCCTTCTCAAATGTTGGTGAAGACTTCATGATAGGTACCAATACATGTGTGACACTGGAGAAGTTTGTCTGTGCACTCTATGGGGAAAGTGTTAGCGATGTAAACTAAGCCCGATACAACAGGTTTTGCCTCAATTCATCGTCCGAGCAGGCTTTACCACCAACTCAAGATTCTGTCATGGAGCATGCTAAGCGTGCAAACTATCAGGCTGCACTGCATAAGAGAGCGCTGCAGCCAATTATCGGCGCTCCTAGCCCCGATGGAAATGGTTTGAAGGTAAAAGATGGTGAGCTAGAAATAGTGTGGATGACGAAGGACTCTGCCACTAAATCTGTTCTTAAATGTCTTCACTGTTCTTGTAAATCCAGTGGCTGCACTGGTGGCCGGTGCTCTTACCACAAGGCTCAGTTGTCATGTTCCAATGGTGAGAACTGTGAAAACACTGACACCTCAAAGGAAGAAGTCTGAGGAATAAAGTCTGGCGGTAATGCAACACTTGGATGCCAACCGCCATAAAACAACAACAACAACAACAACAACAACAATGATGCAGAGGACAGTGACTTTGATCTGTGATTGGAAGGAATGTTTGTTTTTCTAAGTTCAACACTGAATGGTTTTAAATTTAGAAATATTGTATTAGGCTCTTGTGAATTTAATTGTGAAAAATGAATAAAATATGGATATGAAGATACAGATTGACTGATGAGTTGTATACATTCATTTAAATGAAAAGTTATAAGTCTAAATATATCGGTGTAATCCCTCATTCGTCCAGGCGTGTTCCATAATAGAAAAAGCTTCAGTTGTAGTCATCTGGACTCAGTTTGAAAAAATAGACGTTTCGACTCTCATCCAAGAGTCATTGTCAATAAAAGAATTTAGATCGAGAACTCCGATATTAATACTGTTCTGTGGTAAGACCCGCCCATTGGGAGGAGCCTTCCTGAAGTAGAAAGAGTTGTTTGTTTCAACAGAAACTCCCTCCTTGTATCTACCGAGCTAGCCTATTCAGAATTTTAATGGGCTATTAGAATCCTCTTTGTCTTTGTGAGACCCTGGCTCAACCACCCTGAGTACCTGATTAGCATCTACATGTCCTGGTCCTGGTCCTCTACCTTTCCAGGGGTTCAGTAACCCATTATAAATAACAGGAAGATTAAATCTTAGCCCTCCATTTCTGTTTAAAGAAGGTCTTTCTTTTTTAACAAAAATAGCTTCCTTGACTCCTCTTTCAAACCATCTTTTCTCCCTGCTTAAAACCTTCACCTCACCGTCTTCAAACGAGTGATTAGAGGCTTCCTGTTATTTATAATGGGATACTGAACCCCTGGAAAGGTAGAGGACCAGGACCAGGACATGTAGATGCTAATCAGGTACTCAGGGTGGTTGAGCCAGGGTCTCACAAAGACAAAGAGGATTCTAATTGCCCATTAAAATTCTGAATAGGTTAGCTCGGTAGATACAAGGAGGGAGTTTCTGTTGAAACAAACAACTCTTTCTACTTCAGGAAGGCTCCTCCCAATGGGCGGGTCTTACCACAGAACAGTATTAATATCGGAGTTCTCGATCTAAATTCTTTTATTGACAATGACTCTTGGATGAGAGTCGAAACGTCTATTTTTTCAAACTGAGTCCAGATGACTACAACTGAAGCTTTTTCTACTAAAGTCTAAATATAAGTAACTGAGCACTAGCAGATCGTCGATGTTGTGCCACCAGACCTAGAATTTCAGAATTTTGACCAAAAAGTCAAGATTAAGATTAATAACTGAAACTTTGGGAATGTGAAGTGGGAAGTGGTACTGATTACTCCAGCAAAGATTATTGTCCTAGCCTCAATGAATATGGAATGACGGGTTTCTAAAAAGTTGTGAATTTCGAAAATGATGAGTGTTTTTACTATGTCTTTCTAGTGTTTCTACTAAGTCTATTAAGATAATCGACTGGGACTTCTGGAATGTGTAGAAAGTAGTATTGCAGATGACTTGGGAAAAAAATCATTGTCCAATGCCAAATGGTTACAAGATGACGGGCTACCAAAAAGTGGTATACACCTCAATATGTCCAAATTTAGAGGAAACTTTCGGAACGATTTTCTCAAATACTGCAAGGTTGTTCGCGGAGAACTTTTTGTCGAAGATTCTTCATATATTTGGGCCCCAGAAAAACGTATTTCTAGGGCTCTTTTCAGCTTCTGACTGTGGCCTAAAAAGGAAAGAAAGACAGAAAGAAAGAAGACAATTACAGTTTTTTTTTTTACAATTGAATAAACACAATTTTGATTGATTGATTTTGCAAAACCCTACACTCAATTAGCACAACCACAAACCCAATTAGCACAACACCTTAGCTCCTTTGCAAAATGAAATACTATATATGTATATATGTCAAAAACTATACACTAATTTATCAAAACCATATTTTTTTTATGAAACACACACGTTGCATATGATTTAACTATGTTTGCGCCAGTTACACACTGCTGTTGAAAACCTTAAACACTTTTGGCTAATTCTGCTTTTGCTAGTGCAAAGAGTCGTATGGGTGAAGTACACAGAGAATTTGTAAACACAATGTCTGCTCACACTTTTTGCAAAACAATACACACAGAGTGAACACTAAACACACTTGTATGGATTACTGTAGACACAACACAGGACACAAGACTAATGCTGTTGACAATGTCATTTTTTTTTTTTTCACATACTCAAACTAACATGGGGAAACATTTACCAGTTTTCATGAACATTACATTTTATCCAGTACAAAAAAGCACCTCTTCTCCTTTCAGCTTCACCTCCTCCTGCTTGAAGTCTTCCTCTACCTCCACCTCCACCTCCGGCACGACCTCTGGCACGACCTCTGGCCCGCCTCTGCCTCCTTCTCCTCCTCCTCCGATTCCCCCTCCCTGTGTGTGTGTGTGTGTGAGTGTGTGTGTGTATGTGTATATGAATATATGTAAAAAAAAAAAAAAAAAAAAAAAAATATATATATATATATATATATATATATATATATATATATATATATACATGAATGAGATGAGGTCAGACATAGGCTGCCATGGAAGCCAATAAAATCAGCAATCAACGTGTTTCCAGCTTCCAAAACAGCCTAAATTATTCATAAATTCTTCCCCCCTCCCTCCCCTGGGCAGCTCGGACCACAACCTTGTACATCTGAGGCCTGTGTATGAACCCATCGTGCGCAGGCAGCCTGTGCTGTCCCGTGAGGTGAGGATGTGGTCTGCTGAGAGCGAGGAGGCTCTGAGGGACTGCTTCAGCACCACTGTCTGAACTGAACTTTATGACCCACATGGGGAGGACACAGGGCCGGCCCAAGCCTTCAGGGGGCCCTAAGCGAAAACATTTTTGGGTGCCCCTCACCACGTCATCAGAATCAGTTTTATTGCCATTGTCAGTAAACAATTCACATATGAGAACTTTCTTCAACGCAAACAAAGCGCACCAAAACTCCAGGGTATCTGTTTGCCAGTTTATTCTCAACACCTCACAAGCTCAAATATTGCTAACTTAAATCCCACAATGCAACTTGGTATTCCGCTGACATCACCTCTACTCCCTGTACAAATAACACACGTCCCAGATATGTTTTTGGGCATATTTGTGGGCGTTAAGGGTCAACAGCCACATTAGCAGTTTAAATTAATAAACAGGGGGGTCTGGGGGGTCTCCCCCAGAGATTTTCAGACCTTTTTTGTGTATTCTGGTGCATTTTAATGTGGTCCAGCTGGCTAAAGTAAGAGTAAAATGTTGAGGTTGTAATGCTAAAAAATGATGATGTGATGAAACTGTGCCAGGAGAAAATGACTAAAGCCAGTTATTAATACATTAGTGTACTTAATTACTCAATACAATATTGGCTATGAAAAATAATTATGGTCAAATTGATTCATTTTAACTGAAAATGTAAAAGTAATAGTTATCCTTACTAATTTATCTTTTACAGCTCCCAACTGTTCCTTCTTGCCAAAGTGACAAAACAAGTTATATTAAATTAAACAAATGGCATAAGCATTGCTTGATTAACAATTAACACTGATAAAACAGTGCAAAAATGTTATTCCCAGAGAATGACCAGAACTAGAAGTGAAGGTCCAAACCTAGCTATAGTGAAGAGACTGCGTTTCTGCAGCTTTGCCACTTTTGTATAAAAATATATAGTATTATTCTATAGCAGACGTAATCATAATATGTCTGGTTATTTTTCACTATCAATTTATTATAATTTATAACAAATAGTCTAATGATGCTTTTTAAATAAATTGAAATGTTTTATTGCTCTATTAAAAGTGAATTACAATATAAATGTTTGTTCTGATCAGAACGTCACACACTGGACTCTGTGTGAAACAATGCTGCGATGTGATTGGCTGATGGACCTTACGTGCATAAACCTTTACGTTCCTCTCATTCCACGTTAAGAAGTCAAAGTAAAACAGACATCACAAGTCACGATTGATCTCACACATGGTGATGTGAGAGAGAGGAACGGAAACTCAAACCGCTCATCTCTGACTGAGGCTGCACAGGGGCCCGGGACAGGGGCCCGGGACAGGGGCCGCACACTGTTCACTCCAAAGTTTCACGTCAGAGGTTCTGGACGAGACGGCGCTCGTCCGAACCGGATCTCCGCCTCTTAGTGACCCGGGGCATAGAGGCCCCTCACCGGCCTCACCTGCAGCTAACACTACGGGGCTGGAGTAAATGTTAAGCTTATTATCTTTCATTCAGACATATTATTATGCGCGGGGCAGAGCTCTCGTCGCCTCCAGCCTGAGCGAACTAACGTGACAGACTCGTGTTGTTTCAAACAGCAGCATTAACCGTCTCTTTGTAAGATAAGTTCAATACCTGGAGAGTCTTGTTGAGTTTGCAGTTTCTTTACATCGTCAAGAAGTTTCTTCTTTCGTTTTTCGGCACCGGGGGGATGTATTCCTCTGGACATGAGGACCACGTTCTGTTGTGTTTATGTTTTGCTCTCGAGCTCCTCGCGCACAATGAAGTTGCACAATCAGCGCAGGTTTGGTGTCTTGGTTGCCAGATTGTCATTACAAATAAATGCGGTTTGTGCGTTATATGCCGTGCCAGCAGCGCTACTACACTAGTGGCGCACGCTGCGCTTGCACTTCTCATAAGACGGGTTGCAAGATTGGGGGCCCTATTAACGCCTCGGGGCCCTACGCGGCTGCTTAGTTCGCTTATAGGCTGGGCCGGCCCTGGGAGGACATCACCACCATCACAGAGTGCATCACGGACTACATCAACTTCTGTTTTGAGAACATTGTTCCCTCCCGGACGGTGCGGTGTTTTCCAAACAACAAGCCATGGATTAACCGTGAACTGAAGGCTCTGCTGAAGGAGAAGAAGAGAGCCTTCAGGTCAGGGAACAAGGAGGAGCTGAGGACTGTGCAGAAGGAGCTGAGGAGGAAGTTCAGGCAGGCTGAAGCCGGCTACAAGAGGAGGCTGGAGGAGCAGCTGCTGCAGAAGAACATGCAGGGAGTGTGGAGAAGCCTGAAAACCATCTCAGGCTTCAAAATCCCCCCTGCCCAGACAGAGGGGGATCTACAGTGGGTGAATGATTTAAATGCTCACTTCTTGAGGTTTGATCGGTCACCCGCCCCTCCCCCTGCACAGCTGCATGCTCCCTCTTCCACAGCTGGACAATGCCCTGCATCTGTTCCTCTTCGCTTATCTGCCCCGGACCATCAGCTCCCCACTTCGCCTGGACTCACCCATCTCCCCAGCACACAGTCCCCGTGCCAACCACTGACTGCCACAGCAGCACAGGTGAGGAGTGAGCTGAAGAGGATTAAAGTGAGGAAGGCAGCAGGACCTGACGGCATCAGCCCCAGGCTCCTTAAGTCCTGCGCAGATGAACTGTGTGGAGTTATGGAGCATGTCTTCAACATGAGCCTGAAGCTGAGGGTGGTACCACAGGTCTGGAAGACCTCCTGTCTGGTACCTGTGCCTAAGTCACCGCGCCCCAAAGACCTCAACAGCTTCAGGCCAGTGGCTCTCACGTCCCACCTGATGAAGACACTGGAGCGGCTAGTCCTGGACCACCTCCGCTCCACCGTGAGCTCAGCCATGGACCCGCTGCAGTTTGCATATCGGCCTGGCATCGGAGTGGAGGACGCCGTCATCTCCCTGCTGCACCGCTCTCGCTCTCACCTGGAAAAGCCTGGCAGCTCTGTGAGGATTCTGTTCTTCGATCTTTCCAGCGCCTTCAACACCATCCAGCCGCTGCTCCTGAGGGACAAGTTGGAGACTGCTGGTGTGGACTGTGACCTGGCAGAGTGGATCCTGGACTACCTCACAGACCGACCCCAGTTTGTGAGAGCCCGGAACTGTGTGTCTGACACTCGGACCTGCAGTGTGGGGGCGCCCCAGGGCACTGTCCTCGCGCCCTTTCTCTTCACTCTTTACACTGCAGACTTCAGACATGACACGGACAGCTGTGTCCTGCAGAAGTTCTCTGATGACTCTGCCATCATCGGACTCATCACGGACGACGATGACGCGGAGTACAGAGGACTGGCGCAGGACTTTGTGGACTGGTGTCAGCGGAACCACCTCCTCATCAACGCCGGGAAGACCAAGGAGATGGTGGTGGATTTCCGCAGACGCCACCCCACTGCCCCCTCACCAGTGAACATCCAGGGACGGGACATTGAGAGAGTGGACTCATACAAGTACCTGGGTGTTCATCTGAACCACAAACTGGACTGGACTCATAACACAGACGCACTGTACAGGAAGAGCCAGAGTCGGCTCTGTGGTGGCATCAGCCCTCCTGTACGGTGTGGCCTGCTGGAGCAGCAGCATCACAGAGAGGGAGAGGAAGAGGCTGGACAGAGTCATCAAGAAGTCCAGCTCCGTCCTGGGCTGTGCTCTGGACTCGGTGCAGGAGGTGGGGGACAGAAGGGTCCTGGCTAGATTCACATCCATGCTGGACCATGAGTGTCACCCCATGCAGGACACTCTGTCCGCTCTGGAGAGCAGCTTCAGTGAGAGACTGATCCACCCTCGCTGTGTGAAGGAAAGGTTTCGCAGGTCTTTCCTTCCTGCTGCTGTCAGACTTTATAACAAACACTGTTAGTACTGAACACTCGCAATACTGACCTAACCATGTGCAATTCTGTCATATGTGCAATTGCTGTTGGAATTCATGTGCAATTCATGTGCAATTCATGTGCAATTACTGTGAAATTCATGTGCAATCTATGTGCTGTCGTGACACATATTCATGTGCAATTACTGTCGTGATCACATGCAATGGTATTTATGTATTTATTTATTTGTCTATGGGAGTTTTTTTATTTATTTATGGGAGATCTTCTACTGAAAGTGTTTTTTAGACTTCCTACAAGTGACCTGTTCTTCTGTATCTACCTCTGTATCTACCTGCGTTGCACCAATGAAATTTTCTCATGTGGGACAATAAAGGAATATCTTATAAAGCTGGACTCAGGGGTTGCTGGGGAGCTGACCACAGGGATCATTGCCTGTGCCATACCACATCTCTACCTCTATTCCTTGGACGGCTGTTATCTGTGCATGCATAATTTCTCCCCTTTTACCCTATATCTCTTCTAGTTATGTTTTAGGTATGGAATAAAATGGTAACATTTTATAGAGGGAAAAACATGCCTAGTGTTGTACAAAGGTCACTTATTTACAAAGTGATTTCCTTCTATCACAGATTGAGATAACTTCTGTTGTCACTTTTCTAAAACTTACACAATAAAACAGAGGTAGTACATCTCCATATTGGCTATTGTATACATTTTTAAAAAGCTAAGAATGCAAACCCCTTCAGCACTGTTCAACCCACTTGTTCTCTTATTCTTTCATCAAAATAATGAAACATAATGTGGCTTAACCAAAGACATGGCTAAAGCTCCAAAGATCTAAAATGCAATGGAGAATTAATGATTTTCTGTTACCATAATTCTTTATCTAGCTGTGGTAGGCTTCTCGTTGGTCCCCTGGTACTCACTAGTAAACGGCACATCCATCTACTTCAGGGGTGGATAAACTACGGCCCGCAGGCCACATCCGGCCCGCAACGCCTTTCAATCCGGTCCGCCAAGCTTGTCCAAGTAATATTAAAAAAAATAAATCCCTTTTTTGCCCTCAGGCATCTGTCTGCACTTGTATCCTTAATAAATATGACGTGTAATGAATTAATTAATAGATTAAATAGCCTATATTTGACAGAAAAGTGATATTTTATTTGATATTTAATTTTTGGGATTTTTTTTTTTTTCACACCAATTATGGCGGGCCGGCCCTCCGCTACTTGCCTGGATTCGAATATGGCCCTCGAAGGAAAATAATTGCCCACCCCTGATTCTAGTTTGAATCCTTCTACAAAAAACTCTTCAAAATACCACAAAACAGTGACGAAATACAATCTTTTCCAGACACTCAATTTACCCGCCAAGACCTAAGAGCATAAAAATTAGGTGCTGAAATAACTCATACTGCAATTAAAAGAAATAAAAACAATAAATCTACAGAGAGTGACAGGTTCACCTCAGAGTGGTATGAAGCTCTAAAAGACACACTCCCCTGCTTTTAACTGGAGCGGTTGGAAGGAAGCGAATATATCTTTATTACATAAAGAAGGGAAGGGATTTTCTCTCTTTTTCTCTATTTTTCTCTCTTTCTCTCTCTCTCTCTTTCTCCTTTTTTTTAATTTTTTTTTTACGGTATAGCGAAAAACACATACTTTGAAGACATACAACCACAATAGGTGGCGGTAAATGCACCTTTTCAGTTGGCTTCCAATCGCCATTAAAAGTAACTCAACAACAACAACAAAAAAGGGCAAGGATCGACTTAACTGTGCCTCATATAGATCCATCTCAATTCAGAATTTTAACTGAATTTTCAATATACCTCAATTATGTAAAAAATAATTTAACAATATTCTCAAATCTATCTCATAACAATTAGACATGATTTATTAACAAACACAAGATAACGTAAGACGATCTTTGCACATAATGAACCATATGCAAAAACAATAAAATAAGGCCAAAGGTTCTAGCTGGAAGATGACAAACGTTTGAGTCATTTGGAGGAAGTGGTAAAGTCTATGCTAACAGCCTGGAGGGAGCTAATCAAAACGCTAACATCCTAAATGGGCTTGTGGGCTTGTCCAGTGCGCATTAGCCGTGCATTGCAGTGTCAGAACAGCCAGGGAGTGTGCTGCTCTATTGTGCATGGTTCTGCTGTTGTGTAGGGATATTCATCTTAACCCTGGTCCCGTGAATTATCAAAATTGTTTGGATACGAAGCAATCATCTGTTTCATTTCAACAAGCGGAGACTGCGGAGATCTGCACTTATGTTTCCCACATGGATCAGTCACCACTGCATTCACGACTCCATCACTCAAAAAGAACAAAATCAAACTGTTTCAGACTGTGAACCACGCAAGCGTAGTTTGGAATCCAAAACAAAGCCCAAAAGCACTTTTGGGGGACATTTAAACATCTGCAGCGTCGTATCAAGTTGAACATTTGTTAACTGACTCAAATCTTCATGACTTCTGTCTGTCTGTCTCACATAAATTTGGCTTAACTCCGACTGCTCCTGCATCTATCATTAAAATCAGACTTAAGCGTAAAGGTGGTGGCGTTTTGGTCTATGTGAAGGAGAGAGTTCAAAGCAAACAACTTATGCACTCCAGGTTATACAATTTTTATAACCTGGAGTGCATGGGAATTTCTATTTCCCTATCTCCTGAAACAACATTTTATGAACTAGTAATGTATCAACCCCCAAATGCCACTAATGACTTCTTTCACCTTTTTAATAAAATACTTTAACAGTGTGATGCAAAAGAAACCATATTGATGGGCGACTTAAATAAGGTTTGAAAAACCCTTTCGAAAAAAACTCAAGGATATAACAAAATCTTTCCGAATGACACAAATGTTAAATAAGCCAACACACATAACCAAGTCAGCTCAAACCTTAATTAATCTATGTACAAATAAGCCTGAATAAATAACTCAAATGTATAATTTAATTACAACCTAGAAAACTGACAGGAGGCACGATTTAATAGAGAAAGTGTTTGAAAATTATATAAAACAAAAAAGTGGGAAGACATTATTGAGACACTGCTTTCTGTAATAGACTTCTTTTAAAATACAGAGGCTAGTGTTAACAAGTTCTTCCTTTGTTACCCAACCACCTCGACCAACACTTTGAGAAACCACAATATTTAAAGGGAAAAAAACAATAATTAGTCCTATTTTGGTTGTGGTTGGTTATGGGGTTCAATTTGATTGTTTTTTGTTTCCCAGAATTATAAAACAACAAAAATGCCCATGTATTTTGCTTGATAGTAGTTGTATTGTGCTTGATAGTAGTTGTATTGTGCTTGATAGTAGTATTGTGTTTGATAGTAGTATTGTGCTTGATAGTAGTTGTATTGTGCTTGATAGTAGTATTGTGCTTGATAGTAGTATTGTGTTTGATAGTAGTTGTATTGTGCTTGATAGTAGTTGTATTGTGCTTGATAGTAGTATTGTGTTTGATAGTAGTATTGTGCTTGATAGTAGTTGTATTGTGCTTGATAGTAGTTGTATTGTGTTTGATAGTAGTTGTATTGTGCTTGATAGTAGTATTGTGCTTGATAGTAGTTGTATTGTGCTTGATAGTAGTTGTATTGTGCTTGATAGTAGTTGTATTGTGCTTGATAGTAGTTGTATTGTGCTTGATAGTAGTTGTATTGTGCTTGATAGTAGTATTGTGTTTGATAGTAGTTGTATTGTGCTTGATAGTAGTTGTATTGTGCTTGATAGTAGTATTGTGCTTGATAGTAGTATTGTGCTTGATAGTAGTTGTATTGTGCTTGATAGTAGTTGTATTTTGCTTGATAGTAGTTGTATTGTGCTTGATAGTAGTTGTATTGTGCTTGATAGTAGTATTGTGTTTGATAGTAGTATTGTGCTTGATAGTAGTTGTATTGTGCTTGATAGTAGTATTGTGTTTGATAGTAGTATTGTGCTTGATAGTAGTTGTATTGTGCTTGATAGTAGTATTGTGTTTGATAGTAGTTGTATTGTGCTTGATAGTAGTTGTATTGTGCTTGATAGTAGTTGTATTGTGCTTGATAGTAGTTGTATTGTGCTTGATAGTAGTTGTTTTGTGCTTGATAGTAGTATTGTGCTTGATAGTAGTATTGTGTTTGATAGTAGTTGTATTGTGCTTGATAGTAGTTGTATTGTGCTTGATAGTAGTATTGTGCTTGATAGTAGTATTGTGCTTGATAGTAGTTGTATTGTGCTTGATAGTAGTTGTATTGTGCTTGATAGTAGTTGTATTGTGCTTGATAGTAGTATTGTGCTTGATAGTAGTATTGTGCTTGATAGTAGTTGTATTGTGCTTGATAGTAGTTGTATTGTGCTTGATAGTAGTTGTATTGTGCTTGATAGTAGTATTGTGCTTGATAGTAGTATTGTGTTTGATAGCAGTTGTATTGTGCTTGATAGTAGTATTGTGCTTGATAGTAGTATTGTGCTTGATAGTAGTTGTAGCTGCAGTAAGTAGTAAATAAAGATGCATCGTACAATAGTACTCTTTAATGTGCTACAAATAGATTTCTAGTATCATTCCGAAGCCCATATAGAACTTACAAAACAGGAAGAGGACTACAAAGACTCTTTGCTCTGGCCAGCACACCACAAACACATATTTTGACTTGTCTCAAGCTCTGTCTAAAATCAAAGAGGCTAGTGCACAAGGACCTACTTTTGTTGCTGGCAGCCTGAAAAAAGAGACAACTTTATGATGGTTGTTTCCCTGTGGTTTTCCCTGACTTTGTTTTTGTTGGGGGAGATCTTTAAATCATATTTTTCTCACTGACTGGTTATTTGTCTATGCTAGATATTTCTGTTTTCGGTCATTTAAATTGAAAATGCTATAATTTACTTGAGCCAAAAACATCAAAGGGCAGTAGAAATAAAAGTTTAAAACGGAAGTAGGCCACTCGGTTACATTTGTTGAGCTGTCATGATCTGAGATCTAACAGACTTTGTTAATGTAATTTACAGAATGGCCAAGGAGTGAACATATTTATGTATTACAGGGGAATAGTGTATTGAATAAACAATTCACAATAAAATCATTCTTGCCATACATTGCCCTCTAGTGCTAAGTTACGAGACTTACACCTTGCCTCACAAGCATTGTGTAATGGATCCAATAATGTCATTAGGTAAATCATAAAAACAGTGACCACAATTCTGTAAACAAATAAATACATTTGTTTATTGAACAAGCCAGAAGTAACCATGAAGGACATTGTCTGACTTCATCGCCACCACAGACATTGTTGATTCATTTCTCCCTGTGGCCCTCAGAGGCAACTGTTGTTGTGATTTTGGGCCTTACAAAAATAAATTGATTTGATTTGATTTGAAGGAGTCAGAAACGTGGCATGACATGAATATGTGCAAATGCAACTTCTGAGTGAAAAGCAGCTACATTGTACGGTACATTATATATTATACACTGTATAATGCACAGTTTAGTCACTAAGTATTTTTGCAAATAGTTTTATTTTTGTACCTATTGGCTCTTTTTGTCTAACTGCTCAGTGCTACTCTGTGTACATTTATATGTATATAGACACTGAATAATGGCATGTGTAAGAAGAGCATAGATTTAACAGTGAAGACTCTCTAGCTAATGTGTACTAATGTACACAGCCTTTGTAAAAACAACAAAACAAACTATAGTCTTCTGGAAAAACACTTCAAGTTCAACAAAGTGAAATACTTCCAATGAGTGCATCTCAAAGATCTATGTGCGTCTATGTGCTGTTCCCGGAGGAGGAGGAGCCTGAGTTCAAGTCTTCCAAGTCTGTGGAGTCTTGCTCATCAGCAGATTCAGTGAGTGCAGGATAGGGCCGGGGCTGGTCCAGGTTCACATAGGTAATGTTCAGACTGATGTAGTGCTCCCCTTCCAGGCTGGACAGGATAGTGGACACAGCTGACACCAGAGTGGCAAAATTGGGTCTGCGTTCTGGCTCTGGATCCCAACATTGCAACATTATGCTATACCTGTAGATATATGCATATTAGACATCAAGTGTAAATAACTGACTGTTGAAGAGAACATCACAGGACCATGGCTAGGTACATTTTAAAGGATAATATTTCATCCAGCTGATATCAAATAATAAATGTGAAAAAATTGCTATCCTTTTTAATTACTTTTATCTTATAAGGCTTTGTTATGAATCAATGTAATGTTGTAATGTTTTTTAGAAAACTCTTTTCCACTTAACAGAGTGATATCACAGTTGAACCTGTAAGCCAGTCAATAGTTGATCATCACACACATACATAAACACGCAAATATATCATTACTTGATGTACACATTAACCCTCAAGATGCACTGCTTAACCATGGTTCCATAACAGGTTGACGATTGACTTATTTTAAACTTCTTTGTTTAAAATACAGTAATGAAATGTCCTATTATAAGCAACATTGTGTCTATCTGCTTTTAAAAATGTCAAATTACAAAGGAAAAGTACTTACAAAGGGTTAGGACAGTACTGTGGCTGAGGAAGCCTCCTCCCTTTCATCAAATAATGTGTTACATCGTAAGGGTCAACTTCTGGATATGGGCTTGCACCTCTGGTCAGCATCTCCCACATGAGAACACCAAAAGACCACTGCAGTAACAAGAAATAGCTATCAAGGCAGTAATAAGCAACATCTTTTCTTTTGTTAGAGGCCCATTTCCTTACCACATCTGATTTGGAAGTGAATTTCTGTGTTTGTAGACTTTCAATAGCCATCCACTTAACTGGCAACTTGGCCTTCCTGTGATCTTGTACACTGTAGTACTCTTTGTCAAACACATCCCTGGCCATGCCAAAGTCGGCCACCTTCACAGTGTAGGACTCATCTAACCTGAGGAAAAGAGCAATAAGTGCCATTCTGAATAATATTTCATTATAGATCATATCACTGCAAATATCTGTGACTCACATGCAATTACGAGCAGCGAGATCTCTGTGCACAAACTTTTTCTGAGCCAAATATTCCATTCCTTTGGTAACCTGGAGGCCAAAGCCAATCAGATCCTTCACAGTTGGATTCTACAAATCCAACAAAGACAAAAAAACACTCACTGAATTAAAACAGTGATACAGATTGTAAAGGATATAAAACAGATGGTGGACGACTCATGTAATAGTCATACCCTCTTCTCACAGCGGATGAAGTGACGCAGGTCTCCATGTTTCATATAGGGAAGTACCACTAGAGGGAGGCCTTCTTGTGGCAAGAGGATGCCCAGCAGAGACAGCACATTAGTGTGATGGAGAGCTTTCATTATAATACCCTCTTTCAAAAACTGTTCAACTTCCTCTACATCTGTTATTCCTGTCAAAGAACAATTACATATGATTGCAATACATTAAAAACAGGGTGTACAGTCAATAATAGGATTGGGAAACATAAACAGTGTGCATACATACAGAACAAAAAGTACAATACAGGTGCTAAAGGTATAAAGGTCAGGAGTGGAGCTGAAACTATAATGTCATCTCCATTATACTGGACAATAGAAGTTGTAGAGGTTCAAACATGTTATTTATAGGAAAAGGGGAAAGATAGTTGACATAATTATGCATTATGTATTTAATAACAAGCAACAAACCCGTGACTGTAATTTGGCTCTAGATTGATTTAATTCCATAAACATATATCACATTTTACACATTTTATGGTGAAAACAAACAAAATAAAAGTTACTCACTATTCAAAGATTTAACAGCACAGTGGATTTCTCTGTTGTTTTGGTCTGTAAAGTAGCCATGATATACAGTTCCAAAATGTCCTAGAGAAAACACACAAAATGTAATTCCAAGTGACCAGTGTGTCTTATGTTACATTTACAGACACATGTTCAAACCACACCTTTGCCAATGATCTTGTGATAATGCACAATAAGTTGCACAGCGGGTATGAGCACATCCTTCACCTCCTCTAATAATTCCGGGCAGAAGCTTGTGATGGATATTTTTTCTGCAGGCATGAGTGGGGTGAGTGTGGGATCTATGCTGCTTGCTCTATATGCCAGGCCTGGGAACGCCATAGGCCCAACAGGCCCCATCAAGGGAGTGGTGGGGCCCCTGGACACCACTGTCAAACCAGCCAAAAAGCAGTTTATTTTAGAGGTATGTGGATCAGCTGCATTTCTGATTACATGTTCTGTTATACATGAAAGAAAAGTGCTCTGCCCGAACGTCACCTCGTCTGTAGTCTCCAACAGGGGTGAGCGCCACAGTGTTTGAGCCAGAACGGTTTGCAGTGTGGGACAAGCGACCCTCCACCATCAGAGCTGAAAGGTTTCACAACATATTTGAATCATTAGAACTGCTGGAGTGTAACACAGGAGTGTTCTAGTTGAACAGTTTAATCACAGTTTCAGACGCAGCGGGTTATAGGTTAGAAGGACATGTTAGAACAAGGTCCACTACCTTTTTTCTTCTTCCTCAGATGTTTCATAACAGCAAAGGCAAGTACCGCCCCAGCAACCAGGGCGGCCAGGATTCCCAGTACAATGCCAACCATATAGTGGCTACTGACCCTGACCACAGTGCCTACGTTATGCACTTGCCCATTAATGGATATCTGCAGGATGTCAAAACATACTTTCAAATGGAATAACATACATACGTTTCTGTTATTGTGAAAATGAGTTGCATGACATAATAATGCTTCTATTCAACGCAAGCAACAGCAAAAAATAAGACTTGCGTAAGAATTACAGCAGAACATAATTGGTCTTTGTGTGTTACCTAAAGATCTTCCTTATAATTTCACTCATACAGTGAACCCACTTTTGTACCTTCCTCACCTTTACAGGCAGACCTTCTCTGGGAATGGTCATGTTTTTAGGTATTCGGCAGGTGATCTCATTATCCAAGACCTTAGCGTCACAGTCAACTCCTGCTACAGTCATAATGATGGTCATACAAGAGCTCACCAGGTTCAGCTTCTGATGCTGAAAAGATGCAGAATCTGATTGTTACTTTAAATATCAGAATATACAGAGTACATATAGTATAATCTTTACTTTCTTACATGTAGTGAGACCTCATCAAATCCTGGGTACAAACTAAGCACATGTCCATCTGTTTCAAAGGGAATAGGCTCTCCATATGGGTGGTAGGAGAACTCCCTGTTCCATAGCCCCAGGGCCCCGTCCATATCAAACGACAGCGCTCCTTCCTCAGTCTCATCCCGGGGAAAAACTGGAGTGATGCACTCCAGCCTGTTTGGTGACGATTTACCTGTGCATTCCTGGAACATATTGATATTAGCTTCAGCATCATGTTTAAAAAGATCTATTTCTGTATCGATCCAGAATCCAGGGCAGCATTGTAAATAATAATTTGCTCTTAATGTTTTGCCTGATAAGTAAAGGTTAAAAAAATAAAATAAAATAAATATATTTACTCTTGTGACAGGCTTAAGGTGGCTCTCATTGGGTTTGAAGCGCACAATAGTACGGTATACAGAATCAAGGTTTTCTCCTTCAATAGCAATTTTTGAACCCCTGAGGAGAAATATATCGCCCTGTTACCAAACACAGGACTAAAGCATTATAATACAGGAATTTACAATATTTCAGACACTGCTCACCTGTCAAAGCTGCAGTCAGGCAGCACAGATGTAATCTTAGGGTTTTCTTTGTAGTAGAACACTTTGTTAGTGAGAATGGGAGACTTGTCAATGAAAACACTTAGTGGGACATCCCTGACTTCTGACATGGGCTGAGAAAGGCAGATGATGGAGGACATGTTGTCTCTTGGTTCTGTGATCCTTTATACACACAGGATATATAAATCATGTCCTCCCTCAAGCCTTATAATGCACAGGAGTACACAGTGTTATTGAGTGTGCATTTGAAGACAAACCCCATATTATACAATGAAAATACTGAGCAGCAGTGTAGTCCTGATCCCAGGAGAGCTGCTGATTTAATTGCAACATGTGAATCAGACAGCATAATAAGATAACACTAATAAATGAATACCATTTTATGGGACAGTGCACATCATTGAGAGTGACTTTTCTTGTTTTTCCAGCGTCTAAGTGAGGTCCAGTGATGGTGACAAGTGTGCCCCCCACAAGAGGCCCATAATTAGGTTGAATTTCAGTGATGTTTGGAATCTGCAGGTCCACCAAGCACAGTTTGAGCATTCATTCTATATATTATAGACTTTACTGTATTGAAACTAAATAATACCACAAAGGTGAATCCTGGCATTTCCGCTCTCCCATCTATTGAATAGCGACCCTCCACCTTGCCTTCATGCACCTCAATGGAAACGTTGACCGGCTTGGACAACTCTGTGGCTCCAGAGCGGATCTTACACACCAAGCTACAGCGAAGCACACGAAAAAAAACGTTTGCGTTATAGTGACATTACAATAACCTATTATTTGAAAACTGTACAGGCACAATTTTAACAACAACGTTTGTAGAATATGTAATTTAACGTGAGGAGCAGCTCACAGGGGGAACCTACCCACATGAAGAGAATATATTTGACATAATATAGACCCACTGTGTGTTGTTGCTTTTGACTGGAAGCACAGTGCAAGGATTCTGTCCCAATCGAATATGGTGTGTTCTTGAACTTATTGCAGGTCTTAAAGGTGACTGGAACTCCCAACCACAAACTGTTATTTCTGTCTGTCCATCAGGAGGAGCAGTCCGTGGGAAGAACTACATCAATAAGAATATAGTTAAAGCACTCGTAGAATTTGAAAGACAAACAAAAATGTTCTCACCCCAGAAATCCCAGGAGGACAAGAATCGTTCCTCCAGCGGTTGTGGCACTCACTTTCCCATGAGCACACCCCAGAGCACCACCCACAGCCCATGAACTTAGGAGCAGTCAGACACATGGCACAGGTCAGGAAGTGCTGACACCCTGGACCTCTCTGAGGCACCTGGACCATCTGGAACACAGATTCATGCTCATCTGAGACTCACATTCTCAATGGTAACAATAGAAAGTACCGGTATTTTATTCTGACTATGTTCACGTTCAGTTGACCGCTTTTTCTAATATTATTTATTGTTTAGTGTTGCCCCATATTGCTAAAGCGAATTCCTGGACAATAAAAATCACCTTATGTGCGTTTTTACAAAAATAAGAGCTTGTCATAATACACATAGACTTTGTTTTCTCCCTCTCATCGATATGGGAAAAAGTCCCTGTAACTACAGTTGACATTTATGACAGCGTACCAGACAGTACCTTGTCTCCAACCACAAACAGCAGATACTCTGAAGAGTACAAGGCAGCAATGGACGACACTCTCTGGTTCTCCATCAAAGAATAGTTAGCAAATATAATTGGGCTGGATCTGGTCAGTACAAGCTGTCAACAATAAAGCACAAGACATCAACAACCACAACAGCCACCAGAATGTTAATCTTCTCTCCATGTTGTACCTGTAGCAGCCGACCAGTGGATGTGCCAATGTGAGCCACGGTCTTGTTCTCAATGGTTGTAACCAGCAGTGAAGTGAGCAGAATGTCTGTCATCTGCCTGTTGAAGAGATCCACTCTGTAGTAAGGCTTGGATACCATGGTGGGGTAGTCTCTGCATGTGGCACTGTTTTCCATACTCTGGATTCAGAAACAGGGAAAAGGCTAGCATTTCAACTGTTTTTGTTGAAGGTCACAGAAAGTCCTTTAAAAACCTTCACAAAACGTCTTGACAAACAAATATCTATGTATCTATTTAATATTCACAGTACTGTTATTCTGGTTTGACAATATTGTCCTTTAATACAGACCTTACCTACAGAAAAATGGACCTGGCAGTTAGAGCAAAGGTTCTGCAGTAACCAAGGACCAGAAACACATGGCAAATAAGATAAGTGAGATCATGTGATCAGAACCTTACAAAAGTGACACACACCTCATCATGCATTGTACTGTTTCTGTGCATGTGAAATGTTTTCATGATTATTTTTGATGAATTAGACTAACTACTCTTTCACATATACATTGCATAATGCATTCTAAATACTGCATCTCAAATACATAATGATTAGTTAAACGCTGGCTGTTTGTATACAACACTAAGCCTCACATTGCAGATTTCTGTCATGATAGAAAGGAATAAAGCTCAAGATCAAACAGTCAAACATTAAAACATTTGCTTTTCATGTTTAAAAAATATAAAAAAATAAACAAAATAATCATGGAACAACCAGATAAGCTGCTGGATCATTCATTCATTAATAATACAATTATCACACTATATTGTCAGGTTACTTTTGAATAAACACCAAGTACTTAGCAACTTGAAATCTCCCTTGGTTCAACAAATGCAGTGGATAAGAGCGTTGCACATGTTGCATTGTGGGTCCGATTCTAGCCCGCAACCATTTGCTGATTGTCTCTTCCCTCTCTCTCCCCATTTCATGCTGCAGTTGTCCTGTCTAATAAAGCCTTTATACCAGAAAATACTTATACTTATAATATTTTAATGAACTGTATCCAGTAAAACTAATCTATTATTTATCCATAATCTGATAATAATGCAAGTGAAACCTAGTAACACACTGCCTTGGAATTACTGAATACCTTATGAGACAGGCCTGTACTCTTCTTAAAAATGTGAGTCTCCCATTGGCAGCTTACTCAATATTTACAACAGCAGCCAACACGAGAAGCCTGGGAGGAATGTGAGTCTGAGCCTAAGGGAAATGTCTATAAAAGTCTAAACAGATCAGAAAATGATTCTCCATATTTATACTTCTTCTTTGCTATCCAATTCCACAAACTCAAATGTGTTAATTATAATGTAACTGTAACAATATTTTAGGATATACGCTGTGGAAATTTAGTGGTTAGAATTTCCAAATCCATTTAGTAATAACTAGTATTGGCTTGTGCCACAAATGTAGCCAGAAATATTACTGCTGTACACACAGATGATTCTCAAAAATAACCATAAAACATACAACAGTGTGCATTTAATCAATATTTAAAGATTTTTAAAAAATGCTTTAAAATATATATTTCTGTAATATTTTCTGTCAAGTATGTAAACGTAAACTAATATATTAAACGACTTGTTTGACAGAATATTGTTATCGGGATACTCCAAAAATATTGAGATATGCATTTCTGTTAATATTGCCCTCCCCTCAGGATAATGATGCCATGTGAATTGTTTTTCCTGAAGAATAGGTTAACAAATAAAAAATAATAAAGCAATGCCAAGCAGTGTCTGTATGTATGTATGCAGCATATATTCTAGTTAGTAGAAGTAGTGGTGGGCAAAAATTTCAATAACAATAATCAAGATATTTTGGAAATCCTACAAAGAAATACAAGAAATTGGATCAAATGTGTCAGCCATTAGCTGATGCCTAAGAATCAAAGAAATGTTGAAAGAAGTCACTACCTTGTTTTGAAAGATTACAACACAAGTTGATGCATTTTTATTTGTAATCATTTAATTGCATTTTACCCCCCACATTTTGAAATATATTTATATTATATAAACTATATACCCGCTATTCAAATTTTGCATATCTTCAACATTCACAATATTGTTAATAATTTAATATATTCCCCATCTCAAAGAAGGCAATTCTATTCCCATTTGAGAACATGAAAAGAGTCAAACTCAGAAGCGTGGTACTAGTATCTAGTATCTGGTATCTAGTACTGGAACAGCTATTACTACTCTGCATCTCCCTCAGTACAATTTGCTACAATGGGCTGGATGTGTGCATAGCAGATTCACCTCATGTGGACAGCTCTCACAGGGCTGGAAATGGCAGAGACCCCTGGACAGCTGCTCCGGGCCTGACTCACAGCAGTCATCCACTCCATCACTAATGGCCTTGTTGACGTTGTCCATAGGGAAGGCGCACAGAGCCGAGTCGTGCTCTGTCACTCCGTTATCATCAGTAACAGCAAACACTCCATACAGTATGTCATCCTCCTCCTCTGCTCCCAGCTCCTCGGCCAGTTCCCTGCCTGCCCGACCAAAATGTGCCGCCTGCACCACATTGTACACTATATCTTTGTAAGGTTCACTTGCCACGTTCCTGCGGCGCCGCTTGGGCTCAAAGCGACACTCCAAAATGATCTCTCTATATCTCTTCATCTCCCATTCATTGCGTGGCAGTCGGCCCAAACGGGTTTGAAAAGGAGAGGAGTCCTGATTGGGGCTCTCCCTTTGCACTGACAAGAAATAGACAAACTCCTGTGTGAAGAAGCTGTAGACATACTCAATGTGGTAAGTCCTGCGCAGACCTGGCTGCACAGTCAGGCCTCGCACGTCACTGTAGAAGCCATCTTCTGTAGCCAGAGGTCGCCGAACGGAGATGGATTTCCTCCCATAACGCTGGGTCACACTGTCATTAACTGAGGCTGCAACAAAAAAGTAGACGGTCTGACCCTCCTCCACCATGGTCACCTTGGTGCCCAGAGGACTGGCCACACAGTCAGGACAGTATGCAGCAGAGTTGGACTCTTTCCCATAGAGACACTTTGAAAGGGAAGGGGTTTCTCCATTTGAGCTGAGTTGGTGGAAGTAACACACTCCATATTGAGAGCTTCCACAGGAATATAAATACATGAAAAGAGTGTCCAAAAGCAGAACCTGATTATTTGTGTCTTCCAAAAAGTTAGGATCCTTGTCTATGTCACACAAAGAGCAAATCTGACACTCGGGACTACCCACTGGCCCAGTGCGAAGCTGCCACACCTTCTCCAGGCTCCGGTTCACAGCCTCAATCACATTTTCAGATGCCACATACACCTCCTGATACAGAGAATTGTTCACAATGTTCTGGATGGGACCCCGGGCCTGGAAGAAGGGCATAGTGTACACTACTGAGAAGTTGAGAGGGCTGGGAGCAAGAGAGGAACAGTTGGCCAAGGCATAGGCCAACAGAGTCTGGAGCCAGACACATGTCCCCCAATGTGTGGCCCAGTGCAACATCTCCTCAAAGTGCACAGGGAACTCAGTGCGGACCAGGAAGGATGTGCTACCTCCAACACCGAAGTCTGGAAAGCCACATCTTCAGGTCCAGCTGATACCTGAGCAAGGAGAAACAACATTTACTCTAGTGCTATATACACAAACATGCAATAATGTGAATATCTCATCATACATTCTGACAGGGTTTTTCTAATGCCCATGGTTTGTTAAAACATACTATAATAACCAAGCAGTTTGAATGTGTGCAAAAAAAAAAAACAACAACTACAGTTTCCTCACTGTGGACCCTAAAAGACTATTAATTGTACATAAGCCAAAGCAATTACTTTATTGTTCTGAATACAACTTTATTGTTACTGCAAAGGCTATCAGCTTTCATCTTCTAGTAGAACATCATATTGTTTGATTGATTGTGTCCAACAGGATATTTTAATAAAGTGCCCAGATGTGACCATGTTTGAAATGGTGCTAAGGAGCCATAACTGTGTGATCATTAACCAGGCACATTGGGGCAGGCTGTATTCAAGAACAAGTGCCTGTCTACTTTAAAATTCCTGTCACACCCTCTACGTGTCTTTTTCAAGGAAAGATGTGCACGGACTGATGGTCATAAGACACCCTGTGATAGGTGAAAGTTCAACTGTTTCAGTGCTGTTCTTTTGATCCCCATCTACAGTCCATAATAAAACAATGAAAAATAAAAAGTATGTATTTCATTTTACCACACTGTGTATGATTACACATACCAAATGTATCCAATTTAATTATTCATAGAAGGCAACTAGTGGTTGTTACATTTTAATGGTGCCAAGTGAACCAAGGTTAAGGTTAGTGTTTCAAAGCACACATGAGTTTACATAGTAATGGCACCAATTTACCTCTACACGTTTTCTGGGTACTATATCTATATTTTCCATCATTCAGTTGTATTTTGGTCAAGGGTGTCTGTACAACAAGAAAATAATGAAATGCTGCTTCATTATTCAGAGCAGAGCAGATTTCCACTGGGATTTGTGAGTCAAGCACTATTTCAATCAATCAATATTCCTATAGGGCATATTGTAACCAAAGGATGCATTGATCTGGCATCTCATCAGTGCATTGCATTTTGTGCAGCGATCATCTGTGAAAGAATGACTACAATAAACAACCATCATGCTTAGACATGTCCATTATACAATGCATAGGATATGCATCAATAAACTTTGTGTTACTCTTCAAAGTGTCCAAATGTAGCCACATGTAGGCTACAGTATAGTGTTCACAGGAGCCTAAATGGTGAGACAGATCAACAGGGGGTTGTCAGAGAGTAGCACAAACATCAAATGAAGGCTAGGCTTACCTAACATGTTTTGACTGCAACTTATGTATGTTACTGCTTTGGGTTATTGTTTTACAATTGTCTAAACTGTTACATTATTTTCGACACCACTTGTCTCAATAGCATAATAAGAGTACCAATCAATCAGAATGAAAAGGAGCTATTCGAATGTGCTGCGCTTACCTCGGGATGGGGCTCCTCCAGGTCAAACCCCTCCAGACTCCTCAGCACCAGTTTACATACAAACTTAAAGTCAACACGTTGGATATGAATTCATGTCAAACTGTCTGTATTCGCCTGGAGCACACACATGTTGGTTTCGTGTTTAACTTGAGTGTGAGCTGAAGGGTGGATCCTGTTGCGCACAGCCGCTCCTCCCTCTGTGCCGCCGCCGCCGCGTGAAGCCGCTGTGCGTAAAGACGCGTCAACACGCGCCCATTCACCTTCACGTGGATCATTGGATCAGGGTGCGTGATAAGGTGGGCGGAGGCTTATTTTGTACTTATTGTAAAATTATGCTTCTAATGTGGGGTTATTGACCGTTTAGTTTTTTACATGTCAACACGACATTTTGGTGGCATTTTAGTCTTTAGTCCCAATATTGCTGTGATGTGTGAGCAAGTGTGTGAATGCATCCTTAAATCTAGTGTCTGTCTTTAGCCATTACTGTTCAACACGTGATCGTGTTTGAAACCATTGTGGACACCAAAGCCAGCAAATGTGTATTCAAAGAAATACAAAATGTTGATGTAAATGTAAAATTTTAATAATTCATAATAAACTATTGGTTAAAAATACATGTTTATTACATTTAATTCAAAACACATCATGTACACTTGTTTCTTATTGTTTAGTCAACACAGCAGCTCTGGTCAGTCTCGATTTAGTCTTGTGCTCAGTGCATCATTTTTGAGGGCCAGATAATAAAACAAGCCATCATGTATTAGAACATAACATTTGTGTGTTTAAATGATTTTTGTAAATTAATTAAAAAAAAAACAAGATAAAATATATAAACAGAGATACAAATAAATATTTTTGAATCTTGAAGACTTTCACTTTGTGTTTTGTAAAATACAAGGAAGGTTGTTTTGCAGCAAATACTACAATATTTAGCCTACTATTGTAAATCTGGGGGCATTTGAAAATAGATGACTGAGAAATGGCCTAAATTTTGACTAAATAATGGACAATGTGACTAAATACAGAGAGCCATTTTTAATGTACAAAAACACCATTAGCAGCATGTCTGTTTGTTTACAGTTTACCACAAAATGTTTCTATTTGTACCGTTTTACTTGAACAGTTATAACCTGTTGTAAATAAATAAGAAAGACATTTCATGGACATTTAACAATCCTATTTGGACTGTGGTCTGTAAAGAAAATGTGGCATGTAGAATATCTAATGATTACACAGATATCAATTTTGAGAAGAGAGGAATACAGTGAAGCTTCATTCTACTTTAAAGTACATTTAGAAATGACAAAGTAAGTCTTTTTAAATTTCAGACTTAAACTGTATACAAGATCAACAGTACTGTTATAATCAAAAGTAGTTTAAAATTATGAAAGATAAGTAAAAATATTGCATTTAGTATTTGTTTCTGATCAACAAAATTATCATATTCTCTTGTACGTGATTCTCAAATCCACTGTTCTTAGCACCAGGCAATTGGACATTCAGTGTGGCACATTAAATAGAGAGCTAGATTTTAGTATGTAAGCGGACTCAAGATGAACAAACGGTCTTCCTCTTTCCTGATCCACTTCAGCAGTTTGTTGACAGCAGAAACAGCCACCGCCTTAGTTGCCAGTGGAGTGAAGCAAAGATAAAGTTCAAACCCACTTGTCACCTGAAACAGAAAATGATGATTATATTACATGGTTTGGAGGCATGTTGGTGACTTTCATCCATAGATGTATTCATTTGACTTAAATCAAACTTAATTTATGAAAACTAAAATCAAAACAGCTTTCAAGACATTTACAATCATAAATATGATCGTAAATTATGAAAAATTAGCAATGCGGATTTTAAAAATGTGAAACCTTTCTATTCCCGCAATCCTCTGCAATGCATTTAATGTCTGATAAGCTTAGAACTTTTAACTAAGAACCAAACTGGCTGTCTTGCTCTGTTTTTTGCTATTATAAAGTTACATAGTCTTAAAAACTGATTTAGTCACCAAGGGTTCTAATTACTTTGGTGTACAACGGGCACATGAGCAGAAAAATGACACGCATCTCTCCAAACCTTACCCATGCTAGGAGATTTTCTTTTTCACTGCAGCAGTAGAAGGAGCACAGTGGTCTTGTTGGATGGTGTAAATGACTGTGAAGGTCCTGATACAAGCTCAGGAGCCGTTCTTGTTGTTCTTCAGACTGATACAGGAGAGGCAACTCTGGACTAAAAAAAAAAAAAAACAGTTTTCAGCAGTTTTCATTGTAGTGCTACACAATCCAGACCTTCTACAGACGTCATCCAGAAAGGGAACCTTAAAATAATATGTACATCGTTTTAGATTGCATCTATTCAACAAAGAGGAAATACATCAGAGCAGTGTACCTGGTATAGAGTCCTGAACTCTTAGACTTGTACAAGAAGTGTCGAAGTTCTGGGATTCCAACCTGCTCAACAGAGTAGCTGGGACATTTGAGTGCTTCCTTCATAGCTTGATATGCACTGCGTTTGGTCAGTCTTTCCAGAAAGCGTTTCTTGCAGTCAGACATGTTGAAAAAGTCCTCCCTGTCTGTTGAGACTAAGATCAGGCAGAGCTCCGACCCCGGTTCTAGGTAGGAAATGTGCGCGTGGAAAAACCCTGCAGTGTTGAACTTTGGCAAACAAATGGGGGTCCAGCCTTCGCCCTCGCGGAATGAAGAGGAGGATCCGACCAGATTGAAGACCAAGTGTAAATCTATGTGGTGCAAATACTGGTCCTTTTTCCTCACCAGAGTGACTAAACGGTCTCCAGCCAGCAGAATAGAGAAGACGAGGTTTTTGGATTTCGCAGCCTGTAAGGAGGAGGAAACAACATCCCTGGAAGAGCTTGGCAAAGGAAGGCAGGTGACGGCACTGAGCAGGAGGCCGGGGTCGCGGTCTAAGCGAAGTAGAAGGTTGTCCGTGAGGTACTCTGAGCCGGCAAGCAGACGCCGCAAGTCATAGTTCTGCTTCTGCTTGAATATGTGGTTGAGCTGGGTCAGGGTGAGCAGGCTGACGATCTGATAGTAGATGTACAACAGTTCACGTAGAAGCTCCTTGTCTGACTGACAGCTACGAGACACTCCCACCAGGACCAGGGGACTCTTTGTCAGGAAGACCACCTTACACCCATCTGAAACAAAAACATGACAATAATGGATTACAGAGGGTGGCTTGAGTACAGTATTGCATCGCTTATACTTTTTTTTTTACTTCATACAGCAAATTATCTTTACTTTTATAAATGTACTTTATTAAAAAAGAAAAAAAAATCAGATGCACAGGTTTAATGGGAGAGTGCTGTATTTTATAGGAATCTTCTTTGTTTGAATTTGTTGAAAAGCAAAGCACTATGAAAATGAATTCACTCAAATTGTGTCACTGAAACGACGATTAAAAACAGTCTTTAATTCTGACCTGTATGAATGGAGCGGATGATGTTCTTATCAGCCTCAACAAAAGAAACGAGTGCCATCATCACCCCCATAGTGCTGGACAGCGCCTCCTCTGTCCCATAGCGAGTATAGATGGGCTTCCCGGCATCACTGAGCACAAACACGTGTTTCCTGTGGCTCCTCCAGGCATCACTGCACACGTCCTCCTCCCTGGTCCTACTGCCTGACTGCGTGTCATTGTCCAGTTCCTCTGTGCTCTCCTCCCCCACAACGAGGGTCTTTAGCTCCTCACAGCTCTCCTCTGTGTCGGCCTGGGCCTGGGCCTGGTCAGCGTCACTTTGTGCCTCCTGCTCGACCTCTGTTGTTAAATCCTCAAAGGACAGTGAGTGAACAAACATAGCACTCCTCTGCCCTGCACCTGCATTAATGAAGTAATTTAATCAGTAAATGTCGACTTTGTGATGCATGACCAAAGAAAAGAAACATTATGCATCTGACTGTTTTTGGGAAGTGATATGCAATATGGAGAATTTGGAAATGAAAGGTGCACTATGTAACTTCTCTAGAAAAGGATCCACTGGCTTTGTCCCAAGCTTTAATTTCCCTACAGGGATAATAAAGTGTACCTTAACCTTAATGTTATCGCTTTGCCAAGAATGTACCACAATAAACCTATCTCCATGGAGAAAAGAAGATGCCACTGGGCCAAGTTACAGGTCACAAGTGTGGAGAGAAGATCCCGGTCACAATGAGCGTTTTTCAAGTCATTTTGGGCAATAAAAGGATCCTAATGAAAAAAATGCAAAATAGATGCCATATTGTGGAATAATCCAGCCAAAGCAATAACCTCATGAAGTGACGGACCTTACACCAGGAAAGTAACAGAGGGCAAGGTTTATTACTCACTTCAATTTACACAAGCTAAATTATACTAAACCACAAGGAAGGATTATGTTTGCAAGTCTTGTTAATGTTATATTGAATGTGCACAACAGCCCCAAAGTGAGTACAGGGTAATTACAAATCTACACACGCAAGAACTCTTTAAACATTCAAAAGATCCAGTATTTGCCAATTACTTCATCTTTTTCACTTAAACATTTTCATATGTACTAATAACTGGTACTACATACATCTGTGAAGCTTAGAAACTATATTAGTCAATAATAAGAAACTATAACAAACCATATCAGTCATGTATGCTATTTGGTTTAAAAAAGACAGTCATACACTGATATTGTTTTTCTTGAATTGGTCAATCAGTCAGTGTTTGTTTTTGTTTTTAGAACAGATTCCACACCAAATGTTATATATTTCACTTGGGAAAGTTCTGACCTGGTTCAGTCCCTTCTACCAGGCCTGGAGTGGGGCTGTCCGCCCTCTCTGAGCGGAGATGCCCCACAGGGGCGAGGGTGCCATTCTCCCATGCCACTGTTGCTCTCTGTCCTCCCTCCATCTGCGCTACTGCAGACACACACCTACAGTGGAACAATCAACGAATCAAAGGTCAAAGGTAAGCAAAGGCTAGATGTTAACTTATTACTGACCATATTGATGCCTTTATTTGTTACCATGAACTGGCAATGAGTATAACTCAGTATATTGTGCATAACTACATCAGACAGAAACAGAATGTATTGTAAGTCTTTGGGTTTAAGCTAAATTCTCACACAGACTTGATGAATGTAGAGAAGTTAGAAGGCGAGTTTAAACCAGAGGGCACAGAAGGAATCAACAACCTGCAAACTTATTTTCAACATTCAGTTCAAGACAAAACGTGAACTAATATAAATAATATTACCTTGAATGTTCCAGAATCCGTGCATTTGAGATTTGAGCTCATGCAAAGTTCCTGTCAGTTGCCACAGCGACTTTGTAGCAGCAGCAGAGTTCAATGCGGAAGGACCTGAGGGGAAGTCGCTCCGGAGAAGGGTTTAAGGGTATGTTCAAAAAAAGAAAAAGAATGGCCTTACAAATGAATTAAATGCAGTA